>NC_079190.1:403328724-403970724 GCF_029499605.1 Hyla sarda | reverse complement strand
TGACAAACAAAACATAAACTATTACTTTATGTATTTAGAATGTCTGAATGTATCTCAATGTTTCTAGTGGACATCTAAAATTGCAATTGACTTTTCACTGAGTAAAGGCTGTTTACCGAATCATTTCACTCAGACTATAACTGGTTAACATTTTAATAGATAAAAAATAGCATTACAATGTGGAGAACTCAACAGCACTCATCTACTGAGGACCTTAAAGGGGTATTCCAGGATTTTTTTTTTTTTATTGGACTATGCTACAGGGGTTGTAAAGTTAGTGTAGTTCACAATATAGTGTCTGTACCTCTGTGTGATTTCTTACAATTCTTCTGTGATTTTTCATGCCAATATTTATTTTTAACAGCATACAAAATGACTGTTGTCTCAGATTTTTCCCAGGTTGCAATATGGTCAAGACCTGACTCACTAGTCAGCTGATGACAGGGAGCCTGTCTGCTTCAATGGGTGGAGGGATCACTTGGTGGGAGAGAGCTCAGTCTGAAACTAGTGCAACAGCTGAAGGCACCCTGATTGAAAACCACAGGGCTTTTGAATTTATGCAGCTCATTTATGTTTCAATGGGTGGGGTGGCTGATGTGTGGGAGGGAGGAAAATGGAATTATGGGATTTGTAGTAAAAAAAAAGAAAAGTCAGACAGGAAATACCAGTTCACAAAAAGCTAGCCAGAGTGTTATGGTAATCTTACAACATAGCCATTTAGCCCCAAGACAAGCGCAGATCCTTCCTAAGCATGTCCATTACTGCCTGCCAGGTACATACTAAAATCACCTTATGGTGGATAACTCCTTAAACTTAAAGCTTTTGTAGGTGAACAGTGTTTAGTCTGTCCTTTAAATGTATTAACAGTAGTTGAAGTAGACCATTAATATAAAATGCTGAAGCCAAATGGTATTTTTCCTACTCATTGAGTGCAGGATTTTTTATAGTCAAATATACAAATGAGAGCAACAATAGATGGCATTATTACAAGTATTAAATGGAAGCAAAGCAATGCAAAGGATTTTGCTGTTTCCCAGGCAACATAGTTCATAGATTATAAAGATCAGAGCTGACAGAAGACCTTGCAGAGGCAACAACATTTGAAATATCATCTCAGTGCACTAGAGTCTCAGCAGGCAGCAGATATATTCTCAGAAAGAAACCCTCTGTGTTTTCTTATATTCCCAATTGAGATATGGACATTAGTACAGATCAGTATGTGGCTAAAGGAAAGGGCTAAAGTGGTTTTAACTGTATCCTAAATAGCCTGAAGCAAAAAAGGTAAGTTATTTTTGTATTTTTATATACAGAACAATGATCAATGCTCTTTACATGAAAACTATCTTTTCTATAAGGAAAGCCTACATGATGGAAGGAATTCACAAATAAAGCTCTATTCATACTTTTTTTTTGGGTCTCCTTTTGTAACGCTGTTCTTTCTTACTGCCCAAAAAAATTACCAGAATCACAAAGGATGTTACAAAAATTATTGGATTCTGACAAGGTTTGACTGATATCTGTCTGAAAAGAGGGCCCTGGTATAGGTGTCATGGGCCCATATTTAACAAGGCCATGCCATTAATGTGAACACTAGTGTTGGGCACGAATATTCACATTTCATATTTTTAGCACGAATATCGCAAATTTGCGAAAATTGCAAATATATTAGCTATATATTCAAAATTATGAATATTCACTTTTTTCTGCATATGCACATAGAGAACTTTTCAGCTGTTTTTAGGGCCAAGTTAATATCAACATTACATTGTGTATGGATCAACAGATCATACCCATTGGTAGGTAACAGCTTGTTTAAAAACGTTTCTCGCTAGGTGATTTTTAAAATATTACAAGGTGAAGGGTCTTCTGTGAAGGTTACTGTGTATATTTATTAATAATTCTGAAATCTTATATTTTCCATTCTGGACAGATTACCTGCCAGTTATGCCTTTCTTCTCATGACAGATGGGTTCATCACCATTCACAGCACATGATTTCCCCTGAAATTACTTCTGAAAAGGTCATAGAGAATGCCCAGTAGCATCTCCAAATTCATTTTAATTGGAGAGGTTCTGTCCATGGGTCTTACTGTAACAAATATCACTAAATGCTGTTAAAAACAGCTCAAGCAAGATGACAACCCTCATATTTATGTCCGAAAAATGAATTAAGAAGAGTACAATCAGAAAATAGAAACAGATTAGAATAAAAGAACATTATTATTATTACATCGGTATATGCCTCTAATCAGGAAAAAAAATCTAGCTGATACAGTACATTCCCTTTAAATGGTCATTCTAGGATAAAAAAAATGACTTCAGGCTGGAATTTACAACAGCACTGACATCAATTACTAGTTGGAGGGATGACAGTATTTTATCTAGCTTTCATGAGTATCTTGGCACATGTGTTCATATATGTCGTGTAGTTGCCATTCTGTTGTCTCCCACTAGACCTCCTGGATATTGTTCCCTTGACTTTGCAGCCAGCAAACCAGCAAAGCAAGAGGGTTCATTTCTGATTGACGTGTCATACACTGGTTTTAGTAAATTCCATTCATGGTCTTATATGTAAAAGAGATGATCTGTTAAACTTTTTCTCTGAACACTTGACCAAGAAGATCATCATTACACAATATTATTTTCGCTATGTAATTTGTTACATAGTTTCATTTTCTTTGAGTGTTTACATAGTTACATAGTTACATAGTATGGTTGAAAAAAGACATACGTCCATCAAGTCCAACCAGGGAATTGAAGTGAAGGGTGTAAGAGGATAAGGGGAAGGGATGTAGTTTTATAATTCTGCAAAAGCATTAATGTTATTTTGTTCCAGGAATGTATCTAACCCTGTTTTAAAGCTGTTAATTGTTCCTGCTGTGACCAGTTCCTGAGGTAGACTGTTCCATAAATTCACAGTCCTCACGGTAAAGAAGGCGTGTCGCCCCTTTAGATTAAACCTTTTCTTCTCCAGACGGAGGGAGTGCCCCCTCTTCCTTTGGGGGGGTTTAACCTGGAACAGTTTTTCTCCATATTTTTATATACGTTTATCATGTCCCCCCTTAAACGTCTCTTCTCAAGACTAAACAATTGTAACTCCTTTAATCGCTACTCATAGCTAAGATTTTCCATGCCCCATATTAGTTTAGTCGCGCGTCTCTGCACCCTTTTCAACTCCGCAGTGTCCATTTTATGAACAGGCGACCAAAACTGAACAGCATATTCCAGGTGAGGCCATACCAATGCTTTATAAAGGGGGAGTATTATGTCCCTGTCCCTCGAGTCCATGCCTCTTTTTATACATGACAATATCCTGCCGGCTTTGGAAGCAGCAGCCTGACATTGCATGCTATTCTGTAGTCTGTGATCCACAAGTACACCCAGATCCTTCTCTACCAGTGACTCTGCCAGTTTAATCCCCCCTAAGACATACGACGCATGCAGGTTATTAGTACCCAGATGCATAACTTTACATTTATCCACTTTGAACCTCATTTGCCAAGTGGATGCCCAGACACTTAGTCTATCCAAGTCATCTTGTAACCTATACACATCCTCTATAGACTGTACTGTGCTACAAAGCTTGGTGTCATCTGCAAAGATTACTACTTACTAAAATTATCTATGTATGTGAAATGTTTACTGTGGTTGAATATATCATTCACTATAGCAAGCTCTACTAAAGAACAACATGAAAAAGACATAGTACGATTTATTTAGGTTAAAGTGTGTAATACTTGCTTAGTGTCTTTACTTTTCTGGCAAGAAAATCCTCTTCATTTGATTACTAAAGCTTGTTGGCCTGGGATTCCTCTGCATTCATCCGGCTTCTATTGTCTGGAAATATATTTCCCTGCCTAGTTTTAGAAATGTACTTGGTGCACTTGTAGCTGAAGTATTAATTTAGTTTGTCATATCCTGTGATAAGCAAACAATGTACAAAAACATGGCCAAAAAGGTTCATTGTACCTTGAAGGGGAGATTTAAGATAGAAAACTAAATGAAACAAATAAGAAAATGCAGCCTTTAGTGAGAAATAATCAAGGTAATTCAATGAGTATTGAAGCTAAAACCTTATGCTAGTACATAGCTAATCATATTTACCAAAAGCTTCCATACCTTATTTCATAATAAAACAAGACATAATAAAAAATGTTTAAAAAAAAGATGTTGCCAGGTGCCAAGTTGTCTGGCATCCAGTATATCTTCATTTTTCAGGAGTCATATATTTGTCATTAGTAGGCCTTATGAGCGGTAGCTTGTATTATGGATTAAGAGGTCTATTAAAACCATGGTTCTTAACCCCTGGCATTTACAATCTGTATATTTACATCGAATTAGCACATACTGCATGGTTATAATAGCAATTTGTGCTTAATAGCATGACTCCATTTCCAGCCTGTCAAAGTAATAGCTTAAGCCTAACAGGATGAGGAGCTGAATGGATCAGATCCCTGTCACATATATTGCTAAACTCAAATCGAGTGTTGTGTTTTCTAATACAAAATGCAGGTTGTTTCTCTTGATGCTATATTCCCTGATGTTATAATGATATCTTAGGCTTACCAGTACCACATAAGTGCAATCTATCAGCTGTATGTTATTAACACGTACAGTAGGTGAATGCAGCAAAGTCACACATTGGGGTATATTTATCAATAGTAGGAACCACACTTTACATGGGGAAAAAACAAGACCTTATAATTCACATAAACCAAATAAAATGCATCAAAATGGGTAATGCAAAATAAGACATTTCATGAAAGTAAACACTGGTAAGCCATCTATTTTGCATGTACACCACGTATTTTGGTGCAAATATGGTTAGTTGTTTAATCACACAAAGATAGATAGATAGATACCCTTCATAGAGGGAGTATATTATCCTACAGATAAAAAATAAAAATACTTTCCTTACAAGATACAGTTTTAGACATACGTTATCTTATCTTAACATATATACAGTATTATTTAACCCCTTAACGACACAGGACGTAAATGTACGTCCTGGTGAGCTGGTACTTAATGCACCAGGACATAAATTTATATCTTAAGCATAACCGCGAGCATCGAAGCGATGCTCGGGTCATGTGCGGCAGGTCCCGGCTGCTGATAGCAGCCAGGGACCCGCCGGTAATGGCGGACATCCGCAATCGCGCAGATGTCCGCCATTTACCCCTCAGAAGCCGTGGTCAATACAGATCACGGCATCTGCAGCATCGCGGTCACTAAAATGAATGATTGGAAAGGCCGCAGCGCTGCTGCGGCGATCCGATCATCCAGCACGGCAGATGGAGGTCCCCTCACCTGCCTCCGCTACCTTCCAGGGGTCTTCTGCTCTGGTCTGCGATCGAGCAGACCAGAGCAAAAGATGACCGATAATACTGATCAGTGCTACGTTCTATACATAGCACTGAACAATATTAGCAATCGAATGATTGCTATAAATAGTACCCTATGGGGACTATGAAAGTGTAAAAATAAAAGTAAAACAAAAAAATAAAGTTAAAAAATAAAGTAAAAAAAATGTGAAAAATCCCCTCCCCCAATAAAAATGTAAATTGTCTCATTTTGCCTATTTCACCCCCAAAAAGTGTAAAAAAAATGAATATACATATTTGGTATCGCCACGTGCGTAAACATCCAAACTATTGAAGTAAAATGTTAATGATACTGTACGTTGAACGGCGTGAACTAAAAAAAAAAGTCCAATATAGCTGCTTTTTTATAACATTTTATTCCAATAAAAATTTATAAAAAATGTATTAAATGTTTTATATAAGCAAATATGGTCTCAATAAAAAGTACAGATCACGGTGCAAAAAATAAGCCCTCATACCACCGCTTATACGGAAAAATGAAAAAGTTATAGCAAAGGCAGAGAGATGGGAAACGCCAGCACAGCTTGGCCCAATTAAAACAGTTCCATGCAGTATACTGGCAGGTAAGGTGCTGGTGTATCAAACTACAAACCCCAAGCGTTCATCCCGTGTCGGGTGCTCAATCCTCCAAGACAAAGTCCATACAGAGACTAAATGTGCAGAGATATAGGAGGCACTCACCACCAGTGAGACATTTCTTGGCTTTATTTAGACATACAGGAGCAAAAGCAGACAAGTGTGGATGCAGTCCACCAAGTGCAGGTAACAGCTATTTCGAAATGTAAAAATAAAAAGTTAAAAAAAAAAGTGAAAAATCCCCTCCCTCAATAAAAATGAAAATTGTCAGTTTTTCCCATTTTACACCCAAAATGAGTAACATTTTTTTCAGAAACATATTTGGTATTGCTGCATGCATAAATGTCCAAACTATCAAAATATAATGTTAATGATCCTGTACGGGGAACGGCATAAACGTAAAAAAATTTAAAAAGTCAAAAAATGCTGCTTTTTTGTCACATTTTATTCCCAAAAAAATTAATAAAAAATGATGCAAATGTGGTATCAATAAAAGGTACAGATAATGGGGCAAAAAATTAGCCCTTATACCGTCCTATATACGGAAATATGAAAAAGCTATAGGTGGTCAAAATAAGGCAATTTTAGGTTACTGATTTTGTACAAAAATATATATTTTTTTAAGTGGTACAAAAATATAAAAGTAACTAGCCATGGGTATCATTTTAATCGTATTAACCCACAGAATAAAGAACACATATAATTTTTTATGTAAAGTGTACAGTGTGAAAACAAAACCCTCCAAAATGTGAAAAATTGTGGTTTTCATTAAAATTTCCTCTCGAAAAAATAATTTTTTGGGTTTGCCGTACATTTTATGGTACAAAGTACGATTGGTCATGCAAAAAACAAGCCCCCATATGGGTCTGTAGATGGAAATATAAAAGAGTTATGGATTTTAGAAGGCGAGGAGGAAAAAAACGAAAATGCTAAAATAAAATTGGCCTGGTCCTTAAGGTTAAAATGGGCTTGGTACTTAAGGGGTTAAAAGTAATCAAAAGAAATACTTAGTGTCAAACATTCAGTATGCCAAGTTTCATCAATAGAATACTAGGTGGGTAAGGTCCTAAGGGGTGTTTCATACACATTGAATATTTTTAATTTTTTTGTTTACATGATCAATTTTTTCATAGGTATCTTGAGAGTTATGACAACAGTGTTCTTCTGATTTCTAATTAAGATAAGCCCTCAATGGGGTATACATTGAAGCACATGCCTGAAAAGCCCCATCCTCCAGAAACCTCATCCTGCCCATACCATTGTTTCTGGTAATGAGTAAATAGGTCACTAGAAAAATGTCCTTGATGACCCTGCTCTGGTGAAACTTGTAGGGATCTAAGGCTAAATAGGTCAGGGCAGGTATTCTGCTTTATACCACAATGAGGACTTAGTGGAACTAGAAATAGAGAGTGAGGCTCTACACGATTAATTAAACATATGTCAGAAGAACATGATAATGATCCCAAAGCATTAGAATTCTTTGGGATAGAAAGGGTTACAGTAAGAGATAGTGGAGACAGAAAAAAAAACGCTGCTTCAAAGTGAAGCAAAATGGATTTTGCGCACAGGAACGCATGGCACACTAGGTTTGAACAATAAAATAGATCTTGTCATTTTTATTTAAAATGTGGTTAGTTTCGTTTTGAATCCCCTGGTGTTTGTAAGATTCACATTATGGTATGTTTTTAACTTACTTTTGTACTGTTTTTAACATTGCACCATTCACATTGGTTTGTTGAAATATACGCCCACTCACACAGGAATACAGGTATTTAACATCTGCTCCGACATCAGTGGAGGAGTGGTCTGAAGAAGTGCACCCAGTGCACAAATAGCTATCACTGCTGGCGTAGATGGCTTCTGTGCTCTCCCCATGCCATGTATCTGTGCACTTTCTTTGAATAAACCTTACCTTCATATCTGGAAGCTAGTGGCATTCATATTTTTTTACACGTCAGTGACTGTGCTCTTATGGATTTGAGCACTCCAGCACTTGAAGGTTGCGGACTGTTGTCTGATGGCAAGACTCACAGGGGAGATTTGTGTATGAGAGCTGTGGAGACGTGCAGTGCCGAGCGCTGTCTCTCTTCACACACTGAGAGAAATAGAGAGTACGCTGGAACCATGGCCTCAAATTGAGTGAGACACGCCTGAAGTTGCCACTCACCTGGTAACCCATTGTTTAAACTTGACCTACAGAATCACTGACTTTATCTACTGAAGATAAGTATTTTTTGGGGTAAACATTTAGGGGGAGGTTTGTCAAAACCTGTCCAGAGGAAAAGTTGCTGAGTTTCCCATAACAACCAATCAGATAGCTTCTTTCATTTTGCAGACGCCTTTTCAAAAATGAAAGAAGCAATCTGATTGGTTGCTATGGGCAATTTTTATTCTGGACTGGTTTTGATAGATCTCCCCCTTAATGTTTAAATGAGAATTATAAAAGGTTAAGCTTTATCATATTATTATACAGATGGAACAGGTTAATCTTAATTTTTATTAATCTGTTTCAGTGAGAGTGGATTACAACACTGCTACTGAGTTGCTTAAAATTAGTTCCCAATATTAAAATGAACCAAAAATACAATGCCCTCTATTACACCTACTTTTCATGTCTTATCAGCTTTTTTACTTATAGTATGATAGTATTTTTCAGCATTCTAAACAATTTTTTAACCAGAATAACAGATTAAGTACTATTGGGTACCCCCTTTGCCTACAATGATGTAAATACAGTGGGACAAAAAAATATTTAGTTAGCCACCAATTGTGCAAGTTCTCCCACTTAAAAAGATGAAAGAGGCCTGTCATGTTCATCATAGGTATACCTCAGCTATGAGAGACATAATGAGAAAAAAGGTCAAACATTATCTGTAAGTCTTCACACGGTTTTCACACACTGTCGCTGGTATTTTGGCCCATTCCTCCATGCAGATCTCCTCTAGAGCAATGATTTTTGGGGCTGTCGCTGGGAAAAACAGACTTTCAACTCCCTCCAAAGGTTTTCTATTGGGCTGAGATCTGGAGACTGGCTAGCCCACTCCAAGACCTTGGAATGCTTCTTACGAAGCCACTCCTTCATTGCCTGTGATCATTGTCATGCTGAAAGACCCAGCCATGTTTTATCTTCAATGCCTTTGCTGATGGTAGGAGGTTTTCAAACAAAATCTCAGGATACATGGCCCCATTAATTCTTTCCTTTACATGGATCAGTTGTTCTGGTCCTTTAGCAGAAAAACAGCAGCAAAGCATGATGTTTCCACCCCCATGCTTCACAGTAGGTATGGTGTTCTATGGATGCAACTCAGCATTCTTTCTCCTCCAAACACAACGAGTTGAGTTTTTACCAAAAAGTTCTACTTTAGTTTCATCTGACCATATGACATTCTCCCAAAACTCTTCTGGATCATCTAAAGGCTCTCTAGCAAACATCAGATGGGCTTGGACATGAACTGTCTTAATCAGAGGGACACATTTGGCACTTTGAGAGAAGGAGCGCAATTGGGCTTATGGAGAGAAAATTTGTCCAGAATTGAAGGCCACGTGTGTTTACAAAGCCCCCAGGGTGCCAAAACAGTGGACTCACCCCCACATGTGACCCCATTTTGGAAACTAAACCCCTCACAGATTTTAATAAGGGGTGCAGTGAGCATTTACACCCCATTGGAATTTGACAGATCTTTGGAACAGTGGGTTGTGCACTGTTCCGAAAATCTGTCAGATACCTGTGGCGCGTAAATGCTCACTGTACCCCTTATTACATTACGTGAGGGGAGTAGTTTCCAAAATGGGGTCACATGTGGGGGGGGCATTGTTCTGGCACTATGGGGGCTTTGTAAACACACGTGGCATTCAATTATGAACACATTTTCTCTCCAAAAGCCCAATGGCGCTCTTCTCTTCTGAGCATAGTAGTTCACCCGCAGAGCACTTTGCATCCACATATGGGGTATATTCTTACTCAAAAGAAATGGGGTTACAAATTTTAGCAGGTTTTTTTCCTATTTTCCCTTGTGAAAAGAAAACATTTAGGGTAACACCACCATTTTAGTAAAAAATAAATATATATATATTTTTTTGTTTTCCCATCCAACTTTAATGAAAATTCGTCAAACACCTGTGGGGTGTTAAGGCTCACAATACCCCTTGTTACATTCCGTGAAGGGTGTAGTTTCCAAAATGTGGTCACACATGGGTATTTATCTTTTTACGTTTATGTCAGAACCGCTGTAAAATCAGCCACCCCTGTGCAGATCCCCAATTAAGCCTCAAATGTACATAGTGCACTCTCCCTCCTGAGCCTTGTTGTGCGTCTGCAGAGCATTTTACTTCCACATATGGGGTATTTCTGTACTCAGGAGAAATTGCGTTACAAATTTTGGGGTCTTCTTTTCCTTTTACCTCTTGTTTAAATGAAAATGGCAACACCAGCATGTCAGTGTACATTTTTTATTTTTTTACACTAGCAGACTTGTGTAAAAGGAGAAAAAGCCCCCAAAATTTGCAACGCAAATTGCTCCCGAGTGCGGAAATACCCAATTTGTGGCTCTAAACTGTTTCCTTGAAATATGACAGGGCTCTGCAGGCCTAAAGGCCTAAATTAGGGATTTGCATAGGGGTGGACTTGGATGAAAGCGTCACAATTGCCTCCGCTACCAAAAATATTCCACGCCAGTGATTCCCAAACAGGTTGCCTGTCACTCAATGGCTGTTGGGAAATGCTGGGAGTTGTTTTTTTAACAGCTGGAGGCTCCGTTTAGGAAACACTGTCGTAGGAGACGTTTTTCATTTTTATTGGGGGGAAGGGGGGACAGTGTAAGGGTGTGTATATGTAGTATTTTACTCTTTATTTTGTGTTAGTGTAGTGTTTTTTAGGGTACATTTGCACTGGCGGGGGTTTACGGTGAGCTTCCCGCTAGAAGTATGAGCTGCAGTGGAAAATTTGACGCAGCTCAAACTTGAAGCAGGAAACTCACTGTAAACCCCCGCCTGTGTGAATGTACCCTATACATTCACATGGGGGGGGGGAACCCTCCAGATGTTGGAAAACTACATCTCCCAGCATGCATTGACAGACCGTGTATGCTGGGAGTTGTACCTAACGCAGTATTTTCTAACCAGTGTGCCTCCGGCTGTTGCAAAACTACAGCTCCCAGCATGTACTATTCGCCGAAGGGCATGCTGGGAGATGTAGTTATGCAAAAGCTGGATGCACGCAACTACAACTCCCAGCATGCTGAGACAGCTATTTGCGGTTCGTGCATGCTTGGAGATGTAGTATTGCAAGATTTAGAGGGCCACAGTTTAGAGACCACTGCACAGTGATCTCCAAACATAGCCCTCCAAATATTGTAAAACTACAAATCCTGTATGCCCAAACAGCTGTATAGTGGTCTCCAAACTGTAGACCTCCAGATGTTGCTAGGCAACAACTCACCAGCTTCTGGTGGTAAGTGACCTCTGGCGCCGGTCCCAGCACAGTTTCCCCACTCTGCATGGACTACCGTGGGTGGGCAGAGAAGGGGACCCAAACTTTGATCCCCCCGCCCCTGATCTGCTATTGGCCGGCCATTAGCAGGGATAGGAGGGGTGGCACCCCTGCCACCTCACTCCTATCTTTTCATGGGGATCGGGGGTGTCTTGGACAGCCTCGATCCCCTTTATTTTCCAGGCCACTGGGTCACAGGAGACCTGTGTGACACAGAATCACCACAGTTCGATGGTCTGAATTGACCCCCGCCATTTGTGGAGATCATCGATATGGGGGTGGTCTCAGGACCCCCCCAGGCATTGTCATGGGATGCCTGCTGAATGATTTCAGCAGGCATCCCGGTCCGGTCCCCACCCAGTGAGCGTCGGGGACCGCAATTCCCACGGGCATATAGGTACACCCTGGTCCTTAAAGGGGTGCCAGAAAGTTAAACAGATTTGTAAATTACTTCTATTAAAAAATCTTAATCCTTCCTGTACTTATTAGCTGCTGAATACTACAGCGGAAATTATTTTCTTTTTGAAACACAGAGCTGTCTGCTGACATCATGAGCACAGTGCTCTCTGCCATTTTAGGAACTGTCCAGAACAGCATATGTTTGCTATGGGGATTTCCTTTTACTCTGGACAGTTCCTAAAATGGACAGAGATGTCAGCAGAGAGCACTGTGCTCATAATGTCAGCAGACAGCTCTGTGTTTCAAACAGAAAATAATTTTCACTGTAGTATTCAGCAGCTAATAAGTACAGGAAGGATTAAGATTTTTTTAATAGAAGTAATTTACAAATCTATTTAACTTTCTGGCACCAGTTGATTTAAAAAAAAAAAAGTTTTTCACCAGAGTACCCCTTTAAGTCCCAGGGAGCCAGGTCTGTGTCCTTAAGTGATTAAAGAAGTTCCAGGTCAGTGAGAGCCTTAAATCTTGCTTGTTTGTAGGTGACCAAATACTTATTTTCACTATAATTTGCTAATAAATTCTTTAAAAATCAGAAATGTTTTTGTTCTCATTATTTCTCTCATAGTTGAGGTATACCTATGATAAAAATGACAGGCATCTCTCATCTTTTTAAGTGGGAGAACTTGCACAATTGGTGGCTGACTAAATACTTTTTTTGCTCCACTGTAAATCCAACAACATGAGCAATTCTAATTCTAGCCTCCTAGTTCACAAATCTTTCTGTAAATAGCACCAAAGTATATTTTCGCCATTTGAAACAAACTGGGATTTCTCATAGCTTTTTATCGTTTTGCAAAGGAAACCTTTTAACCTACGACAGAGCTCCAGTGTTAGAGAACAGTTTAAATTGGACTTTCGCCAATTATGACATCAGTTCGGACTGACACAAAGATGGACATTGTTTAACAACTCCTAGCGATGCTCCGTACTTTGCTTTCTGTAATCTTCCTTCCTTACCAGTAAGAAATCCAATAATTCCTTTCAATTAGATGACTCACTTATTGGAATTTAACATGTTCATAAGACCAAATGCCAAAGCCAGAGAGCAGATCAAGCCCATATTTTGTAAATGAATGAACTGTCTACCATGCTTGTACATAGTGTTTGCTTTTCCAGAAGTCTTGCTGATTTTTAAAAACAAGGAGAATTTGATGGTTTCAGTTTCACATATGTGGTTTTATGTTATTAAAGAATAAAAAAATATAAAATCTCATGACTGAGAAGATGGATTAAGGATGAATAATTCCTGGCTCAGTTACCATGCATTTATATGTTCAGGCTATTTCCACTATCCTTGGACATTACCCAACTCAATAAACATAGACCTGTTTTTTTTTTTTTTTTTTTTATTACATTCCCTGCTTCTTATGTTCTTCTGTCTTTTGTCTGTAAAGGAACTTGTTCGTTTTTTTACAATATAAAATCTGTTAAATCTCAAAGCATGCCCAGTACTTCACTCTCAAAACCTAGAATATTATGAACAGTACACAGGTTATGTGATCCCTGCTATTGTGCAGTCCAGTTAACAAAAAAATGATGTACTAGAAACAGCTATTTATTTGTCAGTCGACCACTGTGCCAGTGTGCTTGCTTGGCTTCTTCTCTAACAAGCAGAGAAAAGACTAATTCATATTTGGTGACCTGTCAAGAAACAGTAGGGGCCAAATAATAAGTTTGTAAAAGCAATATCTTAACATCGGATTTAAGATCCCTGTTTTGTGTTATCTAACACATTTATTGAACATTTAATCATGGGGTAAGCCCTTTTAATATATTTCCCTAGAGAACATGCCCTTTACCAATCTAATTTAACCCTTAGCTGTAAGCTAAGGGTTTAGTTAGATTGGTTAAGTACATTTTTTTCTACTTACTTTCATTCCAACCCATAGATCCAGCATACAGCTTTCTACATTAACCCTGGATTGTACCAAGTCTATGACCTGTTCTTTCCTAGGCCCTTATGTAAATGGTTGACATTGGAGTTTAGACATTCTGGCTACTTAAAGCACAAGTGGTGTCATTAGACTTAAATATGTAAGGGCCCCTGATCTTCAGATTAAGATTCCTGAAGAATACCCACATGAGCAAAATATATGCATGTAGTCAGGTTGGTGTATGTGGGTCATTCTCTTTGCCAAGACATCTTGTTCATGTGCACCATTCTTTAAATGGTAGATGAAAAGGAAAATGCATAAACATACACACAAAAGAATATAAGCAGAACTGCCCTCTACAAGGAATGGAAAGGGTAGATTTTTGAAGCCTAAATTCTAAATATTTTTTAAAACATAGATACCCATAAAAAAATCTATTTCTCACACAAAACTCTTAAGTGCTTGGAGTTGTAACTGTCTTTTGAGAAAATGTAATCGAGTATGTCTAAACCAATTTTTTGTGTTTTGGTGCTATGGAAAAGTCCATACATAAAGCAAAAATGACTGTCAAAACTAAAAACCCACTTATATTGATGTCTTGAAATGAAATCCAATTTCTAAGAAATTCACTGAAGCAGACAAACATAATACTTTATATAATATGGATCATATTGCTCAATTGTTTAAATAGAGAGAAACCATACAGCAAGGCATCTGCCAAATCAATATAATTGTGTTCTCTATGTCAGAAATGAAATATTTTGCTCAAAGGTAAAACATTTAATCAAAAGGATTGGGACAGTATTGGCATCTATACTTCATAAATATAAAAAATATGGAAGATGAAAGCATTGTGTTGTACAAAACATTTTACAACATACAGATATAGGATCTAACCTGTTAATTTTAAACTGCAAGAAAAAAAAAATAGAAAAAATAACAAAACCAAATATCATGAAATAAAGTAGAAAACATTTGTTTCATCAGCCCGCAAGATTGTATACAGACTTCTGATGCTTTGTTACAAAAAACATTGCTACTCTTGTTTTGCTGGGTTATTTGGTATTTGAAAAAGGATCTGCTTTTTCTACTTAACCCCTTAAGGACTCAGCCCATTTTGGCCTTAAGGACTCAGACAATTAAATTTTTACGTTTTCATTTTTTCCTCCTCGCCTTCTAAAAATCATAACTCTTTTATATTTTCATCCACAGACTAGTATGAGGGCTTGTTTTTTGCGTGACCAGTTGTCCTTTGTAATGACATCACTCATTATATCATAAAATGTATGGCGCAATCAAAAAACACTATTTTTGTGGGGAAATTAAAACGAAAAACGCAATTTTGCTAATTTTGGAAGGTTTTGTTTTCACGCCGTACAATTTATGGTAAAAATGACATGTGTTCTTTATTCTGAGGGTCAATACGATTAAAATTATACCCATTATTATATACTTTTATATTATTGTTGCGCTTTAAAAAAATCACAAACTTTTTAACCAAATTAGTACGTTTATAATCCCTTTATTTTGATGACCTCTAACTTTTTTATTTTTCCGTATAAGTGGCGGTATGGGGGCTCATTTTTTGCGCCATGATCTGTACTTTTTTTTGATACCATATTTGCATATAAAAAACTTTTAATACACTTTTTATAATTTTTTTTAATAAAATGTATAAAAAAAGTAGGAATTTGGGACTTTTTAAATTTTTTTTCGTTCACGCCGTTCACCGTACGGGATCATTAACATTTTATTTTAATATTTCAGACATTTACGCACGCGGCGATACCAAATTTGTCTATAAAAAATGTTTTTTACGCTTTTTGGGGGTAAAATAGGAAAAAACGGACGTTTTACTTTTTTATTGGGGGAGGGGATTTTTCACTTTTTTTTTACTTTTACATTTTTTTACATTTTTTTTACACTTGAATAGTCCCCATAGGGGACTATTCATAGCAATACCATGATTGCTAATACTGATCTGTTCTATGTATAGGACATAGAACAGATCAGTATTATCGGTCATCTCCTGCTCTGGTCTGCTCGATCACAGACCAGAGCAGGAGACGCCGGGAGCCGCACGGAGGAAGGAGAGGGGACCTCCGTGCGGCGTTATGAATGATCGGATCCCCGCAGCAGCGCTGCGGGCGATCCGATCGTTCATTTAAATCGCGAACTCCCACAGATGCCGGGATCTGTATTGATCCCGGCACCTGAGGGGTTAATGGCGGACGCCCGCGAGATCGCGGGCGTCGGCCATTGCCGGCGGGTCCCTGGCTGCGATCAGCAGCCGGGATCAGCCGCGCATGACACGGGCATCGCTCCGATGCCCGCGGTTATGCACAGGACGTAAATGTACGTCCTGGTGCGTTAAGTACCACCTCACCAGGACGTACATTTACGTCCTGCGTCCTTAAGGGGTTAAAGCATTGACTTGACATATGGTTGTCATCTATTTGACATGTTTGTTTCTTTATTAAAAATAAATAAATATAATATAATATAAAAAAATAAATTAGGATCTATTTTTCTATTGTATTATTTAATTATTTAAACAGGTCCATTGTTTCTGGACACCGTACAGGGGAATGCAGCAAGTGTATAACCATCTGGCGTCAAAATTGAGACGCTGGATGATTGTGAACATTTTTATTCAAATGAATGGGATCAGTTCTAGCATCAGTTTCCCTCCAATGAATGCTGGAGGGAAACCATGCTGGTCGCCGGACATATGTGAACCCAGCCTTATTTAGTACAACATTGTAGCAGATTTCTCATAATATTATAAGGTGTTTCCTATTTTATAAAGTGATCACTTCATGATTGGTTCTGTGAAGCTTCTTGGAAGCTGGATAACTAGGAGAACTGGGATCCTCACTGATCATAAAGTGCAGGTATATTCTAGTAATATGCCATCACTTTATAAGTTGGAAATATGTCAGCTTTACATCATGCTTAGAGCTACAATGTCAAAAAGGCTGTGCTAAGATGCAGCAGGCATGCTTCCTCTCTCCCCCACCCCTCCCTGCTTACCTTTCCTCTCTGAGCCCAGTATGTCAATTAGTCAAGGCAGGGAGGAAGTGGGCATGCAGTAGCTTAGCACAACAACTTCAATATATGAGCTCTGAGCATGATCTACAGCTCACAGATACATTTTAAAGTGATATCTAAGAATTTTTTTAAAGCTTGCATTTTATCTCTGTTGATGTATTTTATATAAATATTCGCTAACATATTATCACGTCTATCATCTTTACTATACTAAGGAAAGTACAGGTTCCATTTCTAAATATAGCTGCTTATGTTACTTATATGTTTTTATTAATTATATAAAACATTTTAATGTTGATTATTATGTCATGCTGATGAGAAAATTGTGTTTCCCTCACACTTGAGACCTCTGAGAGTTAGAACTGTAGGGCTCTCTCTATTTGGAATGACTACATTCTCCTTTTCAGTTTATATTCTATTTTGATCAAAGCTTAACTTTCTTTGTTAAGTCTTGCTTTGACTGAAGTGTTTGTCACCTTAATGTTTGCTGAAACAGTTACATTCATTTTAGTACAGAACCTTCCAACTGTCAAAATGCGCCCAAAATAATGATACTGTTTCATGTCTTTCTACTTTGCTTTGTAAGAACTAATGTCCTTTGTAAAAGATAGATATCCAGATGCTGTGTACATCAAACTGTCATCAAACAAAGAGTGTTATTAGGTATTTTGGCACATTTAGTACTGACACAATGTGTCATTTCTATTTGTAGAGGTGGAAATGCACAGTACTTTACAGCAGAGTGTACCTATACTAGGCATATAAAAATGATTTATCCCTATTCATTTGTGGGCCAAAAAAAATTCCTCACAGTCCATCTCAAGGTGTCTACTAGAGATGAGTGCATTTTTTAATTCAATTTGGCTGATTCACCAAATTTTCCCAATAAATTAGTTTGGTCCGAATTTATTCTATTAAAAACAGCTATTCATGGCCTACAGAGAACCTCAATAGGGGTATAGAACACTTTGCCTTGCTGTAACATGCATATGAAGTGTGCTGGGTTAGTGAAATAATACTGTTATTCAGTATGACATGCAGATTAGAGGCGTCTCTATTAGAATCACTGTCGCAGAGCTGCACAATGGCAGAGCCTGGAGGTGGCATCAGTATGAGGAGACCATATAGTGGCTGAATGAGACAGCGTGGAGGTGGCAACAGCCTGACAATTGAAAAGATTAAAGATATGTTTTAACATTTAAATTGAAGATTTCAAATGGATGAACCTAAAAAGTTTTATTTAATGTGCCAGCAGCATGAGGAGACCACATGGTGGTACAGTGGCACAGCCTGGAGGTGGCAGCAGCAAGAGGACCCCATATAGTGGCTGAATGACACAGCCTGAAGTTGGTGGCAGCAAGAGGAGACCATATAATGGCTGAATGACACAGCCTGCAAGTGGTGGGAGCATGAGTAGGCCATATAGTGGCTGAATAACACAGCCTTGAGTTGGAGGCAGCATGAGGAGACCATATAGAGGCTGAATGACAAAGCCTGGAGCTGGCATCAGCATGAATAGAACATATGGTGGCAGTATGAGACAGTCTGGAACTGGCATCAGCATGAAGAGAAAATAGGGTGATAGTATGATACAGCATGGAGCTGGCATCAGCATGAGGAGAACATATGGTGGCAGTATGATACAGCCTGGAGCTGGCATCAGCGTGAGGAGAACATATGGTGGCAGAATGAGACAGCCTGAAAATGGCATCAGCATGAGGAGAACATATGGTGGCAGAATGACACCGCCTGGAGCTGGCATCAGCATGAGGAGAACACATGGTGGCAGTATGAGACTGCCTGTACAGTATTTGTCTAGAACAGCAGCAGGTGAGTACTTTTGGCTGGCCTTTCACAGTAACTAGGCCCTTAAGACTTTAACAGGAACAAAATGGTACACCACGAAGATGTATGTACTTGGTATGCACGTATGAAAGGAGTACAATACGCTCCACTACGCTTAAAACAGTATTTGTCTACAACACCAGCAGGTGTGTACTTTTGTCTGGCCTTTCACAATAACTAGGCCCTTAAGACTTTAACAGGAAAAAAATTTTGTAAAACACTTAGATATACGAACAGGTTACACTTAATAGAGGGCAATATGCTTTTAGTGCTCTGCTCACCCTAACTGGCTGGCTACTATTAGCCTTTCAGTTGTTGTACACACCAGTGCTGCAGCACACAGTCACTGTGTACTACACCCAAAATTGCACTTTCTCTCTCAATCTCACTCCATTCCCTATCAGTGCTTCTAGGCTGGATATGGACTTGAGGGGAATCACTGCTGTAATAAAACCCCAAATTGCACTTTCTCTCTCAATCTCACTCCCTTCCCTGTCAGTGCTTCTAGGCTGGATTTGGGCTTGAGGTGAATCAGTGCTGTAATACACCCACCATTGCACTTTCTCTCTCAATGTCTCTCCCTTCCCTATCTGTGCTTCTAGGCTGGATTTGGGCTTGGGATGAATCGCTGATGTAATAACCCACAATTGCACTTTCTCTCTCAATCTCTCTCCCTTTCCTATCCGTGCTTCTAGGCTGGATTTGGGCTTGAGGTGAATCAATGCTGTAAAAAGCTTTTCTGTGCAACACACACTGCTCTCTGTCCTTCTCTCTGCAATAGAACGCTGATGCGAGTGGCCGCAAGATGGCTGCAGATAATATAGGGCTGTGACATCGCAGGGGTGGCTGACTGCTGATAGGCTGCATGCGATTCAGGGTCATCCCACCGACTTTTTTTCCCGCCTTCCCAGGATTCCTTGCCCAATGTCCTCACATGTGGATCCACCATTTTAGATTCCCTGGAACATGGACTGCACTAAATGTAGTTTAATAAAGTGATTTGCGTGATCGAATCACGGTGATATTCACATTCACTGCGAATCAAATTTTTCCTGAAATTCATAATGAATTTGGATTTGTCAGATATGATTCGCTCATCCATTGTGTCTACAGCTGACTATATATATATATATTTTTTTTTCAATTTTTTCACTAAGTCAAAGTAATAGTGTGTGTGTTTCCTGGCTGTGCAGGGAACTGCAGCCAGCTCCTGGGCAATCTCATTTTTGGAAGTCCATAGTCCATAGACTTTGCATGGGACTTCCAGAAAAAAAAAATTATCTGATAGGGTCAGTGGAGACTGCCCAGGAACTTTAAACGTATTCTGCCACCAGAGATCATGGTGCTATTAGACAAGTATTATTTATTGGGATGTTGAATCACAGATGTGAGTCCTGAGCAGATAGGTCTCCTTAAGCAACCAGAGCAGAATGCTATTGCAGAATGTATTTGAATGTATTTGAAGAGGGTGATGCAAGGCCCTTAGCTTGGCACATTAACAGGTGGACTCATAACATTCATCTGAAAAACAGGGTGCCTTCTATTAGAGAAATATTTTTTATAAATCTAAATACCATGTACAGATAAATAAATGGATCGATTTACACCTATTCCAGTAACTTTGATAAATGGGCATCTGCTATGTCTACAGGACAGGTTTCACCATAATCACATAAAGGGATAATCACATGAAGGGATTCTATAATGTATGGAACTCCCTGTTACATTATGTTGTGATGGTTGATTCATTGAATTTGTGTAACACTTTGTTGATACTACATTGATCTTGGAGTGCCATATTTGGAAAGGTTTTTTTTCCTTGGTATCGAGTAATTGGCATCAGCCTCTTGATTTTTCTCCTTCCTCTGGTTAAACATTGAAGGGTTATAGGTTGAACTTAATAGACTCCTTTTTTCCACCAATACAAACATGTAACTACGTAAATTGGGACAATAGTTTTTAGTACAAAATCCTTAGCACAGATTTTGGTTAATATAATGTAAAAAACTAAAAACAGATTGGAGGAGATTTATCAAGGGATTTAGAGCTTGTTTTTGCTAACAAAAGTCGCACAAAAAGTCGCACGTGCACCTATGCAAATTTTTATGTGACTTTTGGCTGTAAGCAAAAATGAACAAAAGAGCTCACTCAAGTAAATTTCAGTTTTCAATTTGCAGTGGTCAGGGATTTATCAAGTACAAAAGTTGCACAAAAAGTTGCGACCGCCTCCAAAGCAGCGTAAATGTAAGGAAGCCCAAAACTTGCTTAGGAGAGTGGTATTTCATATTTCCCGCTGGGAGCCGAGACCATGGCTCCAGCGGGAAATATGAAATCACACCCCCCAACTTATCTTTCCTCCACTGCCGGTACCCCCAGCTCGTCTCCCCCCTGCCCAGTCATCTCCAGCAACCCCTCGCTCATCTTCCCTCCGGCATTTATCTTTCCTCTGCCACTTATCTTTCTTCCGTCACTTATCTTTCCTCTGCCGCTAGTCAGCATCTCCTTGCCGCCTGTACATCTACCACCCCACTACTTGCTGTTACAGGACTACAACTCCCAGCATGTCCTTTCAGTGAGGATACCCGGAATATGAAACTACAGTGTAATCTGAGCTGTGATTGTCTGAGACCGACCAGTCAATCACAACTCAGATCGGGAAATAGGAGATTACACTGTAGTTTCATATTCCGGGGAACTGGCTGGCCTGCATCTAACACCGGCCCGCTCACCGCTGCAACTACAAAACCCGACATGTCCTCACTGAAAGGACATGCTGGGAGTTGTAGTCCTGTAACAGCAAGAGGCGGGGTGGGAGCTGTACAGGCAGCAAGGTGAAGCTGACCAGCGGCAGAGGAAAGATAAACAGCGGAGGAAAGACAAGTGGAGGAGGAAAGATAAGCGGAGGGTTGCGGGAGATGCCCAGACAGGGGGGAGACGAGCTGGGGGGGGGGCAGCGCAGGAGGAAAGATAAGCGTGGGGTTGCGGGAGATGAGCTGGAGGGGGGAGATTAGCTGGGCTAGGAGATGAGCTGGAGGGGAGGGGGGAGATGAGCTGGTGGGGGAGATGAGCTGGGGGGAGATGAGCTGGTGGGGGAAGATGAGCTGGGGGAAGATGAGCTGGGTGGGAGATGAGCGGGGGGGGGGAGAGATGAGCTGGGTGGGAGAGATGAGCTGGGGGGATAGTTGAGCTGGGGGGGGGAGAGATGAGCAGGGGGAGGAAATGAGCTGGGGGGAGAGATGAGCTGGTGGGCAGGGGGTGTCTTTGGCTGTTGCTCACCTACAACTCCCATCATGGGAGTTGTAGTTTAGGAACAGGGTGCATCAAGCTGTTGATAAACTACAACTGCCATCACAGGAGTAGTAGTTTAGCTACATGGTGCCTCCAGCTGTTGCTTAGCTACAACTTCAATCATGGGAGTTGTAGTTTAGAAACAGCAAGACTCCAGCTGTTGCTAAACTGGAGGCTCGGTGTTGCTAAATAACAAATGATGGGGATTGTAGCTTAGCAACAGCTAGAGGCTCCTTGTTTGGAAACGCTGGTTTATGAATGTTTTTCCAAAGGAAGGCAGCCATAACAATTTCCGTGTTTTTTTCTTATCATTTCAGATCCGTGTATGCAGAGGACTTCTTCAGATTCAGTGTACTACGTTGATTATCAGTGTTTTTTTGTTTTGTTAAATATTAATAAAATGGCTAATGAGGGCTTGTGGGGGGGAGTGTTTTTTGGAATAAAAGTTTCTAAAAGGTGTTGTTGTTTTCTTTTTATATAGGCTTGGTGCTAACACCAAGCCCTTGCTTAGTAATGGATTCCGTCTATAAGACAGCTGACACTACTAAGCCTGTAAAGTAAATTTTGAAAAAACACAACAAGTTTAAAAAGCTTTTATTAAAAAGAAAACACTCACTCACAAGCCCTCGTTAAAATGTTATTAATATTAAACCAAAAAAACGCTGGTCATCGTAGTCCACCAAATCTGAAGAAGTTCACAGGTTATGTGGATGTGAAATGAGAAGGAAAAAAAAAATGGGTTAGTACAATCAGGGGAAAAAAGTTGTAAAAAAATGTAATAAACACACACACACACACACACACACACACACATATATATATATATATATATATATATATATATATATATATATATATATATCATTTTTTTCACAGCTGTGACTTGAGGTAGTGTTACAAAGTGCTGTTCTAAAGTCATTTATTGGTTTTTGCTTATGCGTGCTAAAGAAAAAGGTATTCAAAAGTGATTTATTATTTTTTGCTTATGTAGGCCCAATGTATCAACCCCCTGTGATAGTATGATAAATATGCACATAAAAATAAGAAGAGAGAGGAGGGAGAGACAGACAGGAGGTGCAACCTGTGCCGTTATTCCGATAGGAATCCATGGATATAATGCATACAAGGTTGTGCTCACCTGGTGATGTTGTACGCAGAGTACAACATCTACTCGAGCATGTCACCCAATACCGGGGTAGAAAGCCGGGAGCTGCCCGAGGTGATCCCGTGTTGGAGGAGGACTCTGACCGGTGGTGGATAGCTGGAGATGTCCCGTAGGAGCAGAAAAGAAGATTCCTCGTTGCGGTGCTCACTAAGCAGTAGCTTGCAGTAGCCGGAGGAGGTAACCTCAGTATAAAGCAACTGATTCAGACAGGTAAAATATAGAAACAAAGTGCAATTTATTCAGGTACAATGACGGACTACGCGTTGCGAGGGGCAGGACCCTTGGACCTGATGAAGAGGGGTCCTGCCCCTCGCAACGCATAGTCTGTCATTTTACCTGAATAAATTGCACTTTGTTTTTCTTTATTTTACCTGTCCGAATCGGTTACTTTAAAGTGAGGTTACACATACCTTCTCCGGCTACTGGAAGCTACTGCCGAGTGAGTGCCGCAACGAGGAATCTTCTTTTCTGCTCCTACAGGACATCTTCAGTATGATAAATATGTCATACATAAGCAAAACCAAAAGCAAAAAAAAAAAATGCCTACAGATCTCACTTACCAAAGCAACAAAGATAAATGTCCCCGATTGTTCCTAGGACATAACCCATTTTCTGCAGTTTTCCATACAAGTTATGTAGTGTGGTACTGCCATTTAATACCTGTCTCACCAGTTGTTGGTGTTGAGAAGTCAGCAGGTCCTAAAGAGAACATATATGAGCTGCCCTTTCTCAGGAGGACATTTACATATGTCTGAGGAACAATTTTGTTTTTTTTGTAAATACAAGCTGTACTCTCGATTTTATTCTAGAATTTTCCAATATTAGACAACACTGATGATTCATCCTGCTGATGTCTTACTTCTCTGTCTGTCTGATTATAGTGCATTTATTTAGATGAGCTGTTACCCAGGATTAACCCTTTTTTAATCCTAAATGGCCCATTCAACAGAAGTATAAACTAATCTACTGTATGGTTGACAATATGTGTAATTCATTAACTTGTATTTAGCATGATATTTTTGGACACTTCCATTGAGATGTCTAAATATATTATGTCATCCCTTAAATTAGCAGAGGCTGCTCTATCTAGAAAAATTCTAAATGAACAGATCATTTCTGATTTAATCGCCTTTTATAAAAAATAAAAAAAAGTGGATATTCTGACTGTTCTATGAACAAAAGTCCACACTCCATACCATATTTTTTTGTATTAGTATATGGATACATTTAGGATTTTTCATATAAGCTAGCAAATATGTATTTTTCTTTACAGAAATAACATTAATTGTTTTAGTACATGCTGTATGTATCTGTATTTAACTTATAAGTTTTAACAAACCGTTACAGTATTTTGTTACCTTCGAGTCTTAAAAAAGTTTAAGAAAACGTCAGTCAATAGAAAATCATATATCTTTCTAGACACGGATATGATTGTAATATCTAGGTAACTCAGTGAGATTCTCATCATCAAAAGTCTTCTGCTCCCTCATGTCTGGACAAAATTTTTCTATAATGTAGATCAAAAACATGTTCGGTGAAATCCAATGATGTTAGAGAAGATGCCAGGGTTAAAACAAGCTCTAAAAGAAAAGAAAATCTATTCCACTATAGATATTATAGAGTCCTGTCAAAAGCCTACTGTGCTACGAGACGAAACTGTGAATCACTTGACCACTGATAAATTGTAGGGATTCCAATTTCTGTCCGTTTAGATGCTATATCCTTCTATTTAAATTTTGAACATAAAAAGTACTTCAAAAAATCTATCCGCTCAATATATCTCCAGCATATCCCTAGTTTGCATGGCGCAGCTTATCTCCAAATACAATACCTGATTGACCAGAATACTAGATCTTTTTTCTGCCCATATCTGGCATCAAGAAAAAGGAAGTTCTTAAAAGCATATTTGATCTTATGAATCTGAGAATCTTAAATTATGACAAAATTTAAATGTGTTAGTATTTTATTTGCATATTTCTTAATCTGTTAAAACTTTTTTCTATAAATTTGTTCTTTTATTCTGTTAAATACATTTTTTTCTGTAATATTTAGAAATAAAGAACACCAGTAGCATTTAATAATTTTGTTTCCTCAATCAATGTAATCCCCAATAATCTGTCCACATATCTTATTTAAAATAAACAAGTTTATTATATAAGAATAAGAGGAAAAGAATGAAGGATTAATTGAAGTATATTAGATGACTCATTCTCTTGCAAAACCATATTGTTCTGTAAAACTCCTGCTAATGCAAAATTGTCTTGATAACTAACCCAGCTTCACGTGTTCAGTATGTTGAAGGGTTGAAGGATTATTATATTTGACATACACAATGTAGCAGATCGTGATGTACTGAACACTCATTGCTATTCAAAACCACTAACACAACATCTCACTTGAAAAATCTAGTGAGGACATGATGAAATGGTTCTTTAATAAGTGGCTAATACAAAATGGTCAATATTTAGGGTGAGCAAAAAATAAGGTTGAAAGTATATGTATACAATGGTCTAAACTAGTGTAATTTTGAGGATACATACAAAAACACTGAAAAGCATCTCAGAACTAGGTAAGTGCATCGATCCGACACAGATCAGGTCCAGTCCCAATTTCATAAAATATTTGGATTTATTGGAATCTGAACCTTTTATGTTCATTTTTGGGTGGCTTGGAAGAAAGCAGTGATTCTGTATGCATTGTGGCTGTCACTTACTACATTATCTTGAACTAGGCTCAACTGTGCAGTGCAATGTACAGGAGCAGGGACTCCTACCTTTAACAGAAGTCCCTTCTCCTGTATATTCCTTAAAGGGTAATGGGGCAATTCTGAATAGGAATCCAATTGTGAAATATAATTGACAAGAATCAAGGAATAGGACCTGAAATGAATCTCAGGAGATTCGCTCATCTCTACTCAGAATTCTATAGAGACACAGATGATAAGATAGATAGATATATGAAGGTATTGTTTTAGACTTGTTGAAACTTAAGGCAGTTTTGTAGTGAAATATAACTTATCCCCTATCTGAAGGATAGAGGATAAGTTATAGATCGCGGGGGGGGGGGGGGGGGGGATTGAGATACATGGAGGGGGCATGTTGGCCACGGCTTCCTGCAGGGGTTGGAACATCTGCTTCCGGAAGACTGCTGTGGCCATCATTCAGTAGATCGCGAGGGGGGGGGGGGGTGTCCCAGTGGTCAGACCTCCTGCGATCTATAACTTATCCCCCTTCCTTTGGAAGGGGATGAGTTATGTTTCACTGCACTACTCATTTTTCTATCTGATCCCTTTGTTCTCTCAACAATCCAACAGTTGCAAGAATTTTCAGTGGTGTTCCCAAATCTGTGGCTTTTCAGTTGTAACAAATCTATTACTATCAGAATGCCCTGACAATCTTTGTTTTTGCTAGAGAGCCACAGGTTGAGGGACACTACTGTAAGGAATAAGCTGTATGTTACTTCAGAGCGTAGAATATTAAGAAGACATGTATTATGCATCAATCAAGTATAATTGACACTTTGCAGAGGAGTAGAAGCTCAGACATCTGACTATTGAACTTAATGGACTTTACAACCATTATTAAACATATCCTCGTATGTAAAGCAAATTTCAAACATTCTGTACATGCTGTATCATTGCTAAAAATGTTGTAATATGCCAAACCCCTTCTTTTCCTGCTACTCTGCTCTTTTCATACTTCACAGAACCTTTATTAACTATGCATTAGCATGGTATATAATTCAATAATTAACTGTCAGAGAAATCATGATCTCACCTCCAACCACTGATGACAGCTACCGGGCTTTACTGTGCAGTGCTACCCACCAAATATAAGTTTAATGAGGTAATAATCGGTGTATTTTGATGTTATATATTCACCTACATCTGATGGCTGCATTGGGTTTGCTATTTTGAAGACATGCCATAAAAATGTTGTCAAATCTCTTAGTATGATCTAAAACAGGGTGACATCTTGACTTGTTGCTACGCCATTTATGACCATTACTGTACTGACAAGATTACACTATTGCTGTGTTGGTATTTAAATGCCAGATGCTGTTGTAGAACATGTGTCACCATAAATTAGACTCTAAATTTAATGGTATAGAAAAACAGGGAAAAAATTGACAGTATATTTAAATTACAGTAAGTCAGTGTTTGTAAAACAAGAAATGGAGTTGATGCTATTTCTGTACTGATCCCAGAAGACACCAAGCCCAGTGGTGAAACGGTTGGAGAATCGGCAAGATTTGGAATCCCAACTCTTTATTTATCACTACCTACACACCTATTGATGAGTTTACTTTATTTTTCCTATTGCATAGTTTATTTGGGGATATAAAAATGGCTGAAAGTAAAAGAAAAAAAAAAGGTAAATCCCTTGCTACACCAACAACTAATCATTGTTTACTTTCTAGTAACAATGATATACTGTAATTTTATCACAATGTTTGATGCTGCTAATTGTATTTTCTTTTACTCTAGAACAGTAATCTCAAACTGGCCAGATGCTTTCCGGGCATGCTGGGAGTTGAAGTTCTGTAACATCTGGAGGGCCACAGTTTAAGACCACTGCTCTAGAAAATCCCATTCAAAATTGGTTACTCATTTTTAAAAACTAAGACAGGTGTCTAGCACCATATTGACCCTAATTGGTATCAGCTAAAAGACCCCAAAACGCTGTCCAACTGCTTAAAGAGGTACTGCACCAAAAAACATCTTATCCCCCATCCAAAGCTCCAAAACACCAAAGCTTGGAGTTTCTGTGTTCGTGATATCAAACCATGCTCCCTCCATTCATGTCTATGGGAGAGGGCGTGACGGCTGGTACATAGTGGAGGGGGCATGGTGGCTGTAGTCGCCATGGAGTGCAGTTTGCTCTATCCACGGATGACTCGGGTGCTGTGCTGGAGATCACGGGGGTCCCCAGTGGTGGGACCCGCGTGATCAGACTAATCCTCTCTCCTTTGGATAGGGTGATAAGATGTACCCCTTTAACCACTCATTTCCAACATGTTTAAAATCTGAATAATCCACAAAGCTATAAAAAGTCAACAACCAAGTCATCACTTAATTATATATAGTATAGTACATAAATCTTGATCTTCCCCAAATAAAGTACATATTTGATGTTATTAATACAATTAATGCTATTTTGAATTTTTTTTAAAAAATGTGAATCATCGTGAATTGAAGTTGGCATCAAAAAAACTCACCATGAGCTTTGTTATTGAATTACATATAAAAAATATTTATAATTTTAATATTGAACCATTTCAATAATACTCTGTTATAGCGTAGATATTCTTGAGGCAAATTTCATTAAAAAACTAGCAAGTGTACAGTATATGTCTCCACTTACAAATATGCAAATATTGCACAAAAGGAAAAGAAAAAGGACACATTCAAACGTGTGTCTGACATTTTGCAGTTGTTGCCATGGAAACACATAAAAATATTTAAAGCCCCACATTACTTGAAACAGTTCTCCATGCTTTTCCTTAAGTCTTCTTTCGGTTCTTTCAATGTGTTCTGTCAGAGGCATTGAAATTGAATTAATTTGATCAAATTTAATCCAGAGGGATTTTCTTACCTCCTCATAGTATCACATATTCAGGGTCTCATATACATGTAGAATTTATTAGGACAAATAGCTGCATACATTTAGACAGTGTGTGTGTGTGTCTTTGTATTTATATGTCTAATGAATTGTTCATGCAACCTGACAATATTTGCAACACTGGAGTGAAAAAAATAAAGACAAATGTTGCAATATGTTATAATGATTGTCTTAAACTATGTTTATTTTCTTCTACTCTGTCGCCCCACCATAGAGGTATGATACACATCTGCTCTGAAGCACCGAAGAAATGAAGGCCCAGATGGCCATACACATAAGATGACTGTCAACTGAAGACTCGTTCAGCTGACAACTATCTATATTAATCCCTGATCCACATGCATGCTTGGCCAAACATGTAAGTGTTTTGAATGGGGAGAGAAGAGAAAGCTGAAGTGGCTTATCGTTCCTGAGAATAGAGTAGGCGAATCCAACATGCCTGATCCTTCTCACCCTGGCATCATTGCCGAAAGAGTCAGGAGGCCCCATATGCATTAGATGGTCAGTTAATTCTGCTTAAATCAGCATGTTTGAACATCACATATCGAAAATGTTTAGTCAGCATAAGTATTATTTTTTAAAGCACAAGGAGGTGCATCTTCCACCCCAGGCACCAAATGGCCACTACGGGAGCTTATATTAAAAGAATGATCTATTTTGTTGGATCTGCCAACTTATGGCTTTCACAAAAAGGGATAGCCTGACGTTTTCACATATAGCTAATGAAAGTCTATAACCCAGTCTAAATATTATCACTATACAATCAATTAACTGTACTGTTAAAGGAATTGCCTTGTAGTAAAAAAAAAAACTACTTTGGCATTGCAAATGTTATAAAATAAAGTAAAAATGTACCTGTTATATCACTTGCAGTTTACAGGAAGTTAGCTGACCCAGGACTGAAGGGCTTCCTCTGACTAATTAAAGTGTGATTTTCTGTGAGTCAGGCTAGTGATCACATGATCCCATTACAGTAATAAAATGTACAGAATATGACAAACGGTGCTGTAGGACTAGTGATGGGCTGAGTGGGTGATATGGCAACCACCCCTTTAAAAAAAAAAAAAAAAAAAAGTAGGCTCATGGTTAAAATTATCCATTGAAACTGCAGTTCCAATAGTGGAACAAAGCAGAGAGCAGCAGGAAGCAGTAGCTTCCGGGGTTCTCGGTATATATATATATATATATATATATATATATATATATATATATATATATATATTTATTTATTTATTTTTTCCCTTTACATCTAGTCTGTACTGTACTGGTTATTTAACTTTTTCTATTTTCTATTATTCTATTAATAAATAATTTTTTTCTTATACTTATTCTATACTTCCAGCAAGCAGACAAGGCAAATGCTGAGCAATCAGATCTGACATACCACTGGCCTCTTATGCTCAGAAAGATGGCATCACAAAGAAATCACAATAGCACAGAATACAGATTCAAGGAGCTGAAGAGAAAGCCTTGCCTCATATGAGTTTGGGCAAAAGAGTACTGACGGAATGTGAACATATTTTTATAGAGAGACAAGTACTTTTGTAAAACAAGTCCTAAATAGATAAATCAGTAAATAACTTTTCAATTGTACCTACTACTCCACTGCTTTGTGCTGATAAGACGATAAGGGCTAGAGGGCCCTTAAATACAAATACATTACTTAAAGCTGTAATGAATAAAAAAAAAAGTAATTATTGTATTTTATTAATTTGTTTTGTATTTTCTACTGAAATAAATATTTTAATATATAATCAAACAAAAATGGCAGAATTTGTTGAATGTGTCACAGTATTTATTAAACCTCCAAACTGAAACAAGACAAGTCAAGGACTTCCTTGACCAAAGGACAATGTTCAGAATGTGGCTAGTCTGCAAGAAGTGTTTACATGGATTCTTTTGTTAAAAAAGATAAATGCAAAGTTAAAATTCTTCTTAGGCTCAGAATGGTAGCTGTGTTGACCCTTCCATGATTCCTTGTATTAGAAGTATGTAATTTCCTGCCTCTATATGTCAATCTTTAAAAAGCTTTTGCTTCCTCCTTTTTACTGGATGTGGTTGGCACACAATCAGAAATGAAGTGCAGTATCCTCCAGAAAACAGACCATCCCAGCTAATTTTTTCTGTATAACATAGTTATATTGTAAGCATCCTGAACAGATGTCCTAATAATACATTTATCATTACCAGTAATATGGAACTGCTGGGGTCCAGTGATCCTGGAAAATGAATTTCTTATAATAAAAGTTTATATACAGTATCCTCAGATTATAAACACTGGAATTACAGAAAATAAAGGTCTTAAAAATCCAATACTTTATCATGTTTGGCAGGTGTGTTGGTAGACTCTGGCGGTACCTGTTTCACCATAAACCAATGGCAAACGTGTAGGCCACTATTCATATCAAACTTTGGTGATTACTGGCACTGACACATCAGGGATACTGGACTGAAGACTTGAGTCAGTGGTAACAACACAACAAAAGAAGTTTACACTATAAAGTGGATATATATCTCCTAAACAGGGAATGGCATAGTCCTGTTGGTGGTATATGTTGATTATGGCTCCACCAGAAGCTTATGGCAAAAAGAAGGAACACATCACTTTTAGTAATGTTAGAATAAGTTCTCTATTTTCTAATACTTGCTGAGATTCATTGCTCCGTGTTCAGGCAACACCATTATATAACACTCCCCATTATGAATTCAGCTGTATACCAGACTCTCATCTCACACTCCTACAATTTTTCCAAACTTTTAAGCTGAACGTTCCATTCCAATGAGACCAGCAATGGTAAAAACAATCCGCCAGGTTAAACGGGTATTAAAAATATTAGAGAATCAGTTTACATCTTTGAGATTGTTAGTTTAAATTCAAGAATTCCAGAATCTTAGGGTTTAAATAACTCAGCCAATCCCATATAAACATAGAATGTGTGGGCAAATAAGAACCATGTGGCTCATCTAGTCTGCCAATATCCTGAGTACTATGAATAGTCCCTGGCCCTATCTTATCTGAAGGATAGCCTTATATCTATCTCTATCTTATATGAAGGATAGCCTTATACCTATCTCTATCATATATGAAGGATAGCCTTATACCTATCTTTATCTTATATGAAGGATAGCCTTGTGCCTATCCCATGCATGCTTTAACCCCTTCACTGTATTTGCAGCTACCACTTCTGCAGGAAGGCTATTCCATGCATCCACTACTCTGTGAGTAAAGTAATACTTCCTCGTATTACTGCATACACCTTTGTCCCTCTAATATAAAACTATGTTCTCTTGGGGTAGTTTTTCTTCTTGTAAATATACCTCTTTTACTGTGTTGATTCCCCTTATGTAAAAGTTTCTATTTAATTTGGATTTCCCAACTATCTAATATATATGGTGATGTCCTGACTCTCCCCTAGTAGAAGGTATTAGGGGAAAAGGATTGGGCATGCTGGATTTCAACAGGACTAATCTAATCTTATTTATTTATAGTATTATATTTTTTAATAGTAAACTTTAATTGAAGTTTTAAACAAACAATACATAGTAAAGTGAATGATAACACATCAGTAGTGCCCCACATGCATCCCACATTCATCAGTAGTCATATTAGTTTTAACTAAGTATATAGGGAACAAAAAGTGATAGCAAAAAATAAAGAAAAAATAAAAGTATCATTACTAGTCGCGATGGTCAAAACGCAGAGGACTGTTCCTTTATTATCAATGGAGGTAAGATTTGGGGTGACAGGCATTCTGCAATGTTTCTTTACTAACCCCCCGCACTAACCAGAGGTACTGGATGGTAGTGCGGGGTACACTGATCAATATGATAATGCCTACCATGCTCCGATCCGTCCAGCTATTCGCCCGTTATCTTTATTTTTCAATATATGCAAATCATCTTCTAATGGTATGGCGGGGTTACTGCCTTCATCTGGCACTGTGACGTCAGCGCTGCTTGTCCGCAGCACTGCCCAGCTTATGCATATTCATGCCCTACCTGCGCATCTCCCTCTCCTCCCCGCTCTGTATGTGACTCCACTGCGAATGTGCCGGCTTACTGCACCTGAATGAACCTTACTGCAGCTTCGCTACACTGGAATGAAGCTGCACTGAAGCCGCTTCTGGGTGTACACAGGAAGCCAGCACATGCGCAGTTTCAGCTCCTGTATATTAGAGATATACCACAGAAAAATTTGTGAAGTTCTTTCCAGTCTGACGACAGTGCTCTCTGATGACACCTCTGTCCATGTCAGGAATTGTTTAGAGCAGAAGAGGTTTTCTATAGGGATTTGCTTCTAAACTGGAAAGTTCCTGACACGGAGAGAGGTGTCAGCAGAGAGCACTGTGGTCAGATTGGAATAAACTGCACAATTTTCTCTGTAGTATACAGCATCTGATAAGTACTGGAAGGCTTCAGATTTTGAAATGGAAGTCATTTACAAATCTATTTAACTTTCTGGCACCAGTTGATTTGAAAACATTTGTTTTCCACTTGTTTCCACTCTAGTTCCCCTTTAATGATTCCAACTTTTCACTATACAAATTCAACACAATGGTCCTAATTTACAACATGTTTTGTCTAGTCATGGGTCAGATTCTGGCGCATTGCACCAGAAATTCTGTCTGCGGCAGAATTTGCGCCTGAATTTGCACCAGAATTGAAAAAAACTCAACCAACTCTCCAGTTTACTTAGAAAACCTGAAAAAGGGGTCTGACCATCTGGAAAATGGGGCATTGTCACCGAAAAGGGGGTGAAAAAATGTGGTGAAACCTTGGTAAATGCTGTGGGGAAAAAACTGTAGGGAATTAAAACCCACAAAGAAAACTACACTTCACTCTTAGTAAATCACGGCCAATATCTTAACATGCCAGCAAAACCTCATTTACCTCATTCAACCTACATATAAAACAAATAAAGAACACTGTAGAGACACTCAGAAAGGGCAATAAACTCTAATGGTAAGCAATAGTATGTATTGTATTTGTATATGTTTTATTTATTTGCAACACATTAGTGCTGACAATGTTATTTTCTACTGTAAGGAGTCTGTTTCTTGAAGTTCCAATGTAATTTTTATTTTTAGCAGACGCTTTCTTAACAATTTTCTTCTAGTTCACAAGAAAAGATATTGGAGAGCCCAGGTCAAATTTCCTATCAGTGTTTTACAGTAGTAAACAAAACTTGAGGTCTATCTTGCAGCTTTATCTGAAAAGGAGTCTACATCACATTTTATTAGAGAAAATTCAATGTTCACATGGATATCACCATTTTTGAAGTATCAAGCTTGAATATTAAGGAACTATATTTTAATAACTATATATATATATATATATATATATATATATATATATATATATATATACCAGGTGATCCAAATGTCAGGACAAACTTCAAAAATGAATAATTTGAAAACGAATCAAGAAACAAAGATAGGGTTTGCACCAAACGGATGGAAAAGAAACCAGGTTTTGTGTGGCAACAAAAAAAATAGTTGTGTTGGCGACCAACAGATGGTGCTATACAGCATTTAGTAGTATTTCTTGTGTTATGGCAGACACATTTTGGCGGATGGCATCTTTCAGTTCTGCTAGTGATGCTGGTTGGTCGCGGTTCACTTTTGACTACAAGAATCCCCACAGCCAAAAGTCACAGGGTATCAGATCGGGAGATCTTGGAGGCCATGCATGATTAAAGTAGCGACTGATAATGCAATCCTCCCCAAATGTTGAGCGTTGCAGGCATTGCACAGGCAGGGCAATATGAGGTCGTGCTCCATCTTGTATAAAGGTGACTGTTTGGAGTGCCTGTCACGCTTGCAGTTCAGGACTAATGTTGTTATGTAACAGTGCTACATATCGGTGATCAGTGACAGAAACTGTTTTGAAACCCATCGCCAACGTTGGTCGCCAACAGAACAATTTTTTTTCGTTGCCACACAAAGCCCGGTTTCTTTTCCATCCATTTGGTGTAAACCATAACTTTGTTTCTTAATCCGTTTTCAAATTATTCATTTTAAAAGTTCGTCCTGACTTTTGGATCACCCGGTATATATATAATGAATCAATAGTTTTAACACGACAAACACAATTAGAGATTCAGCCAAAAGGCTTGCAGACATAGCTGCTGCACACTCTCCCTGGTTTTAAAGAAGGTATATTAATGGCACATGGTGTGTTGTACTCCTGTTACAGATTTTGCATCGATTTCCAGAACCTTACTTCCCTACATGCGTGTCACAACATTTCAAACTCTGATATTGGTGGTGTCACGATGCCGGCTGGCAGGTAGTGGATCCTCTGTGCCAGAGAGGGATTGGCGTGGACCGTGCTAGTGGACCGGTTCTAAGCCACTACTGGTTTTCACCAGAGCCCGCCGCAAAGCGGGATGGTCTTGCTGCGGCGGTAGTGACCAGGTCGTATCCACTAGCAACGGCTCACCTCTCTGGCTGCTGAAGATAGGCGCGGTACAAGGGAGTAGGCAAAAGCAAGGTCGGACGTAGCAGAAGGTCGGGGCAGGCAGCAAGGATCGTAGTCAGGGGCAACGGCAGAAGGTCTGGAAACACAGGCAAGGAACACACAAGGAACGCTTTCACTGGCACTAAGGCAACAAGATCCGGCAAGGAAGTGCAAGGGAGGAGGTTAGATATAGTCAGGGACCAGGTGGGAGCCAATTAAGCTAATTGGGCCAGGCACCAATCATTGGTGCACTGGCCCTTTAAGTCTCAGGGAGCTGGCGCGCGCGCGCCCTAGAGAGCGGAGCCGCGCGCGCCAGCACATGACCGCAGGAGACGGGAATGGGTAAGTGACCTGGGATGCGATTCGCGAGCGGGCGCGTCCCGCTGTGCGAATCGCATCCCCAACGGCCGAGACAGAGCAGCGCTCCCGGTCAGCGGGACTGACCGGGAAGCTGCAGGGAGAAAGACGCCGTGAGCGCTCCGGGGAGGAGCGGGGACCCGGAGCGCTAGGCGTAACAGTACCCCCCCCCTTAGGTCTCCCCTTTTTTTTGTCCGGTGACTGCCTCCCCTGGGATGAGGACACCGGGAAGGAATGTATGGTTTCCTCAATGGCAGGCAGTACAGCAGGAGTAGGAATGGGGAGGGATGGCAGAGGGCGAGACCTGGCACGGGGCAGTGTGACACCAGGACGAGGGTCATGAGGGGACACAGAGGTTTGCCTGATGGGACTGGGAGGGGGGGAGAGGCATTTCCTGTGGCAGGCAGAGTCCTTAATGACCTTAGGAGGAGCGGATACAGGAGGAACCACAGGGTCACGGCAGGGATTACTGGGAACCGGTTGAAGGCAGTCCTTAGAACAAGAGGGACCCCAACTCTTGATCTCCCCAGTGGACCAATCCAGGGTTGGGGAATGGTGTTGAAGCCAGGGTAGTCCAAGGAGAATTTCGGAAGTGCAATTAGGAAGGACAAAAAATTTAATTTCCTCGTGATGAGGTCCGATGCACATTAGGAGGGGCTCCGTGCGGTAACGCACGGTGCAATCCAACCTGGCTCCGTTGACCGCGGAAATGTGGAGTGGCTTGACAAGACGGGTCACCGGAATGCGGAATTTATTCACTAAGGACTCCCGAATAAAATTCCCAGAAGCTCCAGAGTCCAGGCAGGCCACGGCTGAGAGGGGAGAGCTGGCTGAAGTAGAGATCCGAACAGGCACCGTGAGACGTGGAGAAGCCGACTTAGCATCAAGAGACGCCACACCCACGAGAGCTGAGTGCGAGCGTGCGTTTCCCAGGCGTGGAGGACGGATTGGGCAATCCACCAAAAAATGTTCAGTACTGGCACAGTACAGACAAAGATTCTCCTCCTTACGGCGATTCCTCTCTTCCAGGGTCAGGCGAGACCGATCCACTTGCATGGCCTCCTCGGCGGGAGGCCTAGGCGCAGATTGCAGAGGAGACTGTGGGAGAGGTGTCCAGAGATCTAAGTCTTTTTCCTGGCGGAGCTCTTGATGCCTCTCAGAAAAACGCATGTCAATGCGAGTGGCTAGATGAATGAGTTCATGAAGGCTAGCAGGAGTCTCTCGTGCGGCCAGAACATCTTTAATGTTGCTGGATAGGCCTTTTTTAAAGGTCGCGCAGAGAGCCTCATTATTCCAGGATAGTTCAGAAGCAAGAGTACGGAATTGTATGGCGTACTCGCCAACGGAGGAATTACCCTGGACCAGGTTCAGCAGGGCAGTCTCAGCAGAAGAGGCTCGGGCAGGTTCCTCAAAGACACTTCGAATTTCCGAGAAGAAGGAGTGTACAGAGGCAGTGACGGGGTCATTGCGGTCCCAGAGCGGTGTGGCCCATGACAGGGCTTTTCCAGACAGAAGGCTGACTACGAAAGCCACCTTAGACCTTTCAGTAGGAAACTGGTCCGACATCATCTCCAAGTGCAGAGAACATTGCGAAAGGAAGCCACGGCAAAACTTAGAGTCCCCATTAAATTTGTCCGGCAAAGACAGGCGGAGGCTAGGAGCGGCCACTCGCTGCGGAAGGGGTGCAGGAGCTGGCGGAGGAGATGGTTGTTGCTGCTGAAGCTGAGACTGAACTTGCTGTAGCTGTGACTGTTGCTGCTGTTGCTGTGACTGGAGCTGCTGTAGCTGCGACTGGAGTTGCTGTGTCATGGTGGTCAAGTACGACAGCTGGTGCTCTTGTCGGGCGACCAATGTAGGGAGGTCGGCGGCAGCTGGCAGAGGAACTTCAGCGGGATCCATGGCCGGATCTACTGTCACGATGCCGGCTGGCAGGTAGTGGATCCTCTGTGCCAGAGAGGGATTGGCGTGGACCGTGCTAGTGGACCGGTTCTAAGCCACTACTGGTTTTCACCAGAGCCCGCCGCAAAGCGGGATGGTCTTGCTGCGGCGGTAGTGACCAAGTCGTATCCACTAGCAACGGCTCACCTCTCTGGCTGCTGAAGATAGGCGCGGTACAAGGGAGTAGGCAAAAGCAAGGTCGGACGTAGCAGAAGGTCGGGGCAGGCAGCAAGGATCGTAGTCAGGGGCAACGGCAGAAGGTCTGGAAACACAGGCAAGGAACACACAAGGAACGCTTTCACTGGCACTAAGGCAACAAGATCCGGCAAGGAAGTGCAAGGGAGGAGGTTAGATATAGTCAGGGACCAGGTGGGTTAAGCTAATTAGGGCCAGGCACCAATCATTGGTGCACTGGCCCTTTAAGTCTCAGGGAGCTGGCGCGCGCGCGCCCTAGAGAGCGGAGCCGCGCGCGCCAGCACATGACCGCAGGAGACGGGAACGGGTAAGTGACCTGGGATGCGATTCGCGAGCGGGCGCGTCCCGCTGTGCGAATCGCATCCCCAACGGCCGAGACAGAGCAGCGCTCCCGGTCAGCGGGACTGACCGGGAAGCTGCAGGGAGAAAGACGCCGTGAGCGCTCCGGGGAGGAGCGGGGACCCGGAGCGCTAGGAGTAACAGGTGGTATAACTTCAAGCTACCGGTCACCATGCAAGATTTGTTTTAGCTCTCTACCTATCATGTACATTAAAGGAGAAGTATCATGCCCAAAAATGTATCCCATATTTGCAGGATAAGTCATAAGTTTTAGAGTGTGTGTGGGGGGGGGGGGGGATCTGACTGCTACAAACCCTGTGATCTCCATCACAGAGCTCCGGTTCTTCCCGAGAATGCACGAAGAGGCGACCAACACGTCCCCTCCATATATCTCTATGGGAGAGCCGAAGACAGCGGAATGGTTCTCCCATAAAGATATATGAAGGGGGCATGCCGGCTGCTTTGTGTGGATTTTGACATGCGCCGCTCCCGAAGAGAGCTGGCGCCCAGTACAGGAGATTGCGAGGGGTCTCATTGGTCGGACCCCCGCAATCTAAATCTTGTCCTCTTTCCTACAGATAGGAGGTAAGTTTTCGGGCAATCCTTTAATAGTATTTCTGTTTTATATTATATTAATATTAATAGTATTTCTATGAGGCAAAGGGACCAGGGTGTGACTGCCACCTCTGTAACTGTTCGTAACTTTGTGTACAAATAACTGTAAATCTCCCAAATTCAGAACCAATTTGACTAGATTTGACAGGTAATTCTGATTCGGCCAAACACTTTCGCTGGGCTAGGTAGTGGGCCAAATTTATCAAAATGTCACACAGAGTATGATAAAGTTGTGCACATGTGTAAAATACCTGATAAATCTCCCCCCGTAAAGGAGCAGGGGTGAGAGATGTCCCTGCTCCTGTAAAACAAATAACAAACAATTCCAGTTTGAAGTCATCTAATTTTTGGCAGAAATTTGGAGTAAACGTTACTAGTCAAGAAACTTATCTCTGACCACAATATTTTTTTCATCTCTATTTGTGCACAGAAGACACAATGCACATGTAACAGATTCTAAAATAAACATACAAAGAGACCAGCTGAGGTTTACAAATCTCTTGTAAAAACATAAGTAATAGAAAAATAGGGATGATGATTTCACAAGGCAGATTAAAGGAATGAACTCAATGTTTCTGAAATAAGACTGTGTTCTTAAATAGAATTTGACACCATGTTCACCCGCACTAAGCCCAGTATACTGGGTTTTAGTTTGGGTGAACAGCTTTAAAGGGGTACTCCGCCCCTAGACATCTTATCCCCTATCCAAAGGATAGGGCATAAGATGTCAGATCACCGCAGTGCCACTGCTGGGGAGCCCCGGGATCCCCACTGCGGCACTGCGCTATCATTACAGCACAGAGCGAGTTCGCTCTGCACGTAATGACACGCAATACAGGCGCCGGAGCAGCGTTACGTCACGGCCCCCCCTTTCAATACAAGTCTATGGGAGGGGGCGCAGCGGTCATCACGCCCCCTGCCATAGACTTGCATTAAGGGGACAGGTCATGATGTCATGAGGGGCGGAGCCATGACGTCACGCGGCTCCGTCCCCTGTATCGCCCGTCATTACGCAAAGAACGAACTCGCTCTGTGCTGTAATGCTAGCGCAGTGCCACAGCGGGGATCCCGGGGCTCCCCAGCAGCAGCACCGCGGCGATCTGACATCTTATCCCCTATCCTTTGTATAGGGGATAAGATGTCTAGGGGCGGAGTACCCCTTTAAGAATAGGGTCACTTACCTAAGTCTGTTGAGTATTCCCTGAGTTATGGCATTGTTATCCCCCTGCTGAATATGTTAATGAATGCCATGCCACGGGTGAGCGCACAAAGAGCAGAGAGCTCACCTGTGGCATTCATTAGCATATTAATGAAGGGGACGGGCCTGACGGAGAATATGGAGGAGGTCGGGGAGCTGGGGGAGCTGGCTTTCTGCCTCCGCAATGCAGCAGGTAGATTACAGTGCCAGAACTCTGCAGATTAAAGTAAGTGACCCCTCTTTGTAAAGCTGTTTATCCACACTATTACCTATTATATTGGGTTCAGTGTAGGTAAGTCACATGCATTTTCCCTCTGGCTTCCCTGCTACCAGTAACAGGTTATAATTTCATTTACACCAACCGTGCTGGGTCGCATGGTTGCTGGACATACTACATACCATATCAACTACCTCAGTAGTTACACCCATAATGGCAGATACCTAATAAAACATTAGATCCCATGAGGGTTTTGGCAATATTAATGTGGTTATTGAAGTGATTATTTTATGCTTGATCTAAACATTTTCCCAATATTGTCATTACTGAAATCAGATCTAAATTAATGGAATTCTTTCATGTCCGTGGTAAGTGATACTAAATAATGTAAAATCCTAGTTGGAGAAGTAAACTTTGTTTATTGCTTTGGGTGCCAAAATTCATGATCTCTTTGAAAAATTACCTTGAAGGCGCTGTCTGATTAAGAGTCTCTTGGGTCTGGTACTGAAGCTATGAAAGACCTGTAATCATTTGACTAAAAAGGAGCCCTTCTCTTAAGGTTCATGGTACTGATCTATTACTTTTTTACACTAATGATCAAAAATTTTTTTGCATAAAGAGCATATTATTAATTATGTGCTGCATCTTAGGGTAAATTATTGAAAACATTTTAGTAAACGTAACTCTACATCTTGTCTACGAAAAAAGGCTTTAAAGTGTTTAATCTAAATAATTTTAGAGAGAATTGACAATTTTACATATTCAGTGTGCCCTATATGCCCACTTCCCTCCGAGTCCTTCCCTAGCTTCTACCTTCTGTGTCCCTATTTGACAATGCTTCTTATTTTTATTTTACTGCCCAAAGACCAAACATTCATACCAGCACTACTATACACAATAATACTAGGCCCCTCCGAAACCCAGCTTTTGACCTATTATATGTGGTGTCCCGGTACAGGACTTGGTCCTGTCCCTCTGTCCAAAGTCCCTGCAGCCAGAGTCCCTCCATGCTAGAAGGGCTCTCCTGGAGGGCTAACCCCTAGTCGCCTCATATAAATGTGTATTATCGTTGATTGGTGTATATATTAATATATTTAATTGTAGTATACCTTTGTATAGGACCTTAGAGGTCATGCGCCTTTAAATAATTTATGTTATGCTATGGTCCAAAGGACCTTAGGGTCATGTGACATACCCCTAGTTCCTTAGGTCAGGACTGACAGGTTTGCAGAACCAATGAGCTTTGTACCTGCCCCCTTAAAATATAAGGGGCTACTGCCAATAGATTCTCTCTCTTCTTGCTGAACTCAAAAGCAGTAACATCTCTCTTGGTCCCTTCACTTCAAAGCAAGCACATCTGTATCATCCACTATGATTCAAGCTAGGCCTGAAGCCTATTCTGCAGCAGCCACAAAACGTGAGTTACTCCAGCTCAAAACCTACAAATCCTGTGTGATTACTGAACCCAAATTACCCCTAAATTCATTAGCAAAGTGGCTAGCAAAATCCAAGCTCATTCTACTCAGAAGTCCCAACAAACCTGTGAGGAGCCTGTACCACGGTCCTATTACAAAAGACTGTCTATTATCTGCAGTTGCATAAAATATGCAGTAAAGTTATTCCTGGTTTACTTCAACTTCTGCTGTGGACATTCCTTTATTCCTCCCTATTGTTTGTGGGATGGGTGGCAGTAGGACTATTGCATTGAGGAACCCACACCCTGGCGTACAACAACAAAGGGCTAATACCAGCACCCAACGTCACTACCACTCGCAACACCCCATTGCATCCTTCACCCCAGACTACCACAATATATCCAAAATTGGTAATGTTCTGCATACACTATAGCAAGAAGGCTGTAGTGCATTATCTTCAACCACGCATACAGTAAAGTTTAGCTGCATCACCACTTGAATTCAATCTACTTTATTAAAATCACGGTCAGTCAGACAGAGTAAGCAACAGCCATTTTGTGTTCTTTTACTCTTCCTTTCGTCTTTCTCTTGAGGCCAAGAGTAAGCAGGAAAGAATTTCTTTATGTTGCTTCTCTAATTGAATATAAGCAAAGTACTGATAGGATGACCATGCTATGAAGATGCCTTGTCCTCTTATTAACTCCTTTTTCCATTCTCTTGTATCAAGGCCATCTTCATTGTATTGTATTACATATAAGAGGATAATAGTTTGTGGAGTATCCTATAAAGCTTTGTTGTGCAGTCCTTAATGGCTTCTTTGATTTCAAACAACTGCCCTCTATTTGACCTAGGTAATTCCATATTTGTAAATAACATCATTTTCCAAAAATGACTACTCATATGATTAAAAAAAGGTCAAAAAGTTGGCCACTAGGTGCCTCAATTCTCTGGAATCTTCTGTCCACTGTTTTGTTGTTAAACAAGTGACAGATAGACCAAAACAGAACACAGAAAGTGGGAACAGGGCTTAGGTACTGCCTATGCAGGAGAGGGGGAGATTGTGCCTGGGCTGTGAGGATCCTCTTTATCATCTAGAGGATCCTTACTGTCCCTGAAAAGTAAGTCAAGGTATCTCTCTCATCACAGCAGTAGTGCTTAGTGTCACCCTTCCCTTGCTTTGCTGCTGATGTTTCATTCATTTCTGCTCACATAGCATGTTGTAAAGCTAGTGCAAAAGAAACACCATCTTCTACCACATGACATCTATAGAACTGCACTGTAAATCACCTCCTTCACAATACTGGTCATTACAGTCCCGTGCACTTTTACCAGCACTATGTCATATCATAGCAGTAAGGACAAGGTGCTGTTATTGGCTAGGGAAAAGAGGAACCTGTGTGTATTCCTGGCAAACAGCCCTTCTGGTCCCACTGTGATTGGTCATCATTAGAGATGAGCAAGTTGAGCCCAGTGAAAAGTTCGCTCAACTCTAGTTGTAATGATCAACAAGCTGAAATGTGCTGCTATAGAGATATATAAAACCAATTCCTATCAAATGTTTCATTAGCCAAAATTATTGGAATCTTTGTTGACCATTATTCTTGGCAAGTGTTTCAACAACCCAAAATAGTGAAATGCTAGATCAGTGGAGACATTTTACCACATATGGTCAGCTATAGATTTGTTTCACTACCTGCAGTTTAAATACAGGTAATACATACAATCAGTGTTGTGACACAGTATTATAACATCTGTAGAATCTGACCTCTTTATGTTCATATAGTACTTCAATCATTATGAACCACATAATGTAATAGATTTCAGCAACTTAATCTCCATCTTGAGTTTTCCTTTTCTTTCCAAGGGGAACACAATGTAATAACTGTCTTCTTGAGAAATGCAGCACTCTCCCTGACACAGATCTGACTGGAAGGGCACCCTGGGAGCATAATAGTAAGTAGTAAAAGCAATTTGCTGATTAAAACAATGAGTGTCATTTCTGTGGCATCATGCTGACTGACCTGGGTGTGAATTACATCAAATTATATTCCTCATCAAAACATCTGCAGTATACATTACAGCCTTTTACACTCACAAATAAGTAAAACTGTTTTGTAGGGATTTCTTGGGAAGACGTTACTCCATAGAGCAATTAGCACTTTCCTTAATTTGTGAAATTTCACAAAATCTATCTTAAGTAGAATATTCTCACCCAATCTGTTAATGTCTTCAATTACTTCATTTAACATGTTATTTAACATGAACAGTTTAGCAATCGAGCTGAAAAGACACATTCATTAAGCTTACAATAAATTCCATTAGAAAATAGAAAACGAAACAAGCTTGGTCTCCCCAATCGTCTGCATCCTAGGAGTTCAAATTTGCTATTCCATAAATGTATTTTGCATTCATTTCAATATACTTTCTTACCAAACTTTTAAGTTTATCAGCTCCAAGACACTTTAAAATGGAAATTTCAAAGTACAAAAAGTATTTAACCCCTCTAGGACTAAGGGCGTACAGGTATGCCCTTGGTCACTGGTATTTAAGGACCGAGGGCGTACTGGACCTGTACACCTTGGTCCCATTTACAGGGTTTGAAGTGCACTCTCGAGCTGAGGACACTTCATACCTGGTAGGTCCTGGTTTCCATCAGCAGCCAGGACCCACGGTTTTTGCCGGACATTGCTGATTCGGCAATGCCCTCCATTAACCCTTTAGATGGCACAATGAAAGTTGCATGCAGCATCTAAATGCAGGGTTAATGGTGACGGTTAGCTCAGCAGAGCTGATTGGGACATCCGCTGTGAAATTGTGAGTCCCAATGAGCTGAGTGGAAGGCGGGCCCTTACCTGCCTCCTTGCTGTTCGATCAATGCTCTGAAGCTCTGGCCAGGCTCTGCAGGATAGAGCAGCAGAGCACCAATAACACTCAAGACTCAGCATTGAACAGTGTATGCAATTGCAAGACTGCATGTTATAGCCCCCTATGGGGACGAAAAAAGTGTACAAAAAAGTGAATTAACCCCTTCCCTAACAACATTTTGATTCACCCCCCTTTTTCCCATTTTTTTAAATAAAATAATGTAATACAAAATAAACATAATTATTGGTACCATCGTGTGTGTAAATGTCTGAACAATTTTTACAGAAAAAAGCACTGTGCAGAAATGGAAGCCCCCAAAATTTACAAAACGGCGTGTTTCTTTTCAAATTCAACCAATACATTTTTTTGTTTTGCTGTAGATTTTGTTATGAAATGATTGTTGTGATTACAAAGTACAATTTGTGATGCAAAAAACAAGCCCTCATATGGGTCTATAGGTGCAAAATTGAAGTTGTTATGATTTTTAGAAGGGGAGGAGGAAAAATGTAAAGTGCAAAAACAAAAATTGGCCTGGTCTAAGAGGTTAAATGAGGTTTATTAGTATGAATCACTTTTCCAAAGGGGCCAAATGGTCCCATGAAGGACCCAACCTTTCCTGACAGGCGCTTAAAACTGACAGGGTGGTCAGAAGGAAATTGTGACTTAAAGGGGTATTCCACGCAAAAACTTTTTTTTTATATATATATATCAACTGGCTCCGGAAAGTTAAACAGATTTGTAAATTACTTCTATTAAAAAATCTTAATCCTTCCAATAGTTATTAGCTTCTGAAGTTTTCTGTCTAACTGCTCAATGATGATGTCACGTCCCGGGAGCTATGCATGATGGGAAAATATCCCCATAGGAGCTGCACATGAGTCATCAGAAAGCAGTTAGACAGAAAACAGCAACTCAACTTCAGAAGCTAATAACTATAGGAAGGATTAAGATTTTTTAATAGAAGTACGGTAATTCACAAATCTGTTTAACTTTCCGGAGCCAGTTGATATATAAAAAAAAAGTTTTTGCCTGGAATACCCCTTTAAAAAACGTGTACAATACATAGTGTTATTGAATGCTAATTCTATTGTATGTAACACCCAAAGATATATTAAGGTAAAGATACCCTGACTTCCCAACTACCAAATATATTGTACTGCCACTGATTTAGTTCAAAGACTTCCTATCTTTAACTTAATTTCCCCCAAGATGTTTTTTGCTGAAGCATCATCATCAGGAGTGTGGAACAGGGGTAAAAATGACTAGTCATTATTACCTATATCACTTTCCCTTGAGGATGATGCTTCGACAGCAAAACAAGTTAGAGTCTACATACGCATGGAGCCAGTGCCAACATATGTGTGGTAATGTAAAATCATGCTACTGCAGTTTACAGGTGGTCCCCTTCCAGGACCCCACTGCTTATCTCTTCTATCTGCTTCTGAGGTGAGACGTTCAAGAAGGCCATTTACTGACCACAGTGGTGTGCCATTTTGGCCAATGGCTGACTGAGTAGGTAGGTCTTGCTTTGATATTTTTTGCCTAGGAAAAAGGGAGAAAATATGAGCAAAGGGGGACTAGAAGGAGCCACAATGGAAGCTGCAGGGGACCAGGATATGTAATGACATGGTAACTAACAGCATGTTTAAAATACAATATACTTGACAATTTTGCATGCTGTTTAACACTGCCTGCTGATGTTAAGAAGCACACAGAGGTAATGGAAAATGCAATGGCTTTTCCCAATTGTTCAAAAATTCACCCTTTTTGGAAGTCGCAACAGGTTTTGAGTCTAGTAAGTAAAGAGGTAATAAGTTTTTTTCAAGTGAGCGATCCAAAATGTATTTCTTTTGGGAGTTGCAAAGGATTGGATTGGTGCTACAACTAAAAGAGAGCTATAGTTGGAGAGTAGCTCACACAATACACTACTAAAAACTACACGAGGTGGTGATTAAAGTTTAAAAATCTTTATTAAGTCAATTTAGAAAAAAAAACTTAAAAAAACCAAAAAAAATACACTTAAAATAAGTGCAATGTGCAAGCTCCCTTTTTAATTGTCCATCACTGGATGACTAGTGAATATGGCTGAACCCAAAGTCCTGAGTGACACTACGTTTTTTCAGACTTAATCATCCCTGAAAACACCATCTATAATGTTACCTATATATGGCTATAGAGATATATAGATGACATTTTCTTTTAGTGTGGACAGGCACTGAACAGGAGCTAACCGTTTTTAATGTTTTTTTGAATTCCATCAATACTAATATACAATTTACCCTTGTTTACAGAAAAAAATCGTTTTTTGGACACTATGGTGACATTACATGAAAATCGACTGCACATGGACTTGTACGTTAAGGAAACTGACTACAATACCTTGTTACAATATACGAGCTGCTATCCCCGCCACATGGTGAGATCACTTCCTTACAGCCAGTTTTTAGGAGATAAAAGGATATCGGATATAAAGGAACAGTCAGAGGCTTCCCAAAATAGGGTGTGCAAGAACTTTAGATGTAGAGGTTACCCCAAAAAATTTTTGATCACACTCCGCAAAAGAGTTAGTGTGATGGATAGCGATCAAATACTTACCTCTCCCAGGACACAGACAGAGGATCAGAGAAGACTTACCTTTGTTGGTACATACAATGATTCCTCAGTGAAATTATCAAGAACCATTAGGAATAGCTGGAACGTTTTCCAAAAGGGTTTTCCCACACATCAAATCTTAACAGGACCCCCCAATTATGTCATATAGACAGGTATCTAATTTGAAAGATGAATTAGTATAAACAAACATATATGTAACTTGTCCCATACAGCAGAGATATTTCAGACAAATGAACAAGGGCTCTTTTCCATGTAGGTCCTGCATGAATTGCAGTTTAATGGCTAAGTGTTCTACATTTAAACAACCAAGACCAAGAAGAAATATAGGATAAATCACTACCTAATGTGTGACTCGGATAATGTTATATACATACTTTGGTGCCCTTGCCAAATTTTAAACATTGGCAAGACTAAATGTGACATGAAAACCAGATTGAACAACCATAGATATACTATTTGGAAAAAAAAGGTTAGATTTACCAGTTGCTAAACACTTTGCTGAGTTTGGACATACAGAACGTAACTTAAGGTTTATGATCCTAGATTACATTCCACCACCAAAAAGAGGTGGGGTCCGCTTAGCCTTATTGATGAAGATGGAATTGAGGTGGATCTTTGAACTTTCCATGCTGCGGCCACAAGGGCTCAACGTGGAATTCAAGACCACATATAGCATGCTCGGATAGTTCTCCAGGTGTCAGTCTTACATCTGTATCTGAAACAACAGACTGATAACCTTGTTTTCTAATTTCAGTTTTTTTTTTTTATGTTTTACAGAAACTACGTACAGCACAACCAGAGGAACAGTTCATCATTTGCTATGTTATATATATATATATATATATATATATATATATATATATATATATATATACATTGTTATGGAAGCCTGGTCACATGGTGATAGTGTATATTGATATGTATTTCACATAATAAATATTCACTTTGTACATATACATTTTATATCATTATCTATTTTCACATTTCAAATTTTTTTTTTTTTTATTGCTATGGGATACTTCACATAGGAAGTGTGGTTAAAATGCAAAGGATGCGGGGGCACACATGCGGCTATCATTGCTCGTTATTCATTTTCTTTGGTTGCTTTACATTTTTTGAGGAGGTGGGTCCGATTGAAAGTAATGGTGTGATAAAGAAATGTTTCAGTCACGTTGGTACAGGTACTGTATTAATATAGTCACCAGGGAGGAGATTTATCAAAACCTGTGCAAAAGAAAAGTTGCCCAGTTACCCATAGCAACCAATCAGCTCGCTTCTTTCATTTTTAACAAGGTCTCTGCAAAATGAAAGAAGCAATCTGATTGGTTGCTATGGGCAACTTGGCAACTTTTCTTTTGCACAGGTTTTGATAAATCTCCCCCCCCCCCCAGGTCATTTGGGAAGTTGATCAGCTGCTCCCCAGTTGCCCTGGCTAAGCCAAGGGTTTTCTGGTTGGAGCACCTGAGACACATATTGGACTGCTTTATTGCTGCCGATATTGTGCCCTGGTTGATCCACCCTTATGATTAGTGAATAGTTCCAATGAATCACATATATATGTGTCATGACTGATGTGGACCCTGATATTCCCTCCGTTTATATTCATATATTCATTAATACCGTCTTTTTATTTAGTTTTTCTATTTTTTTTTGTTTATTTATTTTTATTATTCCTTAGTTATGCAATATGGCCACGTGAGGTATGTTCCGCATCCTGTTCTGCATGTCCATTACTCCTTGTGGAGCGTCACACTAATGAGGTCACAAACACATATTTTTCTATCTAGTATTTTTTATTTAGTATTTTCATAGTTATTATACACATTTTGTCCATTTATAAGCAATAGGTCCGGTGTCCTCTGATGTTAAGATGGAGTATTTCCCCTGTATACACTCCTAAGCATGCACTAACTTAGTATAGGTTTGGCAACCGCCGATGCCCATAACTATAATGGCAGAGTTTGCATTCCGCACTTTTAAGCGCATGCGCAAGTTTGGACAATGACGCGCACCACATGTGACCAGGTTTCTTATATATTGAATGGTTTCATGAAAAGCGATGGGTAGGGCTTTCACGGACTGAGCTTCCAGAACACCAAGAGGTCCGTGCATGCTGCTACACACGTTTACAAGTAATGTACAACTACTGTATTTTAATCAATTGGTTCCTCTTGTTGTTATTGTTTTTAAAGTCACAGTTTTAACCCCTTAAGAACCAAGCGTTCTTCTGTTTTTGCACTTTCATTTTTTCCTCCTTACATTTTAAAAATCATCTTTCAATTTTGCACCTAAAAATCCATATGATGGCTTATTTTTTGCGCCACCAATTTTACTTTGTAACGACATCAGTCATTTTAAACCAAAATTTATGGCAAAATGGGAGAAAAATTAATTGTGCGACAAAATTGAAGAAAAAACACAACTTTTTTATTTTTGGGGGCTTTCGTTTCTACGCAGTAATTTTTTCAGTAAAAATGACACCTAATCTTTATTCTGTAGGTCCATACGATTAAAATGATTCCCTACTTATATAGGTTAGATTTTGTCGTACTTTTGGAAAAAAACATAACTTCATGCACAAATATTAATACATTTAAAATAGTCCTCTTCTGACCCCTATAACTTTTTTAAATTTTTCTGCGTACGGGGCTATATGAGGGTTCATATTTTGCACCGTGATCTGAAGTTTTAATCAGTACCATTTTTGTTTTGATCTGACTTTTTGATCGCTTTTTATTCATTTTGTTTATGGTATAAAAAGTGAACAAAAATACCCTATTTTGGAAATTGGAATTTTTGGCGCATACGTCATTGACCATGCAGTTCAATTTACAATATATTTTTATAGTTCGGACATTTACGCATGCGGCGATACCACATATGCTTATTTTTTATTACATTTTTATGTTTTTTATATGGAAATGTCGGAAAAGGGGGATGTTTTAAACTTTTAATTAGGAAGGGGTTGATGTGTGTTTTTTTTTAAACTTTTATTAAACTTTTTTTTCCCACTTCATTAGTCCCCTTAGGGGACTTTTAGGAAGAATCATAAAATTTCTCATACAGATCAATGTGGTTCCATAGAACCACATTAATCTGTGTGATCTGCACTCGATTGATAAAGCCTGGTCCTGCCAGGCTTTATCAATGCGAGAGACGGGACCTGCACGGAAGCAGAAGTAAGCCCTCTGGCTACCTCCACAGTGGATAAAACATGTTTATTGACCCATGGTCAGCAGTGGATGCAACATTTCGACAGCATTGAGAACGACGTCCTGATGCTGTTGAAACGTTGCATCCACTGCAGACCATGGATCAATAAACAAGTTTTATTCACTTACTCCTGAAGTGCTGTTGGGCTTCTATTGTGGATATAGATAAATAGATAGATGTGCTTTCAAATAGTATTTTCAACTGCTGATTGGAGATGTCTGTAAGCACATTCTAATGGATTGGAATACAAGTGCATTTCAACAACATGAAGGTGACCTAAGACAACAATGATATTTGTTTTTTAAAATGGTTTGAGCCAAAATAATGGACGTTAGAAAAAAAATCCAATTCATAGCACAAGGTATTTCATTAGAATGTGATTTGGGCTTATAGTTACATTATTGCTGTATTGATCTTGCCTTCTGGGTGCAACTATGTGTAATTTAAAACAGTAATGTTCAAACACTTTGTTTCTTTTTTTTTTTTTTTTTCTTCCGCACAAACAATAAATAGTCCCTTTTACTGGGGTGCATAATACAGTGTACAATTCAAGTTCAAGCTATAGTTTTTTTTTCTCCAAATACTGGCGGTTCTTACTAATAGGTAATTGAAGACTAGTAGAGAATATAAGAATGCCACTTCTGCTACACAATCCTCTAAGACAGTGTTTCTCAAGCGTCATCCTCAAGTTCCCCCAACAGGTCATGTTTTCAGGATTTCCTTAGTCTTTCACAGGTGATATAATTCTGGTCAGTGAATCAGGCATCACCACAGTTATATCACCTGTGAAAGACTAAGGAAATGCTGAAAACTTGACCAGTTGGGGGGTCTTGGGACTGTGAGAGACAGAATAAGTACAAAGATATCCAGAAAATAAAAAAAAAAAAGTTATGAATGGATTTGCATTTTACTAATGCATTTACTGAAATAAGTATTTGATCCATTTGATCAATTAGCAAGATTCCTGGCTCCTAAGTGTCAAGCTAAAAGGTAACAAGCCAAAATTAGGAGCACTCTTTTACAGGAAGTGCTCCTTATCTCAGCTTGTTACCTGTATAAACGCATGGTCATCCTGCTCAAAAATTATTTATAACTATACATTAGTAAACTTTAGATGGGCTGATGCCCGGCATTAACCCTTTAGACGCCGCAATCATCATTTCTTTAAAATGAAAGTAAAAGAATCCCGGCAGTTCAGTGGAGCTGATCGGAACTATCGTGACAAAATTGGGATGCCCCGATCAGCTTAAAAGACGCGGGGAGGGTCCTCATCTGCCTCTCCATTGTCCGATCGGTGATCTACTGCTCCATGCATGCGCAGCAGGCTAGAGCAGCAGATCGCCAGTTACACTGATCAGTGCTTTGCAATGGCATATCACTGATCAGTGTATGCAAACAGAAGATTGCATGCTTTAGCTCCCCATGGGGGCTACAAAGAAAGAAAAGTGTAATTTTTTTTATAAAATGTAATTAACCCCTTCCCTCAAAATTTTAAATCATCCTCCCTTTTCCCAGTTTTTTTAAAATAAAATCATGTAATAAAGAATAAAAATAATCATATGTGCTACCGCCAAGTGCATAAATGTCTGGACTATTAAAATATTAGGTTAGCTAAACCACACGATCGATGGCGTACACGTAAAAAAATACCAAATTCCAAAATTGTGCATTTTTGGTCACTTCATATAACATAAAATTATTAATAACAAATGATCAAAAAGTCCCATCAAAACAAAAATGGTACCAATAAAAACTACAGATGACGGCACAAAAAAATTAGCCCTCATACTACCCCGTACATGGAAAAATTAAAAAGTTATAGGGGTCATAAGATGCCAATTTTAAACTAACTAATTTTAGTGCATTTAACCAGTATTCATAAGTTTTGTTTTTTCAAGAAAACAGAATCCATTATGCTTCTCTCTTTCAACTCTTTGCCATACTCTGGAGATTTTTAGGGATTTTTTTTCCCTACACCGGTCTAAATTGCTGGTGCACCGAGAAAAAGTTGCCAAATTTATTAAATATTGCAATTATTTGCACACAACAAGACATGCATATACATTTTCTACCTTTGCAGACCACACTAACATACTAATTTCTACCAATATGTTAAAATGTTGAGAAACACACTTTCATAAAATTTATGGTAAATTGTGGTTGACAGATCAAAACTGTATTAAACACATGCTATTACTATATATATGAAAATCTTATTATAGGCTTTGTATCTTAATATACTTTATTACTCCTACACAAATGTATCAATAATTTATGTGCAGAAAGTCATGCACATTTATACAAATAAGGAAAAATGCATTATGCTTTGTTTTTCAACCTGGGTATTTGTGTACGTAGGAGGTTTGCATTGTAATTGGAGCCATTATAAGCCCTTTTTTTGTTCTAGAAAGCAATAATTTATTGGAAAGAGCGAGATTGAACGTTAACTAATAAAACATCATTTCAAAAACAGCATATTAAATATGTCAGGAATAATGTGGGGAGTACAATATAAACAAGTACTGTATATACTTGAGTATAAGCCGACCCAAATATAAGCCGAGGCCCCTAATTTCACCCCAAAAACCCAGGAAAAGTTATTCTACGGTGGGAAATACATCATCCCCCCTGTCATCATCCAGACCCCCATCATTAACACCCCCAACATCATCACCCTGTCATCATTCCCCTTCATCATCCCCCCTTCATCATCACCGCCTGTAATCATCACCTCCTGTCATCATCACCCTGTCATCATCCCCCCTTCATCATCCCCCCTTCATCATCACTGCCTGTCATCATCCCCCCCTGTCATCATCCAGACTACTGTCATCATTTCCCCCCCTTCATCATCACCGCCTGTCAAACCCTTTTCAGTGGTCTTCAACCTGCGGACCTCCAGATGTTGCAAAACTACAACTCCCAGCATGCCCGGACAGCCATTGGCTGTCCGGGCATGCTAGGAGTTGTAGTTTTGAAACACATGGAGGTCCGCAGGTTGAAGACCACTGCAGCCTTCGTCATCATCCAGATGAATGTCCCTGTGAGTCGTCGTCGTCGTCACTAGTCCGGGGGCGGCCCGGAGCGGAGAAGAGGGCCTCCCGGTGAAGATGGACAGCCCGGAACGACTAACTCTCCCCACCGGACGGTCCCTGCAGCATAGATGGCCCGGACCAGCTCACCCTTCCTTCTCACCGAGGAGAGGTGAGTAGAAAACTAAAGGGGGGTCTGGATGAAGACGAAGGCCGCAGTGGTCTTCAACCTGCGGACCTCCAGAGGTTTCAAAACTACAACTCCCAGCATGCCCGGACAGCCGAGGGATTGACAGGCGGAGAGTTCACTCGAGTATAAGCCAAGGGGGGGGGGGGGGGGTGTTTTCCGCACGAAAAAATGTGCTGAAAAACTCGGCTTATACTCGAGTATATGCGGTATGTGTTGGTTTGTGTAGTGTACAGCATTTATATCACTGTAAAAAATAACTAACTGCCCCCAGTTTATGTTTATTATTATTGTTGAATACGTTTACTGTATACTGGAAATGTGCCTAGATGAATATTATTTTACATAGCAGCATATAGATTTTTACAGTGGAAGTTTCACCAATACAGAAAAAAGGTGATGTTTGCAATGACTTAAGAGATCCAGATTTTTTCTTCTACAGCCTTGAAGAATACACATTCGAGGTTTCAAAGGCTCCGAAGTACAAAGGATTGAAGGTTTCTGGTGCACACACAATAAATGCAATGGGAAAATAATAATGTGCTAGATATTTGTCTCTACCGCCTCATTGCAATATCAGGTGCCAAAATACTACAAAAAATAAACTTAGAGTCGGATAACTCAGGCATAAAAATGTCAGTTACAAGGGCTTATGTGATTATTATGAGCTTGGTGAAACACTGGGCCTAAAAACCACCGGGAGATGTATTTTTTTGTATATAGCAGGCAGAGGCATAGAAGCTTGCATGCAGAATATACAGATCAACTACATGATAGGTAATCTGATCATTTTCTCTTGACATTTATGTAGGAGAGCTGGAAATGTTGCCTAAAGTGCACTTTTTTATAATAATCCAATTTTTTTTGTTGCTTTTGGTAAGGTGGGGGGGTAGATGCTATGGTTCTATGGGGGTCGGGAATTCCTGATGGCGGCCCTGGTCCAATTATATGCGTCCACACAGTTAAAATGAGTTCTGATGTCTAAAGTGTCTTGTATGCTGTTCACACAACATATTTGCATCCTGCTGAAACATTTTGGTTTTTTTTGTTTTGTTTTTTGGGAAGAGGGGGCAAGTTTATTAGAAAACAAGTTGCCACAGGACATAACAATGACGCAGGTTCCTTTTTTTGTCCTCTTAAGAACAGCATCTAGTGGGATCATGGATTTTTTGTCAAATAGAAATCAATGGCAAGAAGAGGAAAAAGGACAGTCATACCATTGCATACATTTTTTTAAATTTTTTTTAAAGATGTTTCAACAATATGCAAAAATGTCATCCTGCCAGACCTTCCAGGGAAGTCTCCTGTGGACCTCCTGTACCAGCGAACACTTTGTGGCAATGGATAATCGTGCTCTGTATCACTCCTGTGGCGCACACAATGCTCTCTTTCTTTCAACTTGGGTAAAAGCGTTTTGGAGACCAGCCCCTTGCACCTCTGCTTGTAAATGCAGCACACACAATAACACTTCCTTCCTATCTTACCTTGGACTCTATCCCCTGGGAAAGGTGCAAAATAAGTGCACCTACCCAACCATATGAGCACCCTTTGGGCCTTGGTAGTCTCATGACCAGACTATAAGCGAGTCATGGTTATTGTCTCGTTAAAGGGGTACTCCGCTGCCCCAGTGATGCCCCCTATGATGTCACGCCATGCCCCCTCAATGCAAGTCTATGGGTGGGGGCGTGACTTGCATTGAAGGAGAGTGATGTCACAAGGGGCGTGGCCGTGATGTCATGACCCCCGCCGCCTGCACCCAGTGTTTTACATGAACACCAGATGCTGCATAGAGATCGCGGGGGTCCCAGAAGCGGGACCCCCATGATCAGACATCTTATAAGCCATTCAATCTTTCGACTATTAAGTAAAATGCAATTCTTAGTCATTATACAATAAACAGGAATAAAAGGCCTTCATCTCAGTGGAGCTCTCTGATGGTCTTTACAATATTATAACTTTTAGTTTTGTATGGTCACTTCTGGGCATGCTAGAGAGCACATGAAGACACATACTTAGAAAATATGAGAAAAACAATAATACGATAACCATCAATATTTCACAATGTTAGAGTTATGAGAGAGATACTGTCTAGACTTAGTCTTCTTAGTCTATCCATTCCTGAAATCTTGGTGAATTACACAAAAAAAGCTTGAACACATTTGAAAATTCCTCTCACTGTATAACTGTGTATAGGATTTTCCTAACGTCAATCTCATTTCGCTTTCAAGTTTTCCTCTGAGGCTCAGAAAGGCAGGTGCACATGGAGAAGAGATAATGAAGTAATTGGAAGAGAAGATAGCTGGTATACAAGCCAAAATGTGGAGGAGCAATAACAATGTAATAGGGTAAATGATGGAGAAGATGTTCTTAATCAAAGCGATAACTCTATATCTCCTCCATGGTAGCACATGTTGCTTATATGTTTATGTATGAGCGTATGTCAATCTAGATGCGTATGTTGACACCTGTATAAATGGACATATGTTTGCATGATTGTGTATATGTATGTTGTTTTAGTGTATGTACTTAATCCATTGGGGAAAGAGAGGAGTTCACATAGATTTTTGTGTGCCATTTTGTGTCGGTTTTTCATTCATATTTTGTAAGCTGAAAAAGTGGATCCAGCAAGAAGAAAAAGTCTTCCTTTATATTTCTTTATACCTATCGTTCCTGTTCAATTCAATTATGACTATGACTAATAACTGAATGAAAAACTGCCTTAAAGGGGTACTCCGCCCCTAGACATCTTATCCCATATCAAAAGGATAGGGAATAAGATGTCTGATCGCGGGGCTCCCGCCGCTTGGGACCCCCGCGATCTCCCTGCTGCACCCAGCGTTCATTTAGAGTGTCAGGTGCAGCTCCGGAGGCTCGTGATATCACAGCCACACCCCCTTGTGATGAAATGACCATGCCCCTCAATGCAAATCAATGGAAGGGGGTGTGGCAGTTGTAATGCCCCCTCCCATGAACTTGTTTTGAAGGGGTGTGGCCTTGACGTCACAAGCAAAGCCTGTCTGTGACGTTTTGAGCCTCTGCCTGGCATCGTCAGTCATCCAGCAGGGATCCCCCAGCTGCGGGACCCCCCGCAATCAGACATCTCATCCCCTATCCTTTGGATAGGGGATAAAATGTCTAGGGGCGGCATACCCCTTTAAAAACCTGTGTGAACCCCCTACCACCCTAAAGGGTGTTTAATTAGGCACGGTCATTATTAAAATAAATGATATGTCATAGAAACATGTCATAGAGTGTTAGTGTTTAGACCCCGACTGATCAGTAGAATTAGCTCTGTGCCATGTGTTATAATGTATGTCTATGGCAACGTCTAACTCAATTAGACACCAAGTGGAGAAAGAAGCACATGGCTAAATGCTTCTCTCCTGGCTCGTTCTAGGACATGTCAAAGGTTCTGTTACTTTACTGCTTAACCATGGTTACCAATACTTATTATTAAGGTCTCAAAAGTTGTCTTGGGACTGATATAGAGAACTAAGCTGAAACGGAAAACTTGGAAAAGACTGGTCAAGAATATTCTTTTTTTAGCAGAACTGTCAAGTGAATGAGGTAGGAGAAAAAAATTCAGGCACAACAATCATAGTAAATTTGGGCTAATGTATTTACAACTAAATAAAAAAAAAATCCATGTTCTTTTATATGAAAATAACCAGACAGTAAGGATAGTTAGAGGGTTGTAAATAATACAGTATGTGTCTCATAAACTAAGAGGGGAGTGGCATTTTCTTTGTGGGATTTTGTTCATGACAGGTATTTTTCCATGATATTTACTATTATATACTGTATTTGGTGATATTCCCAACATTTTCCTTTTTTTTACACATGTTCTGAGCTGTCGGTTTTCCAGAGCTCAAATCCACCACATTTTATGTGGAAACATTAGTACATTTTTTAGGTTTCTTTAGAAAATGTAGTTTTTTTTTTTTAGACACTCCCCATTTTTCTGATGGCCACACCCTTTGTAGGGTTTTCTGAGTAAATTGGAGTTTGTATGGTTTTATGGATTTTTTTAAAGGGAATTCTAGCGCATGACACATGCAACACAAAACACCCTACCCAGAAAAGTCTTAGCAAATCAGGCCCAATATCTGTAAAGCTACATACAATTTATTATGGTGGAGAACTTCCATAAATACAGTCCAAAAAAGAAAGCAAACAATATATGCATATATATATATATATATATATATATATATATATATATATGAAAAGAAAGTCAGCACCGACTCTTTCTGACTGTTGCAAGTGACCTACCAACATGCCATAGCTGGAACAATAATCCTAAAAACCAAATGGTCACAACAAAATGAACGCCAGAGATCCGGATATAAAAAAAAAGCTTCAGGTTTATTTCACACCAAAGTGTACATGTGCAACGTTTTGGCCAAGTTGCTGTGACCATTGAAACGCATCCATGTGAAACGATCGTCACTCCTTGTTATCTCTTCAACTGTCTGAACTGCTAATGTCCTGTACTGCACTTGATGATGGATTTTAAACAAGTTGAATAAAGATAACTTGTTTTAGCCAAGAGACAGTGTGTGAGTGCCATGAACTGTTTCTTACACCATTGAATTGATCCAAGAGTCTACCCATTCATTGAGCAACACCTAAGCTAAATATAGTGTGTATATATATATATATATATATATATATATATATATATATATATATATATATATATATGTCCAAACATGTGGCAGACTTCCTAAAATATCTGGATGAAAGCGGTTTCATTGTATTCATCATAGCAGTACTGATATGTAATGATTCATAGAATATGCATATTAGTGTTATTTACTGTGCCCCTTAGAAATAAAGTGGCAAATGAAGAACAGCAAACATACAGTAGCTGGGGAACAACCATAGATAAAATCATGTCCACTGAATCCAATGTGGTGTAAATGAGATATCAGGAAGAGAAAACAAACTGGGATTTATTCCTCTACATGAGTAATCCCTACTAAACGCACTCGTGTGTCCTTCCCTTAGTTGAGAAGCTGCCAGTCACATATCGTATTAATTCTAAAAGTGGCTGATGCAGCAGGTGCACTCGCATGTGCCAGAAACAGGGCCGTGATCTCTGACGGCAAAAACAGCATACTTTCTGCATTTCTAATCCTGCGGTCCAGGCCAAAGCACCAGATCCCTTGCCATGAAATTAACAATGACTGTCATTAGAGGGGGATACATTTCATAAAATCGGAGCTTTTTAATCTTTGCATTGACCCTTCCTCTTAAAGATTATATGAACCCGTATGGCGGAACGCGCATTCATTTCTATTTTGTTCAAGGCAAATGAACATGCTTGGTTTTTCTGCTCCAAACGCACTGTTCCAATCACAGAACGCTAATTATTATAAATGAAGCATTGAGACTTGACATTTAAGAGGTTTATAGCACATATGAATGAACTGAAAAGGTCACGCTTGTATAATGGGAGAAGACAACTATTAAAACGGATGAAATACCCACATATGTTACAAGTGATACAGTATTACATTCAGTAAATAAAGTGCAGGGTAACCTTGTAGAGATTACAGAGCCAGGCTTCCGTACTGTAGCGTTTTCTCATCGTATAGCTGACTACAGTAGCTGCAGAGTACATTTTATCATCTGTTTACGCTATTATTTGTATACTGTGTGAACAAATATGTTTATACTTGGCTTTTCACTCCATCACATAGAATAGTTTCTATTATTTTTTTACTGTGCAGTGGGGAGTTATTATGATTTTAATGGCTTCATGTATTTTCTCCCTTTCTTCGTTAATCCTATAATAATCTTTTATTTAACGTTCTTACGAAAACGGTTTAGCAAACACTTTTAAGGAGTAAAACATACAAAAATGTTTAAATCCCGTCAGATCTACATTGCTGGGAGAGTAAAGCCGGATCAAAAAGAAAATCAGGTGCAAATGTTTGTCAATTTGACAGCAAAATCCATATGATATATGTAGATTGCACTGCAGATAATTATGACAATTCAGCGCAAGTACAGTGAAGAGGTGAAATTTATGGTAAATATACAAAATGAGCATGGCACATAACTGGAAAATCAAGTTCTGCATTGCCATTGAGATTGCTTCTAGTATGTGGATTCTGTAGACTTGTGATACTGATTCATACTGCAATCCACCAAGTCTTAATTTACCCTTAAGCTATTCAGCTTTAAAAGAGTACCTGTCATATCCCACAAAAAAAAAAGTTATGTTACTCAGTAAGTGTTGCTCACTTGGTTTGCATTCTGTGCTTTGGAGGGGGCATGTCCTTACTCTGCATTACTTAACTTCCTCCATGAGTCTGTTGTGCTGTGCTGGGTCTTTTCATCCAATCACTGCTCTCCTCTCTATATTTATGCTGCAGTCTGATAGGACAGGAGTGAGCAAAGAGGAGTGCTAGTCCCGCCCTCACTTACTGGACTATCCCTGGCTGTGCTTCAGCTTGGACAAAGATGCCGCTGCAACCAGACAGGATTATGTTCTAGATGGTATGGGGACCCCTAGTGGTGTTTTTAATAACCCATAATTTCTATAAAAAGGAAATATAATTTCCATACAGTGCCCATTTAAGTTCGGACCTGGGCCCTTTAGCCTGAAGAGACCTGAAGGTCTCCCTGTCTCAAATGAAGAAATCAGTACTACAAAGTGATTGTTGAAGGGTTCTGGTTAAAATATTACCTTGTAATACAAAAACTTCAAGTTGAATAAGGCCATGCTTACTGCTTACTGCCACTATAGGCTCTGTTTAAAGTCTCTATTGACAATTTATTCCCAGTTAAAAAGGTACTCCGGTGATTTTTTTTTTTTTTTTATCAACTGGTGCCAGAACATTAAACAGATTTGTAAATTACTTCTATTTAAAAATATTAATCTTTTCAGTACTAATCAGTTGCTGTATGCTCCACAGGAAGTTATTTTTACATTTATTTTCTGCTTGACCACAGTGCTTTCTACTGACACCTCTGTCTGTCTCAGGAACCTGTTCTTTACAGTTCCTGAGACAGACAGGTGTCAGCAGAGAGCACTGTGGTCAGACAAAAAATACATTTAAAAAGAAAATAACTTACTGTGGAGCATACAGCAGCTGATAAGTACTGAAAGGGTTAAGATTTTTTAAATATAAGTAATTTACAAATCTGTTTAACTTTCTAACTTTCTGGCACCAGTTGATTTAAAAAAAAAATGTTTTTCACCGGAGTACCCCTTTAAGATCCCCTCTATTACAAAGTGACTGACCTGTATGTGTCAGTAATAATGCCCTCTTAGTTATTAATAGCACCTCTTGTACCCGATTACAATATCCCCTGTAGCCAGTTATAATTCCTCCCTGTAGCTCTCAAAAATGTCACTTGTAGCCAGTAGTAATGTCCCCATGTAACTACTTAATAATACCCCCACTGTCACAAGTAAAAATGCCACCTGTAACTAATAATAACAATACCCCCTTCCTCACTAATCTCCCCCATTGCCAGTAATAATTAGTGTTGCTCGCGAATATTCGCAATTCGAATATTATTCGCGAATATCGCATATTCGCGAAATCGCGAATTTCGCGAATATATCGCTATATATTCGTAATTACGAATATTCGGGTTTTTTTTTTTGTTTTTTTTTGTTTTTTTCTTCACAGTACACATCACAGTGATCATCCCTCTCTGCTTCCAGCTTGTGTGGTGTAAAGAAGGCTGTAATACTACTGTGTGAGACTGGCGTGCGAAAATTCGCATATACGAAAATTCGCATATGCGAAAATTAGCATATGCACATTTTCGCATATGCGAATTTTCGCGTATGCTAATTTTGTATGTGCTAATATTCACATGTGTTAATTTTCGTATACGCGAATATTCGCTTGTGCGAAAATAAAACTAGAATATAACGAAGATGCGAATATTCGCGGATATATGACGAATATTCGTCCATATATTCGCGAATATTCGCGAATTCGAATATGGCCTATGCCGCTCAACACTAGTAATAATGCCCCTTGTAGGTATTAATAATGCCCCTTTTAGAGAGTCACAATGCCCCCAATAGCCATTAATAATTCCCCCATATCCCTTAATAATACCTAATTCTATCTCTTAATATTATCACCCCCGGTATCCATTAATAATGCCCTCTGTATTCCTTAATAATACCCCCTTGTAGCCAATCATAATGCCTTTTCAAAGCCAGTCACAATGCCTCCAATGGTCATTATTATTCCTCCTGCATCTTTAAATAATACCTCCTTGAAGCTAGTATCAATGCCCTTTGAAGCAAGTAATAATGCCCCTTGTAGCCAATAATAATGCCCCCTTCTAGACAGTAATAATGTCCCCTTCTAGACAGAAATGATGGCCCCTGTAGCCAATAATAAAGCCCTCTTTCTCACTAATAATACTCATCTGTAGCCAGTTTGAATCCCCTGTAGCCAGTAATATTACTGACTTTACTAACTACTGACTTTACTAACATAAAATTTTACTAACATAAAACAATTACCTTCCCACTGCTCTGGTTGGCAATGACTCCACTGCCTCTGCTTATAGGTGAACTTACCTAGTACCTGTCAGGATCAATTGTAGGCTGCATGCATAAGTAAACCAGCAGCCTACAAAAGTCAGGGGGCACCTTAGCTCCTTGCACAGTGAGTTCAAAACACAAAACACAATATACAGTATTATTTCAGGAAATGGTTTGCATCATGAGATATGTTTTTTTTTCATTGCCATTTTGATTTTTATGTGTCTTGTTGATAAACTCCGTTATTTTCTGTAATTTTCTGTACTCATCTCCCCTGTATTTGGATATTTTTTCTATTCCTTTGGTCATTCTTTGATGCCTTGTTATTTCCATTCTTTTTATGCTACATTTGTTTACTGTAACACAAACAACCGTATAAAAAAGTTCCAAACAAACAAAATACGTATTTCAGATAATCTTATTTTTGAATCAATAACTTGTGAATAAGAACTGCAAACAGAAGATAAAAAGATGAAACACATATATATATTATGTGAAATGAAAAGTAAAAAGATGATAACAAAACTACAATGGCATCATCAATCTTTAGAAGAGAAGAAACCAAGCAAAATTGGAATCTACAATTTGTTTTACTTAGTTATTAAGGTGGTGATATGTTATTCAGACTCACTGCTACTTTTACGTGAAGCTACAGATCCGTATTTCCACAATGCTTCACATAAGATTTTATGATTAGAAGAATGTGGATATAATATAACACAATGTTCTTCATCTAATAGCTCTTTAGCTATTGTAGAACTTCACAGCCAATAGTTTTGTTATCCAACCATTAAGCCATTTAAAGGAGTAGTGCCCTGAAACAAAACGTATCTAAAGGATAGGGGATAAGTTATAGATTGCAGGGATCCATCCACTTGGACCACTGGCAATCTCTTGAACGAGGCAGCCCCGTTCTGACCTGTTCAGGGTCTATTAGAAAAAGAAAAAGCAGAATGGACATTGAATGGGGCAAAGCACAACACTGATGTGGACTTAGCCTTTTCTGTGATGATAGTGGTAGGTGTAAAGACCTGCATTGATAATTTCATCAAACCCAAATAAGTATTTGCAAACTAACAAAATGCACATTTGCAAAAAAAAAGGCTCCTGAGTTAGCTAAAATGCGTAAATGCATGTGAATTCAGCTGGTCTGCAAAAAAAAAAAAAAATCGGATCATCTTTGATCATAGTGTCTAAAGGGTTAATGACTGGCGGCCACAGGAGAGCCGCTGCCCATCATTACTGGGGAGTGCCCAGCTACTGATAGTAGCCATCACTCATCGCCTATGAAGTGAGCCCAGCTTCAGCATTCGCTTCGTAAACGCTTCGTAAAAATTCCAGGGTGTACATGTATGCCTTGTGTTATCTAGGGGTTATAGACCTTACTTTCACAAGCAAACATAAAAAAAATGTTGGTGTGCCACCCTGTAATGGACATTCATGCTACCCAAAAGGATTGATTCTAGTAAAGAATCTATGTGGAATCATGCGTGTGAATTATGTTAAACCAAAAACTATTAACGCTGCTCAGTAGAAGCTCGATATCACTTTTTGTACTTCAGCCGCTATTTGCATGCATAGGTATACCAAATAAAGTCACATCTTTCTTTGTAGTTTCTTGCAAATGTAATGATTCTTATGTTGCAGCAGTTGTTAATTGCCACAACATATGCCTACCGAGACACAGGGGACTTGGTCCAACATGGTGACACATTGAAGTATTTCATACTGTGAATATTTTCTGTTTGTTTGGTTTTGATATATGCTTTAGGCCAGTTACTCCATAAATAATCACATCAATTTTGTAACCACAACAAGTGCTTCAGAAAATGACAAAAAATCTACTGACAATGCTCATATCTAAAACCAAAGTGTTTGCTCCAAAGACTGTTTTGTGTTTTAGAGCACCAGTAACTTTATCTGCTTTCAGCAATATATTAATGAATTCTGACTTGCCTGGCAAAGTGCATTCGCTCCTACAGGCAGTTAACCTTAGGAATTAGCTGTGATCGTATATGTCTTAGAAAGTACTGTGGGGAGTGTCACTAAGAACCAATGTTTTCAGTATTGTATTATTGTATTATCTAAACACATTATTTGTCTTTTTTCTGTATTTCTAGCTACAAAATAATAACTTTAATATGGATAAACAAAAAAAAGTGTGGCAAACGTTATTCCATCAAATGCACAATCATGACGTATATTCTTTTTTGAGTCAACCATGGCCAAAACTATCCTATGTGGCCAACCCATTTTTGGCAGACATTACTCTGCCGTTGGTGATTGTGAACAACACAAATGATAGTCAGAATAACTGACTAAAATCTGCCATTTTAGCCAACCATCATCCACAAGATAGGGGATAAATATGTGATCACTGGTGGGTTTATCTACTGGGTCTTCACACAATCTTAAGAATGGGGTCTTGAATCTCGAAGTAAAGCATGTGTAAGGGCCAACTCAACATTCAATATCTATGGGAGAATTGCTGAATACAGCTATCAGCAATCTTCAATGCTCTCAGAGACAAGGGATGGATAGGCAGAGCACATTTGTGACTGCTGCTCCATTCCAATAAGAGAATTGGGTCACTGTGGATCTCAAACATTCCTTTTTCAGGAATGCTTGTACGCTTTCACATAGTGCATTAGTTTAGACCCTTATTTTTGTAGTAAAACCCCTTTTGTCTTGTTGTCAATGATAAATGCCTCTTCATGTGATTGACTTTTTCATACCTACACTTTATATAGGGTACCTGTCAGATCCCACAATAAAAAAAAAAAAAATAATAATAATAATAATATGTTACTCATTACCTAATCCTGGCCATGTACATCTAAATTGTATGCCTCTATCACCTATATTTATTGTAAAAATATATTTTTTCATTAGCTCACAGAGTCAGAAATCCTCTCGGGGAAGGGGGAGTGTCCCCCTTTTGGTGGTGGGAGGTGATTGGTGTGTCTGCTCATGAAGCCGTGTCCATGAGTCATCTCTTGTTCATGACTCATGGACCAGCCTGATGCTGCTGCAGGACTGGTTAGTGTCCCAGTAGGTATGGGGGACCCTAGTGGTGGGATTTTCAGGAGCCATTTTCTTTATTAAATATTAAACAAATTACAACTATAGTACAAAAGGTCTTTAATTTTCATCAGTAACAACATATAAAAAGTTTTTGGATCTGACAGTACCCATTTAAGATGATGCGTTTGCCTTAATATCGGTTCTATCCTTGAGAGCATATTAGTATGCATAGAAATAATTTAATCAATTGAATATCATTTAATACTTGTTGGAGTAAGTTTCTATATAAGTATGTGAAATGAGACAGAACACCCCAGTTTTTATTTCAGACTTTATAATAAGTGAAATGGAGCACACCACGTATTTCGACATACTCCTGATGGTGACTTAGCAGCCTATAATACAAATGGCCATTTACAGTGTAAGCCCATTGCACTCTTTTATGTATTGTGAGACAATTAACTTAATTAAACTTCAAAGTGTTGAACAAGTAGCTAACATCAATTACATACATTTTTCTCAATTTACATGCTAAAATATTTAGATTTTATCACTTGGCTTTATTTCAGCTGCCTATTTCTGCAGCGAGTGAACTGTTCAATCAGAGGAATTAGGTTTCAATATTCATCATATGGTTAAAACATACAACATTAGATACATTGCTGCAACCCTTTAAATGCAAAGAGAAATCCATTATCATTTACTAAATTGCTAGCGTAATGTCTTCTGCAGACTGAACATGAAAATGATTTTAATATTCCATATAAGATACTAGCGAGTCATTTCAAGGTCAGAGTCATCTTAGTTTTATTCCCATGGATATTTTAACACAAGTGCAAATATTTACCCTACAGTAGCTGCATGATCAAATTCTTTCCACAAAAAACAAACATTGTAACCTTTAATTTAATTTGGATTTATAATCAATTGCTACTTCAGAAGAAGATTAGGAGGTAAATGAAAAAAAAAAAAAAAAAACGAAAAAAAAAAACAGCCATATAAAATAATAAAACGTTCATTGAAGTACTTCAGAAACTAATAGCACATATATATATATATATATATATATATATATATATATATATATATATATATATTTTTTTTTTTTTTTTTTTATATATTTTTTTTTTTTTACTTTTAACACAATTTTTTCGACCAGGTATTGAAACTTGACCATGAAATGGTTGTCTAGTAAAATAAAAGCAAATTACTTAAAAAAAAAAAAAACACTTTACAGAATATCTATTAGAAAATCTGTGTACTATAGACATAGGCATAAAGAGATAACAAAAACATAAAAGGGACAATCCTTCAATCTGTACAAAAAAGGGTTTAATCTCTAGAGGCTTCTTTACTGTAAGAGTGATAAAGCCATAGAATAGTTACCTCAGGAGCTGATTTTATCAGAATCAATGAATTCGTAAAACATAAAAACATCAAAGCTCAAATCCTTTTTTTAAATTATTATTTATTTATTTTTATTAGATTTACCTCTACATTACCTTTTCTAGTTTCCTTTTTGAACGTGATATACATGTACATGTGTTTCTTCTCTACTGTACTATGAAACATTTGACAGTGGCAGCCTACTTCTGATGTTTATGTAAAGGAATATGTCAATGGTAAGCAGACTGCATAAGACATATTCCCTTTTAACAAACTCGTATTTTAAAGTGAAGGAAAGTGCAAGTGTTATAGGTAATACTGAGCAACGAATGTATACCTCCTGCTCAGTGAACACTTGGTAAGCTGTGTGCAAAGTGCCCGACCCAGCGAGTGTAGGAGCTTTAATTATTGTCACATTTTTTTTTTTTTATATCAACTGGTGCCAGAAAGTTAAACAGATTTGTAAATTACTTCTATTAAAAAATCTTAACCCCTTAAGGACCCGGGTTTTTTCCATTTTTGCATTTTCGTTTTTTCCTCCTTACCTTTAAAAAATCATAAGGAGAAGAGATTGACCGCTCACCCAGTATTCCCGCAGCTGTGTGCGGATCCACCAGCCCAGCCTCCGGCTCCACTCACGGAATATAGAGATACTTCCAGCACCAGGATGCGGTATACAAATGGGTATATTTATTGATTCAAAGACAGGCTACAACACACGGATAACTCTGACGCGTTTCACGCTTTCGCGCTTAGTCATAACTCTTTAAATTTTTCACCTAAAAATCCATTTGATAGCTTAATTTTTGGGAGACCAATTCTACTTTGTAAAGACATCAGTCATTTTACCCAAAAACCTACGGCGAAACGGGAAAAAAAATTATTGTGAGACAAAATTGAAAAAAAAAACGCCATTTTGTAACTTTGGGGGCTTCCATTTCTACACAGTACATTTTTCGGTAAAAATGACACCTTCTCTTTATTCTGTAGTAAATACGGTTAAAATGATACCCTACTTATGTAGGTTTGATTTTGTCATACTTCTGGAAAAAATCATAACTACATGCAGGAAAATTTATACATTTAAAATTGTCATCTTCTGACCCCTATAACTTTTTATTTTTCCGCATATTGGGTGGTATGAGTGCACATTTTTTGCGCCGTGATCTGAAGTTTTTATCAGTACCATTTTTGCATTGATAGGACTTATTGATGGCTTTTTATTAATTTTTTCATTATATAAAAGTGACCAAAAATGCTCTATGGAATTTTTTTGCGCGCACACCATTGACCGTGCGGTTTAATTAAGGATATATTTGATATATTTTGGACATTTCCGCACGCAGTGATACCACATATGTTTTTTTATGGGGAAAAGGGGGGGGGGTGATTCCACCTTTTATTAGGGGAGGGGTTAAATGATCTCTATTCACTTTTTTTTTCACTTTTTTTTGCAGTGTTATAGCTCCTATAGGGGGCTATAACACTGCACACACTGATCTTTTACATTGATCAGTGGTTTCTCATAAGAAACCACTGATCGATGATTCTGCCGCTTGACTGCTCATGCCACAATCTCAGACACTGAGCAGTCATTCGGCGATAGGACAGCGAGGAGGCAGGTAAGGATCCTCCGGCTGTCATATAAGCTGTTCGGAATGCCGCGATTCCCTGAGCTAACCGGCATGGTTTCACTTTCATTTTAGACACGGAGTTCAACTTTGAACGCTGCATCTAAAGGGTTAATAGCGCGCGGCACCGTGATCAATGCCACACACTATTAGCCACGGGTCCCGGACGTTGTTAGAGGCCGGGCCTGACCCGCTATGATGCATGGCCATGCCATGGCCCCCCATTGTAGAACGGGAGCAGACTCAGGACATACAGGTATGCCCTGGGTCCTTAACAGGTTAATCCTTCCAGTACTTATTAGCTTCTGAATACTACAGAGGAAATTCTTTTCACAGTGCTGACATCACGAGCACAGTGCTCTCTACTGACATATCTGTTCATTTTAGGAACTGTCCAGAGCAGCATATGTTTTCTATGGAGATTTTCTCCTACTCTGGACAGTTCTTTAAATGGACAGAGATGTCAGCAGAGAGCACTGTGGTCATGATATCAGCAGAGAGCTCTGTGTTCCAAAAGGAAAATAATTTTCTCTGTAGTATTCAGCAGCTAATAAGTACTGCAAGGATTAAGATTTTTTAATAGAAGTAATTTACAAATCTGTTTAACTTTCTGGTACCAGTTGACTTAAAAAAAAAAAAAAAGTTTCCACCGGAGTACCCCTTTAACTATAGTAACTTTGTATAAAGCAAGAGGCACTATATGCTTTCTGTTCCGTGAAAATCTGCTGGACTGGGCACAGAATGCCCAACCTAGAGAGTTTAAGAGTTATAAGCATTGACACTTACCTCTTGACAGAGAACAATTCCTGTACAGATTCCCCTTCACCCCTTAAGGACGCAGGACGTAAATGTACGTCCTGGTGAGGTGGTACTTAACGCACCAGGACGTACATTTACGTCCTGTGCATAACCGCGGGCATCGGAGCGATGCCCGTGTTATGCGCGGCTGATCCCGGCTGCTGATCGCAGCCAGGGACCCGCCGGCAATGGCTGACGCCCGCGATCTCGCGGGCGTCCGCCATTAACTCCTCAGGTGCCGGGATCAATACAGATCCCGGCATCTGCGGCAGTGCGCGATTTGAATGAATGATCGGATCGCCCGCAGCGCTGCTGCGGGGATCCGATCATTCATAACGCCGCACGGAGGTCCCCTCTCCTGCCTCCGTCCGGCTCCAGGCGTCTCCTGCTCTGGTCTGAAATCGAGCAGACCAGAGCAGAAGATCACCGAAAACACTGATCTGTTCTATGTCCTATACATAGAACAGATCAGTATTAGCAATCATGGTATTGCTATGAATAGTCCCCTATGGGGACTATTCAAGTGTAAAAAAAAATGTAAAAAAATGTAAAAGTAAAAGTAAAAAAAAAGTGAAAAATCCCCTCCCCCAATAAAAAAGTAAAACGTCAGTTTTTTCCTATTTTACCCCCAAAAAGCGTAAACATTTTTTTTTAATAGACATATTTGGTATTGCCGCGTGCGTAAATGTCAGAACTATTAAAATAAAATGTTAATGATCCCGTACAGTGAACGGCGTGAACGAAAAAAAAAAAGTCCAAAATTCCTACTTTTTTAATACATTTTATAAAAAAAAAATTATAAAAAATGTATTAAAAGTTTTTTATATGCAAATGTGGTATCAAAAAAGAGTACAGATCATGGCGCAAAAAATTAGCCCCCATACCGCCGCTTATACGGAAAAATAAAAAAGTTAGAGGTCATCAAAATAAAGGGATTATAAACGTACTAATTTGGTTAAAAAGTTTGGGATTTTTTTTAAGCGCAACATTGATATAAAAGTATGTAATAATGGGTATCATTTTAATCGTATTGACCCTCAGAATAAAGAACAAACGTCATTTTTACCATAAATTGTACGGCGTGAAAATGAAACCTTCCAAAATTAGCAAAATTGCGTTTTTTCGTTTTAATTTCCCTACAAAAATAGTGTTTTTTGGTTGCGTCATACATTTTATGATATAATGAGTGATGTCATTACAAAGGACAACTGGTCGCGCAAAAAACAAGCCCTCATACTAGTCTGTGGATGAAAATATAAAAGAGTTATGATTTTTAGAAGGCGAGGAGGAAAAAATGAAAACGTAAATATTAAATTGTCTGAGTCCTTAAGGCCAAAATGGGCTGAGTCCTTAAGGGGTTAAGTGGATCACATTTTTTTTCCAAAAAATTTAAGCAAATTTGATTTCTTCTAAATTAATTTACTTAAATGGGCACTGTCAGAAAAAAAAACGTTGTATATGTTGTACATTTTGGCAAAACATTAACCTTTCTAATATACTTGATAAGAAAAATTGTATTTCCTTTTTTGTAGAAAACATGGCTTTGTCAAAGCAAAAGCACAGGCATATACCAAGTCCAGCAAGTGATGGTGGGCTTGCACTCCTCTTTGTCTGATAGGACAGGAGAGAGCACAGAGGAGTCCAATCAGATAGGAGAGCATAGAAGAGTCCTATCAGACAGGAGAGAACACAGAGAAGTGCTATCAGACAGGAGAGCACACAGAGGAGTCCTATCAGACAGGAGAGAACACAGAGAAGTGCTATCAGAAAGGAGAGAGCCCAGAGGAGTATTATCAGACAGTAGAAAACATAGAGGAGTCCTATCAGACAGGACAGAGCACAGAGGAGCACTATCAGACAGTAGAGAGCACAGAGAAGTACTATCAGACTGGAGAGAGCACAGAGGAGTATTATTAGACAGGAAAGAACACAGATGAGTGCTATCAGACAGGAGAGAGCACAGAGGAGTACTATCAGATTGAAGAGAGCACAGAGGAGTCCTATCAGACAGGAGAGAGCACAGAGAAGTGCTATCAGACAGGAGAGAGAACAGAGGAATAGTATCAGACAGGAGAGAGCACAGAGGAGTCCTATCAGACAGGAAAGAGCACAGAGGAGTCCTATCAGACAGGAGAGAGCACAGAGGAGTCCTATCAGACAAGAGAGAGCACAGAGGAGTACTATCAGACAGGAGAGAGCACAGAGGAGTACTATCAGACAGGAGAGAGAGCACAGAGGAGTACTATAGAGGAGTCCTATCAGACAAGAGAGAGCACAGAGGAGTACTATAAGACAGGAGAGAGCACAGAGGAGTACTATTAGAAATGAGAGAGAGCACAGTGGAGTCCTATCAGACAGGAGAGAGCACAGAGGAGTACTATCAGAAATGAGAGAGAGCACAGAGGAGTCCTATCAAACAAGAGAGAGCACAGAGGAGTACTATCAGACAAGAGAGAGAGCCCGCCCTCACTTACTGGACTTTGTCCATGCCTGTGCTTTAGTTTGGACAAAACCATGATTTTTTTTAAACCATAATTTCTATAAACAGAAAATAAAATGTTCTTATTTAGTATATTAGAAAAGTTAATGTTTTGCCAAAATGTACAACATATTAAAACGTTTTTGTACCTAACAGTGCCCATTTTAAGCAGAAACAGGTATTTGATATAGCCTGTTGACCTGCCCAACCTAGAGTACTTTTTTTTGCTTGTCTAGCCCCTGACCAGAGCAATTGTAGATTATACAATAACACAGAGCAATCAAACAAATTCCTAAATATTATCTTAAATGTGACCTTTTGTTTATATCCACTAGTAGCCAATCTGATGAAAAAAGAGCCGCAACATAATTCACAATGGTAGGATAAAGCAACAGCAGTAACTATCTTTCAACAATACAATGTTCTGCCACTCCACTGAAAATGTACTCATTTTTATCCAATTGTATAACTTGTATTTTTTTTTCATAACTCTACTCAGTTCTAAGTGAAAATTCAATTTCCATTAAAGCAAATTCAAGGCTCTACTGTGCTATTTCATAAATCTTTACAAAAGGATAATGCTTCTTAAAATGTTTGTTTTTCTTGTGTTTGGAGTGAGTTGGGACATGAACAAAGGAGAATTTAGAAGACTAGAACAACATATTTAACATTTCAGCTCTGGAGATTTCGTCAACATTTCAAATATCAGGCATACCTGCAAAATATGATGAATTGGGAACACAATACATCCCATCAGTAATATAAATGAGATTTCTATATCTGAGACAAAAGGTCTATATCCAAATTCAAATGCCTAGAGGTCATATTGAGAAAACAGTTAAATGTGATATAGAGGACACTTCTTACAAGATTTCGGTGGTTATCCACATTTTAGTTAGGATGGATTAACGGATAACAAAATGTATTTCTTCCACAAATGCACCTTTTTATCATTCTGTGGCTGTTTAAAGAATTCTCTATGATAAAGGGAACAAGATGTAAATTGTTTTATTAAATAGTTATCATGTCCTTACCTGTGGTTTTGTGCTGTGTGCGCTTCTTTCGGCCTCCAAAGAGGCAGGAAGAAGAACACACACAGCGCGAAACCGCCGGCAGTCGCCTCTGAGCGCCCTGCAGCAAGTCCAGAACCGGGTCCATTGATGACTCCTTGTTGGAGCAGGAAGTCTAAAGCTCTAGAGAGAGTTGCTGATTTGATGTTTATGGTTCCGAGCATTGCCGGACTCGATTTTAGGACCAATGTCTCCCATATTAGCAGTTATAATACCCCAGGCTCAGCTATCCTGTCTCTAGCTTAGCAATAGTGCCACTGTGTCCTTTGGTGTGTTGTACATTCATGTTTGTATGTGCATACATGTGTCCTTTCTTAACGTATCTCGGAATTCAACATATCCTGATATGTTTGGTGTAATATTACCAGATAATCTCAACACTATATACCACTATAACGTCACAAGATGTGTATGCTTTTTATGTGTGAATACCCAGTTAATGTTATAAAACCCTTGGAGTACTAAGAGAAAGGGTACATAAACACCTAATTCCATGAATTTAGGCTCAGGTGGTTCCCTTTTTTAAAGTTACAAGGCTGCTTGCATGAGAAGTTTTTTTTTTTATATGAGGAGGGTGATAATTCTGCAGAAATGATACCTTCTATTTTGCGGTCTCTCCCTCTTTCTCTTACCTGAAAAAAATGGCAGAAACATTTCTTCTTCCAAACTCCATTACCTTGTTTTAACTGAGCAATTGTCCATTTGATTTGCTATTCAATTAACCTGTTAACATTGATTATGTATTATTACTGTCTTTACTCTTCTGCTTATTTGTACCTTATCTCTATAGTACATTTGAATAAGAAAAAGTAACTTAAAAAGTTTTTTGAAGACAAGTTGATAACTTTTTGGTCTTACCTTCTAAGCCTGACAATCTGTAATCCATGTTTCCCTAGGGGTTTCCTTCACTGGGTTTTTACCTTTCCTGAGTGCTGGAGGATAACTCTTCATGAGTTGGGAGTTTAATCCCTTTTTATGGATATTGACCTGATCTTATTTTGAAATGTTATATTTTAGGTTTTATGAACAATTGGCGATCAAAATGATCGCAATTTATATGTAATCTCAGATTTGCAGTTGCAGAGTCAGGTGAAAGTTGAAGGTGAGTTATGGCTGACCAATCTTAGCTTATAAAATCCGATCAAATTAATGATGGTGAAAAGGCTGAGCTTTGGTGGCCAGCCTGAATGATGTGGTAATGGTAATGTTACATCCAGGGACAGCTTGGCTGTTAGGCAGCAGAATGAGAATCCCTGGACTGAATGTTCTAGAATGGCATTGTTGTCTGGTCAATTCTTGTATATTATGTAGCTGGGGAATCTCATGGTATACCTGTATACAAAACTATATGCAAGATTTTTATCTGACATTAATAAATTGTTGACTAATGAAGGCAGAATGATGTCGCACCAAAAGTAAAAAACAAGGACAAGAAGAGGGACATAGAGTAACATTAAGTAAGTGGAGTCTCACCAATTATAAACTAACAAGGGCATCAATTCTAGATTATGCCTCAGTCTCCTTTCTTGGCCTAGTGTGTATCCCATAATGACCATAATGACCAAATACTATGTACTGTAAATAAGCCAGCAATAAAGACGGTAGCAAGGAGAAACAAAGTCACATTCCTCCAAACAGGAGGTAAGTTTACATGACAAAAAATATACCCAGGTGTGGTATTGTCCCAGACATGCCAAGGTGATAAATTTAGGGTCCACCATCCTAACACAAAATCATACTGGCAAAGATTGATCACCACCATATATAAATACGGAAAATAATACTTCAATAGGTCATCATATTCTCAGGTCAGGGGCCAGTGTCACAACATGGCCAGTAACTACATGGCTGCCCAATCTAGTCCAACAGAAGTGAGAAAATATCAGGAGGACATCATGACTGATGGATGCATCAACAGCAACAGGAGGAAATAATAAAGATCAGAAAAGTCTCATTGTGGAGGAGGGTATAAAGATCTAGGGAAAGAGAAATGCTTTTTTTCTGCTACCAATGGAGGTAGTACTGGAAGTGGTAAGGCAATCATGAGTCCAGGAGGTCTGGAGGTAGAATGTGGAAGGCTGCACAGAAGTCATCCAGATCAACGTGGGTTGAAAAAGTCTCAGAATGTCAATTGTTCCAGACAATGTAAAGGGGTCAGAAAGCTGAAGGACACAGAGGGAGGCAATGAGGGGTGAAGGTGCAGGGAGTAGCAGTAAAGGAGTTTGGCAGGTGGCAGGAGAGAAAGTGGCAGAGAGGAGGCAGAAGTATCCACTGGGCAATCACTATATGTGCCCTGAGTGCATAAGAAAGTATGCAATGTTCTTTTCATTAGGTGCTTTTGCAGCAGTGGAAGATAGCAAAAATCTAAGTGGGTCCCTATGTAGGAGGGAAGAGGTGCTGCGTAGTAAGCACTCACCAGAGCAGTCACCTTATGGTCTCACTTTTGCAGGCAGGAATGTCCTCTGGACCATTGGAGAGATCAGAGCCCCCCAGGGAGGTGTGAGTCTGGAGCAGCATCTCTACAGGGGAGCTATATACTAAAAAGCTGCTGAAGCAGGCAGTGCAGGCAACAAGGTCCTGTATCAGGCGGCCATCTTAGGCTGCTGCCAGACATGCCACCCAGATTATAAGATTTTTAGCCTCTGATGACCTGGGGCTTTGGAAAACCACAGCTTTTCTATTCCCCCTACTCAATGAATTGCATTTTCTTGCATTTCTATTAAATGGAGCAAGTATTTTTGTGTATTGTGACTAATAACGTCCTTTTACTGTATTTATCTGCACATTTCTTAACAGTAAAAAAATATTACACATTTGTCTATGAAAAAAAAAAGGGCAACTGTAAAGAAATCCTAAAGGCACAGTATATTTTAAGCTGTTTATAAATATAATTCCAATCCTTTTGACACATAATAACAATAGAATATTAGGTAATTGGCTCATTACATAACTTAATATGACATGTAAAATAAAGAAAAGTAATTAAATATAATAACGCATTCATGAAAGTAAAAAAAAAAAAAAAAAAATTAGAACACATAGTTGGTCATGATTCAGATTGAGTACAGACAGTGACTCTGAAATAAACCTACTAACACCCCAGCCTAAATGTCACTTTGCAGACAGTTTTGCTTGCCTTATCAATGAATAATGGTGGCCCCTTGACCTTTTAGATGTTAATGCTTCTTCAGCCTTCACAGGCTTGTCATGGTCTTGTTCATACTACCGCTCTACAATACTACAGTCACTTATTTAAATGAAACTCATGGGACTCTTTGACAAAAATCTTCTATAGTGAAGTGATTATAGTCTCCGAGTTAACATTTGATGCCATCTAACATCAAATAAGGATATGGTGACATTATGTGAAGCTTTGTTGTTACCTTACCTCACAGTGACAAAAGGGAATACATATTATAAATAAAACCCATGGGGCTGCTATGGGGCTCTAAGAAAAAAAAGGACTCTTGTCTTGGTTGGTTGTACCCCTTTTATTTTTGCATGGCAGGAATCTGTGCGTGAGTCCACTCTCCAGATTCACAGCCTTGTTACCATACAAAGACTTGGGGAACTGGCCCAAGTATTATGGAAAGGATATGGAGGGAGAAACAATCACCAGATGGTTCTGTTCTGGGGGGGTATATTGTAGGCACCAGGAAATGTCATGTCCCATTGTGTGTTAGGTATGTTTTCATACTATGGTATGTTATAGCTCTTCTACATTCTATAGTCCCACACTATAAGCATAATATTGAGAGGCAAGCTGGCATGTTGCTTTTTTAGGTAGAGTTTTTATAGCCAGATAAGAACTAATACTTACATTCTCACTTTGTTGCATCAAACATGCATAGCTTATAATCTAAGTACACTTGATTTTACAAAATAAAGTCATCACTTTTTTTTTTTAGATCAATTTTGTGGTTAAAAAAAATGAAATAAAATTATTTATATATATATATATATATATATATATATATATATATACACATACATTTCTGTGTATAACCTACAAAGAGTGACAACTGTGCATGGCATATGTCTGGTTCACAATAATTATTTTAATAATAAAGAGCATTTTTATAGTGTCAATGTATGACATAACACACACAGACAAAATCAGATATCACAAATCCACAGAGCACTGTAATTAATAATTTAAAGAGGAATAAGAGCCCTGCATACAACAGCCTACAATCAAACCATTAACCTGTTAAGGACCCATGATGTACCAGTACGTGGCCCCGCGTCATAGCAGGTCAGGCTGGGACCTGTGGCTAATAGCACGCGGCACTGATCGTGGTGCCATGTGCTATTAACCCTTTAGACGCGCCGTTCAAAGTTGATCGCCACGTCCAAAGTGAAAGTAAAATGTTGCCGGTTAGCTCGGGGTGCTGTTCTGGATCGCCACTGCGAAATCGCAGCATCCCGAACAGCTCACAGGACAGCCGGAGGGTCCCTATCTGCCTCCTTGCTGTCCGATCGCTGAATAACTGCACAGTGCCTGAGATCCAGGCATGAGCAGTCAACCTGCAGAATTATCGATCAATGGTTTCCTATGAGAAACCATTTTTATCATGAAAAAATGAAAAGTCTGATCAATTAAAAAATGGTACCGCTAAAAACTTCAGATCCCGGCGCAAAAAATGACCTCTCATACCGCCCCATACGCGGAAAAATAAAAAAGTTATAGGGGTCAGAATGACAATTTTAAATGTATACATTTTCCTGCATTTAATTATGATTTTTTCTAGAAGTACGACAAAATCAAACCTACATAAGTAGGGTATCATTTTAATCATATGGACCTACAGAATAAAAAGAAGGTGTAATTTCTACCGAAAAATGTACTGTGTAGAAACGGAAACCCCCAAAAGTTACAAAATGGCGTTTTTCTTTTCAATTTTGTCTCACAATGATATTTTTTTACGTTTCGCCGTAGATTTTTGGGTAAAATGACTGACGTTTTTACAAAGAAGAATTGGTGGCGCAAAAAATAAGCCATCATATGGATTTTTGGGTGCAAAATTGAAAGAGTTATGATTTTGTAAAGTTAAGGAGGAAAAAACGAAAATGCAAAAACAGAAAAATCCCGGGTCCTTAAGGGGTTAAACCATTGGTCTGACTACATCAGCACAAACTACTGAACTGTAAATATACATTAATATAGATTAGAAAACTAAGATATGTGTTCTATGTAATCCTTTGCAACACCACTTTAGATAATGTTCCCATATCCATATTTGATGTTAGATGGCATCAAATGTTAACTCGGACCCTATAACATCACTTCACTATAGAAAATTTTTATCAAAGAGTCCCATGAGCTTCATTTAAGTGAGTGACTGCAGTTTTGTAGAGCAGGAGTATGAACAAGACCATGACAAGCCTGTGAAGGCTGAAGAAGCATTGATATCTAAAAGGTCAATGGGCCACCATTATTCATTGATAAGGCAAAGCAAACTGTCTGCAAAGTGACATTTAGGCTGGAGTATCAGATGGAGGCTTGTTTTAGAGCCACTGTCTGTACTAAATCTGAATTATGACCAAATCTGTATTTTAAGGCTTTTTGGGGCAACTTTTGAGCCATAAAATTATGCAAAATAGCACATTGAATCTGTCAAAAAAGATGCTTCATCTTAAAAGGAATCCTGTTGCTTCTTGTAAAAATACTGATATTCAATAGAAAGCTAAAATATTATGTACATTTTGCCTTATATGTAACACAACTTACAGCAAACACTAAAGCAGATACATTAAAAAATACACAAACAGTTTGTGCCCAGGGAAACACACAAATACACGCACACACACCGCACCATCAAAAGTCCACATTATTCTTTAACACTAGTACCAGGTTCATAATTAAAGTTCATTGTTCTCTTCCCCTTCACAAACATCTCCTAGATAACACAGTATAGTATTATATGTTCCCTGCCCTAAACATATTTGTAATTTTACTTACGATTAAATAAACATGATCAGATGGTGGCTCCCTGCCTCCAGTGATGTACTCAGTGCTGTGCTCCGCTCATCCTCTAGCTTCTGCACAGGCCAAGTTTCCACTTCAATGCACAGTGTGAATAAGGACCAATCGCCTCTTCTCTGTTGATTAGGAAAAGTGCTAATTGGTGGAGAAGCTTTCAGCAATTTTCCCTTCACAAGCAATTAAATGCTCATTGGGAATCAAAGAGAGAACTGTCTGGAAGCAGAGAAATGGCCCTCACTAGCCTAAGGGCCGGTAGCAGTTGTGTAGTCTGCTTCTACCACAGGTACACGGTTCAAGCATCACTTAATTCTCATCGAATGGAAAGTTTGGCGCAAAACTTCTATCATGACCCCTGCTGTAAACAACATTGAATTACAGCAAAAATCAAAATAAATATTTACAATCTAATGAGTTTGTTCCATATTGTTTGGAATAACACATTTTGAAGAAATGTTAAATATTGCTGACTTCTTAAAATGATGGAATATCTGACAATCCGGAGCAGTAGTCCATTTTCTATTTTCATACAGCCCTTTTCTGCCTAAACACACATGAAATAACAATCCTGACAGGCATTCCTTTCTCTACATATGTTGTTATACGCTCCATTAAGCTGTGCAGCTTTTGTTACAGAATATTCCAATAGATTCCCGAGACGTTTGAATGCTCTAAGGCCGTGATGTTTCTATGACTCGCCAGCACTTCCACACAACTTTCTTATTTATCCTGAAATTATCTGTTCTTCTTTGTTAGAGCTTAGATTTTGTTTCCATTTTTCTTCAATTTTCAAGGCGTGCTTTGCTTTGAAATCCTGTTCTATCCTAAAAATCAATATAATATCAGTCTCATATGGCAGGTTTTTGAATTTGCAATCATTTCCACACAAACAAAAGTGAAAAAAAAAAGAATGAGAAACTGTGTTTGTCACAGAAGATGATGATACAGAACGCCTATCTATTGCCAACTTAAAAATATATACAAACAACAGCTGCCAAGTCCAGAACTGTCTTTTCCTATATACAAACTGTAGAAGTCATTGGTGTTTTTAAAGAAGATTGGCCTATGCACGCGACTTCCAATTTCTACTGTGCAGTAAAACGGCTGCTTAGCGGCCTATCGAGTCACATTACACCTCTGTATATGTCAACATTGAGACATTCCTTGTTTTCTATATGCTATACGTTTTCTATACATCTTAATGAAAAAAAAAATGATGCCATGCTTTATTGTATGCTATTGTACCACAGCACTCTCTCCTAGAAGCATTATTTCTAGAAGTAAATATCCCGGTTGTACTGTGACATTCAGAAACACTATATAGCAGTACATGGAGTTCCCACGGGCTTCCATGGAGGTTCCATTCACAAGGCTCAGCCTTTCTTATATGGAATTTTTATAAATTATTGAAATTTCCAGTGAAGTTTTGCCACATTTTTCAACCTTGTTTTTCAAATGAATCTTTATGTAACTCAAGGTATGGGTATGGACATTAATGAATCAGGTGTGGCAACACAGTGGTCCTGTCCCTCATGACGGCAGAGCTGGAGTTGATTTTCACCACAATATGCATCAGCCACGCCCATTTTGCACCAGGTCACACTTTTTTTTTTGCAAGCAAGGCTGGTGTAAAAGGGCAAAAAAAATGTGCCTAAAAGGGCTTGCACAAAAATGTGTGACTTTCCTATGCTTAAAACGCATGAGTACAGGTTTTATAAACCGCCCCCCAAACAGTCTATATATATAAAACTGGCAAAATTTGTATTCAATGGGTTTACGGTACCACTATAAATAGATAGATGTTGTGGAGACAGTGACTGATAGCTAGAACTAGCTGGGAAAAGAGTGAGCTAAGCAAGACAAACTTACAATGGAAGTCTATAGGATTGTCTGGGTCAGACACATTCATTCCAACAATTGGTCTGGGTCTGAATGATCAACACATTTGACATGTCTCTAAGAAATGACAAAAGCGTTTTTTTTTTTTTTTTTTTTTTTTTTTTTTAAATACTGTTCTAAAAGCGACAGGTACACTTTAAAATATTTTGTAAAAATTTCTACCTACAGTATAGAAATCTAGGCAGGTTCAAGGTATGATTGATAAGAATAGTATCCTGTTTACTATGTTTCTAATGATAAATAGATAGATAGATAATAGATAGATCATTAGATAGATAAATAGAAAGATAATAGATAGGTAGATAGATAGATGATAGATAGAATGATTCATATAAGATATATATAGTAGATAGATATATAGATAGATAGTAGATAGATAAATAGAAAGATAATAGATAGATAGATAGATAGATAATAGATGAATATGAGATAGATAGTAGATGGATAGATAAATATGATATAGATAGATAGTAGATGGATAGCTAGATAGATAGATAGGAGATAGATTCATAGATAAATAGATAGATAGATAGATAGATAGATAGATGGATAGGAGATAGTAGATAGATAGATACATAAATAGATAGATAGATAGGAGATAGATTCATAGATAGATAGATAGGAGATAGATACATAGATAGATACATAGATAAATAAAAAGATAGGTTGCAGCTATTTTGTACTGATGACACCACATATACATTGACAAGTAGAGTATAATATTTTGCTTAATATTTATATTCAATCATAATAATAACAGGTATTACACAGTTTTAGCAAAGCTAAATTTGTTTCTTTACTCCTGCAGGGGAAATTTTTATGACATGTCAACCATATTTGCCTTAAGAGTCAAATCCATCTGGATTCAGCTGCCAGGCAAACACTCTTAGATTTCTGTAATGCTATTGATCTCATGTAAACTCTACAACCATTTCAAGTCTGTGCCAATAACAGTGAGAAAACACAATTTTACAGCTTTTTTAGTATTATATAGTAAATGTGCAGTATCAACTTAAGCTTTTCACTCTCATATAAATTTGCACTCTCTGTTAATAAATAGAATAACCTCCATGACAACATATATATATATATATATATATATATATATATATATATATGTCTGTACGCTTTGTATTGCTTGAACCTACACAAACAGAAGACTACCCTATACAGGTAGAAATTGAGAAAGTAAATAACAAATAGCACCTATAGCACCTTGGCTCAGAATCAGTATTACTAGTTGATGTGTCTGATCTTATATGTTATATGATATTATAGGCACAAAAAAGACACAGCTCCAGAAGAACAGCGTGCAGGCGCAGGTGCCTTCTAGTGGAAACAGTCCGGTGCCTCAGCCCGCTGAGAGGCAGCAATGCAGGTCCACAGCGTAAGGAGAGAAATAACGGGGGGCACACGCGGGACACTGTTAACACCAACCGTCTTCTTTATTCTTTGGGTGCAAATAGAAAACACAGGCAACAGGGCGCATGATCAAGACAGGTGCGTGATGGCTATTTCGCACTGCATCTGGCGCTTCCTCAGACCACACCTCCTATGACACCGGCAGTCAGGTAAGTATTCTTCCGGCTACCTGCGTCACAGGTAAGGGTGCGTGACACTAATACATCACAGTGCAGATTATAAAAGTCACCAAAATACACAATACATCCAGTGCAATAGCAAAAATGTACCGCAAGTGATGAGCGGGGAAAACCTAGAAAGAAAAGTACTCATGCTGTCTGAAAAAGAAACCAGATTATTTTGGACTTTAAAATCTCTGTGTTCATACGCAGAATGCAACAGAGTACCATGGGGGAAGCCATCCCAGTACAGTGACAATGTTGAATTTATGTAGGAGTGAACAAAGGTGCATTTAGAGTATTCTCTGAATATGATGAAACTCGTAATCTTAAGACATGAAAAGGAGTATGAAAGTATTACTTCTGAGCTTCTGCAAGTTAAAACTGAATTAAGGGTACATTTGGATGAAACCCAGATTTCTGCCATTATGAAGAAGCTAGAATGGAAGCTCATCGCAGTACAAGCAGTCCTGAAAGATAATAAGCAAGATAAATTCTTGTGGGACAAGATAGACTTCGATGAGAATAAAGTATTTTCTTTTGCTAATATAAGACACCGTCAAAGAAAACCCAGAAGCAGAAAATTCAAAAGTGATTACTTGATGACAGATTAAGAGTCCAGTGGATCTGATCACACCATGGATACAATCGGGAGTGTTGAGACTGAGCCAAAGCCCTCAAACAGCAATGCCCCTTTAGGAGGAAGAGGACGTGGAGAGGGAGAAAGAGGAGCAAGAAGACACAAAAGAAAGACTGCGTTGTGAAGACAATAACTCCCACAGACGGTTTACAAGTGATCAATATATCAAATTATATTTTGGACGATGCAACAAAATCTGTTTTGTCCAAAGGACTTAATTTTTGCTTTACAGAAGAATTTGATCCTGTTAATTTTGAGATAGAGCTGTTCCATGTCATACGTAAATTAGCCTTGAAAAAGTTGGGTGAGGGTGAGGTTCCCATAAGTATTAGACCTTTAGGTTTTAATGCCTTAAAACATGCTTCTCCAGCAGATTTAGAATGTTTGGATATACTCACTGATCTGCTGGGAGATGAGCAAAATGAATCAGAGTCAGATACTAGGCTGGTCCCGAAAGTCACCGGTGGAGTGAGATCTAATTTTTGTCCCCCCGGTGCAGTCGGGGAGCAGAATTGATATATTTCACAAATGGATTCTTGATGATTTAAAAGCATTAAGGTATCCCTCTGATACTCCCAATTTAACCAGGGATGAGAAACTAGCTCTTGAAAAGTTAAAGAAATGTGACAGTGTAATTGTTAAGAAATCGGAAAAAGAGGGCACGTTGTGCTGTTGGAAAAAGATTATTACTTGCAAGAAGCCAATAGGCAACTTAGGGATACGAGATATTACTGTAAGATATCCGATGACCCCCTTACCAGATTTACTTCTAATTTACAGTCCCTCTCGAGAACCTATGTTGAGAAAAACCTTATCTCTAAAAAAAATGGGTGACAAATGAATTTCTTTGAATCCTAAGTCGGCGAATTGGTACTTTTTGCCAAAAACCCACAAAACATTGGTGTCCCCACCTGGGAGACCTATTGTCTATGGGGTGGGGTCACTGACAGAGCCACTCTCGAGATTTATTGAATGGTTACTGAACCCTCTTCTGGCAGAGCTAGCCAGTGTTGTCAAGGACACCAATGAATTTCTCCATACCCTAGAAGGTCTGAGTTGGCCCGAAAATGGTATATTGGTGTCCCTAGACATTGAATCACTTTATACAAGCATACCGCAGGGGCAGAGTGTAGAGACCATCAGGTAATTTCTTCAATCTTCTGATAAATCACAGGATTGTATTAATTTCATTTGCGACACACTGTTGTTTATACTAACATGCAATTTTTTCAGGTTTGGAGAAAGTTGGAACCTCCAGACAGGAGGTGTGTCCATGGGTACACCAGTGGCATGTACCCTGGCCAACCTCTATGTGGCAATGTTCGAGAAATGCTACACTTTTTCCTAACCGTCACCTGAAGCATACTGCATGTTACAGGCATTTTGTAGATGACGTCTTTATGGTATGGACTGGGAATGTAACAGAATTAATTGAGTTTGTGACATTACTTAATGACATGAACAACATGAATCTCACTTTCACCTTCAAGATAGGTCCAAATGAGCTGGAGTTCCTTGACGCGCTTGTGGTGATACAAAAAGGTAAAGTGGTCACGAATGGCTTTCGCAAGTCGAAGAATTAAGAGAGTGGCTAATAAAAAAGGGGTTATCCTAAATAGGTATTACTAACAGCAATGGAAAGAGCTGGTAAACAGAACAGGAGAGATTTACTTTTAGGACAAAGCATGGGAAGACGGGAAGGGAAGTGGATCCTTTGCACTAATACACAAGGACAGTTAGGTCTGAATGACCGACTTAATCTGAGTCCTTTTCTGTGATCCTTTTCACTATTAGGGACCCTCAGGATTTTGTAATGTAATCTTGCATTGTTTTTAACTATTTGTTTTCAGGTTTTGTGTATTTTTGTGACTTTTATAATCTGCACTGTGATGTATCACTGTTACACACCCTTACCTGTGACACAGGTAGCCGGAAAAGTATTTACCTGGCTGCCGGTGTCATAGGAGGTGTGGTCTGAGGAAGCGCCAGGCGCAGTGCGAAATAACCATCACGCACCTGCCTTAATTGGGTGCCCAATTGCCTATGTTGTCTATTTGCACCCAAAGAATAAAGAAGCCGGTTAGTGTTAACAGTGTACTTAGTGTGCCCCCTGTTATTTCTCTCCTTATGCGGAAATTATATTAGCTTGTTTTGTTTTATGTAAACAATCCACTTTGCAAATGAAAACCAATATGAAAATGATGTCTGCTGTACATGACAAACTCTGCTTTTCTGCATCTCTCTCTTTCTCTATTAATCATATCTATCTGTCTGTCTATCTGTCTATCTATGTATTTATCTAGCTATCAACTATCTGTCTGTTATCTATCATCTGTCTGTCTGTCTATCTATCTATCTATTGACACAAAAATACACACAATAATATTCATAGATACAATTCAATGTGTGTTTTTTTTATTCATACAGAATAACAAGATCTGTTGCACCAATTTTGAGCAAGATTAATAAATAGGAGTATGCAAATTATATTGGTACACAGGGGCGTTGCCAACTACTGTAATAACACATGCTTATAAATATTCATATGCCTTTCCTACGGTGACTTTGTGCTAGCTCATTGTGTAATTTTGTGCTTGGACAGTAATGTTCAACATGACGGCCCTTCATTGTTACTGCGCAAGCAAAACTTTAGCAAGTCCAGAGTGGATTCCTAGCATGGCCATCTTTCTCATAGTAATTGCTGACTTTGCGTTCATGCAGTAGCAATGCAGGGCCGTCGTGCCAAACGTTACTGGGCAAGCATGATATTACACAGATAGATAGAGCTATGTCAGTGAAGAGGAGGCCTATGAATACCAGCAGTTTTAATTGGGCATATCTGGTAACAGATTCTCTTTAAAGGGGTACTCCGGTGGAAAATTTTTTTTTAAATAAACTGGTGCCAGAAAGTTAACAGATTTGTAAATGACTTCTTTTAAAAATATTTACCCTTCCAGTACTTTTTTTTAGCAGCTGTATGCTACAGAGGAAATTCTTTCCTTTTTGAATTTCTTTTTTGTCTTGTCCACAGTGGTCTCTGCTGACACATCTGCCCATGTCAGGAAATGTCCAGAGCAGCATAGGTTTGCAATGGGGATTTTCTCTTGCTCTGGACAGTTCCTGAAAGGAGCATCAGGTTTCAGCAGAGAGCACTGTGTTCAAGACAATAAAGAAATTCAAAAAGGAAATAATTTCCTTTGTGGCATACAGCTGCTAAAAAGTACTGAAAGGGTAACAATTTTTTTATGGAAGTCATTCACAAGTCTGTTTAAATTTCTGGCACCGGTTTTCCACCGGAGTACCCCGTTAAGCTTCCTGTTCTACAATTACTGTAGAAGACCTAGAACCTTTTTGGAGATCTGCCTTGCCCCAGTTCATATGCAACACCAAATACCATGGTATCTGTAAATAGTTTGAAAAGGGGTACAGAAATATCTAAACTAAGTTCTCGAAGTGATGCTAGCTTAATGCACAACAGGTCCCCGCTGCTATCAGCTGCCAGGGACCCACCAATAATGGTGGACATCAGCGATCATGCTGATGTCTGCCATTAACCCCTTAGATACTTTGATTCATACAGATCATGGTATATGTGGCAATGTGGCGCATTTTATGGCCACGGGGATCAGATCAGCATAGATGTTCGAACTATCAAAATATAATGTTAATGATTCCCTATGGTGAACAGCCTAAATGCAAGAAAAAAGTCAGAAATTGCTGCTTTTTGGCAACATTACATTCCAAAAAAATGAAATAAAAAGTGATCAAAAAGCCACATATACACAGACATGGTACTAATAAAAGCTATAGATCATGGTGCAAAAAATTTGCCTTCATGCTGCCCCATATATGTAAAAATAAGAGTGTTAGAGGGGTCAGAATAAGGTGATTTAAAACATACTCATTTTGTTTAAAAAGTTTAAATGGGCATTGTCATTAAACATGGTTTTTAATATTTGATTCCTTATTCAAATAAATAACTTTTGTATTTGGCTTCCATTAACCAAACACAAAAAAACATTTCATGTTAGTTTTTCTGCTGTATACTTCTCCCTTCTTGGCCACAACACATTCCGTCTGGTCAAAATCTCAGATTTTTGTCTCCTGCTTGTAATGGAAGTGTTTCTCTGCACTGAGCTTGATTGACAGCTGCAAAGAGTCTCACTGAAAGCTGCATGGACTAAAAGCTGCAGACTGGAAGCTGCAAAGAGCCTCACTGAAAGATACACAGAATGAAAGCTGCTGAACAGATATTGAAGGTCTTCTAATCATGACAGTGCTGCAACAATGTGAGGATGGAAGTGGTCCCCCAGCAGGCTTCAGTGATGTCATGCCTGATGGGAAACTTTCTCCTGCTGGGAGATTGCACTATGTGAGCAAGAAGAAATATAAGATACACAGCTTTTTAAAGCTCTGAAAAAATTTTTAAGGGTAGGAGGAGTGGTAGTAGTGGTTAGAGAACATAGCCTGAGTTAGTTTAGAAAAGTTTATATGGTGACAGGTACTCTTTAATTTTTACAAAAATAGAAAGGTATGTAAACATGGGTATTATTTTAATCATATTGACCAATAGAATAAATAGAACCTGTAGTTTTTATCTGAAATGCACTGGGTAAAAATGAGACCCTCCAAAAGTTGCAAAGTTGCGGTTTTCTTTTCAATTTCCCCAATAATAATTTTTGGGTTATGCCATCCATTTTTACTAAAATGAGAGGTGCAATTAGAAAGTAAAATCGGTCTTGCACAAAACAAGCCCTCCTATGGGTCTGTGATTGAAAAAATGAAAAAGGAGAAAAAAAAACGAAAAAGCAAAAATGAAACTGGCTTTGTCCTTAAGGCCAAAATGGGCTGTGTCTATAAGGGGGTAAACTGTTTGTAAATTTAAAGGTTAAAGTTACACCCTCTGATTTGTATATTTGAAATGCCATTTTTGCTTTGTAAAATGTTTTGCCCTTTTCATCATGTCAGGTTAAATATATATGGCAGTATAGTTATTCAGTGTGGATTTAACCCCTTAAGGACGCAGCCCATTTGGGCCTTAAAGGTTCACTCTCGTTAAAACTAATTTTTGCTATTGCACTCCTTATGGTAAATGAAAAATATTTCTAATATACTTTGTTTAAAAAAATTAAGTTTTCTATGTTTTATTTGTGCTTAAAAAAGCTCAAGAGCGCATTTTCCCCCAACTCATACACAGACTTTGGACCAAAGTCCGAACACAGGAAGTGCCGCCTGGAGTGTTGAGGGGGGGGGGGGGGGGGATGTCCAGCCTCATCCAATCATAGCTCCTCTCACACATAACTGCCATATGCTGTTGGCTGGACCCCCCCCCCCCCTCCTCAGCACTTTGGTCCAAAGTCTGTGTATAAGTTGGGGGGAAATGTGCTCTTGAACTTTTTTAAGCACAAATAAAACATAGAAAACTTCATTTTTTTTAAACAAAGTATTTGAGAAATAGTTTTCATTTACCATAAGGAGTGCAATAGCAAAAAATTAGTCCTCACCTTCAAAAAATCATAACTCTTTTATATTTTCATTCACAGACTAGTATGAGGGCTTGTTTTTTGTACGACCAGTTGTCTGTTGTAATGCCATGACTCAATTTACCATAAAATGTATGGCGCAACCAAAAAAATACTACTTGTGTGGTGAAATAAAAAAGAAAACCACATTTTGTTAATTTTGGAAGGTTTTGTTTTCACGCCGTACAATTTACGGTAAAAATGACAAGTGTTCTTTATTCTTTGGGTCAATATGATTAAAATGATACCCATGATAGCATACTTTTCTATTATTGTTGCGCTTAAAAAAAATTGCAAACTTTTTAACCAAATTAGTACGTTTAAAATCCCCCTATTTTGAAGACCTATAACTTTTTCATTTTTCCATATAAGCAGTGGTATGAGGGCTCATTTTTTGCGTCGTGATCTTTACTTTTAATTGATACCATATTTGCTTATATAGAACTTTTAATCCATTTTTTATTAATTTTTTTGGGAATAAAATGTTATAAAAAAAAGCATCTATTTTGGACTTTTAAATTTTTATGTTCACACCGTTCACCGTACGGTATCATTAACATTTTACTTCATAGTTCAGATATTTACGCACGCGGCGATACCAAATATGTATAGAAAATATTTTTTAACACTTTTTGGGGGTGAAATAGGGAAAATGGGACAATTTACGTTTTTATTGGGGGAGCGGGTTTTTCAATTTTTTTTTAACTTTTTTTACTTTTATTTTTACACTTTAATAGTCCCCATAGGGGATTATTTATAACAATCACTTGATTGCTAATACTGTTTAATGCTATGTATAGGACATAGCACTGATCAGGGTTATTGGTCATCTTCTGATCTGGTCTGCGGGAAGGCAGATCAGAGCAGAAGATGCCGGGAAGGTAGCGGAGGCAGGTGAGGGGACCTCCGTCTGCCATGCTGGATGATTGGATCGCCACGGCAGCACTGCGGGCGATACGATCATCCATTTTAGTGACCGTGATGCTGCAGATGCCTTGATCTGTATTGATCACGGCATCTGAGGGGTTAATGGCGGACATCCGCGGGATCGCGGATGTCAGCCATTACGGGCGGGTCCCTAGCTGCGTTCAGTAGCCGGGATCTGCCGTGCATGATCCGGGCATCGCTACGTTGCTCACGGTTATGCTCAGGATGTAAATGTACGTCCTGGTGCATTAAGTATCACCTCACCAGGATGTACATTTACGTCCTCCATCATTAAGGGGTTATAGATCTCCCATTTATTCTCTGAATCAGAGAATATATAAATTGTCCCTTATTTGTGGCTTTGTATAATATATACAGTACTTTGGTGACCCTGAAACATACAACTATCTAGCATCATATTGTGTTTCCTTGGTTACTGCACTATTTTTAACTGTTGTTTGTCATACATTTATGTACTACTATTCCTATTAATACTTATTTTTAGACAGTTCTAACAAGAAAGCACATTTTCCCACCATTCATTATAGGAATTCCAGATTGCCCCTCTGACACTTAATAATATGTTTCTAAGGTTACATGACGCGCGCTCTATTACCAGTCAGATGCACAACACTGCCAAGGGCCCACTAATAAAACAGAAGTAAATAAATAAAAGTAAAAAATAGTTTCAGCTAGCAATACGATTCAAAATGCTATACTATAGATAGACTGTAAAAAAAGATGCAGAAATGAGCCTATTTATATTGTACAGTGCGAAGATGGAGCTGGAAGACACGAACAGCAGTCATAATAATGATAAAAATAATAACAACAATATATCAGGAAAGAGGTAATAAATAATGTAAAGGAAGCCCTCTGTGAGTTACCGTATATTAAGTAAGATGTCAGCTTATCATTCAGTTCACATCATAGGACTGCAGATCAAATACGGTTTTGCACAATATTTTCTGTAAGGCAGTGTGTATGAAAACCTATGTTACTCTACCCTGATGCTTTAGTGGCTATAATGTACAATAGGACAGAACAGATTTATAAATATCATTTTCTTTGTGTTATAAACACAAGACACACACGACGCTCAGCATATCATTTCCATTATTTGATCCCATTAGGAGGCATTTTACTGAGAAATCAATGATTGGTTTCTTGATTGACCGAATCAATCATCAATTATTATACTGGTCTATATACACTAATTCTGTTAATCTGGGGAAAATGAGAATTTAACAAGAAGGATTTCCAGTGACAAAAGAGAATTACCTGGGTACCAATAACTGATGAAACAGCTTTCACAATGATACTGCCGAGAACGTCATTTCATTTAGCTATCACTTGTAATCTTATAATTAAATAAATTTGTTTTTACATCATGTGTGCTCTGGACAAGTTTTCTGTAATAGTGTAGATGTCTGGATATATACACTGCTCAAAAAAACAAAGGGAACACTAAGATAACACATCCTAGATCTGAATGAACTAATTGTATGGAATACTTTCGTTTTACATAGTTGAATGTGCGGACCACAAAATCACACAAAAATTATCAATGGAAATCAAGTTTTTCAACCCATGGAGGTCTGGATATGGAGTCGCACACAAAATAAAAATGGAAAACCACACTACAGGCTGATCCAACTTTGATGTAATGCCTTTAACCCCTTAAGGACACAGGGTTTTTCGCACTTTTGTTTTTTCCTCCTCACCTTTTAAAAATCATAACCCTTTCAATTTTGCACCTAAAAATCCATATGATGGCTTATTTTTTGCGCCATCAATTTTAATTTGCAGTGACATCAGTCATTTTACCCAAAAATCTACATTGAAACGGAAAAAAAAAATCATTGTGTGGCGAAAAAACGCCATTTTGTAAATTTTGGGGGCTTCCGTTTCTACGCCGTACATTTTTCCGTAAAAATGACACCTGATCTTTATTCTGTAGGTCCATATGATGATACCCTACTTATATAGGTTTGATTTTGTTGTACATCTGGAAAAAATCATAACTACATGCACGGAAATGTATACGTTTAAAATTGTTATTTTCTGACCCCTATAACTTTTTTATTTTTCTGCGTATGGGGCAGTATGAGGGCTCATTTTTTGTTCCGTGATCTGAAGTTTTTAGCGGTACCATTTTTGTATTGTTCGGACTTTTTTATCGCTTTTTATTCCTTTTTTATGATATAAAAAGCGACCAAAAATGCGTTATTTTGGACTTTGGATTTTTTTTGCGCGTACGCCATTGACCGTGCGGTTAAATTAATGATATATTTTTATAGTTTGGACATTTCCGCACGCGACGATACCACATATGTTTATATTTATTTTTATTTACATGTTTTTTTTTATGGGAATAGGGGGGTGATTTGAACTTTTATTAAGGAAAGGGTTAAATCACATTTATTAACTTTTTTTTACACTTTTTTTTTGCAGTGTTATAGCTCCCATAGGGGGCTATAACATTGCATACACTGATTGCCAGCACTGTTCACTCCAAAGCCATAGCTTTGAATTGATCAGTGTTATTGGCGGTCGATTCTTGGAGCTATCAATCGCCGAATGGACACGCCGGAGGAAGGTAAGAGGACACCCACCAGCGTCCCAGCTGATCAGGACACTGCTTTTTCACTGCGGTGGTCCCGATCAGCCCCACTGAGCAGCCGGGAAGGTTTTACTTTCATTTTAGATGTGGCGTTCAACTTTGAAAGCCGCGTCTAAAGGGTTAATAGCACGCGGCACCGCGATCGCTGCTGCACGCTATTAACCCCCGGGTCCCGGCTTCAGATGCATGCCGGGACTGACCCGATATGATGCGGGGTCACCTCGTTAAGGAGTTAAAATAAGTCAAAATGAGGCTCAATAGTGTGTGTGGCCTCCACGTGCCCGTATGACCTCCGTACAATGCCTGGGCATGCTCCTGATGAGGTGGTCTCCTGAGGGATGTCCTCCCAGACCTGGACTAAAGCATCTGCTCTCCTGGACAGTTTGTGGACAGTTGGTGGATGGAGCGAGACATGATGTCCCAGATGTGCTCAGCCAGTTCATAGCATCAATGCCTTCCTCCTGCAGGAACTGCTTACACACTCCAGCCACATGAGGTCTAGCATTGTCTTGCATTAGGAGGAACCCAGGGCCAACCACACCAACATATGGTCTCACAAGAGGTCTGAGGATCACATCTCGGTGCCTAATGGCAGTCAGATTACCTCTAGCAAGCAAAGAAATGCAACTCCACACCATTACTGACCCACCGCCAAACTAGTCATGCTGGAGGATGTTGCAGGCAGCAGAACGTTCTCCATGGCATCTCCAGACTCTGTCACGTTCGTCACATGTGCTCAGTGTGAACCTGCTTTCATCTGTGAACAGCACAGGGCGCCAGTGGCGAATTTGCCAATCTTGGTGTTATCTGGTCAATGGCCCAATGGCAAAGTTGTTCACAAATGTATGCATAGATTCACACCCAGAAAAACTAGAACATGCTAGGAGAGTAATAAAGGACAACAACATAAATACAATAAAAAATCTGCTTCAAGTTAAAATCTCAATGGGTTGCCTAAGGAGAAAGGTTGATGGCTTCTTAGAGGACATACCTCACCATTGTTCAAGCTGTCCCAATTGATTTCACCTGATCAATTGTTATAGCAGCAGTGCTAGTGACACTATTTCCTGGAAGCTCTGCTCAGCTGTCTCTGAAAACCACATGACTGTCTAAATATATAGTGAATGGTTCAACATGCTTTCTCTTGAGAAAGCTAAAGAAAGCTAAAGAGACATAACACTATCCCATCATTGTCATTACCTTGTTGTAGAGATCATTGGAGTTGTCAAATTAGTTAGACCTTCCTCAATCACTGGTCAATAATGTCTGTCTTGACATAACCCCTTCAAGAATTGGAAGACATAACCACCTAAGACCATCAATAACCTGTTAAGGGCCAAGGGCGAACCTGTACACCCTGACCGGCTCTCTTTCTATAATGCGGGGCCACGACATAGTGGGTTGGGTCTGGCCTCTAACTACAGCCAGGACCCATGGCTAATAGCGTGCAGCACTGATCGCAGTGAAGCGCGCTATAAACCCTTTAGAAGCAGGGTTCAAAGTTGATTGCCGCGTCTTAAGTGAATCTAAACTACCCCTGGCTAGCTCAGCGGGCTGTTGGGGACCACCGTGATGAAACAGCTGTAGGACACAAGGAGGGTCCCCCTACCTGTCTTCTGGTGTCCGATCGTGGAATGACTGCTCAGTGCCTATGGGATAACAAAGATCAATGTAAAAGGTCAGTGTGTGCAGTGTTATAGCCCCCTATGGGAGCAATAACATTGCAAAAAAAAGTGAAAAAAAAGTTAATAAAGATCATTTAACCCCTTCCCTAATAAAAGTTTGAATCCCCCCCTTTTCCCATTTAAACATTGTAAATAAAAATAAACATATGTGGTATCACCACATGCGGAAATGTCCGAATAAGAAATATATATCATTAACTAAACCGCACGGTCAATGGCGTACGTGCCAAAAAAATTCCAAAGTCCAAAATAGTGTATTTTAAGTCACTTTTTATAACATGAAAACATTTATAAAAAGCTACATGTCCGCTCAATACAAAAATGGAACTGCAAAAACTTCACATTATGGCACAAAAAATGAGCCCCATTCCGCCCCATATGCGGAAAAATTAAAAAGTTTTAGGAGTCAGAAGATGACAATATTAAATGTATACATTTTCCTGCATGAAGTTATGATTTTTTCCCCAAAAGTACAACAAAATCAAACCTATATAAGCAGGGTATCATTTTAACCAAATGGACCTAGAGAATAAAAAGGAGGTGTAATTTTTACCGAAAAATGTACTGCGTAGACACGGAAGCCTTAAAAAATCGTGTTTCTTCTTCAATTTTGCCATAGATTTTTGGGTAAAATGACAGATTCTTGGTGAAGTTAGTATTATAGAGATCAAGTTGCTGCACACAGTATCTGTCAATTGTCAGCTTCATCTCCTCTGTTAGTTCAGGAGTACTTTAAAATGAACAATATACCTAAGATACACAATGACCCATATGTTTCAATAGTGGCATTATTTTTGTCAGTGTCAAAGCTAGACTAATTTACTGAAATTTGCTATAAAAAATATATGAGGACATTAATTAGCCCTATTTAATAAATCCATCACAATATTTATCACTCCCATCAGCTTTTACACTGGATAAAATGACAACACTTTTTTATATGCCAAGGTCTGAGTAGAGATAGGGCTTGTGTTTCTCATTTCTGATTTGCAATTTATAAATGTGTCTGAATCCTGGCCAAACAGAAAGCCATGCTCTCTTTTCATTTTGGTTCTACAAATTCATGTGCATGGCATAATGGCACTAAATTCTGGTGAAAATTGTTATTAACCTTCAGAAGACAATAGGCATACAGGTACGCCCTTGCCGTCTTGGACTTAAAGACCAATAACACACCTGTACAGCCTTGATCGTTAAATGCATAAATTAAGAGGCTTTGCTCACTTCATAGGCAGTGAGGGCTGGCCACCCCTAATTACGGGCAAAGGCGATTCCGATCAATGCCGATCGCGGTGTCTAAAAGCATAAATTGCATGTGCCAGTAGCTCAGTGATGTTTACCGGACTCCTGCAATGTGATCATGGGGTTCTCATAAGCTGAAATGATGGCGAAGGATCCCCTTTACAGCCTATGGCCGCTTTGGTTTGATATTTCGATAGATTGTTAAAAAAAATCTTACTTTTTGCTCTTGTTTCTCTCTATACTTGTGCACAGTCTTAAGGATTCTTTCCTGTAGACTGACGTGTATCTGCTCTACTTCAGCCTGAGTGAATTGTCCACCAAGGTTTATCCTCCCCTGTCTTCTATCTTTGCTGGTTTATAACTCATTCCCCTTCCGTACTGATAGTTCTAACTCAAAGAGAGCATAAGTATGTCTGGCAGACTATCTTTCAGATAAATGATGGGAAATTTTTAACTAAGTCAATTTAGAATTGATTCCTTTTACATTCAGGAAACACATGAACAAAACAAGAAATTAAAGCAAAGGTCCAAAGCCTTTAATGGCACCTAGTCTAGTATAACCAGGAAATGCAGTCTACAACTTGATTTACATTTCATGTGAACTATTCAAACCTGCAATATTTATATCATCAACCAGTGAGGCACGGATTAATTGAGATACATGCTGTAGACTTCATCTGGAACAACAAGCAAAGCTACATTGTGTTCCTAATATACTCTTCTTCCTGTCACCTGAGATAACTGCCGGCTGAATGACCTGCAAAATACATTTGGTTAACTTGGTTTGTAGAAATGAAAGGCTATGTCTCGGTTTTCCATGATAATCTGTTTAGCAACACTTATGCAAACCTTTAACTGCTTCATAATTGACAATTGCCTTTGTATAGGGTCATCCCGGGAGATATGATCACGTTATTTCAGGTTTGATACTGGCCAAGGCCTCTTGGTTGGTGGTTCTTCTAAATAGGACTTACATTTTATTTTACATATACAAGTTATTTTGTAATATAAAATTTTTTTTGCATTCTTGAGAATACAATGTATATGTCAGTAATGTACTTAATGGATGTGTTCTCGGATAACAAGGCCAGGGGTATAATTATATTAATAGTACTTTAAGTACCACCAGGCAATTAGAAGAATTGTTGACATTTTCGTAGAGTATATGAATTATGAAGCTAGGATATAGTGTTTGTCATTACACTGAGATTCAATTGCATCCTCATGAAGTTCCTTAATTGGATACAAGGTAATTCTAAAATAATTTTGAGCTGCAATGACATCACCCTTCAGTCCATCATTCCTCATGATGCATATTCTTCAAAAATAGGCTACCAAAATGAGTCAGTACATGTCAGTAATATCATATTGAAATTGTGACAATGCAGCCTGCAACTTTCAGTGTACCTGTCAGATCCCACAAAAAAAAACGAAAAAACTTTTATATGTTACTCAGTACCTAATCCTGATCATGTACATTATTATGTCTCTATTAGCCATATTTCACCAAAAAATTGCATATTACAGTATTTTGCATCTTCACAAAGGCAGGGTGCATGTCCCTCTCTTGATTGCACTGTGAGGACATCTCCCCCACCCTCACTCTTCTGACTAATTGCTCTCAGGAGCCTGGCAGTCCTGCTCTGTAACCCTTTCCTCTCTGGTTTTATGCTGTACACACACACACACACACACACACACACGCACACACACAATGATTATTAAAGATTGTCTGTACTCTACCACCAAAGACAATTAATTAGTATAAGTACAGTGTTTTTGAATGCATGCATTTTCTATATGTTGCTATGCCATTCATGTGTATCATTCTTTGCCAGTCCTGTAATGCTGGGACTTGTAGTTTTGGAATAGTTGGAGGTACAATGTTTGGATAACTATAGGCCTCTTGGCTGGTGGTTCTAAACAGGAATTACATTTTATTTCATAAGCATATAAAAGTAATTTTGCTATATAAACATTATTTTGCAAAATAAATTTTTTGGGCCATCTTGAGCATACAATGTATTTAATAAAAGGGCATAGCGCCAACACTGTGACAGAATTCTGACACAGTTTACACCTGAGCCACCTTGATATATCTGACACATTTTTTGACTGTCTAGTCTTAGGCTAAGTTCTCACTCAGCTGCAAATCAATAGGGAACTGCAAAATGCCATATATACTTGGCATTTTTCAGTTTGGCATTTTTTATATCCTTTTTGAGTTTTCTTTCTTTGGCGGTTTCCTGTATCTTGGCAGTTTTTAAAAATCGCAGAATGTTGAGGCTCTGGGGGGGAGTTTCACAGAAATTGTGAAATTTTTCTCCCATAGAAGTCTGTGGGAATGTGTGATAATCTTAGAGACTGTACCAATTGTTAGGAACTCTTTGTTGTCATATAGCTGTAGTTAAAGGTGTTGTCCAATAGGGGGTAAGATCATTTTCACTAGATAACTCAAAGAAAATCTGTCAGTTATATTTGCTGCTAAAATACACTGATGGATAACTGTTAGGGTGTAAATGCAAACTGCACCTTTCCTGGAACTGAAGGTGGTTGCCAAACTTATAAAATAGCCTTCTTATTTATCAGCCAAGTGTCAAGGAGGTGGTACCAAGTAGTTGATGTGTCCCAGCTTGGCACACCTCCTCACTCACTAATTAACTCACTCACTCACTTTTATTTCCCAGCCCTTCCTTGATTTAGGTACCAGGCTGTACATCAGTGAAGGAGGGGCTGAGAGGTGAGGGCAGTCAAGGAGGTGTGCCAAGCTTTGACACTAAAGCAGCTAGGCTCCACCTCTTTGACACTTGACTGAGTAATTAAAACATGATTTTATAAGTTTGACAACAACCATCAGATCTAGGAAAGGTACAGAGTGCTTTTATACCATCAGCTCTCCAACAGCAGCAAATACAGATGACAGATTATTTTAATGTGTTAAAGGAAATCTAATAAGAAAATAAGATAATTAACTATTATTTTGTTACTAGACTTTAACCATTTGTTTAGTAACCAAGAAACCAAAGGAACAAATTGCAACCAAAGTCCATTAAATATTCACTTCATGATACTGTATATTTTTATCCAGTATACTTTTTACTATGCATAAGACTAAACGGGAAACCAAGAAAAAGCTGCTATATGTTCAAAACCCCTTGTTTTATCTTCTGTTGCCACACCATTATTATTTTAATTCATGCCTACTAAATATACACAGATGTATTTACTAAATTTCCATATTTACTAAACCCATTAACAATCAGTATTTTATACACCGATATTATAACCCTGAAATAGCAAATCACTTCTGTGAATATTTTAGTGGCTTTCACACGGTAGAAGTGCATAAATCCAAAACATTTTGCTGCCCTTTACTATGCAAATGAATAGCTAAGATCTTGCTGGACAATTTGTGAGTGCCATTATACACCAATGACATTACAAGACAAATGAGCTATGGGTAAGAAAAGGATGAGGGTATTTGAAATTGAAAAATCCTTTAGACATAGCATTGCCAACATTGATGTATAAGGAAAAAAACAACTAATTGTATTCACAATTAGGCACATTTGGCTTATCTCCTAAAATAACAAAATGAAAAAAAAAAGGATATTGTCTAATCTTCAATCGGGAAGATTTACCAAGACCGGGGTCATTTCCCTTAAACAATGTTATCCTGTGAAAGAAATTGGTAGTTTAATCAGGAGAGTTTTCATTGCATAAGTAGAATAGCCACAAATAACACTATGACACACTGGGCTGTTCTATGCAACAATACGATTCTTATATACTTGATAAACTGGGGCCAGACTATCATGCTTTTTTATGCTCACAAAGAATACTTTAATATATCTTCTTCTAAATCTGACTAAAAAATGCAAAGGCCAAATAGACAAATGCACAAAATGCTGTCATGGTCATATTTATAGACATGGCCAACAAAGACAATAAAAACAATATACCGAAGAGAAAGAGAATAGACGTGTTTTGTTTGATAATATAATTATATGCTTATTAAAGAAAAATACCAAAAATATACTATAACTACTGCACAGTGTACGTTTTTGCAGGATACATTTGCATGCAAAAGAACAATCACTTTTGTTTTTCTATATACCAAAGGGGGGTGAATGTGGGCCTATGGATATGCTTGACAAGCTCCCAGTACATATGCCAAATAGGCACTGGAAACACAATATGAATACAGCTTTAGCTCAAATGTCTAAATCAAAAATAATTTTATGTCATATTATGGTTTATCAATCCATCCTAGAATATAAGTGTTACGCCGAGCGCTCCGGGTCCCCGCTCCTCCCCGGAGCGCTCGCTTCACTCTCCCCGCGGCAGCGCTCCGGTCACGTCCTCTGACCCGGGGCGCTGCGATTCCGCTGCCAGCCGGGATGCGATTCGCGATGCGGGTAGCGCCCGCTCGCGATGCGCACCCCGGCTCCCCTACCTGACTCGCTCTCCGTCTGTTCTGTCCCGGCGCGCGCGGCCCCGCTCCCTAGGGCGCGCGCGCGCCGGGTCTCTGCGATTTAAAGGGCCACTGCGCCGCTGATTGGCGCAGTGGTCCCAATTAGTGTGTTCACCTGTGCACTTCCCTATATCACCTCACTTCCCCTGCACTCCCTTGCCGGATCTTGTTGCCTTAGTGCCAGTGAAAGCGTTCCTTGTGTGTTCCTTGCCTGTGTTTCCAGACCTTCTGCCGTTGCCCCTGACTACGATCCTTGCTGCCTGCCCCGACCTTCTGCTACGTCCGACCTTGCTTTTGCCTACTCCCTTGTACCGCGCCTATCTTCAGCAGCCAGAGAGGTGAGCCGTTGCTAGTGGATACGACCTGGTCACTACCGCCGCAGCAAGACCATCCCGCTTTGCGGCGGGCTCTGGTGAAAACCAGTAGTGGCTTAGAACCGGTCCACTAGCACGGTCCACGCCAATCCCTCTCTGGCACAGAGGATCCACTACCTGCCAGCCGGCATCGTGACAGTAGATCCGGCCATGGATCCCGCTGAAGTTCCTCTGCCAGTTGTCGCTGACCTCACCACGGTGGTCGCCCAGCAGTCACAACAGATAGCGCAACAAGGCCAACAGCTGTCTCAACTGACCGATATGCTACAACAGTTACTACCACAGCTTCAGCAGTCATCTCCTCCGCCAGCTCCTGCACCTCCTCCGCAGCGAGTGGCCGCTCCTGGGATACGCTTATCCTTGCCGGATAAATTTGATGGGGACTCTAAGTTTTGCCGTGGCTTTCTTTCCCAATGTTCCCTGCATCTGGAGATGATGTCGGACCTGTTTCCCACTGAAAGGTCTAAGGTGGCTTTCGTAGTCAGCCTTCTGTCCGGAAAAGCCCTGTCATGGGCCACACCGCTCTGGGACCGCAATGACCCCGTCACTGCCTCTGTACACTCCTTCTTCTCGGAAATCCGAAGTGTCTTTGAGGAACCTGCCCGAGCCTCTTCTGCTGAGACTGCCCTGTTGAACCTGGTCCAGGGTAATTCTTCCGTTGGCGAGTATGCCGTACAATTCCGTACTCTTGCTTCAGAATTGTCCTGGAATAATGAGGCCCTCTGCGCGACCTTCAAAAAAGGCCTATCCAGCAACATTAAAGATGTTCTGGCCGCACGAGAAATTCCTGCTAATCTACATGAACTTATTCACCTAGCCACTCGCATTGACATGCGTTTTTCCGAAAGGCGTCAGGAACTCCGCCAAGATATGGACTCTGTTCGCACGAGGCGTTTCTCCTCCTCGGCTCCTCTCTCCTCTGGTCCCCTGCAATCTGTTCCTGTGCCTCCCGCCGTGGAGGCTATGCAGGTCGACCGGTCTCGCCTGACACCTCAAGAGAGGACACGACGCCGTATGGAGAACCTCTGCCTGTACTGTGCTAGTACCGAACACTTCCTAAGAGATTGTCCTATCCGTCCTCCCCGCCTGGAAAGACGTACGCTGACTCCGCACAAAGGTGAAACAGTCCTTGATGTCTACTCTGCTTCTCCACGTCTTACTGTGCCTGTGCGGATGTCTGCCTCTGCCTTCTCCTTCTCTACAGTGGCCTTCTTGGACTCAGGATCTGCAGGAAATTTTATTTTGGCCTCTCTCGTCAACAGGTTCAACATCCCGGTGACCAGTCTCGCCAGACCCCTCTACATCAATTGTGTAAATAATGAAAGATTGGACTGTACCATACGTTTCCGCACGGAGCCCCTTCTTATGAGCATCGGATCTCATCATGAGAGGATTGAACTTTTGGTCCTCCCCAATTGCACCTCGGAAATTCTCCTTGGACTTCCCTGGCTTCAACTTCATTCCCCTACCCTGGATTGGTCCACTGGGGAGATCAAGAGTTGGGGGTCCTCTTGTTCCAAGAACTGTCTAAAACCGGTTCCCAGTAACCCTTGCCGTAACTCTGTGGTTCCTCCAGTAACCGGTCTCCCTAAGGCCTATATGGACTTCGCGGATGTTTTCTGCAAAAAACAAGCTGAGACTCTACCTCCTCACAGGCCTTATGATTGCCCTATCGACCTCCTCCCGGGCACTACTCCACCCCGGGGCAGAATTTATCCTCTCTCTGCCCCAGAGACTCTTGCCATGTCCGAATACGTCCAGGAGAATCTAAAAAAGGGCTTTATCCGTAAATCCTCCTCTCCTGCCGGAGCCGGATTTTTCTTTGTGTCCAAAAAAGATGGCTCCCTACGTCCTTGCATTGACTACCGCGGTCTTAATAAAATCACGGTTAAGAACCGCTACCCCTTACCCCTCATCTCTGAACTCTTTGATCGCCTCCAAGGTGCCCACATCTTCACTAAATTGGACTTAAGAGGCGCCTATAACCTCATCCGCATCAGAGAGGGGGACGAGTGGAAAACGGCATTTAACACCAGAGATGGACACTTTGAGTATCTGGTCATGCCCTTTGGACTGTGCAACGCCCCTGCCGTCTTCCAAGACTTTGTCAATGAAATTTTTCGTGATCTGTTATACTCCTGTGTTGTTGTATATCTGGACGATATCCTAATTTTTTCTGCCAATCTAGAAGAACACCGCCAGCATGTCCGTATGGTTCTTCAGAGACTTCGTGACAACCAACTCTATGCCAAAATTGAGAAATGTCTGTTTGAATGCCAATCTCTTCCTTTTCTAGGATATTTGGTCTCTGGCCAGGGACTACAGATGGATCCAGACAAACTCTCTGCCGTCTTAGATTGGCCACGCCCCTCCGGACTCCGTGCTATCCAACGCTTTTTGGGGTTCGCCAATTATTACAGGCAATTTATTCCACATTTTTCTACCATTGTGGCTCCTATCGTGGCTTTAACCAAAAAAAATGCTGATCCCAAGTCCTGGCCTCCTCAAGCAGAAGACGCCTTTAAACGACTCAAGTCTGCCTTTTCTTCGGCTCCCGTCCTCTCCAGACCTGACCCTTCCAAACCCTTCCTATTGGAGGTTGATGCCTCCTCAGTGGGAGCTGGAGCTGTTCTTCTACAAAAAAATTCTTCCGGGCATGCTGTCACTTGTGGTTTTTTCTCTAGGACCTTCTCTCCAGCGGAGAGGAACTACTCCATCGGGGATCGAGAGCTTCTAGCCATTAAATTAGCACTTGAGGAATGGAGGCATCTGCTGGAGGGATCAAGTTCTCCTGTTATTATCTACACCGACCACAAGAACCTCTCCTACCTCCAGTCTGCCCAACGGCTGAATCCTCGCCAGGCCCGGTGGTCTCTGTTCTTTGCCCGATTTAATTTTGAGATTCACTTTCGTCCTGCCGATAAGAACATTAGGGCCGATGCTCTCTCTCGTTCCTCGGATGCCTCAGAAGTTGAACTCTCTCCGCAACACATCATTCCACCTGACTGCCTGATCTCCACTTCTCCTGCCTCCATCAGGCAGACTCCTCCAGGAAAGACCTTTGTTTCTCCTCGCCAACGCCTCGGAATCCTCAAATGGGGTCACTCCTCCCATCTCGCAGGTCATGCGGGTATCAAGAAATCTGTGCAACTCATCTCCCGCTTCTATTGGTGGCCGACTCTGGAGACGGATGTTGTGGACTTTGTGCGAGCCTGCACTATCTGTGCCCGGGATAAGACTCCTCGCCAGAAGCCCGCTGGTTTTCTTCATCCTCTGCCTGTCCCCGAACAGCCTTGGTCTCTGATTGGTATGGATTTTATTACTGATTTACCCCCTTCCCGTGGCAACACTGTTATTTGGGTGGTCGTTGATCGATTCTCCAAAATGGCACATTTCATCCCTCTTCCTGGTCTTCCTTCTGCGCCTCAGTTGGCTAAACAATTTTTTGTACACATTTTTCGTCTTCACGGGTTGCCTACGCAGATTGTCTCGGATAGAGGCGTCCAATTCGTGTCTAAATTCTGGAGGGCTCTCTGTAAACAACTCAAGATTAAATTAAATTTTTCTTCTGCATATCATCCCCAGTCCAATGGACAAGTAGAAAGGATTAACCAGATCTTGGGTGATTATTTGCGACATTTTGTTTCCTCCTGCCAGGATGACTGGGCAGATCTCCTCCCATGGGCCGAATTCTCGTATAACTTCAGGGTCTCTGAGTCTTCCTCCAAATTCCCATTTTTCGTGGTGTACGGCCGTCACCCTCTTCCCCCCCTCCCTACTCCCTTGCCCTCTGGTCTGCCCGCTGTGGATGAAATTTCTCGTGACCTTTCCATCATATGGAGAGAGACCCAAAATTCTCTCTTACAGGCTTCATCACGCATGAAGAAGTTCGCGGATAAGAAAAGAAGAGCTCCCCCCGTTTTTTCCCCTGGAGACAAGGTATGGCTCTCCGCTAAATATGTCCGCTTCCGTGTCCCTAGCTACAAGTTGGGACCACGCTATCTTGGTCCTTTCAAAATTTTGTGTCAAATTAATCCTGTCTCTTATAAACTTCTTCTTCCTCCCTCTCTTCGTATCCCTAATGCCTTTCACGTCTCTCTTCTCAAACCACTCATCCTCAACCGTTTTTCTCCCAAATCTGTTCCTCCCACTCCTGTTTCTGGCTCCTCGGACATCTTCTCGGTCAAAGAAATTTTAGCTGCCAAAAAGGTCAGAGGGAAAAATTTTTTTTTAGTGGACTGGGAGGGTTGTGGTCCTGAAGAGAGATCCTGGGAACCTGAGGACAACATCCTAGACAAAAGTCTGCTCCTCAGGTTCTCAGGCTCTAAGAAGAGGGGGAGACCCAAGGGGGGGGGTACTGTTACGCCGAGCGCTCCGGGTCCCCGCTCCTCCCCGGAGCGCTCGCTTCACTCTCCCCGCGGCAGCGCTCCGGTCACGTCCTCTGACCCGGGGCGCTGCGATTCCGCTGCCAGCCGGGATGCGATTCGCGATGCGGGTAGCGCCCGCTCGCGATGCGCACCCCGGCTCCCCTACCTGACTCGCTCTCCGTCTGTTCTGTCCCGGCGCGCGCGGCCCCGCTCCCTAGGGCGCGCGCGCGCCGGGTCTCTGCGATTTAAAGGGCCACTGCGCCGCTGATTGGCGCAGTGGTCCCAATTAGTGTGTTCACCTGTGCACTTCCCTATATCACCTCACTTCCCCTGCACTCCCTTGCCGGATCTTGTTGCCTTAGTGCCAGTGAAAGCGTTCCTTGTGTGTTCCTTGCCTGTGTTTCCAGACCTTCTGCCGTTGCCCCTGACTACGATCCTTGCTGCCTGCCCCGACCTTCTGCTACGTCCGACCTTGCTTTTGCCTACTCCCTTGTACCGCGCCTATCTTCAGCAGCCAGAGAGGTGAGCCGTTGCTAGTGGATACGACCTGGTCACTACCGCCGCAGCAAGACCATCCCGCTTTGCGGCGGGCTCTGGTGAAAACCAGTAGTGGCTTAGAACCGGTCCACTAGCACGGTCCACGCCAATCCCTCTCTGGCACAGAGGATCCACTACCTGCCAGCCGGCATCGTGACAATAAGCCTTCATGTTCCTGCATACAAGTCTGCAAAAATAAGAATTGTTTGGTGCATAAGGTCTTTATCAGAGATTACTACAGTTCAGTCTGTTTTGGGTCAGAGAATTATTTGATCAGTTGAGGGCATACAGTTCTTTTGAAGATAGGATTCTTAGATGTTACTGTTGACAAATATACAGCACCTACATCTTCAGACATTATCTTAAATAGCTAATGTTAGTTAAATAAACTTTTGACATGTTGCACTGACATGTCAAAAGTTATGATAGGTCAAGGTCTTAGTCCAGAGACCCCTTCAATTGTTAGATATAGCCTCGTGAAGTGTGTCGCAACACATGCCTGCTTGCTGACCAATTTAAGCAGACAGCCTCTATAAACTTATATGGACTGAGGAACAATTTGAGGGGGTCTCAGTACTGAGAATCAAAATGATTTAGCAGGAGATTTATCAAGCTCCATAGTAGATCTTTTTGTGCACGTGCAACTTTTCTATACATGCTGCGACTTTTTGATTTCTGCTTATTCCAAAGCACATTTCGGAAATCTGCTCACGTAGTATATATATATATATATATATATATATATATATATATATATATATTGATTTTTTTTTTTTACTTTGCAGTGGTCATGTATTAATCAAATGATTATCAAGTCACTATTTATTAAGAAAAAAAGTTGCATCTCCATTTAAAAGTTGCATATGTATTCCAGGTCCAACCTGGCTTACAGAAAGTGCACACGTCTGCAAAAAAGGACATTGACACCCACTTTAACAACTGTTCTTGTTCTGAATCATGAAACAAAGCTACAACATTAATGTTAATTATAGAAAAAAATTATTATATAACTAATAACACACTGCACACCTTGTTAATTTTAGGACACGTGCATGCTGGCGTACCCACTAAATTTTTTAATTAATGTTGTGTTAAAATAGAATAAGGCACAAAATAATTCTGTAAAAATTTTTACAGACTACATATAACCCATATGTGGCACAAAAATTTTTCCTTAAAAAAAAAAAAAACATCCATAGTGCTTCATGCACATTTTGGGGTGGGTAATGTACCGAAAAGTTTTTTTTTTTTTTGTGCTTTACTATTGTTTATGTGCCTCTTGGTGCTCCGCCCACCAGCCTCAAAAAATGTGGTCTCAAAATTAAAAGGGTTACCACCATACGGTGATTTTAGTACGTACCTGGCAGGAAGTAATGGACATGCTTAGGAAGCATCTGTACTTGTCTTGTGGCTAAATAGCTATGTTGTAAGATTACCATAACACTGTGGCTAGCTTTTTGTGAACTGGTATTTCCTGTTTGAGTTTTCTATTTTTGACTACAAATCCCATAATTCCATTTCCCTCCTTCCCACACATCAGCCACCCACCCATTGAAACATAAATGAGCTGCATCCATTCAAAAGACCTGTGGTTTTCAATCAGGGTGCCTACAGCTGTTGCATTAGTTGCAGATTGATCCCTCTCCCACCAAGCGATTGCTCCACCCACTGAAGTAGACAGGCTCCCTGTCATCAACTTTTATGTTAGAGGACAAGGATAGTAATGATGCTATGTAGGTTTGGGTGGGGGAGAGCCCTCTTCCAAAAAGAGGCTTAAGGGTAAAATTCCACAATGCAGCAACTGCATTCAGGTGAAACCATACCTACTTGCAGTAGCAGTCGTGTGATCTTGCTGCTACATCATATGGCCATATGTCACTGAAAATAGGCATGGTTTATCCACAAACAGTACCTGTAACATTGGACTGTACCTTACAGAAGTCCTTGACACTGACACTTATGTGCTGGTATACCACGGTTTTTGGTCTGGCCAGAAAACCGTATACAGGGAAAAATGAGACAACCGGAGTAAGCATTTGACTCCGATCAGCTCATTGAAATGAATGGGGTTCGGGCTGGATCCAGCTGGGATAAGGGAGGGGCCAGTTTTTGCCCCTCCCAACCGGATCCAGCAACCGGATCCAATGTGAACGCACCCTTATACTACATCTTTTTGACTATAACCCACAGGAGCCTTACACATAGTGAAAGAGAGATAGAGGTGGCTGAAATCCCAGTAAGAGTGCACAGCAGGAGCAGGAAGCAAGTAAGGAGCAGAATGTACACCAGACAGCGAGTTGGACAATGAATAGAATAGGCACTTAGAATTATGGACAGTGTGAAAGCATGAAATATTACAGAAAGCTTGTAGAAATAACTTTATTTAACAATACACGTTCATGTATTAGACATTAAAAATATGTTTTATTACTGGGAACCCCCTTCCCCTTTAACAATTGGAAAATAATGAATGTATATTGCCAAGTTTACTTGATGTTAGATAAACATTTGTGCCTATGAACTAATGGAAATTCTCTACAAGAGTCTTCCAGAAGAACACATGGAGCATGTTTATTTAAACCTAAAATGAGATGATGCTCTAAGGGCTTTTAGAAATACAGATGCTTATGTAGAATATTTTATATATTTGAAAAACAAATAGCGAGAACATTAACAAGAATAAAAACATTTTAACAGAGGATTTTATTGCACCTTTAATGGTCCTAACAAGCAAGTCTTGCTCAGGGATAACATAAGCAGAAAACAAACAGATGTAATTCTGTTATTAATGTACTAATTTTACATTTCATACCTCAGATGTACACTCTACCACAGCTGCCAAAATGTGCTGTCTTTTACTGCTCTTGCCTGAATGTTTCCAACAAGCAGCTGTTCACTGGAGTAAATAATAATTGAAGCCTGACTCTCTAGGATGAGTTCATTTGACCACATTCACATGATGATTCTGTGGGGGGTTTACCAATGTGAAATGTGACAGTGGTGCCTATATCAGTGAAAGGGAACTTACGACTTTAGCACCAAGTTATATGGTTTCATGGGGTTTTCCAAATTATTATTTTTTGGCTACCTATTAGTTTTTTTTCTATTATTTAGCTTCCTATGTTATATTTTTTCCATTGACAAAACTGCACCTACAAATTCTACATTCCATATCATGCATAAATATTTAAAGTGTAAAGTGTTTTTTTTTTTTTTTTGGGGGGGGGGGAGGATGGGCAGGACAAGTGTCGGCTCCTGGCTTGTCAGTCACTCTTCTGTGTGAGTCGGTAGCAGAGTCCTGCTTATCCTCAGTGTACAGAGCCCTGCTTGTCATCCATGTACAGAACTCTGCTTGTCCTCAGTGCACAGAGCCCTGCTTATCCTCAGTGTACAGAGCCCTGCTTGTCCTAAGTGTACAGAGCCCTGCTTGTCCTCCATGTACAGAACTCTGCTTGTCCTCAGTGTACAGAGCCCTGCTTGTCCTTACTGCACAGAGCCCTGCTTGTCCTCAGTGTACAGAGCCCTGCTTGTCCTTAGTGTACAGAGCCCTACTTGTTCTCAGTGTAAAGAGCCCTGCTTGTCTTCAGTGCACAGAGCCCTGCTTGTCCTTAGTATACAGAGCCCTGCTTTTCCTCAGTGTACAGAGCCCTGCTTGTCTTCAGTGTAAAGAGCCCTGCTTGTTCTCAGTGTACAGAGCCCTGCTTGTCCTCAGTGTACAGAGCCCTGCTTGTCCTCAGTGTACAGAGCCCTGCTTGTCATCAGTGTACAGAGCCCTGCTTGTCCTCAGTGTACAGAACCCTGCTTGTCCTCAGTGTACAGAGCCCGGCTTGTCCTCAGTGTACAAAGCCCTGCCTGTCCTCGGTGCACAGAGCCCTGCTTGTCCTCAGTGTACAGAGCCCTGCTTGTCCTCAGTGTACAGAGCCCTGCCTGTCTTCTCTGCACAGAGCTCTGCTTGTCCTCAGTGTACAGAGCCCTGCTTGTCCTCAGTGTACAGAGCCCTGCTTGTCCTCAGTGTACAGAACCCTGCTTGTTCTCAATGCACAGAGCCCTGCTTGTCTACTCATACTTCCTCTATTTTGACAGAGGCACATAGACAAAAGCTGCTGGGAAAAAATATACACATTTTGTAACCAATATATATTACAAACATGCATACAATGTTATCACCTAGATTATATAATGAACATTTTACTAATGACAGGTACACTTTAAGTGGCAAATATAAAGATTTCTCAACTCTGTTTTTTTTTAAATTACTGTACTTATTGGCGTATAACACACATTTTTTAAGATCAAATTTTAAGCCAAATGTCTATCTGCGTGTTATATGCTGATAAACTCATTCTGGCCCCGCTGAAGCCACTGCGGTTCAATGCTTTAAAGCAGCCACTTTAAATCATGTAACTGCAGCTGCTTCTGCGGGATTAGAGTCCCACCTGGTTCTCAACGGGAAGTCACTTGTCAGCGCACAGAGACAGCGGAGCCTGCAGGAGCTGCTGCCGGCAGGTAAATATGAAAGTCGGGGATGGGGAGGGACTCTAGCCCCGCAGAGGTTGCTGCAGTTACATGATTTTAAGCAGCCTCTTTAAATCAGTGAACTGCAGCGGCTTCTGCGGGGTCATAAAGATTTATCAATGTATACACGCACTTACATGCACCCTCATTTTAACAATGATATTTGTGTAAAAAAACTTTCATACCCAAATTTTCTTGCAAAAATTAGGGTGCTTGTTATAGGCCGTTGTGTTTTATAACCCGATAAATGCGTTATTGTACAATTGTGTTTACTGCTTTCTTTTATTGGAGCTACAAATAAAGCAGGGTTCACACTTTGATATAAATTATTGACAGATCATTGTTCATGATGGACCTGTTGACAGATCCTATTTTATAGGACTGAACATGAAGCCAGAATGCTTAGATATTTATAATATGCTTGTTATTATTAAGGTCAATGGGTGACATATTGAACACTAATATATATACTAAGGCCTGCTGTGTACTGGGAGACTTTACAGTAGAACACAGAGCCCCTTTGTGCTGCTTTATAGGGATTCCCAAGTGCAACTGTGTTCAGATATGTAGGGCAGACTATTTTAGAGAACACTTACAAATTTGGTATGTCTGAGATGAAAAAAGTCTCTGTAGGAAATGAAGACATAACAAAATACAGAATGGACTTAGATAACTTGCTGCAGATTAATCCAACTCATCACTTGCTATAATACAGTGATGTGCATTAGACCTGACATCAGTTTGTTCTTTATAAGTTGTAGAAAAAACTTGGCTAAAAAAAAAACAGTGTAAAGCAATGACATAGTCCAGTGTGAACAAGGCTTTAGGCAGCTAATTATTAATAAAACTCAACATTTTGCTCTTTATTAAAGAAACATAAAATTCCTTTTGGCTCAAACCAGATTTTACCTTTAGATGGGTACTCTCCTGGAATACAGTTTTAATTTTTTTTAATCAACTGGTGTCAGAATGTTAAACAGATTTGTAAATGACTTCTATTAAAAAATCTTGCTGACACCTCTGACCATTTTAGGAACTGTCCAGAGTAGGAGCAAATCCCTATAGCAAACCTATCCTGCTCTGAACAGTTTCTGAATTGGACAGAGGTGTCAGCAGAGAGCACTGTGGTCAGACAGAAAGGAAATTCAAAAAGAAAAGAACTTCCTCTAGAGCAAGATACAGGAAGAATTAAGATGTTTTAATAGAAGTAATTTACAAATCTGTTTAACTTTCTGGCACCAGTTGATAAAAAAAAAAGTATATATATATATATATATATATATATATATATATATATATATATATAGACAAAGAATAAATCAGCCAGCACTTTAGTTGATACCAAACTATTATATGGACCTGGCCTGCAGGTGCACGCTACTAGACTAAATATGTTTCACCTATATCCTTGTGCTGGCAGTGTGCTGCTGCATTCTTTTGTTGCTGTGTATATATATATATATATATATATATATATATATATATATATGTATATGTTTTCCAGGGAAGTACTCCTTTAAGGAAAGTATTGTCAGTATCAGGAAATATCAACTTATGGAATATGATAATTCACTCTCCTAGATAGCTCTGTGCAGTCATTAGTGGTCGGTCTGAAACAGCAAATGCAGTCATTTTAAATTAGAGAATGTAGTGAGCCGTTGTGCCATGTATCATTAAGCAAAGTCCCTGAAAGTTCTCCATAAGATATGACCTTATTGCGACATGTTAATGGTAGCTTCAAATCAAAGCAAGCCACTGCTGCTTCTTCTGTGTCAGCAAGTGTAATAGTTTAAAACTATAGTTTAATAACTAAAATGTATAAAGGTATGAAACCAACAAAAGAGCATAAATAGGCTTCATACATATCTTTTGTCCTTTTCGCCAAATGGATTGGTATTGTGTGCCTCACTGACGCTTATCTATTCAAATTGGGAAAAATTAATTAGCATGAGGAAAACAATGACAGTTCTTTTAATGGGCACTGACAGATCCAAAAACGTTTTATATGTATTTACTGATAAAAGTTAAAGACCTTTTGTAATATGATTCTTTAAAAGACTATAATATTTAATAAAGAAAATGGCTCCTGACTAAGAGACACTACTGGGACACTAACAAGTCCTGCAGCAGCAAAAAGGATTGTCCATGGGTCATGGACAAGAGATGACTCATGGACAAGGCTGCATGAGCAGACACACCAATCACCTCCCACCACCATAAGGGATGAACACTCCCCCTTCCCCTGAGAGGATATCTGTTACGCCGAGCGCTCCGGGTCCCTGCTCCTCCCCGGAGCGCTCACGGCGTCTCTCTCCCTGCAGCGCCCCGGTCAGACCCGCTGACCGGGAGCGCTGCACTGACATTGCCGGCGGGGATGCGATTCGCATAGCGGGACGCGCCCGCTCGCGAATCGCATCCCAAGTCACTTACCCGTCCCGGTCCCCGGCTGTCATGTGCTGGCGCGCGCGGCTCCACTCTCTAGGGCGCGCGCGCGCCAGCTCTCTGAGACTTAAAGGGCCAGTGCACCAATGATTGGTGCCTGGCCCAATTAGCTTAATTAGCTTCCACCTGTTCCCTGGCTATATCACATCACTTCCCCTGCACTCCCTTGCCGGATCTTGTTGCCATTGTGCCAGTGAAAGCGTTTCCTTGTGTGTTCCTAGCCTGTGTTCCAGACCTCCTGCCGTTGCCCCTGACTACGATCCTTGCTGCCTGCCCTGACCTTCTGCTACGTCCAACCTTGCTCTTGTCTACTCCCTTGTACCGCGCCTATCTTCAGCAGTCAGAGAGGTTGAGCCGTTGCTGGTGGATACGACCTGGTTGCTACCGCCGCTGCAAGACCATCCCGCTTTGCGGCGGGCTCTGGTGAAAACCAGTAGCAACTTAGAACCGGTCCACCAACACGGTCCACGCCAATCCCTCTCTGGCACAGAGGATCCATCTCCAGCCAGCCGAATCGTGACAATATCTAACACTGTGAGCTAATGAAAAGATGCATTTTTATTATAAAAATAGGCAATAGAGGTGTAAAAATGAGATGCACATTGTCAGGATTAGGTACTGAGTAACATTTTTTTTTTTTTTAGGGGGGGGAATCTGACAGATACCCTTTAAGTAGGCTATGCTCGTTAACAATCATCAATAACTAGTGTCTGGTGTCACTTTTAAATTTATGCTTTTATGTATTTATGTTTCTTCTTAAGTTTTCTTTACAAACATTGAAAAGTCTGGCTCAATGAGTATTCCATTGCAGCTTGGACCATCTTATCCTTTTAATAGATGATTTAGGAATATAAGTGACATATCACTGACATATCATTTCTATCTGCAGGAAGGACTGACAGGGTATTTTAATGATGTGACTTGATCTATGCCACAATGCTTTTGGTCTTTGGTCCTAACCCAGCTTTTGTGTGTTATGTCTGACATTTTGGTTGCTAGGGATGCACTACCAAACAAATAAAGACATTTTAATAGGATTGTCAAACAGCATGTCCCTAGAAAACAAACAGTTTTATATTTCTCAGGTGTTCAGCTTAAATAGGTTTGGTCTTGAACAGATAAATGAGAGACCTTTCTCTTTAATACCCATATTTTTATATCCACAACTAAACTGTGTAAAAAATTTATTTACTTCATCTGAATGTGGCATAAAAATAAGTTACATAAAGGCTTCTAAAATAGATGTTAGTAAACCTTTACTAACAACCCACAGTACCTTTAGTTTTTAGGATTCACTCTGAGGATTGAATTTTATAAACACTGCTCTATAAGATAGTCTTGCATTATTTTTTTTTCTTTGCTACACTACCTTATTGTAAAGTGGAAAAAATAATAACAAACAAATATGTACAGAATATTAGGACATGTTTACCATTGTAAAAGTGATAAAATGATGCACCAAAAAACTGGCATGCTGTCCACCACATTTATCTGTTTTAGATACTAGCTCTGAACAAAAAGGGGGCATGACTTCAAGTACAGGGTGTGGCTTGAAATTGCCACAGTGTACCAAAAGTGCCCCTACATTGTGGCACAAATTAAGCCAGACTATAGGTGGAGTAAACTTAGATAGTCTGAAGATGCATCAAATTTATTAAAGAGAATCTGTCGACCTGTCTGCATGCTATTAGCTGCAGGCATGGGCTGACAGACAATGCTTGGAAAAAACATTGCATGTTCGTTACTTGCCAGCCAAAAATGGTTGCAACTCCCAACAAGGGAGAATTTAAAAAAAATAATTTTTCCAACTTTTTAACATTGACAAAAAAATGTAACTTCACTATTTTGAGACACCATTCCTGTTGAACCTCTGCAAACAGAAAGTAAGACATGGCCAGGGACCTAGTTTAGAAATGACAACTAGATGTAACCATATGAAGTGCCAAGGCTTGGCTAAAACTATCACTAGTCCACCACTGCCTGCTGTCTGCTGGCTACAGCTACCACTAGTCCACCACTGCCTGCTGTCCACTGGCTACAGATTTCACTAGTCCACCCCTGACAAGTGTATTGTGTGCATAAAGTAAATATATATATGTACTGGATTGCCACACTGTTAGAACCTCAGTATAGGGGCAGAATTGGGGAATGTTTTTTACATTACAAGAAGAAGGCTAAATTGGATTTTCAGACAAGCTACACAGCTAGATTGCCACAGCTTTCTAACAGCAAACACCTGCCAATCGAGGGTCCACTCTCCGCTACTCACTGAATCAATGCTTCACTCTTTACCAACGCTACCCCTGCCAAATACTATGTAAAATAAATTTGCAGATCACTCAGAAAATACACAGTGGAAGGCATGTATGATATGCAAACAATGGCACGGATATACTGTAAATACACTTTTTATATACAGTACAGTGATTGTAAAATTCACTTTACATGATGTATAATCCTCAATAGTGTTTGACGTGAATATTCACATTTCAAATTTTTATCGCAAATTTGCGAATATTGTGAATATATTCGCTATATATTCGAAATTGTGAATATTCGCATATTCGCATATGTGAATATTTGCATATTCCTTCTTTTCACTTGTGGGCCAATTAAAATGATCCAAATACACTTGTCAGAGGTTATCAACAACATCCCTAGCAACCAATAGTAAAGTTGCCCACCCCCTCACTGTTTTCTTCCTCGAATATGTGCATACGCAAATATTCACATATGCGAATATAGGATGAATATTCGTCTATAAATTCGCAAAATATTGCAAATTCGAATATGGGCAATGCCGCTCATCACTAATCCTCATGTCTTGTAATGTAAAGATATTCTATTTAATAAACAGTATTGAGTAAAAGAGCAAATATGAATGACAAAAAGTACTGAAAGGCTAGACTAAATATTGATAAAAGTCGAACCCGCAAGAAGTAATAAATCACTTGCATTTATTGATATATCACTTACCATACCATTTGCAATAATAATTAGTGTACGGTATACTGTCAATTAAACATGAACCCTACTATAAACCAGTGTCTTAATTTTGTACAATATTGCACTATTTGCTACCTTATGTGTATTGTCATGCTGCTATAACTCATTCTGATGCATTCAATAAATACAGGCTTTTATGAGTGAAAATACTTTTCCTGTCAAGAGGTAAAGCAATAAATTGTCATTTATATGTTACAAATTGCGTACAAGCTATTACAGCTCACCAGAAGTTAAATAAAGTCAGGTTTCTGGAGCCATATCTCAAGACACATGACAATATCAATATCAGCTTTCATCTTCTTCTGTCATGTTCACAGATAACACAGGCAGGCTTTAGTGAGTTGCATAGTTAGAAGCATATGTTAGGCAGACACAAAATATACTGCTAGTAGTTAAAGGGGTATTCTGGCTTTATACATCTTATCACCTATCCAAAGGATAGGGGATAAGATGTATGATTGAAGGGGTCCCACCACTGGGGACCTCCACGATCAGGGTGTAGCCCCCTGGCATTCTTTGCCGGGTGCTGCCTCCGAGACAGGGACATGACATCATGGCCACGCCCTCTAGTGACATCACACCATGCCCCCTCCATTCATGTCCCTCCCATAGACATGAATGGAGGGGCGTGGCATGGTGTCACTAACGGAGTGGCGTAATGTCACGTCCCTGTCTCGGAGGCAGTGCCCGGCACAGAATGTCAGCACCCCAGCGGCTGGACCTCTGCAATAGGGAATAAAATGTATAAAGCCGAATACCCCTTTAAGTATTTTCACTTTAATAAAAAACTTTAACCAGAGTCTGACTTACCCATGATAGTATCAGAGGATCATGTGATAAGCCCAGATTCTGAGATAGAAAGAGGTCCCTGAGCTCTATCAGGAGTTAAGAACATTTGGACCTGACTTAGCCAAAGCCAAAAACATGCCACTAGAGTTTTTATAATGAGTTCACATATAAATTGTTGTTACGTTATGCACTCTGGCCGCACACGCTGGCCGTGAGCTCATGGTCCCCTTACCTGCTGCTGCCGATGGGGCTGGGACTCACATCGCGAGTTTGTCACTCTCCGGGTGTTTCTCCTGCCTCCGCTTCTCTGCTCCGGCACGCGTGTCCCTGTTCCCTAGGGTGGAGTGTGCCGGAGCTTTAAGATTTAAAGGGCCAGTATGCTCATTAGTGTAAATCCCCTGTGGCTCATTTATAAATTCCTCCACCCTCCTCACTCCCCTGCCAGATCCTTGTGCCTTAGAGAAAGCGTTCCTCAGTATTGCCTTGCCGTGTATCTGATCCCTTGCCTTGTGACTTTGACCTTGGTCCTTAGCCACCTGCCTACTGAACTCCTGCTACATCTTGACTACGCTACTGTGCCGCCTGCCCTGACCTTCTGCTACCCAGACTACAAGCCGCCTTATCCCTCCTGTGCCTCGCATCTCCTCAGCCCGGGGGAGAGAATGGGCAGCGGCACCGATAGCTAGGGGGTGAGAAGGGCCGGCAGCAGGGCTCTAGACCCCAGGACAGGCAGGGGCAGAGAAGCTGGCAGCGGTGGCGGTCTCTGCACCTGCAAAGCCGCTGCAGTTCATTGATTTAAAGCACCCACTTTAAATCATTGAACTGTAGTGGCTTATCGGTGTATAACACGCAGGTAGACTTTAGGCTAAAAATTTTAATTTTAATAAATACGGTAATATAAAAAAATGTGGACATTGCCTTGTCCTGATGTAACCTGAAAGTTATTATTTTTCAGGAAGGATTGAATAACATTTAATGAAGTAATGTTATATCATGGGGTCTTCCTTGTTGTCAATTCTTTTAAGGACAAGCTCATTCATCCCTTTCTCACTTTTATGAATGTCAGCCGGGGAAGTTACAATGCAGACTTCCATTATGCTGTTTCTGAGGAAACCTTTCACATTCACAAAACAGAGAGAAACGAACTCAAGCTGAAAATTGTTGCTGCATAAAAGTTTCTACAATCTAGTTTATTGCATTTGCTCAAGAAATCTCTTGACATGGTTAGGTATAAAGGCTGATTTTGTACTTTATGAAGCTACCAGGATAAATATTTTATTGGGTTCTCAAAATAAATATAAACAACTGTATATGAGTTATTTCTGGTTTGTAGAACTGGTAGAATGACACTTATGCACATAATATTTCCATGCTTAAATGTAGGCATTTTTATGTGTTTACTTTATAGATTCACAAGCAAATCTGTGCTGCCCTTTCAAACTGTATTATTTTACTACAGTGTGTACTCCAAGTGGTTAAAGGGGTATTCCGGCTTTATACATCTTATTCCCTATCCAAAGGATAGGGGGATAAGATGTATGATCGCAGGGGTCCCGCCGCTGGGGACCCCCGGGATTTTGGTGAAGCCCCTGGCTACTTTGGATAGGGCATAAGATGTATAAAGCCGGAATACCTCTTTCAACTCTCTAGAGACGCAATATGTAGAAGTGTCCTTTCTTAACTTTTGCTCTAACCTCTAAATTTTATGAAAATGTATAGTCTAAGTTTGCACTTATGTTCAAAGCTTTTTTGAAATTTTTGTTTTTATTATTTTCAACTTGGGCCACACCTTTTTCTAGAAAATACCATGCCCCTTTTTCTTATAAGCGTCACCTGCTTTTTAAAAGGTGCAGTTTCTTTTCTTTTTGGTGTAAAGTATGTCTAGTTACCACAATTGTGTGTTTGAGAACATAATTGTGGTGCAGCTGCCTTAGTAAATCTTCTCCAATTTATTCAGTGAGATATCATGAGAAATGACCAGCCTTTTACAGCAACATGATCTGCAGACTGCCAAAAAATGTATGTATGTCACCTACAAACTTAAAAAAAAAGGATCCTGAACAGAACTCTGTGATAACCATTTGTTACCAGTCTCTGCTCAGAATGAACACCATTAATCTGGTATATATATACTTTGCCCAATTAAACATTCACATTCACTAAAATTTTAACCCCGTAAGGACCAAGCGTTTTTCTGTTTTTGCCTTTTAAAAATCATAACACTTTCAATTTTGCACCTAAAGTACCATATGAGGGCTTTTTTTGGCCTACCAATTCTACTTTGTAATGACATCAGTAATTTACCCCAAAATCTACGGTAAAATGAAAAAAAAAAAAACATTGTACGACAAAATTGAAGAAAAAACGCCATTTTGTTAATGTTGGGGGCTTCCGTTTCTACTCAGTACATTTTTCGGTAAAAATGATACTTTATCTTTATTCTTTAGGTCCGTATGATTAAATTGATACCCTACTTATATAGGTTTGATTTTTTCGTACTTCTGGAAAAAATCATAACTACATGCACGAAAATTAATGCATTTAAAATTATCCTATTCTGACCCCTATAACTTTTTTTTTTTCACAAACAGGGCTGTATTAGGGCTCATTTTTTGCATTGTGATCTGACATTTTTATCTGTACCATTTTTTGCTTTGATCAGACTTTCTGATCGCTTTTCATTCATTTTTTTTTATAGTATAAAAAGTGGCAAAAAATCAGCTATTTTGGATTTTACTATTTTTTGGCAAACGTCATTGATTGTGTGGTTTAATTAATGATATATTTTTATAGTTCAGACAGTTTCGCACGTGGTGATACCACATATGTTTATCTTTATTATGTTTATATATATTTTTTATATGGAGTTTGGGAAAAGGGGGGTGATTTAAACTTTTAATAAGGAAGGGGTTTATGTGTGTATTTTTTTTTACACTTTTAGTCCCTTTAGGGACTAAACCACATTGATCTGTGTGCTCTGCGCTCAATTGATAAAGCCTGGCCCTGCCTAGAGGTAGTGGTATTTAAGAGTATAAGCAGGCTATTTAGCCTGCTTATACTTTTAAATATCACCACCTCTATGAACTTTTATGCACTTTAAAATTGTCCTATCAGCACTTGGCAGCGCTGCAGCACCTTACTTCACGGACCACTTTAGGATCGTGCGTGCGATCTAGAACGAGGATGCCAAAAGCCGCATCATCTACTTCGGCCCGCTATCTAGAACCAGCTTGGCCGGACGCCTGTCCGTGCCAACCTGCACCAGCACCGCTAAGACCGCATCACTATCAAGTTCACTCACCTGCTTCCACCAAGGGCCGGACTCAACTCCGTGCCAGTGCCGAACACTGCCCTCACTGTCGAGACCATCAGCTACGAGGAATCCGGCTACAGATCATGAGTAACGAATATACATGATACGGACTGCAGGTACTACGAACATTTTCCTATTGTGCTATTACTCCGTTAACAGTGACATGATTGCTTGTTACAGTACTTATTAAACTAACTATAGCAAACACTATTTCTGGCCACATCGCTTCGCAAGCTGCTATATACTATTATCGGACTATCTTGTCTTGTGCCAAATAGGACTATATCTATACATAAGGTGGTTGATATATATTTATTTTATATTAGTTCTACTTAATTTCCTACTGTAATTCACATCTGGCGCAAGGGCCCTGCCCAGATGTGTTAGGCTGTGTTATTTTTATATATGTTTTAATAAAACTAGTAATTTACTTTTTCTATTTTAGATTCAGGTTTATCCATTTAACAATGTAATAATCTTACTTATCCATCTACTTATTTCCCTTCTTTGCTATATTTCTATTTTTCTTCTTCATCTCCCACTGTCTCTTGAGAACTGATTTTTTTATGTGGTAATTTTCATTACTACATACAAATATGTTCATCCATAATTAGGCCTTTTTTGGGGATTAAGACCAATCAGTTAACCTCGGGTCGGTTGGCTAAGTGAGCTACGCCCCCTTTCTTTTACTAAGTTAGAACTTGACAGGAGGATGAGAGAAGGTGCAGGCAGCCTCAAGTTATTATGGTTTCACTACTTGAATAATCATTTGCAAGGTGGTGAGCGGTGCAGAGTGTCCTACAAATCAAAATTTGAAATCTAAATTTTACGAAGACATATTGTCATAACCTTTGTATTGTAGCAGGTACGTGTGTCCTGACGGGACTGAGTACCAATGACTCTGAGAACATAATAAGATAATTGATAACATTCTGTATGCTATCTCATCAATAAAGACTCCTCTCTAACCTTGGGAAGTCTAAATTTGTTCTTAGTTACTTAGTGTCCTCAAACAAGAATACAGATAGGGGATAAGATGTCTGATTGCTGGGGGGGGGGTCCAGCTGCAGGGACACCCTGCGATCTCCGGGCCGGAACTACAGTGTTCTGAACATGAAAGCTGGAGCTTCCATGTTCGTGACATCAGGCCACGTGTCCTCCATTCATGTCTATGGGAGGAGGCATGACGGCTTGTACATAGCTGTCACGTCTCTTCCCATAGACCTGAATGGAGGGAGTTTATAACGTTGAGAACACTACATAATGTACCTAACAATATTATAATATTGCCTTCCCCTTCCAAAAGGATCCTGATGCAGCCTATTCCCTTATGATGGTCCCATTAGGTTTTTACTGTTTTACATGCTATGCTGTTCTATCTTTTAAAGAAATTTATAGGAACATACAGTGAAACCTCAAGTAGACTGCCCAAAATTGCACAGTGAAGTGGCAGCTCAGTCGGGTTGTTCAAGACCGCCACGGTGAAATTGCGGCATCCCGAAGAGCGATTGGTGATGTCCGGCATTAGACAAGGGTCCTGGTGGCTGATAGTGTTGAGCGACATAGGCCATATTCAAATTTGCGATATTTTGCGAACATATGGACGAATATTCGTCATATATTCGCTAAATTCGCATATTCATAATATTCACATTTATTTTCGCATATGCGGAAATTAACATATGCGGAAATTAGCATATGCAAAAATTAGCATAAGCGGAAATTCGCAAATGCGAAAATTAGCATGCCAGTCTCACAGAGTAGTATTAGAGCCTTCTTACACCACACAAGCTGGAAGCAGAGAGGGGTGATCACTGTGATGTGTACTGTGAAAAAAAAAAAAAGAATATTCGTAATTACGAATATATAGTGCTATATTAGCGAATATTCGCGAATAAAATTTACATTGTGAATATTCGCGAGCAACACTAGTGGCTGATAGCTGCCGGGACCACCCGGCTATGACGCAGGGTCAGCCCGAACCTCTGCATCATAGCAGGGGAGCGAGACCAGGGCATACAGGTACGCGCTTGGTCCCGAAGGTGATAAGGACAAAGCCCATTTTTATCTTAAAGGAGTAGTCCAGTGGTGACTCAGTGATTAACAACTTATCCCCTATCCTAAGGATAGGGGATAAGTTGCAGATCGTGGGGGGTCCAACCGCTGGGGCCCCCGCGATCTCCTGTACGGAGCCCCGACAGCCCACGGGAAGGGGGCATGTCAACCTCCGCACGAAGCGGCGGCCGACATGCCCCCTCAATACAACTCTATGGCAGAGCCGAAGCGCTGCCTTCGGCAATCTCCGGCTCTACCATTGAGATGTATTGAGGGGGCGTGTCGGCCGCCGCTTCGTGCGGGGGTCGACACCCGCTATCTGGCCGGAGAGCCTGGCCCCCGTACAGAGAGATCGCAGGGGGGCCCAGCGGTCGGACCCCCTGCGATCTCAAACTTATCCCCTATCCTTAGGATAGGGGATAAGTTTTTTACCACTGGACTACCCCTTTAAAGACCAGGCCAGTTTTCATATTTGCATTTTTGTTTTTTCTTCCTCTCCTTTTAAAATCCATAGCTCTTTTATTTTTTCACCTACAGACCCATATTAGGGCTTGTATTTTGCGAGACCAATTGCACTTTGTAATGGCCTCTTTCATTTTATCACAAGATGTACCATAAAAAAAAAAATTGAAATTGTAGGCGTAAATTTATAAGAAAACTGCAATTTTGCAACTTTTGGGGGGTTTGGTTTTTACGCAGTGCACTTTATGGTAAAATGATACATTACCTTTTTTCTGTAGGTCAATGTGATTAAAATGATACCACATTTATATAGTTTTTCTATTATTGTACTACTTTAAAAAATGCTAACTTTGTTTTAACAAATTTCAAATGCATAAAATTATCCTTTTCTGACCCCTAGAACTTATTTTTCCGTGTACAGGGATGTATTTTTGTGCCATGATCTTTAGTTTTTATCTGTACCATGTTTGCTTTTTTTATATATGATTAAAAATCTGTATTTTTGGAATTTGATATTTACTTATGTTTACTTTATTTACCATTCAGGATCATAAACATTATATTTTAATAGTTTTAAAAGTTAGTATGTTAACTTTTTTAAAATTTTTTGTAAAATGGAAAAATAAGGGGATAATAAGATTTTTATTAGGGGAAAGAGCTTTACATAATTTTAGAAACTTTTTTGTACACATTTAAGTCCCCATAGGGAACTTTGATATGCAATCATTAAATTGCATTTACTGTATAATGCTATGTCATAAGCACAGCGTTATAACGTGTGATCGGTGAGCCACTGATATAGCCTGGATAAGCCAAGCTACATCATTGAATCATCAATCGGGCAGCAGGAGGCAGGTAAGGCTATTTTAAGTCACAGAATCCCCGTGATCCCATCGTGGGTGTTCCGTGAGCCCCTCTGACTAACCGGAGATTTTGTTTTACTTTAGACACCGTGATCAGCATTGATCACAGCGTCTAAAGGGTTAATTAACAGTGAGTGTCCAGCTACTGAGAGCCGCTTAAGGACTTAGGGCATGCAAGTATGCCCTTGGTCCTTAAGTACCAGGATGCAAGGGCGTATGTGTACGCCCTTCATCCTTAACAGGTTAAATAGATTTTAAAAACTGAAAACACAGAATACAAGTCCTCATCAAATTGCATTTTGGTTTCTTCTTCAAATTAACACACACTCTTTTAGATGTACTTTATTTGCACCCTCTTTGATGGCCCACCCTCCCTGTTAGACCACCCATGTGTTTTTGTCTTATAAGGGCACATAGATAGTGTAGAGTCTCTACCTGAAGATATTCCTTTATGTGTTATGGAAAACCACTCTTATAGATCAAAGCATTTTAAAGGATTTTAACGGTGTCTACAGGAAATCAGGACTTCCTTTAAAGGTGATTCAATTAAATAAATCAGAATTGTAGCCCTGTTTAAATCCCTAACCTACAACATCATATAAATAATGAAAACATAATTGGACTTAAATGTATTGCTTTATCAAAGCAGTAGATTTAGCTGGAGAAAGCAGGCAATCCATAACAGAAGGAAACCAAAACCATAAACCAGCAGAACTCTACTGACTTCTTACTGTGCTTTTGATAATTAAACAGAGATTTGCATAGTATGCGCAGAACATATACTGCTCAGCAATAGTTATTATCATTAATAAAAATCCACTGACATTCAATTGCAGCATACAGTGTGCACTGTTCAGCTCTTCAAACACTGAATAGCAATGTTGTTGTACTTTGAGCATTCAACATGTTTTTCATAAATGAAATCCAAATGAGTTAAATTACAGTTCTTTATCTGTATTATGAGAACATAAAATGCCAGCTGAGAATCCAAGTGCCAGTCCTCATCCTTTGTTGTTTCTGCCAAATAATTAAAATTTAAATATCCAAAACATGATCATATTGTTAAGTTCAAAATATTATGGGAGAAGGAGAGGATACATTGATTTTTCTAAATTAACTTGGTGCCTTTTCTATTATAAGCAAGCATCTTGATAAACCCTTTGATAAAATAAGACGCATGTTTGATTAAATCTGTGTCCTTTCTCAACTTTCTAAACTCAATGGTCCAGATTTATCAATCTGTTTGAAAGAGAAATGGGTGTTTGTTTTTTGTTGGTTTTTTTTTTTTAGTAACCAATCACAGCTCAGCTTCTGTGTCAATCAAGCTGTGATTGGTTGCTATCTTCCTGAGGCACAAATCAGATAATCCGATGACATGATAAATATACACTGCTCAAAAAAATTAAGGGAACACTTAAACAACACAATGTAATTCCCAGTCAATCACACTTCTGTGAAATCACACTGTCCACTCAGGAAGCAACACTGATTGGCAATCAATTTCACACTAGTGATGAGCGGCATAGGCCATATTCGAATTTGCAAATATTCGCGAATATATGGACGAATATTCGTCATATATTCGCAAAATTTGCATATTCGTAATATTCTCGTTTTATTTTCGCATATGCGAAAAATTTGCATATGCGAAAATTAACATATGCGAAAATTGGCATATAAAAAAATTAACATAAGCGAAAATTTGCACGCCAGTCTCACACAGTAGTATTAGAGCCTTCTTTACACCACACAAGCTGGAAGCAGAGAGGGATGATCACTGTGATGTGTACTGTGAAAAAAAAAAAAAAAAGGAATATTCGTAATTACAAATATATAGTGCTATATTCGCGAATATTCACGAATTTGCGAATATGCGATATTCGCGAATATGCGATATTCACGAATAAAATTTGCATTGCGAATATTCGCGAGCAACACTATTTCACACGCTGTTGTGCAAATGGAACGGACAACAGGTGGAAATGATAGGCAATTAGCAAGACACCTCCAATAAAGGAGTGGTTCTGCAAGTGGTGACCACAGACCCCTTCTCGTTTCCAATGATTCCTGGCTGATGTTTTGGTCACTTTTGAATGGTGGCGGTGCTTTCACTCTAGTGGTAGCATGAGACGGAGTCTACAACCCACACAAGTGGCTCAGGTAGTGCAGCTCTTCCAGGATGGCACATCAATGCGAGCTGTGGCAAGAAGGTTTGCTTTGTCTGTCAGTGTAATGTCCAGAGCATGGAGGCACTACCAGGAGACTGGACAGTACATCAGGAGACGTGGAGGAGGCCGTAGGAGGGCAACAACCCAGCAGCAGGACCGCTGCCTCTGCTTTTGTGCAAGGAGGAGCAGGAGGAGCACTGCCAGACCCCTGCAAAATGACCTCCAGCAGGCCACAAATGTGCATGTGTCCACTCAAACGGTCAGAAATAGACTCCATGAGGGTGGTATGAAGGCCAAACATCCACAGGTGAGGGTTGTGCTTACAGCTCAACACTGTGCAGGACGTTTGACATTTTCCAGAGAACACTAAGATTGGCATATTCGCCACTGGCGCCCTGTGGTCTTCACAGATGACAGCAGGTTCACACTGAGCAACATTTTGACTTGTTTTAAGGACATAACATCAAAGTTGGATCAGCCTGTAGTGTGGTTTTCCACTTTGATTTTGAGTGTGACTCCATATCCAGTCCTCCATGGGTTGATAAATTAGATTTCCATTAATAATTTTTGTGTGATTTTGTTGTCAGCTCATTCAACTATGTAAAGATGAAAGTATTTCATACGATTAGTTTATTCATTCAGATCTAGAATGTGCTATCTTAGTGTTCACTTTATTATTATTTTTTGAGCAGTGTATACTGAGATGTATGGTGTGAAATCATTCAACATAAGTTACACTATGATAGGAAAGGTATACAGTGTGTTTATCTATATGCGGACACCTAGTGATTGTTATGTAAATAAAGTCTTTTTAAGTGTAATACCTAAAACCATGTCCTGACATTGGCATAAATGGGTTTCATGAAAATCCTTTTTGAAATTAAAGGAAAGGTAAGGGTGGACATATCAGAATTAGAGATGAGCGGATTTTTGAAAAATTCGATTCGGACGATTTGCCAAATTTTTCAAAATAAATCGATTCGATCCGAATAAATTCTCGTCAAATTTTATTAGTAATGTATTTTAATAATGTGTTTAAAGGGGTACTCCTGTTAAAAACTTTTTTTTTAAATCACTGGTGCCAGAAAGTTAAACAGATTTGTAAATTACTTCTATTAAAAAATCTTTATCCTTCCTGTACTTATTAGCTGCTGAATACTACAGCGTAAATTCTTTTCTTTTTAAAACACAGAACTGTCTGCTGACAGCAAGAGCACAGTGCTCTCTGCTGACATCTCTGTCCATTTTATGAACTGTCCAGAACAGCATAAGTTTGCTATGGGGATTTCCTTTTACCCTGGACAGTTCCTAAAATGGACCGAGATGTCAGCAGAGAGCACTGTGCTCATGATGTCAGCAGACAGCTCTGTGTTTCAAACGGCAAATAATTTCCATTGTAGTATTCAGCAGCTAATAAGTACAGGAAGAATTAAGATTTTTTAATAGAAGTAATTTACATATCTGTTTAAATTTTTGGCACCAGTTGATTTAAAAAAAATAATAATTTCACCGGAGTACCCCTTTAATAAAGTGTGTGTGTGTTTAACTTTTTTTTTCTCTTTTTCCTTATGGTGGATAAACCCTTTAATACAATTATTTTCATCCTCCAGAGCACCGATACACACTTTATATGTTATATATTGTTAACCCCTTTTGGTGGAACTACAGGGATCCACCTTGTTGTATCAATGCTCTCACATAGTAACAAAAAGCTACACCTACTATGGATATAAAGTATTAATATATCTACAGTTCACTGAGACCAGTAATGTCTCACACGTGTAGATGGCTATCATTGCCTTCTTGTGGAGGCTCTTAACTATTCCCAGAGCAGCCATAATGCCAACCTCTTGGCACCTTGGTCCAACGTTCGGATTTCATATGGAGTAGAGAGGCAGCGTAATTGGTTTTCTTATTGATTTCCATGACTTATTATAATCTTAGGAGTTACTCTGAGCTTTACAAGGGATATAGAGGTGGAGAATGTGTTTATTTTTTATTTGACTCATCAGCTGAATAAAGTAGTTTTCTTTTCCCTCTAGAGGAAGCTTGTACTGTTATACTTGCAGTTTCTTCTCAAGACTGTCAAAATCAAGAGGATCAAGGGACTAAATCATTGGGGGGCATGGGATTAATATGCTTCTAATCTCAAGATATTAGAAAAAGATAGGGAATTCTTAAGACCCAACTTAATTATATTTTCCAGTAAAAATGTGATTCTTTAAGTTGGATTATAGTTGTGAGTAGGGATAAGCGAATCTGACAAATCCGAATTTGTTACAAAATTCAGGAAAAATTTGATTCGTAACGAATTTGAACATCACCGTCATTCGATCTTGCAAATCGCTTCATTAAACTCCATTTAGTGCGGCCCAGGCTCCAGGGGCCGGGCATCTAAAATGGCAGATCCACAAGTCAGGACATGGGGCAAGGTATCCTGAGAAGGCGGGAATAAGGGTCAGTAGGATGACCCTGAATCACATGCAGCATGCACCCTATCAGCAGCCAGCCACCCCTGTGATGTCACAGCCCTATATAATCGCCAGTCATCTTGCAGCCACTCACATCAGCATTCTATTGAAGAGACAGAGGGATGGAGTGTGTTGAAAAGAAAAGCTTTTTTACAGAAGTGATTCACTTCAAGCCTTCAAATCCAGCCTAGAAGCACAGATGGGAAGGGAGAGAGTTTGAGAGAAAGTACAATTGGGGGTGAATTACAGCAGTGATTAACCTCAAGCCCAAATCCAGTCTAGAAGCACTGACAGGGAAGGGAGTGAGATTGAGAAAGAAAGTGCAATTTTGGGTGTAGTGCATAGAGACTGGGTGCTGCAGCACTGGTGTGTACAACAAACTGAAAGGCTAATAGTATCCAGCCAGTTAGGGTGAGCGGAGTACTAAAAGCATATTGTCCTCTATTAAGTATAACCTGAGCGTAAATCTAAGTGGTGTACTGTTTTGTTCCTGTTAAAGTCTTTAGGGCTTAGATACTGTGAAAGGCAAGGCAAAAGTACACACCTGCTGGTGTTGTAGACAACTACTGTTTTAAGCATAGTGGAGCGCATTGTACTCCTCTCATAAGTGCATACCACATACATATATCTAAGTGGTGTACCATTTTGTTCCTGTTAAATTCTTAAGGGCCTAGATACCGTGAAAGGCCAGCCAAAAGTACACATATGCTGGTGTTGTAGACAAATACTGTTTTAAGCGTACTGGAGCGCATTGTACTCCCCTCATAAGTGCATACCACATACAAACATTTAAGTGGTGTACCATTTTGTTCCTGTTAAAGTCTTAAGGGTCTAGATACTGTGAAAGGCCAGGCAAAAGTACACACCTGATGGTGTTGTAAACAAATACTGTTTTAAGCGTAGTGGAGTATGTCAGGTAGAGAAGTGCCAGAACGTGCATAGAGGAGTGGCAGAGACCTAAATTCATAAGGTAGAGGTCGCAGCAGACTAGGGGCAAGTGGCAGCAGGAGTTGCAGCGAGAGGCCTGAACTCCAGGTATCAGCTAGCGGTCGTGTCTCAACTAGCAACTCATCAGCTGTCATCGATTGGTTAACACGGTCATCCACTTCATCACAGGTGAGATCTGACAAACCCAGTCAACAGTCGGTGGGTTCCTCAGACACAACCCTCAGTTGGCATGGCCCGGGAGCAGTCCCTGTCCTCTCATTGCCTCTGTCCTATGCTGTTCCCTCCCCCAATGAAGTATCTTATGCTGTGGGTTCAGCTCCACTATTTAGTGTGGATGATCTACTAGAGGACAGTCAACAGCTACTGCCCAGCCAAGAAGTGGAGGAGACATCCGCCGCTTCCTCCGCTAGGCGGGCAAGTAGTGATGAGGAGAGTGGTGTGGGAGGTGGGGTTGCGAGCGTTCAGGTTCCTTAAGCAGGCACTGTAGAGGAAGCTGAAGAGGACATCAGTGACGTGCAGACACAACTCGGTGATGATGAAGCTGATTGCACTTGGGAGCTGGGTGCAGAAAGGGCTTCATCATCATCAGGAGAAGAAGGATGCAGGTTGCCTGTGAGGCAGCAGCTGAGCAAGCAAGATGGTAGCATGGATGGCTGTCAGCATGGTGGCAGAAGTGGAAAGTCTGGAGCCAAACGGACTCGGGGTACACCACCTGCTTTGTGGCAGCTTACCTTCCCAGGAGGTTGTGGAACAGGGGTTCCTGGAGTCAGTGGCAGTAGCAGTAAATCAGTGGGGACTGTTGGTGGGAAAATCAGTCACTTGGCGGTGTGTCAGTTTTTCATCAAGCAACCGGAGGAGGTTAGGCAAGAAAAAGAAAAATTGGAAAGCGCTCACCTCCTCCGTGCAAGTGTAGTCAGTCCTCCTTCACTGTCTCCAGAATGAAAAATCCAAAGATTCACAGCACTGGTAAAACCATTAATTTATTGAAGATCCATTTAAAATCCACAGAATACAAAGTGCACACCGGCATGTTCGAGGTAAAAAAAACCTTCCCCACGTGTTTCCAGCCGGCCGGGCCTTTATCATCTGTGTTCCCCCTATCTGCAAGACATCCTAACAATGGGAAGGAAAGTTTGCATGCACTTCAGCCACTCGTACACGGCAAAGCACACCCTCCTTGAGCTGCAGCGTCAGAATGGTACCTCCAAACATAGTCTGATTTGTGATGTTTCCACACATTGGAATTCCACCCTCCATATGTTGGACCGACTATACGAACAGAGAAAATCCATCACCGATTTCTTGATGATCCAAGCAGATAGGGTGACTCCCCTGTGTAACTTCAATGTTAACCAGTGGCAGCTCATACGTCACACCTGCCGTTTGCTCAGGCCCTTTGAGGAAGCCACATTATTAGTCAAGCGCCAGGATTATGGGATGAACAACTTTAGTCCACTGCTTCCTTTACTACAACAGGTGTTGTAAACGATGGCTGGTCAGGGCACTGGAGACGTGCCATCTACATCTCACGGCCACATGATTCCTGTGGGGGCTGAACTGGAGGAGGAAGAGGAGGGGAAGGGCATAGAGGAACACAGTTTAGGTTTTGCAAGATGGGTGGTTTATTCTAGTCATCTGACAGGAGAGGAGGAGCAAGAGCAGCTAGAGGAGCTAGAGGGTTTTGAGGAAGGCGAGACAGAGGACCCAGACACACCGTGGCAGTATGCAGTGGAGATGGAGGAAGGGAGACCCTCTGAATCACTTGCACAAATGGCACAATGCATGCTCACTTGCTTGTGTTGTGACCACCAAATTGTCACCATTCGGCAGCAGGCTACTCCAGGCTTTCTTATATTGCCACCATATGTTCTCCTCATGCTGCTGCCACCTCCAGGTTGTCTCATTCTGCAATTCTATGGTCTCCTTATGCTTCCACCACATCCAGGCTGTGTCATTCAGCCACTATATGGTCTCCTCATTCTGCCACCACCTCCATGCTGTGTCATTCAGCCACTATATGTTCTCCTCATACTGATGCCACCTCAAGGCTCTGTCATTGTGCTGCTCTGCGACAGTGATTCTAACAGTGACGCCTCTGATCTGCATGTCATACTGAATAACAATATTGTTTTACTACCCCAGCACACTCCATATGCGTGTTACACCAATGCAAAGTGTTCTTTTTTCGGAAACTTTGGAAAATAGGTCAAATTGAACTTTTCAAAGATTTGCTCATCTCTAGTTGTGAGAGTTGGCCTAACCTTACAAGTAGATGTATATGACAGATTGGAACAATTAAATCTGGATTTGTTGAAGGATGTTATTTGACAGTTTCAGCATAGGGCAATTTTTGACAAGTCCTGACCTCATGTTACTGTTCTATGGTTCACAAGTTTTATAAGATAACCTAAAGATAATTATTCTTAAAGGGGTACTCCCGTGCTGACAACTTGTCCCCTATCTAAAGGATATGGGATAAGTTGCCTGATCGCATGGGGTCCCGCCGCTGGGGACCCCAGCGATCCCGCACGCAGCATCCCGCTCTCATCAGGCCCCGGAGCGAACATCTGCTTCGGGTCTGATGACGGGGCCAGTGATCGTGACATCACAGCCCCTCCCCCTGCGATGTCACGCTCCGCCCCCTCCTTGCAAGTCTATGGCAGGGGCGAGACAGCTGTCTCGCCCCCTGCCATATACTTACATTGAGGGGGCGGAGCATGACATCACATGGGGTGGGGCCGTGACATCACGATACTCCTGCCCTGTGATCGGCAGTCATCAGACCCGGAGCGATGTTCGCTCCGGGGCCTGATGAGAGAGGGGTGCTGCGTGCGAGATCCCGGGGGTCCCCAGCGGCGGGACCCTGCGCGATCAGGCAACTTATCCCCTATCCTTTAGTTAGGGGATAAGTTGTCAGCACGGTAGTACCCCTTTAAACATCATTAACTTTTTAGGAGGAACTATTTCTGGCCATTTTGTGTATAACTTCTATATTGCATTTTCCGCCATTTTTCCTTTCTCTATGCTCCATTTCTAAATTCCAGTTGTACCTGAGTTAGTAGGTGGGACTGTTATTATATCTCCCATACACATCATATAAATGGAAGAGAAGATCCTACTCCCCTTTATCTCTATGTTGTACACTAAGCAGCAGCATGAAAGACGATACAAATTAGTATTAATCAGTGTAAGTTGTGAATCTAGCAATGGGGTGGGATATAACACTAGCTAACACTAAATCTTTCAGCAGCTTCTTTTCACCCATTTTCATGCCATACACTTATTAGGCTGTATGGATTCTAATAATTCAATAAAATGATCCGTCTCTAGACAGATTATAGCAGTTTTTTTTGAATGGATAACACAAGAAGAAGAGCTAAAGAAAATAGCTTGAAATGTCAAGAAAAGGCAACTTTTTGTGATAACATATAAGACAAAGTTTATTTTAGTTTCTTGCAATATTGGTTTGCGCAAAGATTGTTGACTACTTAAAGTGCATAATATTGGACCTTACAAAAGATGGTGCTAAAATTGTGTTAATCCTACTATAGCAGGTGTTTTGATGTTGTTACTGTTAATCCTATGTTGTTTGACGTTTTATGCGAAATATTATACTATACAAATTAAGGTATTCTTTTATTTGGACGCATCCAAAATGTGTTGTAATTTTTTGGCTTAAAGGGGTACTCCTGTGCTTAGACATCATATCCCCTATCCGCCGCTAGGGACCCCCGTGATCTTGCACGCGGCACCCCGTTTATAATCAGTCCCCGGAGCATGTTCGCTCCGGGTCTGATTACCGGCGACCACAGGGCCGACGGCGTGTGATGTCACGCCTCCGCCCCCGTGTGATGTCACGCTCCGCCCCTCAATGCAAGCCTACGGGAGGGGGCATGATAGCTGCCACACCCCCTCCCAAAGACTTGCATTGAGGGGTAGAGCATGAGGTCACACGGGGGGGAGGCGTGACGTCACACGCCGCCGGCCCCACGATCAACAGTAATCAGATCCGGAGCGAACACGCTCCGGGGACTGATTACAAACGGGGTGCTGCGTGTAAGATCACGGGGGTCCCCAGTAGTGGGACTCCCGCGATCAGCCATCTTATCCCCTATCCTTTGGATAGGGGATAAGATGTCTAAGCACCAGAGAACCCCTTTAAACCTACAAGCAGTAAGTGGAATTTGTTGTATATTATGTATTATTAACCCCTTAAGGACACAGACCATTTTGGCCATTTTTGTGTTTTTGTTTTTTTCCTCCTCACCTTCCAAGAGCTATAACTTATATGTACTTTGTAATGACATTACTCATTTAACCATACAATGTACGGAAAACAAAAAAAATTGCACCGCTTTTGCATATATGTGACTATTTGATCGCCTTTTGCTATATTATAATTTTTTTTATGTGATGTGACCATAATACAGCAATTTTGGACTTTCTTTTTTTTTTATGTTTATGCTGTTCACTGTACGGGATCATTTAATTTACATGTTGATAGTTTGGACATTTACACAGGCGGCAATACCAAATATGTTTATAAAAAAAAATGTTTTACACTTTTATGAGTAACATGGGGAAAAGGGGTGACTTCAATTTGTATTGGGGGAGGGGCTTTTACACATTTTTTTTTTTTTTTTTTTTACATTTATTTTACACGTTTTAAGTCCCCATAAAAGACTATCAATAGCAATTATCAGTGATCTACTTCTCTGGTCTGCTTGATTTCACACTAGAGAAGAAGTCCCCGGGAGAGTGACAGAGGCAGGTGAAGGGACCTCTGTCCGCTACCTTGGCTGATCCCCATGGGCATTCTGTGGGCAATCAGATCAGCCACCACAAGTGCCGCATTGCCGCAAATGCCATGATCTGTAATGATCTCGGTATCTGAGGGGCTAATGGAGGACATCAGCATGATTGCTGATGTCCGCAATTACCGGTTGGTCCCTGGCTGCTGATAGCAGTTGGGACCTACCTTGCATGATGCTGTTTCGGTACTCGCGTCATGTACAGGACATAAATGTACGTCTTGGTGTGCTAAGTCCCAGTGCATCAGGACTTTCATTTACTTCCGATGTCCTTAAGAGGATAAAGGATACAACCATATTTTACATTCATTTGCAGAACAATCTGTATGGGAATGTTAAAATGTATGGAATTAAGCTGCCTTTAATCACTATAGGCAGTTATGAGTTCATTAAGGAGGAAATAAAAAAAAAGTCAATTATTTTCTTTTCGCACACATTAATCCTACACAGTTAATTTCTAAATCAATGCTCATTTACTGTACTTACGATGGGGAAACACAACTATACCAATGAATATTTTCCTTCCATTTACATTAGGCAGAAATGATTTAGCTTCAGCACATTCGCAGCATGTACCAAGTACTTTGCTTCACAGCATAACTTGATTATACATAGAATATTGTCTATGCTTATCCCTGAAATGCGTAAAAACTGATTTCATGTTAATTGTCACATGGCTTATTTTTTCACATACATATTAACTATACATTTGCATTGTAATTTACTTGTTGAAGGTTCTCGTATTGACTATTGTATTAAACAAAAGCTAAAGGACTTCTAACAAGCTCCACATTAGAACAATTTTAGAGGTGGACTCCATTATCAGCCTAGTATAGTGTTATTATTAGAGCACCACCTTCCATCATCAGGGATGGGTGTGATTATAAAAGGCAGTGAAGGCCATTCTTGAAAACCTGATAATAGGATGTGCAGCCATATTGGTTGTCACTTTGAATCAGCTTGTTAGAAACGGACAACCAATGTGCCAAAAAGTTCAATAAATAACAAGCAGACTTCTTTTTCTATTGGTTGCTGAGAAGCTAATTGAAATGGGAAAAATGATGGCCAAGATTTCTGAACCTGTCTGAGAAAAAATATGGAGTAATTTGCCCATAACAACAAATCACAGCTTAGCTTTCATACTGTAACGATCTCTAGTAAAATGAAAGCTGAGCTATGATTGGTTGTTATGGTCAAATTACATTAGCTTTTGTCTAGGACAGTTTCATAAATCTGGGCCTATGGGTACATGTGTGTCACTTTCTGCAAAAACATCCCCTACATTACAACTGTCAACATTTGGGATTTTTTTTTAAACAAAAATGTCAATATTTGAATAAATAAAGTATATATTACTACCAATCATTGACTGTTGATCTGTCAGGACATAAAGCAACTACCTAATACATGCTTGAGAGATTTCAATAATAGGACCACTTTGCACAACTTCTACTTATTAGAAGAGTCCCTTGCAATTAGCTTTTATTTGCAGGGAAACCTGGCGACTAAGTGCCCAATTTCCCTGCAGCACCACCCTGGGGGGGGGGGGGGGGGTAGCTATGAAATATTACATAATGTCCATTTAAATAAATGAGTTGTTTAAGAATGCAAGGTCTTCCGGAGTTAAAGTTCCTTTTTGTAGCTGCTGTCCACTCTGGCCAAGAGATATGGATCCTAAGAAGGTTCTGTCTTTCTGAACCAGAAAAATATGCTCTATTGCTCACAGAAAAAACTCTAGTTGATATGCAACAACTTGGTAAAAACTTTATACCTTTATTATTCATTTATATGCCATACAAAAAAAAGACATAAATGGTGCACAATAAAATTTCAGACAAAAAAGCCAGCAATACACTTAAAATAACAAAAATAGAAAAGCTGTATAAATGACATGAGGAGGTTATAAGAAACAATCACACTAGGGGTACTTGGAGGAACTATGCTCTATTGACAGTTCAATGCAAAATTGGCCCAAATTATAGGAAATACAAATTAATATCTTTTTAGCCCTGAGTCCGCTCCCTTTCTTTAACGCGGGGCCACGGCACAGTGCCTCACGCTATTAACCCTTTAGACGCTGCTTTCAAAGTTGATCGCCGCATCTAAAGTTAAAGTAAAGTACTGCCGGTTAGCTAAGTGGACTGTTGGGGACCGCTGTGGTGAAATCGTGGGGTCCTGAACAGTTGTCAGACACAAGGAGAGTCCTTACCTGCCTCCTGTGTCACCGATCACCGAATGACTGCTCAGTGCCTGAGATCCAGACATGAGCAGTCAAGGGACAGAATCATTGATCAATGTTATCCTATGAGACAACAAAAATGTTCCCCCTTCGGGGGCTATAACACTGCAAAAAAAAAAGTTAATAAAGATCATTTAACACCTTCCCTAATAAAAGTTAGAATCATCCTCCCTTTTCCCATTTAAAAAAAAAACTGTGTAAATAAAAATAAACATGGGTATCGCCGCGTGCAGAAATGTCTGAATTATAAAAAATATATCATTAATTAAACCGCACAGTCAATGGTGTATGCACAAAAAAATTTCAAAATCTAAAATTGAGTATTTTTGGTCAGTTTTAATATCATGAAAAAATTCATAAAATGCGATCAAAAAGTCTAACCAAAAATGATACCACTGAAAACTTCAGATCACAGTGCAAAAAATGAGCCCTCTTACCACCCCGTGCGCGGAAAAATAAAAAAGTTATAGGGGTCAGAAAATGACAATTTTTTAAGTATAAATTTTCGTGCATGTAGTTATGATTTTTTCCAAGTAAGTAGGTAAGTAGGGTATCATTTTAATCGTATGGACCTACAGAATAAAGAGAAGGTGTCATTTTTATCAAAATATTTACTGCGTAGAAACGGAGCCCCAAAAAGTTACAAAATTGTGTTTTTTCTTCAAATTTTGTAGCACAATGATTTTTTTTTTCTGTTTCATAGATTTTTGGTTAAAATGACTGATGTCATTACAAAGTAGAATTGGTGGCGCAAAAAATAAAACAACATATGGATTTTTTGGTGCAAAATGTAAAGAATTATGATTTTTTAAAGGTAAGAAGGAAAAAACTAAAGTGCAAAATGGAAAAACTCTGAGTTCTTAAGGTGTTAAATAACATAGTCCTGTTCCTTCACAATAAAAGTATTTCATAAAGAAAGGTGTCTTAGTGTAAGCACAATATTTTAATTGCCAATCGTTGTTATATCTGTCATGACTTAAAGGGGTATTCCGGAGGAAAACATTTTTTTTCTAAATCAACTGGTGCCAGAAAGTTAAACAGATTTGTAAATTACTTCTATTAAAATATCTTTTCCCTTCCCGTACTTTTTAGCCACTGTATGCTAAAAAGGAAATTCTTTTCTTTTTGAATTTCTCTTTTGTCTTGTCCACAATGCTCTCTACTGACACATGATGCTTGTATCAGGAACTGTCCAGAGCAGGAGAAAATCCCCATTGCAAACCTATGATGCTCTCGACAGTTCCTGACACAGACAGAGGTGTCAGCAGAGAGAACTGTGGACAACACAAAAAAAAAAAAAAGAAATTCAAAAAGAAAAGAATTTCTTCTGTAGCATACAGCTGCTAAAAAGTACTGGAAGGGTAAAGATTTTTTAATAGAAGTCATTTACAAATCTGTTTAACTTTCAGGCACCAGTTGATTTAAAAAAAAAAAAAATCCACCGGAGTACCCCTTTAACCTGCTATTGTTTTAAGAACAGTAAAATTAGAGGCATTTTACATTTTACAATGTGTGAAGAATAGTGATGAGCGGCAGGGGCCATATTCGAATTTGTGATGTTTCACGAATATATGGAAGAATATTCGTCCTATGTTCGTGAAATTCGCATATTAGCTATGTTTATTCTCTTTGTTTTTTCCATGCGAAAATTTGGAATGAAATTTGCATAGTGTGCATGCGCAATTATATCTTTCACCTAAAAAGGGAGGGATCAGTGTCCAGTCTGGAAGTGCTGATAACCGCATAAATATCCACATAAACTCTCCAAAATTAGAATATTCATCATTATGAATATATATCACTATATTCTAAATATTCGCGAAAACACGAAGTGCCGATCTTTGCGGTAAAAATTAGCATTTGGAATATTCGTGCTCAACACTAGTGAAGAAATGATATGCCTCCTTTCTTAATCTGTGAAAAGACTAGTAAAGATCTACATGTGCAGCATTAAGTAATAGATATACAATGAGACTACTGTAGAGAATAATACTTTTTAACTGCTGTTTGCAATACTATTTATGTTTATTGACTTTTATCAAAGTTTAGCAAAATAATAGAAAATATACAACACAGGTCAGTAAAACCAGAATGCAAAATGGAAGATTCAGTGCTGAACCATGCTGAAAAGAAGAGACAATATCTTGGGGTGCGTTTCCTCCACTCTAATAGAAGCTGGATTTTGGGCAATGCTATTTTGTGAATGCAGACATTGGCATGTTTTGAAAACAGCATGTTATATAACCGTGTGAACATGCCCTAAACACTATCTGCCATCAGTAAAGTACTATTGCAAAATCTATCCTGGGTATCTGACCAAGAAAATCTATACTTCCATGTTCAAGTTCAGGGTAAACTGGCAATTGCTTTTGATTTTGTGGCTATTATCAAACTTGTTAAGACAGAAAGGGTCTTCATCATGGTGCAAGAAAACACGACCACGTGTTTATCCCATGTTCTGAATATACCAAACGTATTTTATAAGTATTTGATACAATTTGGTCATGGCAGAAATTGTTCATACACAGAAAAATTATTATAGAAAAAAAACTGATTATTTGAAAAAGTTGAGAACAAGTCCAATAAACTATGTGTAGTAAGTTAACAGTTTTCAGCTTTCTGCATTTTATAGGCAAAGTCAGTTTTCTGAAAAGTTTATGTCCTCATTTTTGTGCCTGAGGCATAGAGAGACAAAGGGACCTATCTGACCCCTACAAGGTTACATGAAGAACTGACACAGAAATTCCAAATGAGTTCACCCAGTGAGGGCAGTATTCATATCATTAAGCTGCTCCTTCAAACGTTTCAAGAGTGCTCCGTTTCCTTCCTTGGCTTAAGTGACTCTTGTCAGGATTTACCAGTTGCCAAAAAGTGGGAAACTAAAGATACTATTCAGTGCTAATGCACCTCTCCTAAAATGTCATAAATAGTACACTGCAATATGTAATGTTGCTATACTATAATTAATGACAACATATTTAATATGCATTATATTGCTGAGGAATGTAAATACACTTTAACAATTGTAAACCACATACACTTTATTTAGAAGTTTAAATTTAGAATAGCTATTTATCTATATCTATCTCTATTATCTATCTCTATCTATTTCTATTATCTATCTCTATCTATCTAGTATCAAATGGCATAAAATAGTGAACTATGCAATCTTTTTACCTTCTACCTAGTGTTATACTTCTCTATACTCATTTTATACAATACACATTGACCTATTACTATGCCAGATGTATATACATTTTGCTCCTTTAAGGCCATTAAAAATGTGCCTTGTTTGGTAAGGGGGTGTGACCTACAGGAAAAGGGGTGTGGTATGGGTGGAAAAAAGGCATGGCATACCACATGATGTCTAATGTAGGGCAACAGTTATACAGTAACAGTAATAGCTGATATAAACTAAAACTTGACATTGCAAACTCTGGCTAGACTAGTGGTTCTCAACCTATTTAGCAACTGTACCCCCAAAGGGTGAAAGTATGTCCGTGGGTACCCCTTGCATGTAAGTTTGCACAGAACTTACGCGCAAGGGATACCCACGGACAAAATAAGTCATAAAAGTACTTAATTTCATAATGGCATGTGCTTACCTTTCTAATGTGATACTTAATCCCCTTGTGCTATTATTCCCCCCTCCATCTTAATCGCCTTTTGCCATTATTCCCCCCTCCGATCCCCCTGGACCAATACATACAATAACACCCTCCCATACTGCGGTGTTACACTTAGTTTAACATGCTTACAAGGCCTGTGTCTCTCCCATTTTGCAGAAGCCAGAGGGCCGCACTGATGGGTGACGTCCTTCTGCACTGTGGCGGCATCTCCATGCAACGTCACACATCACATGCAACGTCACACGTCAGGTCCTGCAGCCACTGCAGCTCATGTAAAACCAGATTTAATGACATTTCGGTCCACATTGGACCTTCATCAGATTGGATTGCTGTGGAGGAATAAAGCATAGAAAATGACATATAGCCATGTGAAGGGATGTATGGAGAGGATGGTCGCTGGAGGTCCAGTATGAACCAAAACGTCATTTAATCTTGTTTTGGGATTGCAAATAAAGCTACCTGATTCAATTCAACAGTGGTGTGTAAAGTTTTATCTATATAATTATTTAAGGATTGGGATTCCTACTCCTGCACCCACGATCAATTTGAGTGTGACATATTTCTACATAAAATGAGATAGCCCTTGGTTATGTCCTGGATAGTAGGTGCTTGGTCCCAAGATAGACGACCGTAATTCTGGGGAGGATATCTTCATATATTACTGGCATATCCATATGAGCTCATCACTAGTCTATCCAATATCTCACTAGTTCTATATTTCTAATTCTAGATCCCTATGACACGATGCCTATCAGCAACTTTCCATATATCTACTACCCGTTCTCTATTTTAACTAAAGTGAGGACTAATTTCTATACTATATTCATAGCCATACATGTGAAGGCCCACTGACTGCTGTGCTGGGTCGATGCATGACCCCGCCTAAGCAGCGAAACGTGTTGGATATATATGGTATCACCTGTATATACATTAAGATATCTAATGTTATGCACGTATATAACCACATGCTTGTATATACTACCCCTGGGGCACACCCACGGGTTCTGATTGTTAATTGACACATGTTGCTGTCCTAACAACAATCTTCCATTTGCATTTTGTATGTATTATGCTATCCTATGGCACTACCTTTTTATGCAGCTATACTGTACCTGCGTACTAGCCCTATTCTCTGTATCCCTGACCCAGCCTAGGGACAATAAGGAGGTTCTGGTGTAGGTCGAGGTCACAAACAAAGGGGACCTACAGAATGTAGGCAGGAAACTCAGACCAGGGCAAGAGCAGATCTTGATACCGATCCTTTACTCTTTTGTGGCTGCTCTTAAAATATATCTATGTACAATGCATATATTTTTTGTCTTGAACTTAGATTAATTATATTTTGTGTAATTAATTAATAAATATATGAACGTAAAAAGTTTTTTTGTGATTTCACTGTAATTAACTGAACATTCTTCCACTTTACCTTAGACTGGTACGTCTATACTAAGTACCTCTATGCACCCATCTAAGAATTAGACAGTTTTAGTAAAAAGTCCTTTACTGAAAGAATCTATTTATTAAACAATACAAATTTGAATGGACAGTCAGCAATCGAGCCTGCTTTATTAAGGTTAATCAGGCTGATTCACAAATATGGCATGTCTATAGAATGTCTAGACCAACTATTAGTTGGCTTATATAAAAATGTTGATGCAATTTCTGGTGCCACATCTCTTTTGCAAAGACAATGCCCCTTATGTCATACCTGGTAAAAAAAAATGTCTACAACCAAATAATAAATGTGGAGCAAGCTATGTAAAATAGTTTTCTGGTGTAAATTTGTGCCAGTATTTTAGTGCAGTTGTAGATCTGGATCCGTGTCTATATGACATCATCCTATTTCCTCTTGTATGAATAGTTTTCCAGTGGCCCCAACGCATGCATTTTAAATATGGAAGCAGTGCAGCTTAGTGTATTATATGAATCCAAGTCCGTTAGAAATCTTTTTAATTTATAAATAAGGCTCAAATGCATAGTGTCCCTTTAAAACCAGTTTCTGAAGCTTCAGAATGAATATTAGTGTGCATCACTTTGTGTGTGCCTGATAGCTACCGTATATAATAAGCCATTTTCAATTACATTTTGGATTGCAAGCGTATGGCGTTTTATAATAAGGCTTAAAGCATCCCTCTAGAGTAATTTAAAGTTTTCAAAGTTTTGTAAAACTGATGACAAGTGGTACATTGATTAAAGTTGAGAGGAAAAAAAGAATAGTGAACAAATGAGGCTTCATGAACGCTGTGTTAGTTGATACAGTTAATGATTGGCTTCATTATTCGCACATTATTCTTTATTAGACTGTACATAGAAAAGCTCATATGTAGATGGGTTTACCTAATAGTGCACTATGGTGCTCATCTAGAGGAGTCATATAAACAGCAGGAGTGTTAAGTAGTAAATACGAGTGCAGAGGATAGATTAAACATTTGTAGATTGGAAATTGGGATTGGCCCCCATTATTATATCCATTACACAGGGTTAGACATGCATATGCCCCTTCATCCCTCCACGAGTAAGTCTAATAAGGATTCTGCAAATGAATTAATGAAATAATGAATTAATTACTGAAGCAAGAGAACCTTTCATCAAGTTGCTCTCACCCAATGTTTTCCTCGCTCTCTATCCATGCATTCCTTGCACGTACAAGTGATGAGTAGTAGCTGCCTGCTATATACCATGACTGTAATGAGTGTAAGGCTTCTGTCTGACTACCCAAGGGGGTTGTCTGTTGATTACATTATAACAATGGCTGATTTTAGGCAGCTTCCCTGTACATTGTCGTAATGATTCCTACTAGCTTTGTGCTGCATTAGCAAGGTGTCTCGAAAACACATTCAGGGCATTCCCAAGACATGGAAGCTTCGATAAATGATTGAGCACTTTGGATCTCCTAATTTTTGTTAAACAATTTCATGAAACACTTGTGAAGTATTGCAGAAGTAGTGTACATATGACAGCAATGTCCTCCTGTTAGAAACCACCTCTGTTGGTCATGGTGGAGTACCTATAACAAATAGTGACCTAGTCCATCTATGTACTTCTTCTGAATGACTGGCATGAAACGTTGCCTTTGTCCTGCAGCAGCCACTTAGCAAGTTACAGTTTTGTGGCATCAATTGTGTGTTAATGTTTTCTAAAACCACGCTAGTGGAGATCAGCTGATCCTGAGCCAGCTCTAATTTAAAGAAGAAGTATCATGTATAAAAACGTATCCCCTATCTGCAGGATGGAGGATAAATTTTAGATTGCACGCCCCTGGCTCTCCACGGGAATGGAGTGTCACAAACACAAAGCGACGGTCAACACTCCCCCTCTCTATGGGAGAGCTGGAGATAGCAGAAATGGCTCTCCCATAGAGATATAAGGGAGAGTGTCGGCCAGAGCTTAGTGCGGGGGTTGGCAAATTACCGGTTGCCACATTACCGGGGAGAGCAGGGGTCCCAGCCGTCGCCCCCACCCCCATGATCTACAACTTATCCCCTATCCTGTGGATATGGGATAAGTTTTTGTGCATGACATATCTCCTTTAAGGAGTTGGGACCTTGACATTACAACCCCTTTAAAGTGTTGGGATATGTTTACACAGTGTTTTGGTGTCCATTAGGGTCACTTTTTTTTTTTTACCATAATCAGAAGTGAAACCAACAAGGAAGAAAAATGAAACTATTTCCATTAGGCTATATTCACTCAGCATATAACTATATTCTTTCAGTATAAGGATAAGTGCACGCATAATAAAGGAATGTTAATAAGTGCTCTGAAAAACAAGCCCTGAAAGCAAAGCGGATTCCCAGCTCCAATTGACGTTAGCAAAGTCACGTCAAAAGTTAAATCTGTCTGGGTCTCAGTTCTGAGACCCCCTTCGACTTCTAGATATAGCCTGAAGAAACATGCATCTGTGTCCTTTATTCTCCAGTTCCGCGCTTGATCAGACTGATTGCAGGAGACCAATCCAATATACATCTATAGAGCTCATCTCTGCAATCAGTCGGCTTGGGCAGTGAGCAGGGTAGTGAAGGGCACAGCTGGGTGCTTCTCCTGACCATAGGATATAAACTTAATGGGGGTGATTTATCAAAACCTGTGGAGAGGAAAACTTGCCCAGTTGCCCATAGCAACCAATCAGATCTCTTCTTTCATTTTTCACAGATCTTCCTAAAAATGAAAGAATCAAGCTGATTGGTTGCTATGGTCAACTGGGCAAGTTTTCCTCTGCACAGGTTTTGATGAATCCCCCTGAATATGTTTGTTCAACAGTTTTATTCAAATTACAGTAACATTTTAGGATGTGTCAATAATCTTTTTGCAAACTAAAGTTTTTCCTGGTAATATTCTTTTTTTTTTACAGAAAAAGTGATGTTAAAAAGGGGTAAGGTAGAAGACACAAAAATGCCCAATAGATGTACTGTAGTATAAAATCTAAATATTATAATTGTTGAGAATGTTAAAAGAATGTGTTGTTTTCTGGTAACTTTATATACACAGTGCAGAATGCAATTTTATGAAAAAGGATGTTATAGTTGAAAGATTGATAAAGAATCGAGTATATGTGTAAACAGGAACTTAAAATTAGAGCAAGTTTATTTTGTAACCCTGGGTCTGTTGTCTTTACATGTTATTTAGATTCTACATTTCATCCAACTACATACTGTAGCATTTCCTTACAATGTCCCATAGCAATTCTACCTCATAATAAACAAATCTAGAATCTGTCCAGGTGCCAATTCTATATTCATGGTAAAATAATGAAGGGTTGACTTTTCATTGCAAAGGGTATATTTTAAAACCGGCTTTATTATTTCTTTTATCCTGGCTTTTGTTGAAATTTTGAAAGTGCATACCTCTGTGCATTTATGCTAAACTGCTTATTATGAAAAATGAAAAATGTATTAATTGGGTAATTAACTTTATCTTCTTTAGGAACTGAACATAAATAATATTTAATTAAATGTTTACATCTATTAGATTATTACTGCTGGAAATGATGTGCAGTCGTGTGAAGGGACTGTGGTGCCTGTGCCAGCCCGGTAACCCCTTCAGTTTTTATCAGTGCTCATACCTGCAGCTTTTTAGTAGGGGTGGCGGATAGTACTGCAGCATTGCTCCAGTGTAGGATTATGTGCAAGACTATAAGAACTAGGGACATCTAGCAAGTTGTTTATAACAGACAGAATCCTATGCAGAGCTTGTAGAGAGAATATAATATTAGTGGTAACTGCTCCTATTCTGCTGGTGTCTGGGGGTATAACCACCTGGAGAACCTCACCTGTGTCTGTGGGGTGGTATGACCCAGAGCCAGGGGCTAGGTCTAGCAGTAGTGGTGCTGCTGGACCATTAATTAATTTTTCCTATAAACACTTGTTTGTTGGTGGTGGTAATCATAATCACCATTTAATTTGGGTGGCAAGTGGGCTTGTACAGTTTGACCAAAATTATACTAACTACCTGATGTTAGTTGTTAAAATTGTGTTGAGAAACAACAGAGCAATAAATAGTATAACATGTGGATGTGTGGTCATGCCTTTCTTTTTAAATGTGTTGGACACAGACATATAATCTTAAGAGTAACTTTAGATGTTCATGTACAAACATTTTGCATATCTGTTCCTTTCAAGATAAGCCATTTGTGTTGCACATTTCTCCATCTTTCTAATTCACTAATAGAAATGTGTTATTTGTTATGTTATACATACATTAAAGCTGCAGCCTGGTCACAGTTCTTGTTTCCAGAAATATAATAGCTCACATTACACTTTCCCCTCTTTCTTTAGCTAACATGTTCTTTCTACTTACACAGACAGCTTGGATAAGATTTTTGAATAATTTTAGTTTATAGGGCAATTTCACATTGAAAGATTATCAGCCAATGTTACCCTGTGCAGTAGGCCTACTGATCAGCTTATGAATGAGCAAATGTATCATTTCAGGAGGTTAAAAAGTCCCCTTTTGTCCACCGCATCTCCTTCCGTACAATAGGGGACATTGGACCAACAAATGATGGCCCGTGGGAACGATTCAGGAATCTTTTATGCAGCCCTGCCCGCATGATCATCAACTATTTAACTTCTAGAGGACCTATAAGTTGCATGTACATAGCTGCTGCCTGGACCTTAGCACACAGCAATGTACATGTATGTCACATTGTACAGTGAGCAGAAGAAGCTTCACAGACATTGAGTGATGACTGATGTCAGCAGCCTCGACTCACAGTAAATGACTGACATTGACAATCATGTTGATGTCCATTATTAACCTCTCATGACATTTAAGAGGATTCTGATAGGAGCAGCATTGTTTACCTTGCAATCTGCACCCCCCGCAACATGACCGCAGGGTCGAATAATTCTCCCTGGCAGCTGGAGTCCCCCTTCTGGAGCCTGTGCATGTCAAGTAGAGATCGACTGTTAGAGCCTGACTCAGTAGACTCTACCTGCAGATCATCAATCAAACAGAATGAGATGCTGGGCAGCCCACCTGATCGAATAGCATGGGCGTCTCTCATACTCGAATTTGTGATATTTCGCAAATATATAGATGAATATTCATCCTATATTCGCAAATTTCACATAATTTGTTATATTCACATATGTGAATATTCGCATATTCGCGTATTCGAGGAAGAAAACAGTGAGGGGGTGGGCAACTTTACTATTGGTTGCTAGGGATGTTGTTGATAACCTCTGACAAGTGTATTGATATCATTTTAGTTTGCCCACAACTGAAAAGAAGGAATATGCGCACATGCAAATATGGGAAAAAAAGTTAATATTCGTAATTTCGAATATATAGTGAATATATTCGCAATACTAACGAATTTACGATATTCAAGAGAAAAATTTGAAATGCGAATATTCACACCCCAACACTAATATTTTATGATAAAATGAAAAGTAGAAGCTACAATTGGTCCCACAAAAAGTAGAAGCTACAATTGGTCCCACAAAAACCAGCCCTCATATGGCTCTGTGGATATAAAAATAAATTTTACTTAAAAGCAAGCAGGAAAAAAAATGCAAAAATGAAAATAGCTCTGTCCTCAAGGCAAAAATGGGCTGTGTCCCTAAGGGGTTAAAGGCTCTTTAAACCAGCTTAGATCCAAAAGATCAGAGCCTATATCCTGGTAGAGGTTAATCTAATAGACCTTAAAGGGGTACTCTGCCCATAGACATCTTATCCCCAATCCAAAGGATAGGGGAAAAGATGTCTGATCGCGGGGGTCCCAGTGGCATCCGACATTCAATTAGAGTGTCCGATGCAGCACTGGAGGCTCGTGATGTCACAGCTGTGCCCCGCTCATGATGTCACAGCCACACCCCCTCAATGCAAGTCTATTGGAGGGGGCGTACGATGGTCATCACGCCCCCTCCCATAGACTTGCATTGAGGGGGCGTGGTCGTGACATCACAAGTGGGGCACGGCCGTAATGTCTCGAGCCTCCGCCCCACATCACCAGTCATCTGGCACAGAGCGACGTTCGCTCTGTATACTGGATGTCTGGGGTGCCGCAGCAGAGATCGCAGAAGTCCCCAGCGGCGGGACCCCCACAATCAGATATCTTATCCCCTATCCTTTGGATAGGGGATAATATGTCTAGGGGTTGAGTACACCTTTAATTATCTTTCTTTTTCTATATAGCTATCGCTTTCAGGAGGGAGGAAGAAAAGAGCTGCACTTATTCAAGAGTCTTCCTACACTGCCCTACATTGAAATGAATGTAATGTTCAGTCTCCATAACACTAATAAACATAGAGATAAAATACTTTTTTTAAGTAAGTTTTCCATTGCTCATTAAAAAGTTGACGTTACACGCTGTGGTTAATAAGTGGATCAATAGTGTTAATGTTGTCCATATAAGAGAAAAAAGGGTAGAGTAGGCACTGCCGGTTTTTCAGCATGAAACGCACAATGTGGATAGGATGCAAGTGGGCAGAGGATAGGTGCACACTGTGCTGTAACGGTGGTGCTCAGTTCAATACGGAATGTATACAGTTCATCAATAGGCAAGAAAGTAGAATGAATGAACGGCACTCACCAAGGACAGTGTGACTTCATCTTTCATTGTACGATGTCCATACAAACATGTCGGGCGGCGTGCAGCCGATGCAGGTGAGAGATGCTAGGCACCAGTGCGTGCTGATTGGTGACAGCTGTTTCCTTCCTTTTGGAACTTCAACAAACCAATTCCTCTGACCTGTGCTCCAGTGATTAAATACACTCCCCTCTAGTGTGACGTGGATCGCAGGTGAGCGGAAGGGGTAGATACAAATAGAACAAAGTGCTGTGAATAGCTAAATATACAACATTAAAAATATATACAAAATATAATTTATTGTATCCATTTGTATACTAATGCATTTACATCATTTTTATAGAAAGACTCCCATATTGATTCTATCATTTAAACCTGGATTGTCTTGTGCTTTTGTTCTGAGAATCCACCTTGCTTCTAATTCCCATAATCTTTTTATGTTGTCTTGTCCTGCAATCGAATTCAACTTTTGTAGGCCCATGAAAGTTAATTTACTAGTGTCCCCTTTATGCTCTGAATTAATATGCGCTATAAGTCTGGGTCAACCTTTCCCTGTTGAAATGGATCTAACATGCTCTCTAAATCTAATATTAACAGGTCTGATAGTGCTGCCAATATAGTATCGCTTGCATTCACATACAATAGCGTATACTATATATTTAGTTCTGCAACACATAAATTCCTTTAATTCCCTGTGTATACCACCTAAGGCAACGTTTTTACCTGTATGGTAGTATTCACACCAGTTACAGTGACCGCACTTACGATTACCCTTCACTGACATTTTTCCCAGCCAGTCTCCAGGATTACCCTCAGTAAACCAGCTGCTTACCATTGGCTTTTGCAAGTGTAAAGTTCTGAGTACCGGGTCTCTTTCCAATAAGTTCCAGTGTGATAAAATGGATCTTTTTATAGTATCGGCCAGGGGACTGAATTTAAAGGAAAAAGAGAACCGTCCACTATTTTCTATGGCATCACTCTTTTTCTTTACATGTTTTCGGTGTGTTTTTTTTCTGTAGCAAGCTTTCCGATCAGTGTTGTTAACTCGTTCAAGGGCTGAGCACTGGATTACTTGAGCACAGGTTAGAGGAATTGGTCTGTTGAAGTTCCGAAAGGAAGGAAACAGCTGTCACTGATCAGCACGCACTGGCGCCTAGCATCTCTCACCTGCAGCGGCTGCACGCCGCCCGATATGTTTGTATGGACATCGTACAATAAAAGATGAAGTCACACTGTCCTTGGTGAGTGCCGTTCATTCATTCTACTTTCTTGCCGAGTGTTAATGTTGTATTTATTAATGGAAATGTCCCAATAGGCCAATACACTTTCCAATACTTTGTTCTTATATTCATAGAAGCTTCAGACAAGTCCTCTTCATTTTTTTAAATCAATTGTTTTACCCTACTTTGAGCCATCTGTAAGGAGAGCTGCAATAAGAAATAACTGGATTTCTGCATATTATGAGTTTGCTAGGTCAGACCTACTTTTTGTGTCTTTTGTTTTGCAGTTACGAATAAAATCTGTATTGTTAGTATTTCACTCACACCCTTCTCTCCAATGCGATCTGTATAGAATGCAAAAAGTAAAATAAAAGAGATGATATGCTGAGACGGTAATGAATATTCATTTACAGCTCAGTTCTTTATTCACGATCCAAATTCTCTCGATGTATGAAATATTTTCATTGTAAAACGACCAGGATTTAGCTGCTTAACCAAGAATTCACCCATAAGCAATAAACACTTCAGGCATAATATTTAATATTTGGGGGGGGATCAAGAAGATTTTCTGTATGACTCACTCGATGATTAATGATGTATCATCATCCATGAGTGGAACTTCTCAGGTCACCGTCGCTGAGAAACAGAGGATGGATACAGCTATTGTGCACCCTGGCCTCAAGAGTATAAGAAAATACACAAGAGGCATGAGGGTCATAAAACACACAACATCTGCTTGAATCTATGTCACTGGGATGGGGAGAACAATCAACTCACCATGTTTACACATTAATCAAAACCCTGAAGAAGATCAAAGGATATAATGATTCTTATTTATTGTTGTTATTATTATTATTATTATTATACACTTAAAATATAACTTTTAATCAGACACGTTCTAAAAGCATAGGCTCCACAACAAAATTAAGCCAGTATGGTAATTGGACACCAGATCTGTGATATGCAATACAGACCGTATATGGATGAGGTGTGTATTGTATAGAGGGATAGGGTCTAGAAGAGCAGGGTACACAAATAATTGTTCACCCTAGTAATCCCTGTCGGGGAGATGTGGTGAGGTCTACCCCTGCTCCCACAGGGACTGTCGGAGCACTCGCCCTAGAAAGGGCGACCCCTGCCCCGATCTACCCCTTGGACTACACCCTAGAAATCCCTAGTAGTAAAAAATAACCCTTGTTCCGGTGTACCCGACGCGTTTCAACCACATCGGTGGGTTCATCAGGGGTTAACCAGGAAAGATACAGTACAAGGATAAATATTATCAATAGTTAAACTAATTACAAAAATAGAGAGTTGTAAATAGTAGGGAAAAAGCGGAACCGTGAGCGCACATGTAGCTGGAGCACCTATGCGGTTTATGCAATAATGGTGCTAACACTTATGCTTATATTAACCTGGTGACAATGTTGCCATCAGGTGGCTACTCACGGTTACCAACGCTGCCGCAGTGGCGGTATCCCTAGGTGCACTGCCACAGTGGTGGGCAGTGCCTTCAGCCGATCGGTGTCCTGGCACACTCCATTTCCTGCAGAGAGAGTGGCTGGAACCATCTGGCCAATCACAGCTCTCCGTGGCATATATAAATAAGTGATGTGCATTCTATTCACATCACTGGCCGGACGGAGTATAGTGCAGAGATGCGAGCACAGGAGAAAGCCGCTCCATCTCTGCAATAGAAAGGACACTCGCATCGGGAGTCAGGAGTGACACCCAGGGTGTTCTGTCTATTAGTACAGGTACTACAATCATTGTAATTAATAATTACAATGACATTGTCCTTCACAATTAGATAAAATACATACATACATTATTGACCCGGCCATCGGCCTATGCAAATTACAATTTCAAGTATCTTTGATTTCTGATAGAAGACCTCTTTTTTTGCCTACTGTATTATACATATTACTGATGTCCCTGTCCTCGGCTCATCTCTGACCCATGCAATTATTCATGGCAGCACATTTAAATGCCTGAAAAAAATAATGAAATGGGGCTAAAAAAGTAAAGTGAAAATAAAAAAAATTATGATTTCGAACAAAAACTAGGAAAAAAAATTATGAAATGCACTTCTCATTCATTTTTAATATTGAGCACTGAATGTTCTGGTCCCTGCATGCTCCCGAAAATTGAAAGACAAAAAAAAAAAAAAAATGTAATGTTAATTTTTAAACAGGGATCAATTTATGTAGGTGGGCAGGGACCTAAAAATGTAGCCGACAATAGTAAAAATTTAGAAAGGGGCCATTTAACTGTACAAGTTATATTTTTTTATAATTAATTAAATTTTTTTTTATTAGTAATGTATTTTAATATTGTGTTTAATAAAGTGTGTGTGTGTTTCACTTTTTTTTTCTCTATTTTATTTTTTATTTTTTAGGTAGTACTATTACTCCCATCATGGAACAGACTGCTCGACTCCTGACACCCGATGTGACTGTCCTTTCTATTGCAGAGATGGAGCGGCTTTCTCCTGCGCTCACATCTCTGCACTATACTCCGGACGGCCAGTGATGTGAATAGAATACACATCACTTATTCATATTTCCCGCAGAGAGCAGCGATTGGCCAGATGGTTCCAGCCAATCACAGTTCTCTGCGGGAAATATGAATAATAGGTATATATACGGCATATACTCAAACCACAGTAGGACTGAAGAAGAGCGGCCAGCCGCCCGCATCTATACATTATATAGGACGATAGCATCGGGTGTCAGAAGTGACACTTGCTGCGATCTGTCTATTAATGCAGGTACTACAGCTCCCAGCATGGAGCAGAGTGTGCTCCATGTTGGGAGCAGTAGTACCTGCAGTTAAGGAAAGATCACAGCAGGTTTCACTCCTGACACCCCATACGATCGTCCTATCTATTGCAGAGATGCGAGCGCAGGAGAATATAAATATCATACAGGACGATTGCAGGGGTGTCGCTAATGAAGAAATGTGTTATTTTCAATCGAGGCGAAGTTCGGATTCGGTACGAATCTAATTTTTCATAAAATTCGGAACAAATTCGACTTTGTCCGATTTGATTCGCTCATCTCTAATTATTATTATTATTATTATTATTATTATTACGTATTTTAACAGGCAAAACACTTAAACTGTGAAAGTTGACCCTAGCACATCTATACAGCTACCTACATATGAGTCAATGAGTGAAAATTCTCCTTGTTGTCAAATTTTCTACTGTGAAGTTGTGTTGGTTGCATATAAGACAACAAAGAAAGACATGGGGATTCTTAGTTCAGCTTTTCAGCCTCCAGTGACTTCTGTGCTTGAAATACAGTTCTATAATAGAATATGTGCCTGGCTGTGAAATGCTGAGAAAGCAGAATTTCTCTAGTTCACTCATCTCTAATTACTTTATTTTTTAGTTGGAGCAGTAGTACAAATACAAGTACTATCATAACAGTATTATGAAAGAAATATGCCATTTCATCAACCAAAATAGTAGCTCCGAATAACATAAACAGCACGCAGTGTGCATTTAAGGGGATGGATTTTTCTTTGTGCTGAAAAGTAATTTAATTATTGATCTTTATTTTTATTGGCTCAAATTTTTGTTGATGACATAAAAACATGGTATAAAGCATATAAGGCACAACAGATTTAAAAACAGAAATTAAAAATGTCCCATTGTTTAGATAGAATATGGTTGATGAAAAATTGAGTTGAGGTTGCATTAAAGGGGTGCTCCCATGTAAAACTTTTTTTTTAAATCAACTTGTGCCAGAAAGTTAAACAGATTTGTAAATCACTTCTATTAAAAAATAATTTCCTCTGATGTCATGACCACAGTGCTCTCTGCTGACCTCTGCTGTCCATTTTAGGAACTGTCCAGAGAAGGAGAAAATCCCCATAGCAAACATATGCTGCTCTGGACAGTTCCTAAAATGGACAGTAGAGGTCAGCAGTGAGCACTGTGGTCATGACATCAGAGGAAATGCATTTCTTTTTTTTTATTTCTCTTTAGTATACAGCCTCTAAAAAGTACTGGAAGGATTAAGATTTTTTAATAGAAGTGATTTACAAATCTGTTTAACTTTCTGGCACCAGTTGATTTAAAAAAAAAAAAAAAAGGTTTTACACGGGTGTACCCCTTTAAGTTTTTTAGAAAGTCACAAAAGAAAGTGTAGACATATTTGGCTGTGACTTTTGAATTAATTTTCTCAAAAACTTAAGAGGTAAAAGTTACTTTTCTTTGATAAGCCCTTCCCCTTCTCCCCCCCAGAAGTCCGATGGAAGTTTATGGCGCTTTTGACAATCTCCAGATTATGTTACTCTTGGGCTGCAGAGATTGCTCTTTTGTACATTTAAATATCCTGCGGAATGACCGGCAGGCAAGTGTAGAGAATAGTTAGTTCAGAACAGGATATGAAGTTGAAATATGAAGTTGGGATACATGAGGACAGGATATGAGGTTGGGATATGAGGACAGGATATGAGGTCGTGATGGGAGAATAGGATATGAGGACAAGATATAAGGGCAGAATTATGAGGACAGGATATGATGTTTGGATATGATGTTTGGATATAAGGATGGCATATAAGGAAAGGGATATGAAGTTCGGATATGCGGGTGAGATATCACATTGGGATATGACAATGGGTACATGAAGACAGGAGATGAAGATGGGATATTAGATTGGGATATGAGGGCGAGGATATGAGGTCAGTATATGAGGACAGCATTGAGGGCGAGAGTGTCATTGTTACTTGCTTTTCCTCTCCAATAAGGTTGAAGTACATAGGCTGAACAATGCCAGGTACTCTGCTAGTAATTATAAGTCATGGGTTGAAATCAGCTGTCGATAACTTGTTGATGGGGGAAGGGGGACTAGGTGAGGACATATTCTCTGATATTGTAAGAAAACAGAAATATAAAATGAGTTCCCCAGGAAGTACTATAATTGCAAAGTCTTAGAGTCTTATAAGTGCACTGAGTCTTAGACTTTTTTTTTTATTGCACATTTCTACGTATTTGGCTGTTTTTTATTTTCTTCTGAAAAAGTAGTTATTTCCAAATATCTGCATGAGACTGGTTGTAGCAGCCAAAAAAGCACATTTGGCTTTTGGCCTTTTTGCATACAGAACTGGCTGCAGTTATGAGACCAGATAGCTTTTGGTTATGACAGTTTTGATAACAATCTGTCAAAAAGCCAGTATTCTGTATGCTACATAGGAAACTCAAAGGCAAGAATGCATTAGGATTGTTCATTTTGAATGATCCCTAAGTTTATATGTGAAGTTAGATGAGTAGTTAGATGAAAAAATGAATTATGTTGTTAAACATTAAAATCTACACAAAACTATATTTATGAATGCTTGCTTACACTGTAATACTAAGTGCATTTTTACTTACATCCCAAATTATTACTTACATCCCAAATTATTGTGGAGAATTAAATGGTTTTGCATTAACAATTCTGGAAATGTCATAGATAATTCCATGCTTAAAGGGGTACTCCCACCCTAGACATCTTATCCCCTATCCAAAGGATAGGGGATAAGATGTCTGATCGCGGGGGGCCCACTGCTGAGACCCCCCGCAATCTCGTCTATAGACATCTTGTCTATAGACATGAAGGGAGGGGGCGTGGTGTGACATCACGTCCCCAGTCCCGGAAACCTGGAGGTTTCCTAAACTGGAGATTCAGCACCCGCATAGAAAACGGGCACTGCAGTGAGATTGCGGGGGGTCTCAGCAGCGGGCCCCCCGCGATCAGACATCTTATCCCCTATCCTTTGGATAGGGGATAAAATGTTTTTGCCCGGAAAACCCCTTTAAGCTTTTACTGGTGATTTGCATTCTGAAAAGTGCAGTATTAACAGTGCACAGTGATCTGATTTAAGAAAGACGTAGAACATTGTACCATTTTGTTAGAAATAACAAGGTGGTGGCATTTTGCCATCACTGTTGTGCGTGTATATTCTATGTTATATAGCACTATCATTCATATCTTTCATTATTGCTACTACTAGTCATAGCTGGTGGGACCTATCTTATTTTCCTTTGGGGTTCTATTTACTCTAGGTGTGCCCTTGGTAACAGACTAGTTAATAGGTTAATAACTAGTGTCCCTGAAAATCAAGGTTTATTTATGCTATGTTCACACTGTGCATTTTGTTGCATTTTTAAATGGACATTGTCAGAATCAAAAACTTTTTATATGTTGTACATATTGGCAAAATATTAACGTTTCTAATTAACGTCATAAAAAAATATTCTCCTTTTCATGGCTTGTAAAAAAAGATCACTAGGGCTCCCTCATGCCATTAAAACATGGTCCTGTCTGGCTTCAACATCATCTTTGTCTCAGCTGAAGCACAAACTGTGACAAGGTCCAGTAGATGAAGGCGGGGCTAGCACTCCTTTGTGCTCACTCCTGTCCTGTCTATCAGGCTTCTGTCTGAAAACAAAGAGGAAGGGGTTACAGAGTAGCCTCCAGTGATTGGATGAAGAGACCCAGCACATCACAGCAGATTCAGGGAGCAAGTGAAAGCATGGTGAGTTAGGGCAGGCTCAGTGCTTGCCTCAGATACGTCCCTTCCTGAGCAGTGAATGTCAGAATGAGTAAGCAGCAGAACAGGAGGATTTGTGAGCCAAATAAAGAAGCCAAACACATAACAAAGGCATGTAAAACATCTGTATGACCTAGTTAATAACATATATAAGCATTATTGTTTTCTGTGATATGACAGGTATGCTTTAAAATGTATTTTCCATTTTGATTGGTGAACTCTAGTGTCACTTAATGAGTTTACCAATCAAAACAAAAAAATGTATGTTAAAAATGCAGCAAAAACATAGTGAGAACACAGCCTTAGGAGTTAAAATGCAAAGTTCCTGGTGAGTTTATGTGATTTAGAGGTTTAGAATTTTTAATCCGTGGTGGTCTTATATTGTTGAGTTGTTAACACTTACATGACAGAGATCCAGTAATAGCCTATCCAGTCTCCATTTTTGTTAGCTAACAGAAAATAGCTGCTACCCCCAAACTAAGACATGTTCTTGTACCTGACTCATCACAGATAATATTGTTTTAAAAGTGATAGGAGGGTGCAGTCCACAAAACAATTGATGACAGATTAGCTCACCAATCTAAAATATGGCTCTTGCACCAGTTTTGACTAAAAACAAAACAAAAAATGAATCAAACATTTTAAAATACAAACAAATTTGAGTTACCAAAGTTGCCACCAATATATAAAATTCATTCAAATTGCATAGATGTTGGAAAATTCTTACCATAGCTTTGTTTTATCCTTCCATTTTTCCTTAGTATTTCCTGCTTCCCTTCTTGGAAAGTAGGGAACTTGCCCCTTTATGGGACACCCCATGCAGAAACATTATCCTATTTAAAGGGGTACTTCGGTGAAAATTTTTTTTTTTAAATCAACTTGTGCCAGAAAGTTAAACAGATTTGTAAGTTACTTCTATTAAAAAATCTTTTGGTACTTTTTAGCAGCTGTATACTACAGAGGGAGTTTTTTCTTTTTGAATTTCTTTTCTTTCTGACCCCAGTGCTCTCTGTTGACACATCTGTCCGTGTAAGGAACTGTCCAGAGCAGAAGCAAATCCCCATAGCAAACCTATCCTGCTTTGGACAATTCCTGACATGGACAGAGGTGTCAGCATAGAGCACTGTGGTCAGACAGAAAATAAATCTGGTGTACCAACATATACAAATTGTGGATGTGTGGCTGTGTTTCTGTTTCTCTATTTTTGTTTTACATTTGTTTTAGTTGAAACTACTGGTTCATGTCGTAGACTTGTAGGGATGGGTTCAAATATCTGACACCCAGCATAGGAGAACTCAGCCTAAATCTCGACATAACTGGTGCCGCAACTGATGACAATGTGCATCAGTTGTCATCATTTCTATGGCATCTGGTGTCTATTGTTTCTGGCACCGGACAAGGCAATGCAGCAAGCTGCTTACCCCTGTCCGGTTTTTCCAACCATCCGGCATCAAAATTAAGATGCTGGATGATTGTTGTGAACTGTCCCATTCAAATGAATGGGATCAGTTCTAGCATCAGTTTCCCTCTGGTGCACGCCGGAGAGAAACTATGAAAGACAACTAATATATGTGAACCCAGCCTAAGTATTCACATTTGTTGCATTGGTCTCCATGATCACCAGATCTAACACCCTGCTACTTCTTTTTGTGGGGCTACATCAAGGACTCTGATCGATCTGAATCACCTGAGACCCACATCCCCAAAAAAGTGTAGTCCATGTAAAGTCATGGCCGTAAATGTTGGCACCCCCAAAATTTTTCTAGAAAATGAAGTATTTCTCACAGAAAAGGATTGCAGTAACACATGTTTTGCTTTACACATGTTTATTCCCCTTGTGTTTATTGGAACTAAACCAAAAAATAGAGGGGAAAAAGCAATTTGCACATATTGTCACACCAAACTCCAAAAATGGGCTGGACAAAATTATTGGCACCCTTACCTTAATATTTGGTTGCACACCCTTTGGAAAAAAATAACTGAAATCAGTCACTTTGTATAACCATCAATAAGCTTCTTGCACCTCACAGCCGGAATGTTGGACCACTCTTCCTTTGCAAACTGCTCCAGTTCCCTCTTATTAAAAGGGTGCCTTTTTCCAACAGCAATTGTAGGATCTATCCACAGGTGTTCAATGGGATTTAGATCTGGACTCATTGATGGCCACTTCAGAACTCTCCAACGGTTTGTTGACATCCATTTCTGTTTTTTTTTTTGTTTTTTACGTATGTTTGGGGTCATTGTCCTGCTGGAAGACCCAAGATCTCAGACGCAAACACAACTTTCTGACACTGGGTTGTACAGTGCGACCCACAATCCGTTGGTAATCCTCAGATTTCATGATGCCTTGCACACATTCAAGGCCCGGTGCCAGAGGCAGCAAAACAACCCCAAAAGATCATTGAACCTCCACCATATTTCACTGTAGGTACTGTGTTCTTTTTTTTTTGTAGGCCTCATTCCGTTTTTGGTAAACAGTAGAATGATGTGTTTTACCAAAAAGCTCTATCTTGGTCTCATCTGTCCCCAAGATGTTTTCCCAAAAAGGATTTTGGCTAACTCAAGTTCATTTTGGCAAAATGTATCTTGCTTTTTTATGTCTCTGTGTCAGCAGTGGGGTCCTCCTGGGTTTCCTGCCATAGTGTTTCATTTAATTTAAATGTCGACTGATAGTTCGCACTGACACTGATGCTCCGTGAGCCTGCAGGACAGCTTGAATATCTTTGGAACTTGTTTGGGGCTGCTTATCCACCATCCAGACTATCCTGCTTTGACACCTTTCATCAATTTTTCTCTTCCGTCCACACCCAGGGAGATTAGCTACAGTGCCATAGGTTGTAAACTTCTTGATAATGTTGTGCACTGTGGACAAAGGCAAATCTAGATCTCTTGAGATGGACTTGTAACCTTGAGATTGTTGATATTTTTCCACAATTTGGTTCTCAAGTTCTCAGACAGTTCTCTTTTCCTCTTTCTGTTGTCAAGAAAGACTCACAATGCAAAGACTAAGTGAACTTCTCTCCTTTTTATCTGCTTTCAGGTGGTACTTGCCCCAAGTGAGTTTAAAGGAACACCACATTCTTGAAACAATCTTATTTTCCCACAATTTTGAAAGGGTACCAATAATTTTGTCCAGCCCATTTTTGGAGTTTTTCCTCTCTTTTTTGGTTTAGTTCCAATACACAAAAAGGGAATAAACGTGTGTATAGCAAAACATGTGTTACTGCAATCCTTTTCTGTGAGAGATACTTCATTCTCTTGAAAAATTTTAGGGGTTCCAACAATTACGGCCATGACTGTAAAGCTTGGATAGATATTAGACTTGTGCACTAGAAAAATTTTCGTTTAATTTCGTTTCGTTTTTTCGTTTTGGAAAAAATTTTCGGTTCGGCAATATTTTTGGTTTAGATTTTTCGGATACATTCGGTATTCGGGTATTCGTGTTGTTTTTTCGGATACATTCGGTATTCGGGTACATTCGGTAAATCTTTTTAGTCTTTTTTTGGACTTTAGCGATCCTAATAGATAATGGAGATACCTTTTTTATTAAAATTTCGCAGGGTATCATAAAAAAATCATAATAAAAAAGATACAGTGGTGATGAAAAAAATTGTATCTAACGAAATGTATCTTTTTTATTATGAAATGTTTATTCATTTTTAAACAGGGATCAATTTATGTGAGCGGGTAAAGCACTAAAAATGTAGCCGACAATAATGAAAATGTAGTGTGTGCGTGTTTTTCACTTTTTTTTAAAACATTTTTTAGGTAGTACTACTACTCCCAGCATGGAACACACTCTTCCATGATGGGAGTAGTAGTTACCTGTACTAATTGACAGATTGCAGGGGTCCCTTGCAATCCTCTTGTATAATGTATAGATGCGGCGGCTGCTCTTCTATGGTCCCTGCACTCACGTATATTTACACATATTCATATTTCCCGCAGAGCTGTGATTGGTCAGATGGTTCCAGCCAATCACAGCTCTCTGTGAGAAATAGGAATATGTGTATATATACGGCCGTGCAGGGGTCCATAGGAGAGCGGCCGCTGCATTCATACATTATACTGGAGGATCGCAGCGGGTGTCAGGAGTGATACCCGCAGTGATCTTTCCTTTACTACAAGTACTAATACTCCCAACATGGAGTACACTCTGCTCCATGCTGGGAACTGTAGTACCTGTATTAATAGACAGATCGCAGCGGGTGTCAGAAGTTACACTCGCTGCCATATGTCTATTAATGCAGGTACTACAGCTCCCAGCATGGAGCAGAGTGTGCTCCATGTTGGGAGTATTAGTACCTGCAGTAAGGGACAGATCCCAGCGGATGTCACTCCTCCTGACACCCGCTGCGATCATCCTTATGTGAATGTCAGGATCAGCTGTTCTCAGGGCTACAGAGCCGGGAGAACAGCTGACGCTGAGCCGTAGGTATATATCGTATATCTACTGCCCAGCAAGAACTTACAGTGAGCCTGCAATGTGTATACAGTATACACATTGCTGGCTCACTTAACCCCTTGCTGAGCTGTGCGCTATGCGCAAGCCCAGCAAGGGAAGAGTTAACTTACACTGCTGGACAGTGTAGGTTAACCCTTTGGGCGGTATACACTATATACAGCTATCTATAGATAGCTGTATACAGTGTATACAGAAGACGAAGTCCAGCTTACTTCCCTCGAGTCCCGGGCGGGGTTCGTGTAGCTCCGCCCCCTAGTGATGACGTCATTAGGGGGCGGAGCTACAGAAGGGAACAAGGCTAATTAATCTGAAGCTCTGTTCACATTGTACGTTTTGTATAATGTGAACAGACCCTTCTGGCAGTGTCTACCCAGACAGGGAGACTCCAGCTGTTGCTAAACTACAACTCCCAGCATGCCCAGACAGCCAAAGGCTGTCTGGGCATGCTGGGAGTTATAGTTTTGCACCAATTGGTGGCTCCCTGTTTGGGTAGACATTGCATCATGGGTGCTCTCCCCAGCGGACAGCGCCAAAAATGTCATAACCAATTTTTTGTGTTTTTTTCTTCTCGTTTCAGATCCGTGTATGCAGAGGATTACTGCGGATTCGATGGATTACGGCGGATTATTTACTTTTTCCTTTAATAAAATGGTTAACGAGGGCTGTGGGGGAGTGTTTTTTTAAATAAAATAATTTTTCCAATGTGTTGTGTTTTTTTTTTTTTTTTTTTATTGAATTTTCAAGGTTGGTAGTGGACGCTGTCTTATTGACGGAATCCATTACTAGGCCAGGGCTTAGTGCTAGCCCCAAAAACAGCTAGCGCTAACCCCCAATTATTACCCCGGTACCCACCGCCACAGGGGTGCCGGGAAGAGCCGGTACCAACAGGCCCGGAGCGTCAAAAATGGCGCTCCTGGACCTAGGCGGTAACAGGCTGGCGTTATTTAGGCTGGGGAGGGCCAGTAACAATGGTCCTCACCCACCCTGGTAACGTCAGGCTGTTGCTGTTTGGTTGGTATTGTGCTGAGAATGAAAATACGGGGAACCCTATGCGTTTTTTTTTTTTAAATTTAAATAAAAAAATTAAAAAAAAAAAACGCATAGGGTTCCCCGTATTTTCATTCTCAGCCAGATACCAACCAAACAGCAACAGCCTGACGTTACCAGGGTGGGTGAGGACCATTGTTTTTGGCCCTCCCCAGCCTAAATAACGCCAGCCTGTTACCGCCTAGGCCCAGGAGCGCCATTTTGACGCTCCGAGCCTGTTGGTACCGGCTCTTCCCGGCACCCCTGTGGCGGTGGGTACCGGGGTAATAATTGGGGGTTAGCGCTAGCTGTTTTTGGGGCTAGCACTAAGCCCTGGCCTAGTAATGGATTCCGTCAATAAGACAGCGTCCACTACCAACCTTGAAAATTCAATAAAAAAAAAAAAAAAAAACACAACACATTGGAAAAATTATTTTATTTAAAAAAACACTCCCCCACAGCCCTCGTTAACCATTTTATTAAAGGAAAAAATAAATAATCCGCCGTAATCCATCGAATCCGCAGTAATCCTCTGCATACACGGATCTGAAACGAGAAGAAAAAAAACACAAAAAATTGGTTATGACATTTTTGGCGCTGTCCGCTGGGGAGAGCACCCATGATGCAATGTCTACCCAAACAGGGAGCCACCAATTGGTGCAAAACTATAACTCCCAGCATGCCCAGACAGCCTTTGGCTGTCTGGGCATGCTGGGAGTTGTAGTTTAGCAACAGCTGGAGTCTCCCTGTCTGGGTAGACACTGCCAGAAGGGTCTGTTCACATTATACAAAACGTACAATGTGAACAGAGCTTCAGATTAATTAGCCTTGTTCCCTTCTGTAGCTCCGCCCCCTAATGACGTCATCACTAGGGGGCGGAGCTACACAAACCCGGCCCGGGACTCGAGGGAAGTAAGCTGGACTTCGTCTTCTGTATACACTGTATACAGCTATCTATAGATAGCTGTATATAGTGTATACCGCCCAAAGGGTTAACCTACACTGTCCAGCAGTGTAAGTTAACTCTTCCCTTGCTGGGCTTGCGCATAGCGCACAGCTCAGCAAGGGGTTAAGTGAGCCAGCAATGTGTATACTGTATACACATTGCAGGCTCACTGTAAGTTCTTGCTGGGCAGTAGATATACGATATATACCTACGGCTCAGCGTCAGCTGTTCTCCCGGCTCTGTAGCCCTGAGAACAGCTGATCCCGACATTCACATAAGGACGATCGCAGCGGGTGTCAGGAGAAGTGACATCCCTGGGATCTGTCCCTTACTGCAGGTACTAATACTCCCAACATGGAGCACACTCTGCTCCATGCTGGGAGCTGTAGTACCTGCATTAATAGACATATGGCAGCGAGTGTAACTTCTGACACCCGCTGCGATCTGTCTATTAATACAGGTACTACAGTTCCCAGCATGGAGCAGAGTGTACTCCATGTTGGGAGTATTAGTACTTGTAGTAAAGGGAAGATCACTGCTGGGAATCACTCCTGACAGGCGCTGTGATGCTCCTGTATAATGTATGAATGCGGCGGCCGCTCTCCTATGGACCCCTGCACGGCCGTATATATACACATATTCCTATTTCTCACAGAGAGCTGTGATTGGCTGGAACCATCTGGCCAATCACAGCTCTGCGGGAAATATGAATATGTGTACATATACGTGAGTGCAGGGGACCATAGAAGAGCAGCCGGCGCATCTATACATTATACAAGAGGATCGCAAGGGACCCCTGCAATCTGTCAATTAGTACAGGTAACTACTACTCCCATCATGGAAGAGTGTGTTCCATGCTGGGAGTAGTAGTACTACCTAAAAAATGTTTTAAAAAAAAGTGAAAAACACGCACACACTACATTTTCATTATTGTCGGCTACATTTTTAGTGCTTTACCCGCTCACATAAATTGATCCCTGTTTAAAAATGAATAAACATTTCATAATAAAAATGATACATTTCATTAGATACAATTTTTTTCATCACCACTGTATCTTTTTTATTATGATTTTTTTATGATACCCTACGAAATTTTTATAAAAAAGGTATCTCCATAATTTTTTAGGATCGCTAAAGTCCAAAAAAAGAATAAAAAGATTTACCGAATGTACCCGAATACCGAATGTATGCGAAAAATCAAACTATATTCGTTCGTTTACGGATAACGAATGCATTCGTTATTTACAGCATTATTGTCGGGAAATAACGAATGTATTCGTTACTTTGCTATTCGTATTATCGTGGCTATTCGGGAATGTTCAAAATATGTTTTCGTGCATTCGGATCGGTCCGAATGCACGAAAACGGTAAAATTCGTTAATTTAGACATTCGTGCCGAACCGAATTGCACATGTCTAATAGATATTAAATAGTGTGTTATGAATACTGAGGCCGTAATTTTCCACTCTCCACATGTGTTTAGTGTTGTGGTTTAAAACATCTGCACTATATTTTGGACAGCTACTCAAAGAGGGTGCATAGTAGGTAGTCCTTTGACCATACGAGGTATGCAGATGATATATGGAATCAAAGTTGTGGGAACAGAAAAAATATCCGTATCCAGCCACAACTATATCCATATCAAGCTACAACTATACCTTAACAATTCACATTCACAAATTAATATAAATTAAGACCTCTAGAACATTAGTCATTGTACATTGGCAAAAGCAAGTAAAAAAAAAAAAAACACTTTTTACTAAGAATATAAATAGGAGGTAGTCAGGTTCAGAACATAAATGCTCATAGATGAACTGAAAACACCTCTCTTAACACACTCTGCATTTTTCTGGAATTAAAATAAAAAAATGTAATTCCTTTACGGTGATAGATGGGTGGATGGCTTGTGAATGTAATTACACCGCAGACAGATTTGTCATCATCGCTCGGACAAGTCTATAGCAACCACCAGCCACTTTAACTTCAAAATGCTTTTATTCTGGACTGACTCTGTTTCTTCTGCATTTAAACATTTTAGGATAAAACATACAATCTTGTTTATGTAGCAATTAAGGATCAATATACATTTTTATATTCTTACCCAAAATTTATAGCCAAAAACTTTTCAATAGATATTTGCATACATTTGGGCTAGGTTCACACAAAGTAAAATTTTTCACGCATATTATATTTTACACACAGTAATCCCTAAAAAATGTGGCCACATTTTATTCTGCAGCCACATTTTTGCAGATTACAGGCACATTTTTGTAACAAATCACTGTGTAAAATAGAAAAAAACGCCACATTTTATGTAGTGTGATCTCTGCCTTAGTACTGGAAATCAGGAATATTAGAGCAAATTTGTGAGAAATAACTTGGCATAACTTGGCATAACTTGGCATATTGTGGAGCATAGTGCCATGTAAGCTGCATAAAAGATATTCAAGGACAAAATCCTGAAATGTTGATCCAAATTTCAGAATAATTTTTGGCAAAAAGTAATAAATGCAGCTTAGTAAAGCTGGGTTCACATATATAAGGTAAGGCGCCCGACACAGTTTCCCTCCGGCGTGCACCGGATGGAAACTGATGCTAGAACTGATCCCATTCATTTAAAAGGGGCAGTTCACAATCATCCAGCATTTGACACCGGATGGTTGGACACACAACGAAGGACACCGGACAGGGAAACACAGCTTGCTGTGTTCCCCTGTCTGCTGTGCAAAAACAATGGACTTGTCATCAGTTGTGGCATTAGTTGCGTCTAGATTTAGGCTGAGTTCACCTGTGCCAGATGCCGGACATATGTGAACCCAGCCTAATAGGAAATACATCCTTAAGTGAAATGTCAGCAGAGCAACTGTCAGAGTAGTGAGAATATGGGGCTCTCTACCAGAGGATTTGGTCATGGTGAACTGAATAAAAGAGTTCAAAAAGGGACCTGGATGGGTTTCTGTAGAGTAATAACTGTACAAGTTATGGATACTAGATCTATAGGAACAGAAAGTTGATCCAGGGATTTATTCTGATCTGATTCTGGTAATATTGGAGTCGCAAAGGAATTTTTTCCCCTAGTATGGGCCAATTGGCATCATCTTCATAAGGGTTTTTTTGCCTTCCTCTGGATCAACACATTAGGGACACAATAGGATATAGGTTAAACTTGCCGGACTCCGGTCTTTTCATTCTATATTACTAAGTAATTAATTTTTTTATGGAGGTAAATTACTAATATCCCCATGTAAATGTTTGTGGTGCATAAAATTGCATGCCATATAAGTGAGCATATAAGTGACAACTATCCTGTTGAATTTGATTTTCCTAACCATGATGATGTGGGGAAATTACAATTTACTTGTTGCATATGTAATTTTACATTAGTTAATAAAATGTTTTTTCCTGGGTAGATGCCTTAGTGGCTCCTGCTAAGCATATCACAGGAGCTGTTATGTAACCTAGGCTTATGCATGTGTGAATTTATTTATTTATTTTTTTATTATGGCAATTCTAGGGTATGACAATAAAAGCCACAGTGTTATTGATTATCTGCAAATTACCTATGCTGATCATGTCAGAGTAAATAGCAAAGAAAATAACATGGCATTTGTCACTCTCCCTTCATTGCCCCCTTCAAAATAATAAATATATTTATGAATTTTCACCATCATTTCTCATATAATGGTTTCCTATATTGTCTGTTGCAGAACTCAATGATAAAAATCTGGCTGCCACTAGGAGGAGCTTACAAAAAAACAAAAAAAAAAAAACAGATTTAGACCACTCTCATTAAAGGGGATAAGATGTCTGATCAAGGGGGTCCCGCTGCTGGGGACCCCCTCAATCTCTCCTGCAGCCCCCCGAGTCATCACTGCACGGAGCTAAGTTTGCTCCGTGCGTGATGACTCATGATACAGGGGCCGGAGAATCGTGATGTCCCCACCCCCTTGTGACATCACGCCCCGCCTCCTCAATGCACGTCTATGGGAGAGGGTGTGACGGCAGGGGGCGGAGTACCTCTTTAAGGTTAATAATACTTAACATTTCTATGTTGTACATTCTAATCCTCCTTTTACTGTTTGCTGCAGGCAGCCAGGATTTTATCAAGGTATTGCAGCAGTTGTGTTTACTTAAATGGGACAACATGCAATATCTTGTAATGGTGTTAAGAATAGTAAAGTGTTAGAAAGCTCAAGTGAAAGCGTTCTCAATGGTCATTATTTGTGTTCCTGTTCAAAATAACTTGTATATATTTTTCTGATACCTACAACATTTATTCAGGGGTACACTTGTTTATCTTCATCTGAATGTCCTATTTACCTCTGTATACCTTACACTGATATACTGCTACCTCTCAATGCTAAACACGTCTGGTTTTATTATAAATTCATTATACAATAGTTACAACTTAAAGTCATCCCTTTATTGTAGAAGCCAACATAGTTCAGTAGTTCGTTCTGCTTGGAGATTCCGTGTTATTTTACCTTATATCATATTAAATTATATTAGCCTCACATTTTCTGTCTTGAAAGAATCCCAAATTATTATTTGGTTTAGCTGCCCTATGGAGTATTAAACCTCTCGCAGATTCTTGTGTCAACTGTAAGGAGGCATATAATATTTTTCTCTGCTGACCATTTGTAATGTCACTAATAAAGATATAACTGAGTGCGGCTCCATAACAGATTCCTTAGACACTCATGATTTTCCGGTAACTTTTCATAACATAAGCCAGAGGCGTTAGAACATCTGACAGCTTTAGTAATACAAAATAAAATAATTTAAGAGAAAGGTCATTTATTTTTCCACTTTCAGATGAAAACATTTAACCATAAGATGTCAGTGGTAAAATCTGATATTGGATACTTGTTAACAAATCTGCTCTATGGGACTCTGCAGAATTGTTGACTGGGTCGAAAGAGGTTTAAACATTTCTCATTTTTATTCTATTAAATATCACCAGTCCAGTTTGAAAATTTACTGATGGCGTGTTTTTACGAATACAACAAAACTTATTCTAGATATTGCTTCAAAAATTAGACATAAATATATATAAAGAAACATAGTTTTTACATTTTACTCAAATAAAAAGGTTGCTGTCTTTGGATAGTCCCACTGCTTATAACCGGTTCCCAAAGTGGGGAAATTATTAGCGATAAAAAAAAAAAAAAAAAAGATTTCTGCATTAAAAGGGTAACTCTCACTAAAACTAATTTTTGCTATTGCGCTACTTATTGTCAATAAAAAATATTTCTTATATAGTTTGTTTAAAAAAAATGAAGTTTTCTATGTTTTATTTGTACTTCAAAAATCTTAAGAGCACGTTTTCCCCCATCTTATACAAAGACTTTGGACCAAAGTCCATACACAGAAAGTGCAGCCTGGAGTGCTGAGGGGGGGGGTCCGGCCTCATCCAATCCTAGCTCCTCTCACACTCAACTGCCATATGCTGTTGGTTGGACACCCCCCCCCCCTCAGCACTCCAGGCTGCACTTCCTGTGTTTGGGCTTCCGTCCACAGTCCGTGTATGAGATGGGAAAAATGTGCTCTTGAGCTTTTTTAGGCACAAATAAAACAAAGAAAACTTCATTAAAAAAAAAAGCAAATTATATTAGAAATATTTTTTATTTACCATAAGCAGTGCAATAGCAAAAATTAGTTTTAATGAGAGTGCCCATTTAACCTAGCTAATGGAGCACTGCCCAAGGACCAAGCCTGCCACCGGAATAAGGAGGATAACGGATGAAGAAGGGCCATAGATCGGAGATAGGTAATTTCATCAGTGTCATCCACACTACCAGCCTGTACCAACACTTTACGCTGTACTTCACAGCATACCTGTCATATCACATAAAAGTAATACTTATATCTGTTAATTAATATAGTCATGGCCGTAAATGTTGGCACCATGAAATTTTTCAAGAAAATAAAGTATTTCTCACAGAAAAGGATTGCAGTAACACATGTTTTGCTCTACACATGTTTATTCCCTTTGTGTGTATTGGAACTAAACCAAAAAAGGGAAGACAAAAAGCAAATTGGACATAATTTCACACCAAACTCCAAAAATGGGCTGGACAAAATTATTGGCACCCTTAACTTAATATTTGGTTGCACACCCTTTGGAAAAAATAACTGAAATCAGTCGCTTCCTATAACCATCAATAAGCTTCTTACACCTCTCAGCCGAAACGTTGGACCACTCTTCCTTTGCAAACTGCTCCAGGTCTCTCTTATTGCAAGAGCACCTTTTCCCAACAACAATTTTAAGATCTCGCCACAGTTGTTCAATGGGATTTAGATCTGGACTAATTGCTGGACACTTTAGAACTCTCCAGCACTTTGTTACCATCCATCTCTAGGGGCTTTTTTATGTATGTTTTGGGTCATTGTCCTGCTGGAAGACCCAAGATCTCGGACACAAACCCAGCTTTCTGACACTGGGCTGTACAGTGCGACCCAAAATCCGTTGGTAATCCTCAGAATTCATGATGCCTTGCACACATTCAAGGCACCCAGTGCCAGAGGCAGCAAAACAACCCTAAAACATAATTGAACCTCCACTATATTTCACTGCAGGTACTGTGTTCTTTTCTCTGCAGGCCTCATTCTGTTTTTGGTAAACAGTAGAATGATGTGTTTTACCAAAAAGCTCTATCTTGGTCTCATCTGTCCACAATTTTGGCTTATTCAAGTTCATTTTGGCAAAATGTAGTCTTGCTTTTTTATGTCTCTGTGTCAGCAGTGGGGTCTTCCTGGGTCTCCTGCTATAGTGTTTCATTGCATTTAAATGTTGATGAATAGTTCACGCTGACACTGATGCTCTGTGAGCCTGCAGAACAGCTTGAATATCTTTGGAACTTGTTTGGGGCTGCTTGGGGCAAATCTAGATCTCTGGAGATGGACTTGTAACCTTGAGATTGTTGATATTTTTCCACAATTTTGGTGCTCAAGTCCTGAGACAGTTCTCTTCTCCTCTTTCTGCTGTCCATGCTTAGTGTGACACAGTTTTTATGTGTCTAGTTTCTGTATTTCACATAATTATCTATCTAATCTGCTGCTCACTCATTCTGACATTTACTACACAGGAAGGGAAATGTCAAAGGTAAACAATGAGCCTGCCCTCACTCACCATGTATTCACTTCCTCCCTGAATCTGCCATGTTCTGCTGTATTTTTTCATCCAATCACTGCAGGCTGCTCTGTAACCCCTCCTCTCTGTTTTCAGATAGGAGTCTGACAGGACAGGAGTGTGAACAGAGGAGTGCTAGTTCTGAGCTTACTTCCTAGACTTTGTGCTAGCCTTTGCTTCAGCTAGGACAAAGATGATGCTGCAGCCGGACAGGATTATAGAGGTCTTTTTTTATATGCAACAATTTCCATAAAAAGTGATTACATTTTTTTATATGAAGTATATTAGAAAGGTTAATGTTTTGCCAAGATGTACGACATATATAAAAAAGTTTTTGATTTAGCCAGTGCCCATTTAAATTGCTGAGCTGTCTGTGTAATGCAAAACAAGAAAAGTCCTCCAGACTGAGAGACCTTTGTAATGAGAATCAAGGGTATTAAAGGGGCACTCCACTGCCCCAGCGTTTGGAACATTTTGTTCCGAAGGCTGGGTGCAGGCTGTGGGTGTCGTGACGTCATGGCCATGCCCCTCAATGCAAGACTTGTATTGAGGGGGCATGGCATCACAAGGGACGTAGCCATGATGTCATGACTCCCGCAGCCCCCACCCAGCATTTGGAACAACATTTTCAGAATGCTGGGGCAGTGGAATAACCCTTTAAGTCCTAATTTCTTAACAGGGTAAACTGAAATGGATTTCTAAACTTGACATTGTTTTACAGAGAATCTACTAAAATCCATGGGTGTCCACTAGTGCAAAACATAACACAAGGACCTTAGAAAGTCTGTAGGGCTCACTAACTGCAAGTGTTTCCACAACAAAAAAGTATCTGAAAGCACCAAATTGGACCCACTGCTATCTGAAATAAATGGTGTTTTAATTACAGTAAATGATTTTGGAATTAAATAATAAAGTTCTAGCAGTGAGCTTGACCAAATAGCAAATATATATATATATATATATATATATATATATATATATATATTCACTGTACATGAGCAGACTCCCGTACAGTGGTATAATATAAATACAGTGGAATAATGGAATGAATACAGTGGAACAATATGAATACAGTGGTATAGTATGAATATAAAAAGAAAGAATTTTGAACTATATTGCATTTAAAAAGTTAAATGGTAATTAAAGTTGGATATTGACTTGCAAAACATTTGGCAATTCAAAATGTGCTTAGTTAGGTTCTGTATATTTATTACATTAGATTAGAAATCATTCAATGTGACCAATATGCAAAAAAGGGGACATCTGAGAGTGAGTGTACTTTTTCTATTTACTTTTTCAGTTACCAGATATGACCTTTTAAACACCATTATCCCTGGGGACAAAATAAATAATTACTTTTTGCATTTCTTTGTTTAACTGAATGCACCAAGTGGAAGAATATATATTAGAATGTATGATTAGAAGGTCACAGTAAACTAAGACCCATTCAGACATTAGTTAGGTAATATCCAATAGTAAACTGAACATATTCAAACTTCAATAAAAGATGTACAGGGATAGATACACTGACTAAAAATGTAGAATTCATGGATACATGACTTGTGAAGCCTCTGCCTACCTTTACCAACAAAATATTTACGAAACTATCACTATAGTGTTTACTTTATATTTTATGCCTTCTGGTTAGGAATGAGTTTTCAAATCTTTTTCAAGTGACATTGTCCTAAAATCTCCTTTACCCCTTAAGGACCGGGCGTTTTTCGGTTTTTGCTCTTTCGTTTTTTCCTCCTTACATTTAAAAAATCATAACTCTTTAAATTTTGCACCTAAAAATCTGTATTATGGCTTTTTTTTTGCGCCACCAATTCTACTTTGTAATGATATCAGTCATTTTACCCAAAAATCTATGGCAAAACGGGAAAAAAAATCATTGTGCGACAAAATTGAAAAAATACAGCCATTTTGTAACTTTTGGGGGCTTCGTTTCTACGTAGTAAATTTTTCGGTAAAAATTACACCTTATTTTTATTCTTTAGGTCCATACGGTTAAAATGATACCCTACTTGTATAGGTTTGATTTTGTATTACTTCAGAAAAAAATCATAACTACATGCAGGAAAATTTATACGTTTAAAATTGTCATATTCTGACCCCTATAACTTTTTTATTTTTCCGTGTTCAGGGCGCTATGATTGTTCATTTTTTGCGCCGTGATCTTAAATTTTTGTCGGTACCATTTTTGCTTTGATCTGACTTTTTGATCGCTTTTTATTAATCTTTTCATGATATAAAAAGTGACCAAAAATACGCTATTTTGGACTTTGGATTTTTTTGTGCGTACGCCATTGACCGTGCGATTTAATTAGCAGTACATTTTTTTAATTCGGACATTTCCGTACGCGGGGATACCACATATGTTTATTTTTGTTTTTATTTACACTGTTTTTTTTTTATTGTTGGAAATGCCGGGTGATTCAAACTTTTATTAGGGGAAGGGATAATTCAAACGGTTAATGATTTTTTTTTAGACTTTTCTTTTGCAACATTATAGCCCCCATAGGGGGCTATAACATTGCATTTACTGATCTTTAACACTGTTCAATGCATCTCCATAGGGATGCAATGATCAGTGTTTTCGGCGATTGCTCAAGCCTGGATCTCAGGCTTGAAGCATTCAATCGGCGATAGGACTGCAGGAAGGAAGGTAAGAGACCTTCCTCCTGTAGTACAGCTGTTCGGGATGCCGCGGTATAATTTTATATTGCTATCACGCCCCCTCCCGTAGGTTTGCATTGAGGGGCGGAGCGTGACGTCACACGCCGGCGCAGGCGTGACCTCACATGCCGCCCGCCCTGTAGTCGCCGGTAATCAGTCCCGGAGCGAACACGCTCCGGGGACTGATTACAAATGGGGTGCCGTGTGCATGATCCCGGGGATCCCCAGCACAGCCTTTAGATAGGGAATAAGATGTTTAAGCACCGGAGAACCCCTTTAAGGAGTTAACAGGTGTTTTTGTAACACAGAATTCAAAATAGGTGTGTCCTATGTAACAATGCCCTTCAACAGGATGCAGAAACATGGTGTAAACTGGGCTTGAGTATCACTTAGTAAAAGTAGTAAGTATCACTAGTAACAGTAGTAAAACAGTTTTCTTTCTTCTGCTGGATAAATATTTTGTATGATTTTTCCCAGAAAGCATTGCCTTGAAGACTAACTCACAAATGGAAAAGCAATAGTAATGTGGAGATCTCCTAAAAATAATTTGTTATTGGAGGCATTATCCAGTCATTTAATACATGGTGTGCTATTCATTTTAATTGGTAGCATGTCATACTACACATACACTGCCGCAATAACTGTACTTCATTGAAAAACACTAAAATATTTGCAATTAATAACTTTGATCAGCTCTATAACATGCTCAGAGCTCAAATGTCAACAGGTGTTGTCTAGTTGCAGCACACATGCCTTCTCCCTCCCCCACCCCTCCCTGCCCTGCATAATTGATCTACAGGACCTGGCTTTCAGCACTGAACCATGGGCATAAATTAGGCAACACATGGGGGGGTGGGAAAGGAAGGAAGTGTACATGCTGTGGCTTAGCACAGCCTCCTTGACACGAGCTCTGACCATGACATAGGACTCACAGACTCTCTTAAAGGGGTACTCCGCCCCTAGACATCTTATCCCCTATCCAAAGGATAGGGGATAAGATGTCAGATTTCCACGGTCCCGCTGCTGGCGACCCCCGGGATCGCCGCTGCGGCACCCCACTGTTATTACTGCACAGAGCGAGTTCGCTCTGCACGTAATGACGGGCAATACAGGGGCCGGAGCATCGTTAAGTCACGGCTCCACCCCCTAGTGATGTCACGACCCGCCTCCTCAATACGAGTCTATGGGAGGGGGCGTGGAGGTTGTCACGCCCCTGCCATAGACTTGTATTAAGGGGGTGGGCAGGGATGTCACGAGGGACGGAGCCATGATGTCACGCTGCTCCGTCCCCTATATCGCCCGTCATTACGCACAGAGCGAACTCGCTCTGTGCAGTAATGATAGCACGGTGCCGCAGTGGAGATCCCGGGGGTCCCCAGCAGCAGGACCGCGGCGATCTGACATCTTATCCCCTATCCTTTGGATAGGGGATAAGATGTCTAGGGGCAGAGTACCCCTTTAAACAAGGATGAAGCAGTAACTTGTCATAAACATTTGCTTTTAGGTGTTATAACACATGCTCCCACAAATTACATTTACTTATTTAAATTTTTTCCTGAATTTTAAATATCGGGTATTTCAAATCCACATCTTTATTGCACTATTGTTTCAGTGTATTTTTGTTTCTTTTTTTTTTCCCTTTTGTTTCTTTTTTACTGTGCATTTTCTACAAGCTATCACAGATCAAATTATAAACCTTTTTTGAGGATTAAGCTTGACTCAGTCTTATCCTTCCAATTTGCTTAAGGCTACGAAGAGTGCAATAGTATTTGAACTACATCTGTAATTAAGATACATAACCATGATGTCTTTGTTTATGGGATTATAAAACCAGCTTCCTCACATATCACAAATGTACAAACATTGTACAATGTATCTTATAAAACAGGCACTTTATATTTTTTGCTTTGGTCCTTGAGTGTTCAATATTAGACTTTTTCTTGAGACTTTATATTAATGTGCAAATTCTATTTCAATTATTAAATTGTTGGAACTCTTTGTTGTCTTGTGAATACTTTTATGGCATTTATGAGGATCAATGAACACTGTGCACTACCTGCCTACGCCTTTAAAGATATCCTCCCTTTTATGTCGGCTTCAAAGGAGAAAAAAAATATATTGTATATTCCAACAAAACACATCACTACTTAAACATTCCATAGCTAATTTGTGTGCCTCTTTGTTTTTTTTTTTTTTTTTTTTTTTTTTCCTTTATTTAATTCTCTTTCGTAGCATTTTTTCATAGATCTTTTCTTCTTTAAAGAGAAACTGACACATTTTTCACCCACACTAAACCAATATATATTATAGTGTAGGTGAATAGCTTTAAAAAGAAGGGTAACTTACATATTTAGGTGCTATATCTGCCGCGTTATGCCAGTTGGTAAACGTGTTTCCATTGCACCCCAGAGCACAATGAAGGCAGGGAGCCAGCTCACCAAGCTCATTCCTTCCCATCCTGCCCTCTTCTGTGACATAGAGCCTGCAGGGGATAGTAGGCAACGCTGCAAAGCTACAGTGTGGTGTAGCGAGGAGCAGAACGCTCCCCCAATGATTTTAAATCACAAAAGTGGGTGGGCTGGGGGAAGAAAATTGATGAGGTAGGGGTGCTAGGCAAGCCGGCTGTGCTGGCTGGCAGTACAATGGAAACAAGATTACCAACGGGCATATCTTTGCAGATGTGGCACCTAAATATGTAAATTACCCCTCTTTTTACAGCTATTCACCCACAATATAACCCAGCATATTAGGATCAGTACGGGTGAAATAGCTGTCAGTTTCTCTTTAACATTTGCACATTCATGGAACAGCTAGAATCTTGCACACTTTATCAGACACTTTGGTCTAATGAAATAACTTCTGTCCCAGATAGCAGCTGCTTACCCCTCCTCTATCCAATGAGAACACAAGTTCTATTCTGTCATACCAAATGACTTAATATTTTATGTTAATGAGTCCTATATTTATACATTGTTACATGGTGTGATAGACAGACGAAAGACAGACAGATAGATAGATAGATGGATATAAGATAGGTAGATAGATAGATAGATATGTAGATATGTAGATAGATAGGTGATAGATAGATAAATAGGTAGATAAATGATAGCTAGATAGATAATAGATAAATATGAGTTAGATAGATACATAATAGATATGAGATAGGTAAATAGAATGGAAAAAAGAGAAGCACGTTGTCTATTTAACCATATGCTTTTGTTATTCTACTCCACACATTGTCTAAATCAATTGGTATTCACACCTGGGAATATTGTGTGAATAAATTGCACATTTATTCAGATCTTAGTGAACAAAGACTTGAGAACCAACACAGAAGCTGCAAGTTTGCAACTCTTGGTTGACCCACATTCTTCAGCCTAGTGAAGGATTTCCCCTGTACTAATTTATCTAGTATGATATCATTCATGTCTGACATGATAACACGTAAAGATAATATCTACAGGGAAAACACACCTGTTCAGAGCTAAAATATATAGCCTGAAAAAAAGCTACCATTATTCTCCTTCCAAGTCTCCTTACTGGTTCCAGAAGAAGCCACACATGAATCTCCTAAAAAAGTTCAGTTCTTTAGTTCACATAGTACTTAAACTGATTTTGCTCTATGGATTTTTACTGACCACAAGGTACAATGCCAGAAATACTGAAAACACAATTGCATATATAGTATGCTAAGGACTGGGATTTAATAATATGCCATAGATCTAAGAGAACATAAGTATAGGTTGCATTTCCTAATCAAGTCATTGAGATGCAAAATTATATACTAACCATCTTTAATAATCATGTATGTGGAAGGAGCTTAAATGGGCACTGTCAGATTTTGTTACTGATGTAAATTTAAGACCCTTTTTAATATGGTTGTTTTGAAAATCCCACCACTAGGGGTCCCCATATCTATTGGGACACTAACCAGCCCTTCCGCAGCATCAGGCATGTCCACGAGTCATGGACTAGAGATAACTCATGGACAAGGTGGCATGAGCAGATGCACCAATCACCTCCCACCACCACAAGAGAGGGACACGCCCCCTTCCCCTGAGAGATTCTAATACTGTGAGCTAATGAAAGGGGGATTTTTATAATAAATATAGATGATAAAGACATACAAACTAAATGTACATGGTCGGGATTAGGTACTGAGTAACTTTTTTTTTTTTTTTTGGGGGGGGGGGGGGGCGGGGGGTCTGACAGATACGCTTTAAAGGGATTGTCCAGTAAAAGAAACAACCCATGTATGGTGTTAAAATGTATAATAAAACACCTTATTAATATAATGTTATTTACAATGCTATTATCCAAAGTGCAAATATCATCCATTTCAGCTGTGGTTTCTTCCTGTAGGGTGTGACAACACATCACAAGGATCACTGCTCTGTCCCTCCTCCTTTTCCCTCCTGTCAGCATGGGACAAGACCAGTGATGTAAAGGGGGGCTGGTATTACTGCTCATTAGAGTTATGAATCATTATATGTGGTGGCAGTGAGCCTGTTTTGACAGAATCTACTGTGACTGAGAATGGGCTCCCTGCTGCCTTATCTAACAAGCGATAAACCTTTTGAGCAGTAATACCAGCTCTGCTGTTACATGACACACACACAAGAAGAACCCCACAGATGAAATCAATGATCTATTCACTTTAAATAATACCACTATATAACCCCTTTAATATAAAATATATCAGCTGTTTGGGAATATGTTCTTTTTCACATGGGGAAAATATGAATTACAATGAACATTTCAAATGAACATAATTATGACTATGTAAAATCAAGCAATAGACTCAGGAGCATCGCTATTTAACAGTATAGAGCATCTGTATCCCCTGACAGAGCTGGTAAAATCTGCAGGATTCACACCTTGAATTCCGGCATTATGTAGGTTTAACCTGGCTTGACTCCCCTGCATCCCCTCTTCACAAATGCTGAATTGTAGGAGTCAAGTGTAAAAGCAAATATTCATACTTCAGCCTCATATATACAATGACCCAGTGTGTAATTGGCAATATGGAATTGCAGTTTACAATTACCATAGCAGAAATGATTGTTGATAAATACATCCCACTGAATCCTATGGGTCATACTGTGGAGCACATCAATATATATATATAATGCAGAGGCTTCTATTTTTATGGCTCTCACAATGAAAGGTAGTGTTTACCTGACTTCTCTGTCTATAGGTTGCCCACATCATATTGAATAGTCACGATCTCAGAACCTGAGTGCCTTGATAACTATACAGATTGTATATACATTATAAATGTACTCTGCAGAAATAAAGCATTTTCTGCTTTAATAATATAAATTATAAATAAAGACGGTTTAAAGATTCCAACTAAAACAAAGATGTGTCTTTACTAGAATTTGTAGATTATTTTGGCATTAACATAATATATGATATTTGTTATGTTAACAGTAAATCTTATATTGAAGCAAAATGTGTAAAATAAGCAGTTTTGTACATTCAAGAAGCTTTTACATTGTATTTGCTGAATTCTTATTTTAACCACTCCTTATCAGTGTATGAGGGATAATCTAAATTACTGCTGTAACAGATTTTGTGATTGCATTGATTTACCCATGTACCATGTGCATGTACTAGGTCTGCAAAGTGGAGGGCTTTACAGATAAAAAAAAAAAAAGATGTATGCATAGTGAATAAAGCCAAATATGTAAGGAGTCTGCTATTGTGAGATTCCAAGGTTTCTTTCTAATCTCTTCTTTACAGCATTTTTTTTTTTGCAAAAGCTCCCCCCCTTTCAAAAAACGCTATATTACATGTGGATTGCAAGTACCAAGTGATTCAGATACTTCTATTACAAACATTATGCTCTACTGGTACCCTACCAAGCCCATCATTCTTGTTGAAATAGTGTTAACTTCCAGAATGCTGCACACTGCCATTGCCTACAAATCCCATGATGTGGCTGTCTCTCCTTGTCTGCCTAATCCTCTTACCCCTTCCAATTAGCAGTGAACATGCTCAAAAGTAATTCACAGAGTTGCATGATGTCATGGCAGGATCGGTAATACAACTGAGCTCACTGATTCACAAGAGCAGGGCTGTAAAGCTGTAGGCTGGCTTAGATGTAGAAGCCAAGATAACAACCATGATGCAAGTGTGCGATGTCAAGTCACAAAATGGCAGGGGGGGGGGGGGCTGAGCATATTAAGGAATGAAAATAAACGGAACTACACCACTTCCAGTAGCACAGAAAATACAATCAGAATAATTTTGGTCCTTATGCCACTTTCTACATTGGATTGCTTAGCAAATGTACTTGTATTTATAAATTAAATAGATAGATAGATACATTTGCTAAGCTTTAAGTGCTGCACAAAATCCCTAGGTGGGGCAAAAGCACCCAGCCCACTGAATCTATCAGCAGTAAGCCAGCAATGCATAAAGCATAACTGGCCTACTGTGCAGATAGTGAAGCTGTTAGAATCGGACAGGAGTTCCTGCTCCACTTAAGAAGTTTCCATGGCACTCTAAGCTGTTTACATAGGACCCCACAGATACTATTGTGTAAGTGACTAACAATGTGGACATCCAAACACAAAGAAGAAAAGGGGCAAAATTTATATAGATAAAGGGATGATTTTAATTATATGTATATGGATACATAGCAGTGCATCCAGAGAAACTAGATGGACTAGTGACTACTCTATAGTGCAATGCTTATAGGGGGAAATTTAACAAAACCTATGTAGAGGAAAAGTCGTGCAGTTGCCCATAGCAATCAATCATATTCCTTATTTCATTTTTATAGAGGACTGTGAAAAATGAAAGAAGTGATCTGATTGGTTGCTATGGGCAACTGCACCACTCTTCCTCTAAACATATTTTGATAAATTACCCCATAGTATTGTATTGAAAAAATGGCTACAATGACAAAAAAAGACAAAAACAGGGTTAAAAACAAACAATAAAAAATGCTCAAACCTGAAATAACTACTACTGCTAAACATGAGGGGGGAAATACTTTCTCCCTCAAACAGGCACATGTACACAGAATACCTACTATCTATCTATCTATCTATCTGCCCCAAGCCATAACCCCACATGCAAAAAATATTAATACATATGGCAGCAATTCAGGAATTCAAGAAAGCAGAAAAATATACAACGAAATGATGGCAGATGTAGCCTCTGCCATCATTTCATTGTATATTTATCTGCCTTCTTGGATCATGTATCATATGTATATGTGCACAGGCTGGGCAGGCTATCCCTAAACACACAATTGTAAAATAAGCAATAATGCTCGATATGCAAACGCCAGTGCAGGATGCCAGGCAAGGGATCAGAGAGAAACAGGTAGAAGGTGGTCATGGCAGAACAGTGATGCTACATCAACATAATAGCATTGGATCCGGCTATATCTGTATACTGATACCAATAAGCCTCAATAAAAAATGACAGGTTAATATTTACAGTATGTGTCTTGCCTTTATCCTTACTGTTACATTTGTTAAGATTGCTGAAAGGACTTTGATAAATGACTCTCAATCCATACAATATGATCAAGAGTTTGTGTCACATGACCGCTTCTTACTCCAAGTTAATGAAAGGAAAAATTGTGTAATTTAGGAGTCACGCCTAAAGTTAAAGGTTGTTGTTGAGAAGAAGCAAGTGAAAATAAGAAAGTCTAATCCCCAGGGAAATTATTTTACCATTAGCAGCCTGATGTTGCATGCAGTTTACTAATGATAAAAATATATAAATGTAAAAATGCTGCAGAAGCCCAAGTTCCTGGAATCCTCTCTCTTACCATGTCCTCTCCCTATTTCCTGGTTGGGCAGTTGCTCAGTACTACAATTCCCAAAATGCAGTTCTTTCACCAGCTCTTCGTCACAACCATCCCACCTTGTCTAATCCCCTCCCTCAGACAATTCTACATAATACCTTCAAATGATTGTACAAAACAAGATTGGTCCAAATAATTGTTCAGCTTTTGTTATATATATACCCACTTACAGTGACGTTGCTAGGGTTGGTGTCACCCGGTGCGGTAGAAAAGGGTGTCACCCCCATACCTACCCCCTACCCCCAGTAAGTTTTTAGCCTGTTGTGACAGACACCACTGTTGTAGCATGAGAAATTCCAGTATAATAATCAGAAATACCAGTTGCCACAGAATAGGAAAGTGTTAAAAAAGTTTTCACCATTTAAATATACAGCTTCCAGAATTACTTAAAGGGGTACTCCACTGGAAAACATTTTCTTTTATATCAACTGGTGCCAGAAAGTTAAACAGATTTTTAAATTACTTCTATTTAAAATCTTAATCCTTACAGTACTTATAAGCTGGTGTATACTCCACAGGAAGTTGTGTAGTTCTTTCCAGTCTGACCACAGTGCTCTCTGCTGACACATCTGTCCATGTCAGGAACTGTCCAGAGCAGGATAGGTTTGCTATGGGGATTTGCTCCTACTATGGACAGTTCTTGACATGGACAGAGGTGTCAATACAGAGCAATGTGGTCAGACAGAAAACAAATTAAAAAAGAAAAGAACTTCCTGTGAATTGCTTATACAGCAGCTAATAAGTACTGGAAGGATTAATATTTTTAAATAGAAATAATTTACAAATCTGTTTAACTTTGTAGCAGAAGTTGATTAAAAAAAAATATTTTCCAGTAGAGTACCCCTTTGAGTAGTGGTGAGGTTATGCTGGGAGTTGTAGTTTCACGCACCATAACTATAGAACTGACAAGCGACTACAGCTCTGATAGGACATAGAGAGGAGAATGTACAATGATATCAGTGACTACAGGTGACGTCTTCTCTATAGTCTTCCCTTATCTAATTCAGATGGTACATATCGCCAGGACTTGTTCCAGCTAAAACTTCTGTCTGTAGAATGTGACGCCCAGACGTCTCCTCACTATGTCAGCGCATTCTCATCCTCTATATGAAAACAAGTATTATTATAAACCTGCCAGACACTGTATCGTCTAAATATAATACTACTTTACACTACACTCTTTGATTATAAACCTTCCATACACCATACCCACTGAATATAATACTACCACACACTGTACATTCTGAATATAATACCAACACATACTGTACACTCTGAATATAAATCTGCCACATACTGTACCCCTGAATATAATACCGCCACACTGTACCCTCTGAATATAATACTACCACCCACTGCGCCCTCTGAATATAATACTACCACAAACTGCGCCCTCTGAATATAACGTTGCCATACAGTGCACCTCTGAATATAATACCCCAACCGCAGTAACACCCCTCAACATCCATTAGCTGATGCTATTACCATGGGAGGGAGGTATTGGCGGTGTTGCTAGTGGATGGTGGGGGTGCTACTACTGGGGGGGTGTTGCTGGTGGATGATGAGGGTGCTACTGGCCGCAATGTCTGTTAAAGTGGTGTTGACAAATGGGCATGAACACTGTGCCCCAAAATTGTTCCAGAATTCTGCTGAAAGATTATGTTACAGTTCTGTCATCTAAACATATGTTTAAACTTAGACCAGACAGTTGAAGAATGGCCCAGATTTATCACAGCCTGAGCCACTTTGATAAATCTGATGCCTACCCTCTAGTCTAACAACATTTTCTTAAAAGTAATAAAGTTCTGGTAAATCTGAGTAAGGTCTTTAGTCTCAATAAAAACATACCGAGTGAAATATTATTGGCAATAATAATCACCCTAACAATGCATGACAGATATATCCATAACGGTGCTGTTAAGGGTGCTGCATATGGGGAGGCTCACATGCAAGATCACACCATATCAAGCGCCGGTCAGCTGCATTCAACTGCAGAAAGCCTTCCCTTATAGCCATCCCTAATAGCCGATGTGGTAAAGTTTACTGGGAGTCCGTATTAAAGTGCAAGCTCATGCACAGTTACTACAGACTCCACAGTTAGCGTAGGGCCTGCATTTGCAGCGTCAGGAGTGCAGTTTGCTAGCATAGTCAGCAGTCCGTAGTAAACTGCGAGAGCACGCATACTACGCACTTTGCTAGCATCATGAGCATAGCGAAGGAAGTCCGAGGGACTCGCAGTGAAATGTGAGCTGAAGGGAGGGATACAGTTTACTGCTGACTAAGCTAGCAAACTATGCTAATGACGCTACGTACACTAGCCCTATGCTAACTGCGGAGTCCGTAGTAAGCTACGCACGTGCTCGGGCTTTACTACAAACTCCCAGTAAACTTTACCACAATGGCATGAGTAATCTCAATTGCTGGCAACTAACTGTTTAAATACTATATTCAAAGCTGACAATAGCATTTAAACAATGTTCAATGTATGTCATTGGAGGTTCGGGGGATGGATTCTCTTAACGCTATGTGATTACGGAAGCTGGTCCATCGTCATGACAGCCCCAGACCTTCTTAAGGCCCTGGTGTCTGCAAATAATCTATTGAATGGATAAGTAGATCTTCTACTAAATGTATCAATGTGGTGCAATAGCACTGCATTTATCTGAAAGAGAAAACAAATTATTGCTCATGCATGCCCCCTAGGGAAAATAAAAACATTAAAAAAAATCACCCCTTTAGCCATTTAAAAACAAACAAACATATTTGGTATTGTCTAAACTATTAAAAAATATTATTTAAGAGTGTAAACTAAAAACAATTCCAAATTCTGAAATCGTGGAGGTTTTTTTGGTCACATAATCTACACATCCCAAAACGGTATCAGAAAATCCAAACCATGCCAAATTGGTCCCAACACAGCTCCAAAAGTGTAAAAATACAAAATAAATGATAAAAGGATAAGTTAAAGTTTATTTCACAAAAAAGTTTGAATTTCGAAGTAAAATAAAAAAGTTAATTGCAAAAAAAAAAAAAAAAATGCGGACTGGGTATCAGTTTGACTGGAAGAAAAAGAAATCCCCCCCCCCCCCCCAATCAGCAAATTGCATCCTTCTTTTTTTTTACAATTTCACCTGACATATAATGTTTTATTGGCAACCACAACTTATCAACTTACAGTAACCCCCCGACATGCGATGGCCCCGACATATGATCAAATCGACATACGATGGCCTCTCAGAGGCCATCTCATGTCGATGTCTGCATCGACATAAGATGCTTTTATATGTCAGGGCCATCGCATTAACTGCTATCCGACAGTGAAAAATGCTTAAGCTGCTGTCGGATAGCAGTTTAGGCATCCCGGACAGGTTCACTTACCTATCCCCGCTGCTCTGGGTCCCCTTCACGATCCTCTGGCGTTTTCTGCATCTTCTCCGGGGTGCGGGCCTCGCTTTCCGGCGTCATTATTGCATCGCTGCACATGCCGTCCCGGCGCCGCAGCGTAATAACGTCACCAAAAAGCGAGGCCCGGACACCGGAGAAGATGCGGAAATAGCCGGAGGATCCCGAAGAAGACGCCGGAGCAGCGGGACAGCATCGGGAGCCCCTGGGACAGCATCGGGAGCGGTGAGGACGCGGTCCGGAGCGGCGGGTACAGGTGAGTATAACTTCCTATACTTTACATTGCACGAATCCCTCAACATACAATGGATTCGACAAACGATGGGTCGTTTGGACCACTGTATATTATTACACAATAAAGGAAGTCAGTACAAAGCACAATTGATCCCACAAAAAATAAACCCTCATATTGGTCTGTAGAAGGAAAAATGGAAGAGTTATGGCTATTAGGAAAAAATGTCAAGATGAAAACTAGCTGCATCCTTAAGGGGCTAAAATTATTTTATTTTTCCAACCGTATCTTCTATAACAATTGTTTGTGTTGAAGTACTATAAAAGCAGATCTTCACAGTAGAAATATAACATTATCAGAAAATGCAATTGCAGATAGTGTATAAATCTGTATAAATGTTATTATGTATATTACAAACAGGTTGTTGTAAATATTACATTATTATTGTTATTTTTATGCATAGGGGCAGACCTCATTATCATCCACAATCTTGGTGTCCTAGATGTAGTGTCACAGAGCTGGCCTCATCATCATTCATTCACGCTATCTGAAATGATTGTGGATCATCTCTTGAGACAAATCACCGAATCTGAAAACATTGCCTTTTAATCCGATGGTTTCCACCTTCAGGATGTAAATCCTCGAAATGTAAGATGCGTATACAGTTGTAAATAATACCCGCCAACTGTTTCATTAATAATGTGTACAGGCATCTGTATGCTACTAAATTATTTGATGCTAACATGCTCAAGAACTAAAAAAAAAGCTATTTCTGACATTTCACTATACCCTTCACGCTTTCACTGATATAGCACGCTTCACATGAGGCCGGCTCAGGGTTGTATGATGCCTTCCTTTAATGGAAATGCTCATTCTGTCTGTATAAGAAGCAATGGGCCTCCATTCTGGTATTATTTATGTCCTAGTTCGATTAGATTGGATTAGGGATGGGATGGACCTATAGTAGGGTCAATACTTAGATTTAAAGCCTGGTAAAATAGGCATATTAATAGCATACACTGTAAGGAATTTTTTAGGCAGTAAAATATTTTTGGTAGGTTTAGAAAGGAAAATGTATTGTTTATTTATTATTTTATGAATTGTTTTTATTTGTTTATTTATGTATATATTTATTCATTTTTGTATATGTGTATTTATTTATTTAGTCATGCATACATTCATTTATTTTAGTCATACATTGTAAACTTTTTTCAAAAATACTTTAAATTAGAACGTGTTGACTGTTTTTTTCTCAAGTTTTTTAGTCTATAATTGATCTATTGCAAACTCTTTTTTGTGTATACAAAAAAGAGTTGTGTATACCTTGTATATATGTTTAGATATGCTTTGGTGTGTTGGCCCAGACAACTGGTCCCCTTAGTCCCTGTAGGACTATAATGTATAATATGTGGAATATATATGGAATAATATATGAAAATGTTATATATAGATCATGGAACTTTGACATGACATTTACCATTCTTAATAATTTATTATTCCTTACATGATCAATGCATTTGCTTAATATAATTAAGACATAAGTCATATTCTTCCCATGATGTATTGCAGCAGTTGTAAATATGCAACAGAACAAAGGAATGATAGGGATAAGTCAATGTAACCAAGACTCTTGTGAGTTTGTGATGTAACCATATGGGGGAGATTTATAAAAACCTATTGAAAGGATAAGTTGCTGAGTTGACCATAGCAACCAATCAGATCGCTTCTTTATTTTTCAGAGGCCTTTTCAAAAATGAAAGAAGTGATCTGATTGGTTGTTCTGAGCAACTCAGCAACTTTTCCTCTGCACAGGTTTTAATAAATCCCCCCCCCCCCCAATGTACTGTTAGGTTTTGTTGTTCTCATATATGCAGTGATCCAGTGATATCACTGGCAGTGTAGATAATAGAGACAAAATTATGTCAGAATTGATCCCATTGCAGTCAAAGGCCTCGTCCCTGGCATTCCTCAGTTGTAAAGCTTGACTGGTCCAGATGTTGGATAGGAGAACGTGTCTTGCAGTATTTTCTATCTATTTCTCGATTTTTCATTATGGATAGGGGAAAAGGTCGGATGACAACATAATTCTTTTTTGTATCAGTTGGGGCATCAGTTTATTAGTTTTCGAACCTGATGCTCCGGACATATGTGGACCCAGCCTAAAGAAAAAACACTTTATACTACTTTATACTACTTTATACTATAAAATACTATTAATACTATTAATACTACTAATAAAATACTATTCATATATATTATTACACTAGGGGTATGTTCACATGAGTGGTTTATAGCAAGTTTTTTAATGCTCAAACATGCTGTGGGAAACTCGCTGTGAACCCGCATGTGTGAACGTACCCTATTTGCATCTATACTGAACTACGGAACTGAAATAAACTGATAATAAATTGCCTCTCATAGAATTATAGTCTGAATTCGGGAACCCCCATTAAACATCACAGATAGCACAGGTCAAATTCCTTCAAGTAGGAACAAGACTTCCAAGTGCCTCTAAATTGGACTTTTTATGTGGATATCTGGGGGACAAGCGCTGTAGGGTGATAACATGGCCTTCTATAGAGGCTGACATTTTTTAGCCAACGGCTTGATGGATCAAGATCAGACTTAACCTAAAGTGATGCAAAGGAAAAGTATATTTCAAGTTGGGACTGCTCTATAAATCCAGGGCAAAAGAATAGAATTGTTTTTCTCAACCTGTTTGCCTCCAGCTGTTGTAAAACTGCAACTCCTAGCATGCTGGTTGGTAAACACTGTTCTAGAGCACAGGTAAGTGCCCCTGTACTAGAGCACAGCTAAGTGCCCACTGTTCTAGATAACAGGTAAGTGCTCACTGATCCAGAGCACAGGTAGGTGCCCACTGTTCCAGAGCACAGCTAAGTGCCCACTGTTCTAGAGCACAGGTAAGTGCCCACTGTTTCAGAGCACAGCTATGTGCCCACTGTTCTAGACCACACGTTAGTGCCCATTTTGAAAAAGTACATTGGATAAAATAAATGAAGTCCTTTTTTTAGATGGGTATTAAACTTTGATGACAACTTTTGAAACCTTCATAGAGCATTTCCAAAAAATAATGACAGTGTTATACATTCTCTTAGCCGTCTAAGTAGTTATTACTAATACCACTTTACGTAATAACTTTGTGTATGACAGATTATAGTTGCCTAGAAATGTATATGCCTCATATGTCTTATTATATTTTTACAAAAAGGAAAAATAGCCTCCAAAAACTGTCAAGACAAATACAATTAGACATTATCCTGGGGAACATTTGTTATGTGAAAACTCAAAAGAAGAATAGAAATGCCATCATGAATTCAGGAAAATAAGTCTCCAAGCTACAGCCCATTACTGAAACAATGTACATACTGTTGGTTTGGAAAATGCATCCTCATGTCATTCATTATGTCACTCTGCCTCTTGTTTTATCATTCCTTTGTGTACTCAAGGTTGCTTACATTACATTACCGAAGGGATGCCGATATTCTAGAGCAGAAAATATAAATGCTAATATATGAACAGTAGGTTAATGTATTGTAACGTGCTTGGGAATGGAATCAGTACAGTACTGCAGCCATAGTGCTATTCTGACCCCCGAAGGATGGTTGCATGAGGAAAGCTTCATGCAGTCATATAAGACAAGCAACACATTGCAGATACATAAGAACCATGTCGTATAGGAATGATGGGACGACAGGTAGTTGGATAGGCAGAGTGATAGGCTTAAAACATAATACTATACATAAAAGTAGAAACAAAGGTATTATTCCTTAAACCATTATACGTTAGTCCTCTAATACTGCGTATTAGGTTGCTCATACATTGCTTTTATACAGGTGGCCTAGACTTTGCAGCATCTTCTTGTCCACAACATTCCTCTTTATGGTAAAGCATTGTATGGCAATAAAAGGGTTAGCAGCAATAGTTGTGATGTCTACATAGTGAAAAGAACTAAGTCATACAGTACAGTAAAGTCTTCTCCATCTGTGTTGTGTCAGAGTACAGATTGCATTTTGCCAGCACGAAGACGTAACAGTAAAATTGTCCCCTTTATAGGCTCATTTCGTCCACTGAAGACGTAGAGGCAAGCATGCTCTGGAATGTGTTCCGGTAGCACAGGTTAGCAGTGAAATGATCTCTTAAGGGTACATTCACACGTATGCAGCGTAGGATCCTGTATGTGTGAACGTACCCTTAAGAGGTCCTCAGAACAATGAAATTCTGGTTTCCACATGGTGACTTCTGATAACATAAGATCACATTCTAGCGGCTGCGTACGGTATTGTGCACCTATTCTGAGAACTTGCTTTGCTGGTATTTTTTGGGAAATTGCAAAATGCAATTAATCATGTACGGTTATCACTTATACAAAGGAATATGAGACAAATGGCTTTTCCTACACATCCATCTTCCCAACCTCAACATAATTATACCATGCTGCAAAGGATGCTAAACAACTTCCATCCTGCCTCTGCTTTTCACCCATGGACCAGCTTTGCTCTTTGGTGGATTATTAGCTCCATGCTTCCCTGTCCGATAGACATTGCCAGCCTTTCTGCATGAACAAACGTATTCCTAAATGACCTGAAAGTATGACGTCACTAACACTCATCTCACTGGACAAAAGTAAAAAAATAAAAATAAAAGATGCAGATATTAGAATGTCTTTTTTTTTCTACCAGGAGCCATTTTAGGCAAGCAATTCAAGATGATATTCCTTGGTGTCATTTTGAAATATGCTTGGTGCTATTTTACATCCCCTTTAACCCTCGCAAGCTTTGAAAAATGTCACCCTGTCTAAGCTTCAGGCTTAGGAATAAATCAAACCAGGTCATTATATTAAACCAAAGTGTGGCGTGCCTATAAACAGTTGGTAGTAATGGTTAAATAGTTTTTCTATTACATTCCTCCAAACTTGTGAGACTTTTTCGGAGATGTTCACATGCCTAGCGGCTAGCTCAGTGTTTCCCAACCAGGGTGCCTCCAGCTGTTTCAAAACAACTGGGCAGCCGAAGATGCTGGGAGTTGAAGTTTTGCAACAGCTGGAGGCACCTTGGTTGGGAAACACTGCCCTATGCAGCACTGGCAATGCATAAGTACTGCTCCATTTGCAAAACTACAACTCCCAGCCGTTGGCTGTCCGGGCATGCTGGAAGTTGTAGTTTTGCAACAACTGGATGCACCCTGGTTGGGAAACATTGGGCTAGCTGCTTCATTTAGCATTGAATGGAGAAACACAAGAAAACAAGTTGCCGCTAGCCAACGGCTGTCCGGGCATGCTGGGAGTTGCAGTTTTGCAACAGCTGGAGGCACCTTGGTTGGGAAACACTGCCCTATGCAGCACTGGCAATGCATAAGTACTGCTCCATTTGCAAAACTACAACTCCCAACATGCCCGGACAGCCGTTGGCTGTCCGGGCATGCTGGAAGTTGTAGTTTTGCAACAACTGGAGGCGCCCTGGTTTGCAAACATTGGGTTAGCTGCTTCATTTAGCACTGAATGGAGAAACACAAGAGAAACTAGTTGTATTCTAGTCCCATGCAGTTGCTGCTATTCACTATCCCTTTCTGGACTTTTCTAACCCCTCTTCATTGTTAGCAAACATTGTATGAAAGCCTTGGCCTCAACATTGACCTTGACAAAGACTGCAAGCTGATCTAGTCAATGGGGCCATTGTTAGCTGGTACACTTGCTATATGCTGGAATTGTGATGAAGGTGGGGTACAAGCCTGGCAGCTTTGATAAGCCACCCTCTGAGCCTTGGAATATATATATATATATATATATATATATATATATATATATATACATACACTGTGGGAAAGCTGGAGCCAACTGCATGGCAGACCATTTTAGAATTGCAGCAAAATCTCATCTCCTGCTCCTTTCCTCCCTCCTTACTCCCACTCTCCCTGTCAATTTGTCTTTAGTCTCCTGGTGACAGGTGAATTCAAAGTTAAAGCAAGTTATTTCTATAATATATTCTGTACGCGCTCTACAGTACGTTCTCCGGCACTCCAAGCCTATGCAAGGGATCCCCTTTCCCTAGTGGAAGTCAACTGTCCTATCACCTTTCCTGAATCCCAAAATATGATGCAAGAAGGGTTGGAGTTCCCATCAGACAGAACTTTAGGAGTTTTACTCAGTCTTCCGCAACCTACCAAGCAGATTGTCTGCAGTATAGGAATTTTTATTTATTTATTTATTTTATTTATTTATTTTTAATCCCTTATGTCAAAACTTTTTTTTTTTTTTTTTCCCCCCTTTCCTGTCTAAACTCAACACGTTTCACCCAATCTATGGAGATTTTCCCACTGCACCATAGATTGAGGCATCTCCTATACCAATGGTCTTCAACCTGCGGACCTCCAGATGTTGCAAAACTACAACTCCCAGCATGCCCGGACAGCCGTTGGCTGTCCGGACATGCTGGGTGTTGTAGTTTTGCAACATCTGGAGGTCCACAGGTTGAAGACCACCGTCCTATACACTGACCTCCATATTAATCGCCTATATATATATAGGAACCCCATCAATGGGATCTATGTGTTTTAATTGACAGCAATGCTGTAGTGGCCCTGACAGACCAGAGATTGTGCTTGGAACTGATTCTGCCAGCCAGGCATTGTGCTGCTCTATCTTTTTTTTTTGCCTCCAACAGCTTGCAGCTATAATATTCTCCTGCGGAATCTGCTAAAATAATTGCAGACCAATCCATACCAATACACTTTATGCCATTTAACCTCCTGCTGAAAAAGAAAGAAAGAAAGAAAAAATAATAGTACTCAAGCAGCAATGGCTGAATAGTGGAATATACAGATATGTGTTACCATGCAGGGTACTGCTGCAGCTCCTGTGATCAATGCACCAGACACTACTGTTCATATCATATACATTGTGGGAAAAAGCTTAGAACTGTGCTAATAGCTGATCTTTGTTCCTATATGACCATGCTGCATTAACCCTTCACATGGCTATGGAGTCTGCATAACACCAAACTCAAATGATAAATGACAGAACAAGGCAGGGTGCCCTAATGGCATAACACAGCATCATTCTAAATGTTATCTGCAGGTATAGATTACCCCCCCTCATATCCAATATACATGAATGCTCTGCAGCAGCAGTCAGGGAGTCCCCTCATTCAGCAGCACCCAAGTTTCAGTAGTTAGACCACTGCATGCTTTCAATATAGGAAAATCACCTTACCCAGCACGATCTTCCAAAATATTCTGCTGTTGGAATCAGTCAGCAAGGTGATAGCTGGTCATCACAATGCTTAGTCAGCAGATCCACCTTTTATTTTATTTTTATTTTTTTTTTATTCCCTTGATATATGAATAGCAATGTATAGATGTATTTTTCTTCTGCTAGCAAGCAGCAATAGGATCCCCATTCACAAGTGCCAAGTTCCACACCATATAGGATAATTCCATCTAGCAGACCTCAAAGTAGCCACTTATGTTCAGTATAGAAGATCCAATCCAGGTGCCAATGAAAAAAAAAGGAGAATAATAATAATAATAATAATCATAAAAAATAGAACTGGAATTAAAAAGCACCAGAGAAGTCTGTCACCAACAGGGATTAGAAAACCCTTCCCTGTGCCTACAGCCTTTTCAAAGCAAAGCCCCACTATACATGTAAGATCTCTCCATATTCAAGATGCAGCCAGGGGGAGAGAAAAGAAGAAGAAGAGGCAGGGTATGTATATTTCACAAGTATCCTGCAATAACAGATCCAATGGGGTTTTCCTTGCACTGTACTGCTATGTGAAAGAACTCCTGCTGCTGGAAAGGGTGTCTCCTGGGTCCTAGCACTCCAAAGTGAGGATGAAGAAGGAGGTAAAAGGAATGAAAATCAGTTGTCTGGGAGCTCCCGAATGATGCTAATCTCCAATAAAGATGAACAACATAGAAGAATGCAACTTGATGAACAGCCAGCATCCAGAAAGAGAGGAAGTAAGGAGAAGAGAGGGACACAAGGAGGGAGGTAATAGAGAGACAGAGATAGACAGAAAAAAGGGGGAGAAACTGCAATGCATAAATGAATCCAGTGTTTCAAGAAGATCTCCTCATTTGATTGAATGCATTCTCCAGCCTGCTGCAACTGCAAGTCACAAAAACGATACTGTTACTGCCACCCAATGGAGATTTCAGTCCTAGCCAATCCTCAGCTCCTGCTTTCCACCCTCCAGTTTAGAAGGCTGAATTAAAACAGGAAAGCCTTACATGGAATCAAGAAAAAAAAGAAAAAAGTCTAATGGATTAGCTACTGCTGTCTGTGATAACAAGTGCATTCATTGTGCACCCTGACTGCTGCATAGTCCATAACCTCTGTATGATGCCAGCACATTCTGCACCAGTATCACCCTATGCCAGTGTTTCCAAACCAGGGGGCCTTCAGCTGTTGCAAAACTACAACTCTTGGCATGCTGGGAGTTGTAGCTTTGTGACAGCTGGAGGCATCCTGGTTGGGAAACGCTGCCCTATGCAGAACTGGCAATGCATAAGTCCTGCTCCATTTGCAAAACAGCAACTCCCAGCATGCCTGGACAGCCGTTGGCATGCTGGGAGTTGTAGTTTTGCAACAGCTGGAGGCACCCTGATTGGGAAACACTGCCTTATTCAGCACTGGCAATGCATAAGTACTACTCCATTTGCAAAACTACAACTCCCAGCATGTCCAGACAGGCGTTGGCATGCTGCGAGTTGTAGTTTTGCAACAGCTGGAGGCACCCTGGTTGGGAAACACTGCCCTATGCAGCACTGGCAATGCATAAGTACTGCTCCATTTGCAAAACTGCAACCCCCAGCATGCCCAGACAGCCGTTGGCTGTCCGGCATGCTGGGAGTTGTAGTTTTGCAACAGCTGATGGCACCCTGGTTGGGAAACACTGCCCTATGCAGCACTGGCTCTATTTGCAAAACTACAACTCCCTGCATGCCCGGACAGCCGATGGCTGTCAGGGCATGCTGAGAGTTGTAGTTTTGCAACAGCTGGAGGCAGCCTGGTGTGAAAATACTGCCTATACATCACTGGCAATGCATAAGTACTGCTCCATTTGCAAAACTACAACTCCCAGCATGCCCAGACAGCCGTTGGCTAAGAGTTGTAGTTTTGCAACAGCTGGAGGCACCCAGGTTGGGAAACACTGCCTTATGCAGCACTGGCAATGCATAAGTACTACTCCATTTGCAAAACTTCAACTCCCAGCATGTCCAGACAGGTGTTGGCTGTAGTTTTGCAACAGCAGGAGGCACCCTGGTTGAGAAACACTGCCTTATGCAGCACTGGCAATGCATAAGTACTGCTTTATTTGCAAAACTGCAACTCCCAGCATGCTAGGAGTTGTAGTTTTGCAACAGCTGGAGGCACCCTTGTTGGGAAACACTGCCCTATGCAGCATTGGAAATGCATAAGTAGTGTTGCTCGCGAATATTCGCGAATTTAGCACTATATATTCGTAATTACGAATATTGTTTTTTTCACAGTACACATCACAGTGATCATCCCTCTCTGCTTCCAGCTTGTGTGGTGTAAAGAAGGCTGTAATACTACTGTGTGAGACTGGCGCGCAAATTTTCGCATATGCTAATTTTCACTTATGCTAATTTTTGTATATGCTAATTTTCGCATTTTCTAATTTTTGCATGCTCGAATTTTCGCATATGCGAAAATAAAACGAGAATATCACGAATATGCGAATTTAGCGAATATATGACGAATATTCATCCATATATTTGCGAATATTCGCAAATTCGAATATGGCCTATGCCGCTCTACACTATGCATAAGTACCGCTCCATTTAAAGGGAAGCGCTTTATTACTTCATTTGCTTGCTCAGTTCCATACTATACGGTTGCTATGGGATCTCTTCTTTGTTCCAAGTGTCTGAACTGTGTGGGAACATTTTATCTTCACTCAATTCTCTACTTGTGTCACAAGAACACAATGTGGCGGTGCCTTATCACTAATAAAAATGTACAGCAGCTGCAAGGTGCATCTCATAACAGCGTAGAATGGCTTCTGAAAAGATCTGCTCATTTGTTGATATTTACTTTGTGGTGCAGAAAAACCAATGTTCTTATGATGTTAGATGTGGTGTGGGATAAGATACTTAAAGGGGTACTCCAGTGAAAAACTATTTTTTTTTAAATCAACTGGTGACAGAACGTTAAACATTACTTCTATTTAAAAATCTTAACCCTTCCAGTACTTATCAGCTGCTGTTTTCTCCAGAGGAAGTTGTTTTCTTTGTAAATGTATTTTCTGTATGACTACAGTGCTCTCTGCTGACACCTCTGTCTGTCTCAGAAACTGTCAGTTGACAGTTCATGAGACAAACAGAGGTAACAGCAGAGAGCACTGTGGTCGGACAGAAAATACATTTAAAAAGAAAAGAACTTCCTCTGGAGCATACAGCAGCTGATAAGTACAGGAAGGGTTAAGATTTTTAAATAGAAGTAATTTACAAAATCTGTTTAACATTCTGGAGCCAGTTGATTTTTAAAATAATAAATAAATAATGTTTTTCACCGGAATACCCCTTTAACCCCTTACCGCAGAATGACGGGTATACCGGGTGCTGCCGCACGGGAGGGTTATGAAGCGAGCTCAGGAGCTGAGCTTGCATCATACCCGCACAGTCCTGGCTGCTATCAGCAGCCAGGACCCATGGCTAATGCCGGACATCGCCGTTCCGGCAGATTTCCGGCATTAACTCTTTAGGCACAGTGATCAAAGTTGATCGACGCATCTAAAAGTGAAAGTAAAAGCATCCCGGAAGCTCAGTCAGGCTGATCGGGACATTGCAATAAAATTGTGAAGTCCCGATCAGCTAGGAAGCAGTAGGAGGGTGCCTTACCAGCCTCCTGTGTGTCTGAACGGCGATTGATTGCTACAAGCCTGAAATCCAGGCTTGAGTAATCAACCGCCGACAACACTGATCATTGCAAGGCTTTGCAGTGATCTATGTAAAAGATCAGTGTGTGCAGTGTTATAGTCTCCTATTGGAGCTATAACACTGGAAAAAAAAGTGAACTAAAAAAGTTAATAATGATCATTTAACTCCTTCTCTAATAAAAGTTTGAATCACCCCCTTTTCCCATTAAAAAAAACTGTGAAAATAAAAATAAACATATGTGGTATCGCCGCGTGCGTAAATGTCAGAACTGTAAAAACATATTATTAATTAAACTGCATGGTCAATGGTGTATGCGTAAAAAAATTCCAAAGTTCAAAATAGCATATTTTTTGTCACTTTTTATAACATAAAAAAACTAATAAAAAGCGACCAAAAAGTCTGATAAAAACAAAAAAGGTACCGATAAAAACTTCAGATCACGTTGCAAAATATGAGCCCTCATACCGCCCCATCAATGGAACAATAAAAAAGTTATAGGGGTCAGAAGATGACAACTTGAAACGTATCCATTTTCCTGCATGTAGTTATGATTTTTTCCAGAAGTACGACAAAATATAAACTATATAAGTAGGGTATCATTTTAATCGTATGGACCTAAAGAACAAAGATAAGGTGTCATTTCTAATGAAAAATGTACTGCGTAGAAACGGAAGCCCCCAAAATTTACAAAATGGCGTTTTTTCTTCCATTTTTTCGCACAATGTTTTTTTTTCCGTTTCGCCGTAGATTTTTCGGTAAAATGACTGATGTCATTACAAAGTAGAATCGGTGGTGCAAAAAAATAATATAAATATAATAATATAAAAATCATATGGATTTTTAGGTGCTAAATTGAAAGGGTTATGACTTTTAAAAAGGTAAGGAGGAAAAAACGAAAGTGCAAAAACAGAAAAACGCTATGTCCTTAAGGGGTTAACTTTTTTTTTTTTTAGCACCACAGTGAATGTTATGTATCATTGTATCACTAATTGACAACCTGTAAAAGCATTATGGGTGCCATGGCAATAATATTACCTGTTGGACACTCAATATTTGTTTTCAGTGAGGTACTGATGTATTTGCCATATATTGGTAAAATGTTAAATAGAGGCACTTCTGGGGGCCAGGGAGGGATTTCTATTGTTTTTAATAATCAATATCTAATATTAAATAGTGTTTCCTCAAAATTTATATTATACATACGTATATATATATATATATATATATATATATATATATATATATATATCTGCTAACACTACCTCAGAGATATCTATTTGTAAATACATCATATTCATAAGACAAAACACTCTGATGTATGTTAAAGTACAGGCAAACAGTAGCATGCATTGCCTATTGACTGGTCATATTGACTGGTATGGTCACTGACTGGTCAGTAAAGCTGGGGCTATACTGGGATTGTGTAACAATGGTTGCTCTGTGTCTGGACTGATTTCTTTTTTTGTGGCTGTCGGTCATGGTTGCAGATACTTGTGGGTCTCAACATGACCCCATCTAGTTACCTTATATAAAACACAATGTGATCATTTCTGCGCGGCATTGTAATTTGTGATTGTGTAGCCACTGTCGTTTCCAACATTGTCCTGTGGCCCCAGTCATAAGATATAGGTTGCGCTATGGAAAATAAAGTCAGCATTGAAGACTTTCTCTTATTCTGACAAGTGATCTAGTAACCACCAATATAACAACTACTACAGCTCCCACAAAACTTGTCACCCATTTTTTGAGACTCCTGAGTGACATATGCAATATTAAACATAAGGGGATTTTAGTAGGTACCTGGCAGACAGTAATGGACATGCTTAGGAAGGATATGTGCTTGTCTTGGGGCTAAATGGCTATGTTGCGAGATTGCCATAATGCTGGGGCTATCTTTTTGTAAACTGGCTATTTCCTGTTCGATTTTCCTCTCTCCAACTACAAGTCCCACAATTCCTTATTTGTAAGTGTGCGGTCACTTTTCTCCTTCCCACACATCAGCCACCCCACCCATTGAAACATGCCTGTGCTGTCTTCCATGCAATATACCAGTGTTCTCTAACCAGGGTGCCTCCATTTGTTGCAAAACTACAATTTCTTGCAGAATGATCTCTCTTCCCCCCAGCAGTTGCTTTAGCCATTGAAACAAAGACAGGCTCCCTCTGAACACCTGACTAGTGATATAATGTTTCGGGCCACACTGCAACCTGGAAAAACCTGAGATGTCAGTTATTTTGTATGCTGTTAAAAATAAACAGTGCAGAAATCACAGAAGAACTGTGAGCCCACCATCAAACACAGGTACAGACACTTTATTATGAACTACATTAACTGTACAGCCCCTGTAGCATAGTCAAATAAAAAAAAAATCATGGAATACCCCTTTAATAATAGATCTATAGTAGATGAGGACCCTATAGAAGGTTCAGATGATAAGTCTTCCCGGCAATCAAATTGAATCATAAGGGGGAAAAAACCCATAGGAAGTGCTCTAAAATTTAACTTTTAAAAGTATCCATATAAAATTTCACCAGTAGTGACCCATGTAAAATAGAATTAAATATATTTGAACGCACCAATATGAATTAGTTTACAGCCCAACGCGTTTCCACTGCATCCAGCAGTTTCCTCAGGGGACAACTATTAGAGGTACATTGACCCAAATGGTTAGGATTTACACCACATGAGTACAATTCAAGCCTTAATTAGATATTAACATACATGTGTTGCCGTGGCAACAATGATACTGTTAGGTTCAAACATGTAGATTTTTGTTGAAAATAGATATTGCTGTGGCAAATATCCTACTGTTATCGGACCAAGGGATCACACATGGAGACCTAGAAGGAAAAGAACAAACAACCATATAGTTGAAGTATCCACCGATGACATATAGCCATAACAGCCCGCTGGTATCAGCCCAGCCATACCTCTGGGTCCATGGGATACCTAAAAGGAAATGGAAGGGTCCCTATAAGTAAATCAGCTCTGATTCTGATACATAGAAAAAAGAGCGATTCATGCCCAATGGGCTACTCACTTTTGTATGGTCCGATGTAAAGAAGGGGTTAAGCGCAAACCCACAATGGTGGGGAGCCTAATCTTAGGTTACCAGCGATCTCCTTCATCTTGCCGGCGTCCGGCCTTATATCCGGAACGCTGGCGCGCCAATCCCAGACACGTGATCGCGCTCTTGCGGTATCACGTGACGGGGAAACAGGTCATGTGATTGTTCACATAATTCTGTTGCGCTCTCCTCCCCGTGGTGTATCACTAACACGGGAAGGATTTCCGGGTATGTCACCAATCACGTGTTAGTGATACACCACGAGGAGGAGAGCGCAACAGTATCATGTGAACAATCACATGACCTGTTTCCTCGTCACATGATACCGCGAGAGCGCGATCACGTGACCAGGATTGGCGTGCCAGCGTTCCGGAGATAAGGCCGGACGCCGGCAAGATGAAGGAGAGCGCTGGTAGCCTGAGATCAGGCTCCCCACCATTAAATGGCTCTTTTTTCTAGGTATCAGAATCAGAGCTAATTTACTTATAGGCACCCTTCCATTTCCTTTTAGGTATCCCATGGACCCAGAGGTATGGCTGGGCTGATACCAGCGGGCTGTTATGGCTATATATCATTGGTGGATACTTCAACTATATGGTTGTTTGTTCTTTTCCTTCTAGGTCTCCATGTGTGATCCCTTGGTCCGATAACAGTAGGATATTTGCCACAGCAATATCTATTTTCAACAAAAATCTACATGTTTGAACCTAACAGTATCATTGTTGCCACGACAACACATGTATGTTAATATCTAATTAAGGCTTGAATTGTACTCATGTGGTGTAAATCCTAACCATTTGGGTCAATGTACCTCTAATAGTTGTCCCCTGAGGAAACTGTTGGATGCAGTGGAAACGCGTTGGGCTGTAAACTAATTCATATTGGTGCATTCAAATATATTTAATTCTATTTTACATGGGTCACTACTGGTGACATTTTATATGGATACTATTAAAAGTAAAATTTTAGAGCACTTCCTATGGTTTTTTTTCCCCCTTATGATTTAATTTGATTGCTGGGAAGACATCATCTGAACCTTCTATAGGGTCCTCATTTACTATAGATCTATTATTTATTCTGATTTAAGTGATGGCTGCCTTTGTCACTAATGAACTGAATGTGAATGAGTGGCTTTCACAAGCCCAGGACGTTTTTTCAGATAAAAACTTTGTTCAACCAAGATATACACCTTCTTTAAGGGTTGCTTTCCGTGACCTGTTGATCTGCCATAAACAATATGCGGTCTTGTTCTGGGAAGCGCAGGGATTCGAAAAATACATACAATACGGGATAGTCCCACGTGGTCTATGAATCCCTGTGCTCCCCGCGGCACGACTGCGAACACCCCCAGTACTGAAAAGGTGGGAACAGGAGGCGATGAATACCTCCTTAAAATTTCTTGAGATTCTTCTGGAAGAAGAAAAAGTTAATCTGCAGTTGGCAGAAACGAGACTTAAGGAACAAAAGGAGATAACTCTGAAATGTAAGAGTGACCCTGAATTTTCTTCTAGAGGGACTCAGTTGCAGAACATTGTGGAACAATTTTACTTTAACTTAAAAGAAAGAAAACATTTTCAATTTGTAAGAGATTTGCGTGATTTCCAGGAAAATCGAGGGTACACTGTTCTGAATAAAGGTATCCCCCCCCTCCCCGAGATAGTGAGACTTATTTTTCCTCCTCAGAAACTGACCACTCTGAAACAGAGGGAAGTAGGGGAAGAGGACAAATAGGAAGAGGAAGAGGATACGCCAGAGGTCAAAATTACATTAGAGGGACAACACGAGGACGTAGAGGTGGAGCTAGAGGCCCAAATAATCAGACACCATGTACCGAGGGCTCCTCTGTCTCCTCTTCTACTGCAGTACCTCCTCCTTTTTTAGAACCAACCGGCAGGGACAACAGCAGGGAACCATATCCAGCACGTCAGAAAAATCGATAAATAATGCCAGCCCATCTAATGCATTACAATCTTTCGGATTACGTACTCTCTGAACAGCAGGTGCATATCCTTGGTAGGGGTTTGTCATTTGTGCCAACAGTCACGTATGACCCCTTCATTTGGACCAAGGACCTGCACCTGTTTGGCAGAAAACTGAAGTGGCACAAGTTTCATAAGTTGAAGGAGAGACGTGAATGTCAGGAACTTGGGATAGATGTTAGTGATTTATTCACTACTAGAAATCTTGCAGATCTATTAGATGAAAATACGAGATTAAGTGGTGAAGAACCTTTTACTACGTTTGCCCTCCCCAATAAGACCTATCCACCTATTGGTGAAACTTCATGCATTGATGTATTTCTAGATCTAGTACAACGTGACCTAAAGTTTCTTGACATTCCTAATACATCCATGCAAAAAAATCTCTCTAGACAAGAACAACATGCTATGAAAACTTTGAGAGACAATAGAGATCTTATCATCAAGGCATCGGACAAAGGGGGGAACATTGTAGTCCTCAAATGAATGGATAATATCCTAATGTGTCACAGATTACTTGATGACAGGACCACTTATGAGGTATTGCAGAGAGACCCCACTTCAGAATATCTGCAGGAACTGAGAGGGATCATTTCCCAGGCAAAGACAGACAAGCTCCTGAATGACAAGGAATGCCAATTTCTGTTGCTCACAAAACCTATCATTGCTACATTCTATGCCCTCCCGAAAATTCACAAGGGGGTAACTTCCCTTAAGGGGCGTCCCATCGTTTCGGGAATAGGAAGCATAGGACAGAATATTGGGATCTATTTGGATCAAGTCTTGAGGGAATTTGTTCTGTCTTTGCCCTCTTATGCTAGAGACTCGATGGATTTGTTACGTAAAATTGAAGGATCGACACAAGAACAAGAGACATTACTAATGAGTATAGATGTAGAATCTCTATACTCGTCTATACCACATGAGGTTGGCATGAGAACTGTGGCTTACTTTTTATCATCAAGAGGTAACCAATACACAGCTCATAATAATTTGATACTAAGACTGTTGAACTTCTTCCTCACCCGTAATTATTTTCTGTTTCATGGCCAATTATACCTCCAGCTCAGGGGTACGGCTATGGGAAGCCCTTGTGCCCCCACATATGCCAACATGCTCCTGGGCTGGTGGGAGGCCAGCCTAGTCTTTACAGATGAGCGAGAAATATTTTGGGAATCGGCCCTATTGTGGGCAAGATTCATTGATGATATCTTCATTATATGGCAGGGTACTGATGACGAGTTCAAGCAGTTCTTGGACTCATTAAATTGTAATGCTATTGGATTATTTTTCACCTTTGAAATCAGCCACACAAAACTGGCATTCTTGGATCTGAACATTGTTAAAGAGGCAGATGGCATGTTGCGAACGACCGTGCATCGTAAACAAACATCTACGAACAACCTCCTGGGATGGAGAAGCTGGCACCCAACCCCCCTGAAAAGCGGGATTCCAAGGGGCCAGTACCTCCGTCTCAGGAGGAACTGCTCACACAAGGAAAATTTCATTATCCAGGCACGTGATTTGAGAGAGAGATTTAGGAGTCAAGGATACCCTGATTACATTCTAAGGGATGCCTTTCAGCATGCTCAGCGTACTCCTAGAGAGAACCTACTGGTGCCCCGTAACAAGATAGAGTCCTCCAAATCTATCAGAGTAATAGGTACCTATGATCAAGCAGCTAGCCCCATTAGAGATATAATAGAGAAATATTGGGGAATACTACGTATGGACCAAGATTTGATAGACATTATTCAAGAGAGACTGCAAATTACCTATAGGAGGGGCAAAAGTTTGGGAGACCTGTTAATACAAAGCCATTTGATTCAAGATGTGAGTTCAAGACAAACATGGTTGGGGAGGAGACCAGCTCGCAACGGTTGTTACAAGTGCGGAAAGTGCAAGGCGTGTCAGTTCGTGGTCAAAACAGACAAAACAGACATTTGACTCAAGATCATATTATAATAAACTTTTTGAATTGTGACACTTGTGGAGTGATAAATGTTGCCACATGTCCCTGCCAGAAGAGATATGTGGGCAAAACTATCCGGCCCTTTAAAAGAAGAATTCTAGAACATATAGGGGACATTAAACACAAAAGAGATACGTCACTAGCCACCCACATGAACACTGTGCATAATGGGCGAACGGAGGATTTAAACTTTGTGGCAATTGAATGGATCAAGCCCTCCCCGAGGGGTGGGGACATTGATCGCACCCTTTTACAAAAAGAGTGCAAATGGATTCATCTACTCAATTCTACCACCCCTGAAGGCCTCAATGAACAACAAAATTATTCATGTTTCCTCTAGGGTACATATGGCCCCTCTATCAACAACGACCTAATTAGGTAGTTAGTGGACCCTTAGTAGGATCCCTTAGCTAGGGTCGTTACAGGCATGATATATGCACTAGGGAATGCCAGGAGGCTCCAGAGCGGGACCGCCCTTTTTATGTCAGCCACCCTGTCTAGGATATAGGGCCCCCATAACAGGGTTATATAGGATAATAGCATAGGTCTACTAGACCCACGCCTATATTTGTCCCCCTTCCTTGTTAGGGTATCCCATCTAGAAGAGGGGCCATGTGTCCCCCTGGAGGAATTCATGACGGTCACACGCACTAAAACAATGGTCCGAGCTCGCTACATGCTATCTGAGCAACTAAATTAAATATATTGTCTATAAATAAAAATTATTTTCAAAAATAATAATGTTAAAACTATCTAACATTGAGTATCTAATAAGCTATAAATTTCACGCTAGCTACTATGAAAATAACTTCATTAGGACATAAGTTCCCTGATAACAGCTTAAAATCACTTCTTATTACTCAATATTAGTTTACTCCAAGTATATAGCAGGAGGGGCGGGATCATACCCCATACAATGTAATCCCCACAATGCAGAACGGAAGTAAACAAACGGGTCAAGTGGCCTGACAGATCAGGTGATTGGTGACGTACCCGGAAATCCTCCCCGTGTTAGTGATACACCACGGGGAGGAGAGCGCAACAGAATCATGTGAACAATCACATGACCTGTTTCCCAGTCACGGGATACCGCGAGAGCGCGATCACGTGACCGGGATTGGTGCGCCAGCGTTACGGATATAAGGCCGGACGCCGGCAAGATGAAAGTGAGCGCTGGTAGCCTGAGATCAGGCTCCCCACCATTGTGGGTTTGCACTTGACCCCTTCTGGACATCGGACCATACAAAAGTGCGTAGCCCATTGGGCATGAATGGCTCTTTTTTCTAAGTATCAGGATCAGAGCTGATTTACTTATAGGGACCCTTCCATTTCCTTTTAGGTATGCCATGGACCCAGATGTATGGCTGGGCTGATACCAGCGGGCTGTTATGGCTATATATCATTGGTGGATACTTCAACTATATGGTTGTTTGTTCTTTTCCTTCTAGGTCTCCATGTGTGATCCCTTGGTCCGATAACAGTAGGATATTTGCCACAGCAATATCTATTTTCAACAAAAATCTACATGTTTGAACCTAACAGTATCATTGTTGCCACGGCAACACATGTATGTTAATATCTAATTAAGGCTTGAATTGTACTCATGTGGTGTAAATCCTAACCATTTGGGTCAATGCACCTCTAATAGTTGTCCCCTGAGGAAACTGCTGGATACAGTGGAAAGGCGTTGGGCTGTAAACTAATTCATATTGGTGCATTCAAATATATTTAATTCTATTTTACATGGGTTACACTACTGGTGTACATTACACTACTGGTGAAATTTTATATGGATACTATTAAAAGTTAAAATTTAGAGCACTTCCTATGGGTTTTTCCCCCTTATGATTTAATACCCCTTTAATATCATATTAATATTGCTATATAATTCGGCATATTTGCCATTCAGGACTCTAGTAAAGGTGGATGGAATCCATTTAATGTGTTTCCAGATATTTACAATTGACTGAAGAGGACAATCCATGGACATGCTGTATTTACAGGTGAAAATTATAATGCTAGGTATGAAGATGACAGTAGATGGGTCTGTCTTCATATAAGTGATTTGTAAGGTTAGTCATGTTGCTCATTTATGAAAACATGTGCAAGGAAAGATGTGTTCCCATAGCAACCAATCAGATCACTGTTTTATTTCCTCACCTGAATTAGGAAAATAACAGCTTATAGTTTTATAGGTATCACATTCTGTGTTTTCTGAATTGTCTAACTTTTATGAATATATATAGCAAGCAGGTATCTTTAATAGCACTTTATATGAAGCTACAATTATTATGGTTGGTTGTTCTTTAAGACAATGCATGTGATTGTTCCATTATGTTGTTTGTTACGTACTTATGCATTTGTTGTGTGCCATCTACTGGTATAATATTGTATTTTGTGAGCAAGGGGGCTCTTTTAGTTTTATTTCCAAATATACTTATAAGTGGAATCTTCAGAAAGGTGAAAAGGGTCTCCTTGGGCTCATTCTCACATCTTAGTTAAGTTATTTAGAGAGAGTTAAATGAACCCTGGAAAGGGATCAATGAACCCTGGAGCATAATTTTGGTGAACTAAACATATAATTCCGATGAACACAACTCAGCACAATCTGGGGGGAAAGGAAGGAGGGACCAGAGTTAGAAAAGGAGATCCTCCTCCTCTTGGTATCCTTGTGGCTGCTGCACTTAAACCCCATTGTAGACATTGTAACTCATCATCATCATTGATCTTTGTATCTGGACACAGATGGGATAAAATCCCATAGCAAAGAGTCTTTTGGACACCATATAAACTTAAATAAGTCAGAATAGAGAGCATGAGGGCCACCATTCTTCAGTTATGCACCCCTCAGCAGCCCTTTACATCCCATTGTTAAATATTTGCACTACCTTGCTGTGGTGAAATATAACCTTTAGAAAAGAGACTAACTTGTTGTTCCTCTAGCTATAATAAAAAAAAAAAACTACCCCCCCCCCCCCCCCCTTCCCTCCCGGCAACTGAACCAGCCCAAGGAGTGTAGAAATAACCTGTAAAAGCCCTCTGGCTATCCGAGCCATGAACTGGGACCAACTGGGACACCACAAGACTCAGCTACCTCACAGGCTCTGTTCACTACATGATATTCCTTCCGGGGGATATGCAGCATTGCACATGCAAACTTGCAGGATGACCACTTACTGTCCTCAAGTGTTGGCTGTCTTTTAAGACAGTGTATGTGAACTTGCAAAATGTGGTTAATACTTTTGTTGTACATTAGAACAGCACATATGAACTTGCATTTGAACTTAAAGGATGTTTGCCAACATGCACTTTTTTAAATGGGTTATTATTAGAGATGAGCGAACTTTTCAAAAATTTGATTCGGCCGATTCGCCGAATTTTCCCGAAAAGTTTGATTCGATCCGAATTTATTTGCGGTGAATCGATGTTAAAAAAGGCTATTTCTATCCTACATACAGCCTCTATAGGGGTATAGAACACTTTGCTGTGTTGTAAAACGCATATGGAGTGTGCTGGGGTAGTGAAATAATACTGTTATTCAGAATAACATGCAGATCCCCGACATCGCTCTTAGAATCACTGCCGCACAGCAGCACAATGACAGAGCCTGGTGGTGGCATCAGTGTCAGGAGACCATATAGTGACTGAATGACATAGCGTGGACATAGCGTGGCAAGAGGAGACCATTTAGTGGCTGAATGGCACAGTGGAGTTGGCTGATGCACTAGTACACTACACACCAGGGCTTCACAATCCCCCCCCCAAAAAACAACACAATATATGAAATTTTTGTCAAAGATTTCTCATTGGTAGCACCCGTGTTACGCCGAGCGCTCCGGATTCCCGCTCCTCCCCGGAGCGCTCGCTTCTCCCCCTCCGCTGCAGCGCTCCGGTCACGTCCTCTGACCCGGGGCGCTGCGATCCTGCTGCCAGCCGGGATGCGATTCGCGATGCGGGTAGCGCCCGCTCGCGATGCGCACCCCGGCTCCCCTACCTGACTCGCTCCCCGTCTGTTCTGTCCCGGCGCGCGCGGCCCCGCTCCCTAGGGCGCGCGCGCGCCGGGTCTCTGCGATTTAAAGGGCCACTGCGCCGCTGATTGGCGCAGTGGTTCCAATTAGGGTTATCACCTGTGCACTTCCCTATATTACCTCACTTCCCTTGCACTCCCTTGCCGGATCTTGTTGCCTTAGTGCCAGTGAAAGCGTTCCTTGTGTGTCCCTTGCCAGTGTTTCCAGACCTTCTGCCGTTGCCCCTGACTACGATCCTTGCTGCCTGCCCCGACCTTCTGCTACGTCCGACCTTGCTTCTGCCTACTCCCTTGTACCGCGCCTATCTTCAGCAGCCAGAGAGGTGAGCCGTTGCTAGTGGATACGACCTGGTCACTACCGCCGCAGCAAGACCATCCCGCTTTGCGGCGGGCTCTGGTGAATACCAGTAGTGGCTTAGAACCGGTCCACTAGCACGGTCCACGCCAATCCCTCTCTGGCACAGAGGGTCCACTACCTGCCAGCCGGCATCGTGACAGTAGATCCGGCCATGGATCCCGCTGAAGTTCCTCTGCCAGTTGTCGCTGACCTCACCACGGTGGTCGCCCAGCAGTCACAACAGATTGCGCAACAAGGCCAACAGCTGTCTCAACTGACCGTTATGCTACAACAGTTGCTACCACAGCTTCAGCAGTCATCTCCTCCGCCAGCTCCTGCACCTCCTCCGCAGCGAGTGGCCGCTCCTGGGATACGCTTATCCTTGCCGGATAAATTTGATGGGGACTCTAAGTTTTGCCGTGGCTTCCTTTCCCAATGTTCCCTGCATCTGGAGATGATGTCGGACCTGTTTCCCACTGAAAGGTCTAAGGTGGCTTTCGTAGTCAGTCTTCTGTCCGGAAAAGCCCTGTCATGGGCCACACCGCTCTGGGACCGCAATGACCCCGTCACTGCCTCTGTACACTCCTTCTTCTCGGAAATCCGAAGTGTCTTTGAGGAACCTGCCCGAGCCTCTTCTGCTGAGACTGCCCTGTTGAACCTGGTCCAGGGTAATTCTTCCGTTGGCGAGTATGCCGTACAATTCCGTACACTTGCTTCAGAATTGTCCTGGAATAATGAGGCCCTCTGCGCGACCTTCAAAAAAGGCCTATCCAGCAACATTAAAGATGTTCTGGCCGCACGAGAAATTCCTGCTAATTTACATGAACTTATTCACCTAGCCACTCGCATTGACATGCGTTTTTCTGAAAGGCGTCAGGAACTCCGTCAAGATATGGACTCTGTTCGCACGAGGCGTTTCGTCTCCTCGGCTCCTCTCTCCTCTGGTACCCTGCAATCTGTTCCTGTGCCTCCCGCCGTGGAGGCTATGCAGGTCGACCGGTCTCGCCTGACACCTCAAGAGAGGACACGACGCCGTATGGAGAACCTCTGCCTGTACTGTGCTAGTACCGAACACTTCCTGAGGGATTGTCCTATCCGTCCTCCCCGCCTGGAAAGACGTACGCTGACTCCGCACAAAGGTGAGACAGTCCTTGATGTCTACTCTGCTTCTCCACGTCTTACTGTGCCTGTGCGGATGTCTGCCTCTGCCTTCTCCTTCTCTACAGTGGCCTTCTTGGACTCTGGATCTGCAGGAAATTTTATTTTGGCCTCTCTCGTCAACAGGTTCAACATCCCAGTGACCAGTCTCGCCAGACCCCTCTACATCAATTGTGTAAATAATGAAAGATTGGACTGTGCCATACGTTTCCGCACGGAGCCCCTTCTTATGAGCATCGGATCTCATCATGAGAGGATTGAACTTTTGGTCCTCCCCAATTGCACCTCGGAGATTCTCCTTGGACTTCCCTGGCTTCAACTTCATTCCCCAACCCTGGATTGGTCCACTGGGGAGATCAAGAGTTGGGGGTCCTCTTGTTCCAAGAACTGTCTAAAACCGGTTCCCAATAACCCTTGCCGTAACTCTGTGGTTCCTCCAGTAACCGGTCTCCCTAAGGCCTATATGGACTTCGCGGATGTTTTCTGCAAAAAACAAGCTGAGACTCTACCTCCTCACAGGCCTTATGATTGCCCTATCGACCTCCTCCCGGGTACTACTCCACCCCGGGGCAGAATTTATCCTCTCTCTGCCCCAGAGACTCTTGCCATGTCCGAATACGTCCAGGAGAATCTAAAAAAGGGCTTTATCCGTAAATCCTCCTCTCCTGCCGGAGCCGGATTTTTCTTTGTGTCCAAAAAAGATGGCTCCCTACGTCCTTGCATTGACTACCGCGGTCTTAATAAAATCACGGTTAAGAACCGCTACCCCTTACCCCTCATCTCTGAACTCTTTGATCGCCTCCAAGGTGCCCACATCTTCACTAAATTGGACTTAAGAGGCGCCTATAACCTCATCCGCATCAGAGAGGGGGACGAGTGGAAAACGGCATTTAACACCAGAGATGGACACTTTGAGTATCTGGTCATGCCCTTTGGACTGTGCAATGCCCCTGCCGTCTTCCAAGACTTTGTCAATGAAATTTTTCGTGATCTGTTATACTCCTGTGTTGTGGTATATCTGGACGATATCCTAATTTTTTCTGCCAATCTAGAAGAACACCGCCAGCATGTCCGTATGGTTCTTCAGAGACTTCGTGACAACCAACTCTATGCCAAAATTGAGAAATGTCTGTTTGAATGCCAATCTCTTCCTTTTCTAGGATATTTGGTCTCTGGCCAGGGACTACAGATGGATCCAGACAAACTCTCTGCCGTCTTAAATTGGCCACGCCCCTCCGGACTCCGTGCTATCCAACGCTTTTTGGGGTTCGCCAATTATTACAGGCAATTTATTCCACATTTTTCTACCATTGTGGCTCCTATCGTGGCTTTAACCAAGAAAAATGCTGATCCCAAGTCTTGGCCTCCTCAAGCAGAGGACTCCTTTAAACGACTCAAGTCTGCCTTTTCTTCGGCTCCCGTGCTCTCCAGACCTGACCCTTCCAAACCCTTCCTATTGGAGGTTGATGCCTCCTCAGTAGGAGCTGGAGCTGTTCTTCTACAAAAAAATTCTTCCGGGCATGCTGTCACTTGTGGTTTTTTCTCTAGGACCTTCTCTCCAGCGGAGAGGAACTACTCCATCGGGGATCGAGAGCTTCTAGCCATTAAATTAGCACTTGAGGAATGGAGGCATCTGCTGGAGGGATCAAGATTTCCTGTCATTATCTACACCGACCACAAGAACCTCTCCTACCTCCAGTCGGCCCAACGGCTGAATCCTCGCCAGGCCCGGTGGTCTCTGTTCTTTGCCCGATTTAATTTTGAGATTCACTTTCGTCCTGCCGATAAGAACATTAGGGCCGATGCTCTCTCTCGTTCCTCGGATGCCTCAGAAGTTGATCTCCCTCCGCAACACATCATTCCACCTGACTGCCTGATCTCCACTTCTCCTGCCTCCATCAGGCAGACTCCTCCAGGAAAGACCTTTGTTTCTCCACGCCAACGCCTCGGAATCCTCAAATGGGGTCACTCCTCCCATCTCGCAGGTCATGCGGGCATCAAGAAATCTGTGCAACTCATCTCCCGCTTCTATTGGTGGCCGACTCTGGAGACGGATGTTGGGGACTTTGTGCGAGCCTGCACTATCTGTGCCCGGGATAAGACTCCTCGCCAGAAGCCCGCTGGTTTTCTTCATCCTCTGCCTGTCCCCGAACAGCCTTGGTCTCTGATTGGTATGGATTTTATTACTGATTTACCCCCTTCCCGTGGCAACACCGTTATTTGGGTGGTCGTTGATCGATTCTCCAAAATGGCACATTTCATCCCTCTTCCTGGTCTTCCTTCTGCGCCTCAGTTGGCTAAACAATTTTTTGTACACATTTTTCGTCTTCACGGGTTGCCTACGCAGATTGTCTCGGATAGAGGGGTCCAATTCGTGTCTAAATTCTGGAGAGCTCTCTGTAAACAACTCAAGATTAAATTAAATTTTTCCTCTGCATATCATCCCCAGTCCAATGGACAAGTAGAAAGAATTAACCAGATCCTGGGTGATTATTTGCGACATTTTGTTTCCTCCCGCCAGGATGACTGGGCAGATCTCCTTCCATGGGCCGAATTCTCGTATAACTTCAGGGTCTCTGAATCTTCCTCCAAATCCCCATTTTTCGTGGTGTACGGCCGTCACCCTCTTCCCCCCCTCCCTACCCCCTTGCCCTCTGGTCTGCCCGCTGTGGATGAAATTTCTCGTGACCTTTCCATTATATGGAGAGAGACCCAAAATTCTCTCTTACAGACTTCTTCACGCATGAAGAGATTCGCGGATAAGAAAAGAAGTGCTCCCCCCGTTTTTTCCCCTGGAGACAAGGTATGGCTCTCCGCTAAATATGTCCGCTTCCGTGTCCCTAGCTACAAGTTGGGACCACGCTATCTTGGTCCTTTCAAAATTTTGTGTCAAATTAATCCTGTCTCTTATAAACTTCTTCTTCCTCCTTCTCTTCGTATCCCTAATGCCTTTCACGTCTCTCTTCTCAAACCACTCATCCTCAACCGTTTTTCTCCCAAATCTGTTCCACCCACTCCTGTTTCCGGCTCCTCGGACGTCTTCTCGGTCAAGGAGATTTTGGCTGCCAAAAAGGTCAGAGGGAAAAATTTTTTTTTAGTAGACTGGGAGGGTTGTGGTCCTGAAGAGAGATCCTGGGAACCTGAGGACAACATCCTTGACAAAAGTCTGCTCCTCAGGTTCTCAGGCTCCAAGAAGAGGGGGAGACCCAAGGGGGGGGGTACTGTTACGCCGAGCGCTCCGGATTCCCGCTCCTCCCCGGAGCGCTCGCTTCTCCCCCTCCGCTGCAGCGCTCCGGTCACGTCCTCTGACCCGGGGCGCTGCGATCCTGCTGCCAGCCGGGATGCGATTCGCGATGCGGGTAGCGCCCGCTCGCGATGCGCACCCCGGCTCCCCTACCTGACTCGCTCCCCGTCTGTTCTGTCCCGGCGCGCGCGGCCCCGCTCCCTAGGGCGCGCGCGCGCCGGGTCTCTGCGATTTAAAGGGCCACTGCGCCGCTGATTGGCGCAGTGGTTCCAATTAGGGTTATCACCTGTGCACTTCCCTATATTACCTCACTTCCCTTGCACTCCCTTGCCGGATCTTGTTGCCTTAGTGCCAGTGAAAGCGTTCCTTGTGTGTCCCTTGCCAGTGTTTCCAGACCTTCTGCCGTTGCCCCTGACTACGATCCTTGCTGCCTGCCCCGACCTTCTGCTACGTCCGACCTTGCTTCTGCCTACTCCCTTGTACCGCGCCTATCTTCAGCAGCCAGAGAGGTGAGCCGTTGCTAGTGGATACGACCTGGTCACTACCGCCGCAGCAAGACCATCCCGCTTTGCGGCGGGCTCTGGTGAATACCAGTAGTGGCTTAGAACCGGTCCACTAGCACGGTCCACGCCAATCCCTCTCTGGCACAGAGGGTCCACTACCTGCCAGCCGGCATCGTGACAACCCGCTATCCAAAAATTTGAAATTTCCAGAACCAGGCCCCACCCCTGTGGCATCAGTAACTCATATATTGCCTGCATGACACAGCCTGGAGTTGGCTGATACAAGAGTACACACCAGGGCTTCACAGTCCCCCCCCCCCCCAAAACCAACACAATATATGACATTTTTGTCAAAGATTTCTCATTGGTAGCTCCCGCTATCCAAAAATTTTGAAATTTCCAGAACCAGACCCCACCCCTGCGGCATCAGTAACCCATATATTGCCTGCATGACACAGCCTGGAGTTGGCTGATGCAAGAGTACACACCAGGGCTTCACAATCCCCCCCCAAAATCCAACACAATATATGAAATTTTTGTCAAAGATTTCTCATTGGCAGCACCCGCTATCCAAAAATTTGAAATTTCAACACCCAGGCCCCACCTCTGCGGCATCAGGAACCCATATATTGCCTGAAGGACACAGCATGGAGTTGGCTGATGCACCAGTACACACCAGGGCTTCACAACCCCCCCTCCAAAATCAACACAATGAGAAATGTTTGTCAAAGATTTCTCATTGGTAGCACCCGCTATCCAAAAATTTGAAATTTCCAGAACCAGGCCCCACCCCTGTGGCATCAGTAACCCATATATTGCCTGCATGACACAGCCTGGAGTTGGCTGATGCAAGAGTACACACCAGGGCTTCACAATCCCCCCCAAAAAACAAACACAATGTATGAAATTTTTGTCAATGATTTCTCATTGGTAGCACCCGCTATCCAAAAATGTGAAATTTCAAGACCCAGGCCCCACCTCTGCAGCATCAGGAACCCATATATTGCCTGAAGGACACAGCCTGGAGTTGGCTGATGCACCATTACACACCCGGGCTTCACAATCACAAAAAACAACAACATTTTAGAATTTTTTTTAAGAAATACCTTTGTGTAAGAACAAGCACATATCCAACAGTTCACAAGACTCTATAATGCAGGACGGTGGACCACCCAAAGACATTCTTCTCAAAAATAATAAACCACACAATGTTTGAATTTTTTTTACAAAAACTAATTCAATATGTGTGTAAGCGCATCTGTCTCCAAAAGATCAGATCACCAAAGGACTTTTTTCGCCCAAAATGATGAAGCAGAGTTAATCCCTGACCGTATTTTATTTTATTTTTTTTCATAAAAAAATCACACGCAACAAGCATTCCGTTGTGTAACGATTAGCATTCTGGAAAATTCTATTTTATTACTGATAAAATTATCAGTAAATAAAAAAAAAAACACTACCCAAGAGTGTTTAATTACCCCATACATTGCACCAGGAGCAGTCAAGAGTAGGCCTCAGCAGTACCCAAGAGGCTTTAATAACCCCCTACCTTTGCACGGCCAATTGCGAGATCAAGCAATACCAGGTGTGTTATGCCCTCTGATTTCCGGGGCCACATGCGCGCTCCACTGAACAGATTAGCGTGTCTCTATCTTTCATGGACCGGTGCTGGTAATCCGCTAACTCCCGGAAAGGTAAGCTGCCGCGAAGCAGGTGGTCTCCCCCGGGCACATTTGGCTCCAGAATTTCCACTACTGCCACACCACGCTGAATGCCAATCGTGCTACTGCCTTGCTGACTCAAGGGCAACCTGAAACTCTCTTCTCCCGGTGATGAACCCCCTTCTCCTGAGATGGAGCAATAACAGGTGTGTTATGCCCTCACATGTCCGTGGCCGCAGGCGCGCTCCACTGAACGGATTAGGGTGTGTCCATCTTTTTTTGTAGCACCCGCAATCCAAAAATTTTTAATTCCCAGACCCAGGCCCCACCCCACCCCGCATCAGGAACCCATTTATTGCCTGAAGGACAATGCCTGGAGTTGGCTGATGCACCAGTACACACAGGGCTTCACAATCCGCCCCAAAATCAACAAAATTGTATAATTATTTTTTTTTAATTTACAACTTTGTGTAAGCACAAGCGCATATCCAACATTTCAGAAGACCCTATAAGACAGGACGGTGGACCACCCAAAGACTTTCTAATCAAAAATAATGAACCACATAATTGTTGAATTTTTTAAAAAATTATTAAAATTCCTAGACCCAGGCTCCACCTCAGCTGCATCAGTAACCCATAGATTTCCTGAAAGACACAGCCTGGAGTTGGCTGATGCACGAGTACACACCCGGGCTTCACAATCCACCCCAAAAAAACGCACATTTTTTTTAAATTGTCTGACAAAATACCTTTTTGTTAAAACAAGCGCATATACAGCTGTTCAGAAGACTCTATAATGCAGGACGGTGGACCACCCAAAGACATTCTTCTATAATATAATAAACCACACAATATGTTAAAAAATTTTAAAATAATTGAAATTCCAAGACCAAGGCCCCACCTCTGCTGCATCAGTAACCCATAAATTGCCTAACGGACACAGACTTGAGTTGATTGATGCACGAGTACACACTACACACCCGTCACCCGGGCTTTACAATCCACCCCAAAAAAACACAATTTTTTTTTGAAATTGTCTGACAAGATACCTTTTTGTTAAAACAAGCGCAAATACAGCAGTTCAGAAGTCTCTATAATGCAGGACGGTGGACCACCCAAAGACATTCTTCTATAATATAATAAACCACACAATATGTTCAAATTTTTTAAAATAATTGAAATTCCAAGACCAAGGCCCCCCCCCTCTGCTGCATCAGTACCCAATATATTGCCTAATGGACACAGACTGGAGTTGACTTATGCACGAGTACACACTACATACCCGTCACCCGGGCTTCACAATCCACCCCAAAAAAATGCAAAATCTTATCGAAATTGTCTGACAAAATACCTTTTTTTTTTTTTTTTAAACAAGCGCATATACAGCAGTTCAAAAGACTCTATAATGCAGGATGGTGGACCACCCAAAGACATTCTTCTCAAAAGTAATAAACCACACAATATTTGAAATTTGGTTAAAAAAATTATTACATGTGTGTAAGTGCATCTGTCTCCAAAAAATCAGATGGCAAAAGGATTCTATTCGCCAAAAATGATTAAGCAGAGTTAATCCCTCTCCATCTATTTTTTTTTCATTAAAAAATCACACACAACAAGCGTTCCGTTGTGTAACGGTTAGCATTCTGCAAAATTCAATTTTATTACTGATAAAATTACAAGTAAATTTAACAATAACACTACCCAAGAGTGTTTAATTACCCCATACATTGCACCAGGAGCAGTCAGGAGTAGGCCTCAGCAGTACCCAAGAGGCTTTAATAACCCCTTACCTTGCCCGATCAATTGCGAGATCGAGCAATAACAGGTGTGTTATGGCCTCAGATGTCCTGGGCCGCACTAGCGCTCCACTGAACGGATTAGCGTCTCTCTATCTTTCAAGGACAGGTGCGTGTTGCACGCTGAAACCAGTTCGTGATAGGGATCTGTGATTGCAATTATTTAATCTTAAAACGAGGAATTACCTGTAAGTGAGGGTCATAAGCTGGGATTTATTAAGTCCCTGCCCTTTGTGCACACCGCCCGTCGCTATAAGCGATTGGATTAGTTAGTGAGTTGGTTAGTGAGGTCCTCGGATCGGCCCAGGCGGGGTAGGAGAAGGCCCTTGAAGAGCGCCGAGAATTTAACGATCATTGTTGAAATTTGCATTAAGCATGTATTTAGCTACTGCTAAACATCCGAAAATTTAAGGCACCAGGGAGGCAAGTAGTTCCTGAAAGACACAGAATGAGTCTGGAGCATGCATTTGCAGTACCCAAGAGGTTTTTATAACCCCTTACATTTAAAGATCAATGTTTACATTTGCATTAAGCATGTATTTAGCTACTGCTAAACTTCAAAAAATTATAGGCCCAAGGCCTGAGGCACCAGGGAGGCAAATAGTTTGTGAAAGACACAGAATGAGTCTGGAGCAGTCATTTGCAGTACCCAAGAGGGTTTCATAACCCCTTACATTTAAAGATCAATGTTGACATTTGCATTAAGCATGTATTTAGCTACTGCTAAACTTAAAAAAATTATAGGCCCAAAGCCAGAAGCTTCAGATTTCCCCATATTAGGAGCATAGTTGTCCCCCAGATTAGGCAGCATAGATGTTCCCCAGATTAGGACCATAGTTGTCCCCTAGATTAGGCAGCATAGATGTCACACAGATTAGGAGCATACTTGTCCCTCAGATTAGGCAGCATAGATGTCCCCCAGATTAGGCAGCATAGTTGTCCCCCATTCAGCGCGGGCCAGTCAGAGCCAATCAAAGGGCCATATGTGTCAAGCGGGCCGTACAATCTCCAGGTCTGCCCCAGAGGGTTTCATAACCAACCATAATAGAGAAAATTTTGTTGTAGGAGCATGGTCAATCTACTCAGACCCATCTGTCATTGGTGGCTGGAAATCCTGGCTGATCCATCCCTGATTCATCTTGACAAACGTCAGTCTCTCCACATTTTTAATGGACAGAAGAGTTCGCCTTGGGGTGACTATGGCCCCAGCCGCACTAAACACCCGCTCTGATGGCACACTACTGGCCGGGCAGGACAGCTTTTTAAGGGCAAACTCCACTAGTTGCGGCCATAAATCAAGTTTGGCTGCCCAGAAGTCCAGCGGATCTTCAACGGTTGTTGGCAGGGTCATGTCAAGGTAAGCCACCACCTGCTGGTTCAGGTCCTGCTCCATGTCCACCTGCTGCTGATGAGTAGCTTCACTATGCGGCTGAAGGAAGCTACTCATCAGCGACTGTAGACTCAGCTACTCATCTGCTCCTGCCACCCCTCCCCAGCAGCCGTGGCAGTGGAAGGTGAGCGCAGAGGGCCCCCCGAGTCAGACCTGCGAGTGGATGGACCATTTGGCTGATAGGCATCAGCCAACCGACTATGTAGAAGCTCCCTGAAGTAGGTCAGTTTGTCCCTCCCTCTCAGTGGGTGTAAAAAAGGCCCCCATTCTGGGCCGGTAGTGAGGGTCTAATAAGGTGGAGAGCCAGAAGTCATCGCGCTGACGAATTTTGACAATTTGGGGGTCACTACGCAAGCAACTCAGCATGCATCGTGCCATTTGTGACAGTGACTCACTGGGACTACCTGCCTCCATCTCCACTGCATACTGCCACGGTGTGTCTGGGTCCTCTGTCTCGCCTCCCTCGTAATAACCCTCCGGCTCCTCTGGCTGCTCCTGCTCCTCCCCTCCTGTCCAATGACCAGAAACACCGGCCATCTCATCCACCGTAAACTGTGCTCCGCTCTGCCCCTCATCATCCTCCTCCAGTTCATCCCCCACAGGACTCATGTAGCCTTCTGATGTAGGCGCAACATCTCCATTGCCGTGACCAGCCATGTTTTCAATAATTTTTTGGAGTTAATGTAGGAGTGGAATTACGTCGTTCATGGCGTAATTCGAGCGACTAACAAAAAATGTGGCTTCCTCAAAGGGCCTTAGCAAACGGCAGGTGTCACTTGTTCACATTGAAGTTACACAGGGGAGTACTCCTATCTGCTTGTATCATCAAAAAATCTGTGATGGCTTTTCTTTGTTCAACATATGGAGTCTGTCCAACATATGGAGGGTGGAATTCCAACGTGTGGCAATGTTACAAATGAGACTATGTTGTGGGATACCATTCTGACGCTGCAGCTCAAGCAAAGTGTGCTTGGCTGTGTACGAGTGGCTGAAGTGCATGCACAGTTTCCTTGCCATTGTCAGGACATCTTGCAAATGGGGTGAAGACTTGATGAACTTCTAGACAACCAGATTCAACACGTGTGCCATGCAGGGCGAATGGTTCACACTTCCTTGTCGCAGCGAGGCCACAATGTTCTTCCCATTGCCGGTCACCATGGTTCCCATTTCCAGATATTGTGGAGTAAGCCATACTCGGATTTCTTCCCTAATGAACTTTAGCAGTTCCTCCCCTGTGTGATTCTGTTCGCCAAGGCAAACCATATGAAGGACGGCTTGACACCGCTGTGCCCTACACACGTGGTACGATGAAGGGCCACCGAGATTTGGATGTGCAGTGGAGGCCAAGGACACGGGGGAGGAGGAGGCGCACACTGTAAAAGGACCAACTGCCTGGGAGCGAGAGCATGGAGGAGGAAGCGGTGTGACCTGTCCAAGTTGCTGCTGTGGTTGTACAGGAACAACATTTACCCAGTGGGCCGTAAAAGACATGTATTGTCCCTGCTCGTAGTTACAGCTCCACACATCGGCGCTGCAATGCACTTTTGAACACACCGACAGGCTCAAGGACTGGCTCACCTTCTCTTGTACAAACTTATGCAGGGCTGGTACTGCCTTCTTCGCAAAGAAATGACGGCTTGGGACTCTCCACCTCGGCTCGGCACAAGCCATCAATTCCCTGAAAGCTGCACAGTCCACCAGTTGGAAAGGGAGGGACTGCAACACCAGCAACTTGGACAGGAGCACATTCAACTTCTGCGCCGTTGGATGAGTAGGCGCATACTGTTGTCTCTTGGACATGGTTTCGCCGATCGATTGTTGGCGGAATGGCTGACTACGAGCGGAGGAAGCAGGAGCGCTTCGGCTGAGGTGGTGGAGCCTTGGCTGGATGACGGAGGGAGCGGATGGCCACTGCGTGATGCGGCAGGCTGGACCACTACCTCGGAGCCACGGTTATCCCAGGCCGCTTTATGGTGGCGAATGTGTTGAAGCAAGTGGGTGGTGCAGAGATTGGGACCCTGGCCACGCTTCACTTTCTGCCGACAGATTTTGCATGTGACTACGCTAAGGTCCTCCGGATTCTTTTTGAAGAACAACCACACCACAGAGTAGCTGATTTCCGCACCCGTAGTTCGCACTATTTCACTGCTATTGGCGCCGTCTCCAGGAACCCCTGTTCCACTACCTCACTGAATGGTAGCTTGCCGCGAAGCAGGTGGTCTCCCCCTGGCACGTTTTGCTCCTGAATTTCCACTACTGCCACCACCACGCTGATTGCCAACCGTGCTACCGCCTTGCTGCCTCACAGACAAAGAGCAAATCTCTTCTCCTGATGATGATGAAGTCCCGGCTTCTGCACCCGGCTCCCAATTGCGATCGGCTTCATCATCATCAAAAGATGTGTGCACGTCACTGAGTTCCTCCTCGTGTTCCACAACAGTGTCTGCCTTAGGACCCTTAGTAATTGAAACACCGCCTCCCACGTCACTCTCCGCATCACTACTTGGCCGCCTTGTGGAGCAAGGGACGCATGTCTCCTCACATTCTTGGCTGCCCATTAGATGCTGACTGTCCTCTATTACATCGTCCTCGCTAAATAGTGGAGCTGAACCCAAAGCATGAGATACTTCTTTGGGAGAGGGAACAGCATAGGACAAAGGCAATGTGATTACAGGGACTGCTCCCGGGCCATGCCAACTGAGGGTTGTGTCTGAGGAACCCACCGACTCTTGACTGGGGTATTCAGATGTCGCTTGTGATTAGTGTTGAGCGGCATAGGCCATATTCGAATTCGCGAATATTCGCGAATATATGGACGAATATTCGTCATATATTCGCGAATATTCGCATATTCGTTATATTCTCGTTTTATTTTCGCGTATGCGAAAATACGCGCATGCGAAAATTCGCATATGTGGAAATTCGCATATACGAAAATTAGCATATGCATTTTCGCTCGCCAGTCTCACACTGTAGTATTACAGCCTTCTTTACACCACACAAGCTGGAAGCAGAGAGGGATGATCACTGTGATGTGTACTGTGAAGAAAAAAAAAAAAAAAAAAAACGAATATTCGTAATTACGAATATATAGCGCTATATTCGCGAAATTCGCGAATTCGCGAATATGCGATATTCGCGAATAATATTCGAATTGCGAATATTCGCGAGCAACACTACTTGTGATGATGGGGATGAGTGTGCAAACCAATTGACGAGGAGAGATGGGTCGACGACACAACCACTGGGTGTTAACGGGAGCTCAGGCCTATTGCTGCGATTCCTGCTGCCACTCGCCCCAAGTCTACTGCCAACTCTGCCTGACGTATGTAGGCCTCTGCCCCTTCTCTGTGCACGTCCTGGCACTTCCCTGCCTGACATACTTAGTGCGTTTATGAGGGTATAGAACAGCAGCAGGCGATTACTTACGGCTGTCCTTTCAAAGTATATAGGCCCTAGACAGAATAACAGTTACTAAATAGTACACTCCTTTGTTGTATGTATGTCCTTTGCAATGATGAGTGCACTGTTAAGCGTATTTATACGCAGAAAAAAACTCTTTTTTTGTTGTATACACCAGCCAGTGTATACTAATGTGTGGAATAGCACTGAATTTAGCACCGAGACAGAAATACAGGTACTAAATAGTACACTACTTGGTTGTATGTATGCCCTTTGCAATGATGAGCGCACTGTTAAGCGTATTTGTACGCAGGCAAACATTTTTTTTCTTTAACACACCGGCAGGTGTATAACGTGTGGTATAAAACAGAAATACAGGTACTAAATAGTACGCTATTTGCTTGTATGTATGCCCTTTGCAATGATAAGGCCACTGTTAAGCGTATTTTTACGCAGGAAAAAATTTTTTTTTCTTTAATACACCGGCAGGTATATAACGTGTGGTATAACACTTAATTAAGCACAGAGACAGAAAAAAAGGTAGTATATGGTACGCTATTTGCTTATATGTAGGCCCTTTGCAATGATAATGCCACTGAAAAAGCGTATTTGTACGCAGGAAAACCATTTTTTTTCTTTAATACATCGGCAGGTGTATAAGGTGTGGTATAACACTGAATTTAGCACAGAGACAGAAAAAAAGGTAGTATATGGTACTCTATTTGCTTGTATTTAGGCCCTTTGCAATGATAAGGCCACTGTTAAGCGTATTTGTACTCTGGAAAAAAATTTCTTTAATACACCGGCAGGTGTATAACGTGTGGTATAACACTGAATTTAGCACAGAGACAGAGTAACAGGGGAAAAATTGTAAAAAGGCACTAAAGTCCACACTAATATGACTTATTTCTGAACAGCAGCAGGACCCAACAGTGCAGCACCACCCAAAAAAAATAAAAAATCCAGGGATTAAACCCTAAATTGCACTCTGCCACACAATTCTGAGCAGCAGAAGATTTGTGGAGAAAAAAAAACTCAATAGAGCTGAAAAATGAGGAGATGAGATGCTTCAGAAAGTTCAGGCAGCTTGGAGATCTGTATGAGGCAGCTGACAGCTATCTGCCCCTCTCTGCTGCAATGCTCAATAATGTGAATAGGAGGTTTAGCTATCAATGATCCTTCTCAGTGTAACAGCCCAGCACTCTGCACTCCTGCCTTTCCCTAATGCTGATGTGACTAGCAGTTGCAGTGTAACGCTGTGGTATGAGCTATTCACACACACACAGTCCCGTCCTCTCCATCTGAGTGCATAGATGAAATGAAGAGAGGCAAGATGGCCGCCGATTATATAGGGACTGTGACATCACAGGGGTCAATGAACACTGATAGGCTGCATCTCACATGTGATTCAGGGTCAGCCCGCCTACCTTCATTCCCGCCGCTGTTTCCCGCCCTCCCATAATCCCCTGCCCCATGTACTCACATGTGGATCCGCTCTACAATAGCCTGGAACGCTGTAAAATGGAGTTTAATGAAGTGATTCGTGCGATAGAATCGCGGCGATATTCATATTCGTTGCGAATCAAATTTTTCATGAAATTCGTAACGAATTCGGGTTCGTCAAGTTCGATTCGTTCATCTCTAGTTATTATCTTAAAGGGGTTATCCAGGCAGTGAAAAGGGTTCAGCACATATGAAATGCCTGCCCAACCAATGGCTTAAGCAGTTAAAGAAAGAACCATGTTAAAAAGTATAATAGGGTAACGTATTTATATAATGTTATTAGCCATAGTACACAGTTCTCTCCATATCAGCTGAACTGTCTGCCTTGTAGCTCTGTCTCTGTTCCCTCCTTCCCCCCTGTCTGCTAAGGACTTGACCATTGATGTTAAAGGGGTACTCCGGTGCTTAGACATCTTATCCCCTATCCAAAGGATAGGGGATACGATGCCTGACCGCGGGAGTCCCTCCGCTGGGGACCCCCGTGATCTTGCACGCGGCACCCCTTTTGTAATCAGTCCCCGGAGCGTGTTCGCTCTGGGTCTGATTACGGGCGATCACAGGGCGGGCGGCGTGTGACGTCACGTTCCGCCCCTGAATGCAAGCCTACGAGAGGGGGCGTGATAGCTGCCACGCCCCCTCCCGCAGGCGTGACGTCACAAGGCAATATTAATTCCTTTTTTTTAGGTAGCCTTAGTTGTTTAAATAAAAAATTAAAAAATACTTAAAAAAAACTTTGCTGCAATATTCATTCTCTATAATGTCATTCACTCAAATACAAAAATTGGCAATAGTTCTTTAATTTAATTCAGGAGCAGTACAGATAAATTATCATGGGGTAAAAGCATGCTAGTCTTTAGACTCCTATATTGCCCACAAAAGGATTTTCAGAGGCACATTGACTCCCTCTGGCTCGATACTGTGTAAATAAAGGTAATCTGAATACCCCTATATGCTGTTCTATGTAGCAATTTACTGTATTGCAATGTTAGAAGTAACATTTACAGTGCAACATACTCTGAAATACAGAATTCTTTCTTTATTTTTGTTGTTCTTTTTTGGGTGTGTGTGTGTGTATGTCTGTGTGGGAGAGTGGAGGGTAGGGGTAAATCAGATTTAAAGTGCAGCCACATGTGGCGGTATGTACAGGGTGGGCCATTTATATGGATACACCTTAATAAAATGGGAATTATTGGTGATATTAACTTCCTGTTTGTGGCACATTAGTATATGTGAGGGGGAAGTTTTTCAAGATGGGTGGTGACCATGGCGGCCATTTTGAAGTTGGCCAGTTTGAATCCAACTTTTGTTTTTTCAATAGGATGAGGGTCATGTGACACATCAAACTTATTGAACTTATCAAACAATGATGTGCTTGGCTTTAACGTAACTTTATTCTTTCATGAGTTATTTAAAAGTTTCTGACCAATGTGTTCAATGTGCTGCCCATTGTGTTGGATTGTCAATGCAACCCTTTTCTCTCACTCTTCACACACTGATAGCAACACCGCAGGAGAAATGCTAGCACAGGCTTCCAGTATCCATAGTTTCAGGTGCTGCAGAATGGGCAAAACAAAAATTGGAACAGGACCCTCAGTTTAAGTAGAAGATTTTGTTCAGTGATGAGGCAAACTTTTATGTGAATGGCGAAGTAAACAAACAAAACCACCGCTATTGGTCTGACACTGAACCACATTGGATAGATCCCTCCAAGACTGTTGGAACACAAAAATTGATGGTATGGTGTGGTATATGGGGTACAAAGATAGTGGGGCCATTCTTCATCAATGGAAACCTCAAGGCCACTGGATATGCAAAATTGCCACATGATGATGTGTTTCCCTCTTTATGCACTGAAGTTGGCACGTTCCCTGAGTTTTACCAGCAAGATGGTGCACCACCACATTTTGGGTGTCAGGTCCGAGCATTCCTAGATGAACAGTTTCCTGGAAAGTGGATTGGTCATTGTGGGCCAGTTGAATGGCCCCCAAGGTCTTCCGATCTGACCCCCTTAGACTTTTATCTTTGGGGTCATCTGAAGGCAATTGTCTATGCTGTGAAGATACGAGATGTTCAGATGCGGTGTTGCTATCAGTGTGTGAAGAGTGGGAGAAGAGGGTTGCATTGACAAACCAACACAATGGGCAGCACATTGAACACATTTTATAAGTGGTCAGAAACTTGTAAATAACTCATGAAAGAATAAAGTTATGTTAAAACCAAACACATCATTGTTTTTCTTGTGAAATTCCCAATAAGTTTGATGTGTCACATGACCCTCTTCCTATTGAAAAAAGCTAAAGTTGGATTCAAAATAGCCGACTTCAAAATGGCCGCCATGGTCACCCCCCATCTTGAAAAGTTTCCCCCCTCACATATACTAATGTGCCACAAACAGGAAGTTAATATCACCAACCATTCCCATTTTATTAAAGTGTATCCATATAAATGGCCCACCCTGTATTTTGCAGCATAAGGGACATACATTAGGGCCTCATAGTCTATAATAATTAACCCTTTAATGACATATAATGTGCAGTTACATAATGTGCTCCATCAGGAACTATAAAACAAGCTCAGGAGCTAAGCTCACTTGCCAGACAGCAAGTACTGGCTGCTGTCAACAGCCAGCACTCACCTTTTATGAGCAACATCAGTAATCACGCTGATATTTAACTAATTGAATCCTGGTTTAATAGTGTTTGTGGCATACCTGTTCAGCTTCTGAAAGGCACCCCTGCAACCCAATACTGAAGTGCCGTTCTTTCACAATGGCAGCTGCATGTCTTCTGAAGGTTCCCTTGCCTTCTGTGTTAGTTCTGCTAATTCATCCTGCCTCAAGCAGACTGTGTTAGCAACAGGCAACAGTGGCACTGCTTTCATTAATATAAAAAGTCAAATGATTAAAAAAGCCCCCTATGGAGATTATATATATGTATATATATATATATATATATATATATATATATATATATATATATATATATATATATATATTTTAGATACCAACTCTTTTCAAATAAAAAGTCTAAGTAGCAACAGGTTTGAATTTTTCAAAGCATCCCTTTTGGGAGTTACAACAGGATTGGTGTCTCAAAAAGTGAAGAAGACATAGCTTTTGTATGAAAAGCCAAACAAGTTATCCCTTTTTGGTGGGTCATGGATTGTGCATGTGTTGCCTAGCTGGTAGTAGCGGCAGTAAGGGTGGTGGACTGGTGGTAGTTATAGCCAGCAGACAACAGGCTGTGGTGTATTGGTAGTAGTATTTATAGTAGCAGCCAGCAGACAGTATAGTAGGCAGTGGTGGACTAGTGATAATTGTAGTAACTAGTAGACAGCAGTCAGTAATGGACTGATGGGAGTTGTAGTAGCCAATGGAAACCAGTCAGTGGTGGACTCTGGTGAGAGAGGTAATAGCCAGCAGACATCAGGCAGTGGTGGACTGATAGGAGTCGTAGTATCCAGTGGACAGTCCACAGTGGTGGATTGATAGTCAGTGACATCTGGCAATGGTTTTAAATTCCTCACTGATCCATGAATTTTTACAATGCTGTCTGCTGCACTTAGCACTCTCAATGATACTACACTGTAGTATCAGAACACCCATTGCAAACTAGGCAAGTTCTAGCCAACGGTCTAATCTGGCGACCCAGAAGTCCATAGGGTCTGGGCTCATGGTGTCTGTCAGAGAGGGATTGGAGTATTGACTCAGTGGGAAGCATAGAATGGACCCTTATTCGGCAGGTGTTTGTTGTTAGAGAGCCATTGCAAGCTGGCTGTGAAGCTTCTCTCTATAAAAAACCCAATTTGTCCACCTTTTCATAAGGTGAAAAAAAATTCCCCCATTCTGGCTTTATATTGAAGGTCTAAGAATATGGCTATCCAGGACTCCGCTCTTTCTTTCAAACACGCAATATGTCACTGCACAAGCAAGTAAGCATCCAGCTCATCATCCTTGACAGCTTTTCCAAGGTCCTGGCATGTTCCACCTCCATCCTATGTTGCGAAGGTTGGTCATCATGGTCCTCGTCATCATCACTGTCACCTTGTGTAAGTTCCTCCTAACCTATCCAATTGACAGATTCCATCTTTAAGTCCTTCTCAGTTCCTATTACCTTATCCAACTGTACCTCAAGAAGAACATCCATACTGCTGACAGCAAGATGTGAGCCTTCATCCATCCCTTCTTCTTCAATCATCACTGTGAGCGTCTTCTCCAGAAGGAATGTCAGTGGCATAACATTCATAATTCCACTGTTGTCATTGCTGACAAATCTTGTTTTTCTCATTGAAAGGCCTAAGAACGTGACAGGAGTCTCTGATCAGCTGCCAACTTTTCTGCACATAGCCAGCACATCACTGAGACTGCCATGATTTCTCAAAAAAGTTTAACAACAGGATTTAGTACATGTGCCATGTGTCAAGCCGCCTAGACACAATGCAGCAACAATGTGTGTGCCGTGTTCCGCAACAACTTTTCCAATCTCAGATTCTCATTTAGGCTTAGCAGATGTAATAAAGCAGCTGTAATGGCATCACTTTACTTTGCATTGATGAAAGGAGGGATGATTAGAGGGGTAAGCTATGCTCTTTCAGTGTGGGGATGTAATATGTCCGTGGAGAAGCACCTGGATGAGAAGCAGGATGTGTGTCAGGTGTCAGAAGTTGAACCATATAGGCGCAACCGCCGCAACCGTCACTACTATTTCCTAGCCTCGTTGTGGTGATACTTCTGCAAGATGTTAGCCGTAAAAGACATGTATTAGTCCTGGCATTAGCTATTACTCGAAGTGGCTAATGTGATGCACACCGACAACTGCATGGAATTGCCCACCCTCTCCGCCACATGATTGTGCAAAGTGAATGTAGCTTTTTTGGAAATCAATAGTGACTATGTATGTGCCACCTCAGCTGGGCCTTAAGATCGAAGAATCAACAAGTTGGTAAGGTAGTGCCTGCACCACTAAAAACTTGGGTTTTGGGCTTCCTGTGGATGAGGCCTCGCAGCTAGACAGATGAAAGTGATTCGGAGAATCTGCAGCAACAGAAGCAGTGGAGAGTTTAATTCACATTGTCGGGCATCTCAACTGACCTACGTGATCTTGTGAGGCTCTACGTGTCTGCTTAGAGATGTATTTCCTATACTCGTACCCTGGACATGGCTTAGTTTACGTTTGCAGAGACGGCACAGTGCCACATTTTCTGCATCTGGTAAGGTAAAGAAGAATTTTCACATGGCAGAATAACGAACAGGTACAACCTCACCTGAGTGTGCCCCTCCTTTGCATTTTTTTTAAAGAGCCTGCAGATGCAGCAGTGTCACCGTCACCTGATCTGATCAGACCAGCATACCTACATCTGTTACATTTGAAAGATATTTTTACCCTCCATTGGCTCTTTGCTGATAGTATCACTATTCTACTGTGGTGTTCCAGCACCTAAGGCTATCCTGTGGGCTGCGGATCTCCTTGAGCATTCCAGCTGCTCCTGTGATGGGGCCACTGTTCTATTGTTTATTGTGTTTATGTACTTTGCTGTATTGACTGTATTATGTTATGATCTGTATACTGTACCCTTAAGAAAAGAGATGCAGAGTATTCAGGTAACCCTGTTACCCAATAAGAACCCCCAAATTGCCCTGTATATCGTGTAGGGGGGGGGGGGGACTATCCCAGTTTAGTGTCAGTTCTAGTTGAGTTCCAGCCAAGCTCTAGTTCAGAGCCCAGCTGCTGCTGTGTGCAGAGCTTCATGTGAGCTGCAGTGGGGAAAGGAGGTGGAAAAAGTGTGAGGTGATTCCAAAGGAAAGCCAAAAGAAAATCTTTCATCAAATCAACCCTGCCATTCTGCAAGTGTTTCCCGTACAGGAGTTGGTGAGTTAAACGCTGGCAGTGTCAGAAATTGGACCTTAGCAGAACCCTAGTCAGCAAGGGATATCTCTAAATCTCCAAGTCTCAAGTTTCCAGTCTATCTAATTCAAGTAGGTGAAAAGCACCATAAGTTCCAACAAGGTAGCAGGGCTCCCAAGGGTTACACTGCACCCCTTCTAGGCATCATGACCTGACAAGTATAACTTGCACCCCCGTGTCACTACACAACTGCTCTAAACACGTCACCTCCTCCTCAACAGGTTCCCACATCCTGTCCAACACATCACCATCAAACTCCTCCTCATTGTCCACACCACTCCTCTCAGCATGAATTTCTGATGTCTGATCATGGTCTTCTTGCTCCCCCTCAGCATATCCACCCTGATGCCTTACAGTATCATCACCACAACTACCACCACCAGTCCATCTAGTGCTATGCTCCACCACTGCTTCCACTTCCCCATCTCTACAACACACTCCAAAGGCTAACTGTCCTCAAATATCTCCTGCTCGTAACTAATGTTATCCTTCTGTTTAGCACTAGTTGGGGAAAGCAAAGACAGAGATTATGGAAAAAAAAACATCAAGGAAGGAGATTTTCACTATGTTATGTAACTGTAATTGATGAGGAATACACTGGCATAAGCTATGACTTAGGCTATGTTCACACTATAGAATGTCCACACAGAAAATCTCTGTGTGGACATTACACAGACTGTGGGCGCCAGGATTCCAGGATAAGCATTGTCATATTGTCTACAGGACTTAGACACCTTTTGCACTACTCTTACTTGCTATATCATGAATCCCTATAATTGTTGTGGTTCCCCTATTTACTATTGTATTCATAGTGTCTATTTTCCCTGTTTGTACCATTGAGTCACCTATCTATAATAACTCAACCCCTGAAGAACCCAATATACGTGGTTAAAACGTGTTGAGTTGTTGTTTCCCAGGTTTGTTAGGGAATTCTAGGGCTAGACCAAGGGGAAGTCTGGGACAGGGGTTGCCCTTTTTAGTCTGAGTGCCCTGACAGTCCCTGAGGGAACAGGGGTAGTCTCACCACACTTTGCTCCATAAGGTATACTAGGGCCACCCTTCTCGTGGTAAACAAGAACTTGACCCCACATTATATATCCCTCTGTACCATCACCCTGAATATCGAGCTGGAGCCTTGACATTAACTTGCATTTCTCAGCTCTAGTAGCAGAAACTACAAAATTATCTATTTGTTACTTTGATTCACTATTGTTAATATTTTGATTGGCTCATTGACTTTTTGTAGCGGTGTTCTCTTTTTTTTTAGTAATTTACCATTAAAGAGTTCAGTTTTAATTTTGTGTACCCTTTTCCCCCCCAGCCCAGGTGGCTCATACCTAGTCACCATTATTTTGCAAAGTAAGCAATCCCCGATTTACACAGTCATGTGGCGGAGAGGATGAGCCACTCCATGAACTTGTCTCTTTGTAGAACAGTGCATGCCATGGAGGATACGTGGAGTAGTAGCTACGACCAGGGCCAATACATGTCTTTTACGGCCCACTGGGTCAACATCTTGCAGAAAGAGGCTCCACCACAATTAGGCCAGGAAATTGTAACAACACCTCCACGGTTGTGTCAACCAGGTTCAGCTGCTAACTCCACCCACCTATCCTCCTCCTCATGCGGCCCTCCTCCTCTATGACATCTTGCATCACCTTACAGGAAAGAGCATAGTTTTTCCTCCAAAAATAAGCGCTGCCATGCTTTGTTCCATCTGCTGAGCCTGGGCAAGAGTAGCCACATAGTGGATAAGCTGCTGCCCTGTCTTCAACAGAAAGTTTTAAACTGGCTCTCTGGTCGTGATCTGACATTAGGAAAGGTAGTCGCCAATAACTGCACAAACATTGTCAAATTGCTGCATCTAGATGGCATGACACACTATCCCTGTTTGGCACAAGTGCTAAATTTTGTCATGAGACATTTCTTGAAAACTTGTGACAGTCTCATGCATGTTCAGATATGTGCAGGAAAGTGTGAGTTTGATTCAGTTGTTACTATGCTTTTAAACATGCCTTTCTCCACCTACAGCGCCAAAATGGTCAACCTCAACAACATGTCATTTGGAATGTTCAAGACAATGCAACTCATTATTATATATGTTTGAACGCCTGTACCAGCAGCGCAAATCGGTGACAGATTTCCGAATGCAGCAGAATAATGATTTTCCAGCCAGTGTGACTTTCAGCTGAGGGATTGGCAGCTAATCAGGGACACCTGTCACATTTTCTTGGCTTTCGAGGAGGCTTTGGTGATAGACTCTCAGGAAGGCATAGGGACCAGCACCCCTCCTAAGGTGACACTGATGATGAGGAGGACCATGACCAACCTTGGCAGTACGGGATGGAGGCGGAACGAGCCGGGCTCTCAGAAAAGCTGGCAAGGATGGCTAGCTGTATGCTTTCTTGCATGCGCAGTGACAGGCATATTGCCAGCTTAAAGGAAAGAAGTGACTACTGGATAGCAACACTCTTAGACCCTCAGTACAAAGCCAAAATGGGGGAATTTTTGTCACCTGCTGAGAAGGATACTAAAGTGGAGTTCTATAAAGAGAAGCTGTGCAGTCAGTTTGTCAATGCTCCACTCCCTCTGTCAGCAATACCCCTGCAAGTGGAAGGGGCAGTGGCAGCAGCAGCACTAGCACCATCTTCATGCTGGAGGAGATAATGAGGAAGTTTCTGAATCCGGCAATCTCCCCTGACATCAATTGTCATTACAGGGATGTGAACCACCACCTTAACCAGTTTGAGGCCTATTTCAGCAGTGCTCTTTCTCTAATAGACACCATGAGCCCAGACCCCATGGACTTCTGGGTCACCAGATTAGACAGTTGGACAGAACTTGCCCAGTTTGCCCTGGGTGTTCTATCTTGTACAACCTCTAGTATCCCATCAGAAAGAGTGTTTAGCGCAGAGGTGGCATCATCACCCCGAAGCGAACAAGATTGTAAGCCAGCAACGTGGAAAAACTGACATTCACCAAAATGAATCAGGCATGGATCAGTGAGGACTTTAAACCTCCTGTGCCAGATGCCACTCATAAGATACTACTACCACCACCCCTACTGTACGCTGACTACTAATAACACCACTCCGCCACCTCATGTTGTACACTGGATGATGCTTGTAACACCAGTTTGCCACCTCCTGCACTACGCTGGATGATACCAGTAACATCACTCTTCTAACTCCTGCTGTATGCTGGCTGATGCCAGTAACACCAGTCCGCCACCTCCTGCTGTTCGCTGGATGATGCCAGTAACACCAGTCCACCACCTCCAGCTGTCCGCAGGCTGATTCCAGTAACACCAGTCCACCACCTCTGGCTGTACACTGACTACTAGTAAGTCCACCACCTCCTGCTGTCCACTGGATGATGCCATTAACACCAGTCCACCCCCTAGTATTGTACACTGACCACTAATAACACCAGTTCGCCCTTCCTGCTGTCCACTGGCTGATGCCAGTAACACCAGTCCGCCCCTCCTGCTGTCCACTGGCTGATGCCAGTAACAGCAGTCCATCACCTCCAATTGTACACTGACAACTAATAACACCAGTCCGACACTTTCTGCTGTCCACAGGCTGATGCCAGTAACACCAGTCTGCCACCTCCTGTTGTACACTGGCTGATGCCCGTAACACCAGTCAAGAACCTCCTGCTGTATGCTGACTGATGCAAGTAACACCAGTCCACCCCCTCCTGCTGTATGATGCCAGTAAATCCAGTCCGCCACTTCCTGCTATATGCTGGCTAATGACAGTTCACCAATTCTGTAGCTACTCCCAAAAACTGATAATTTTTTGAATGGCTGGAGAAATCCATGCCATCTTTTTCACTTAACAGACTAAAAATCTCTTGCTAATCCCAAAAAGGGATAATTTTTGAACACTTGACGAAAGCCACTGCGTCTTCAGGTACGTACCTCTGTGTGCCTTTTAACAGGCATCTAACGTCAACCAAAGATACTTTATTCGGCTTTAGTTTAGTATGAATAAGCCTTCAGTGTGAATGAGCATTAATTAAGCTGTTAGTTACCATGGGTTACTGCATGTCACCATAACTGAGCCGTAAAATTACTTTAAAACTACTTGAATACATTTCTAGCAGTATTATACATGGCTTTTTAGCTGTTAGGCAGTGTTAAAAACATGTTTGGGGCTTATTTTAGTGCTGGTTCGGGTTGAAACAACAATTTTGAATAAGTTTGCTCATCTCTACTAATGATGTATAGAGCTTGATAGTAGTTGGATAGAGTTCTAGGAGACCTGAGAGTGTCATATTGAACTTTTAAGGGCCACCAAAACACTTTTGATTTGGATTAAATCGAGTCCAATGGCCAATTGATAGTTTTGAACCAGAAACACATTTTGGATGTTGTGCTAATCTCTATGGTTGTTTCTTTATGGTACATACAACTAAGAGTTTGGGCAAACCATAACTATTTGTGATTCCCCGTAGTAACCACAGGAAGAAGGACATTTTTTTTCATATTTGTTTATACTGTGTTATATCATAGTGGCTACAGGATGTGAGTAAAGTAGAAACAGAGCAACCACAGGGAATTCATACTTCTTCAGGTTGTCAGCAAACTATTCACCACAGTTTTCAATTCTGTAGAATTTGCCTATGGAGTGCAGGCTGCAGACTGTCATAAAACAGTTCATATGAAAAGCTTCTGCAAATTTGATTTCCCTGTGTCTTCTTGCTACATCTCCAGAAAAATCCTGTCTTTATCGATTGATTTTTTTTTTTTTTTAGTAAAAGTCATAAAGCATATTTTGGAACAGAAGTTACCCCAATTTCTTCACCTATGTTCCTTTAAACTGAAAATACACTAATACTGCTCTAATAAATATATTTATAGACTATAGTAGACTTGTAGACTATTATTATAGTAGATTATGAAGCTATGAGCAAAAAGCTAATTACACCTTTCATTCTCTATCTCACATTCTGGAGAATGGTTACCATCCCATCTTTGGACCTCTCAATGCTACCATGGCAGAACTGCCAGTGCATCTGTTACCTGACAGCTGGTGCATTCTCGTATTCTGCATGCTAATCTATGAGAGCACAGATAGGTGTAAGAATTGAAAACAACATGAAAGGGATCTTTGTGTCAATAGAAGGAGTAAAGCCCTCTAAAACAAGAAACCTATCCATGCAATGTAAGGGCCTATACCTGTTCTCATATAATAATCATGTACAGGATTCATATCCCTAACACACAATGAGACTGTAAGATTTCTAGGGCATTTACTTGCTCTACATCAAATGTGGTCTCAGCACCAAATGTCCAGTTGGGGGGTATTTATGTTGGAGAAACAGGACAGAGACTGGAAGCAAGGATGGGCTCCCATTGCCACACAATAAAAGACAGGAAAATACATCTCCCTATGGCCAAACATTTCTGTAGCTAAGGACATAATGAAGATCTTATGAAGGTTGTTGTATTAAAAGGCAATTTCACATGAAAAAAAGACAGAAGGGTCTGGGAATACAAATACATCACAATCTTAACACACTGAGAACAAGACTGAATCCCTCCCAAGGTTTTATGATGCACTGCAACATCTTGGTAATCTGATCTAGGGGGCATTTGGTGTCTGGGACTTAAAGGGGTACTGCAGTGGAAAAAAATTGTTTTTAAATCAACTGGTGCCGGAAAGTTAAACAGATTTGTAAATTACTTCTATTTAAAAATCTTAATATTGGAGAAAATAAAGAGGTGAACCAGCTCGACATGACAAAAATATTCGCATATATCTAAACTCTTGTGACTTGAAAATCGCTTGTCCAGAGGCCGCGAGCCTGCTGTCAAAACCATTTACCCCAGACAAAATTCAAAAAACTATAGAGTCCCTAAAAAGAAAAAATCCCCTGGCCCAGATGCGTTTTAGCGCGGAATATTATTAATTGATGTCACCAATTTTATTGCCTAGCTTGGTTTCCATGTTCAATTGTGTTTTACATTGTAGAAGCTTCCCACCTGAAATGGTTAAAGCAACTATTGTTACTTTGCCTAAGGTAGGAAAGTCCCTGACTGGCCCACTAATCTGAGACCTATCTCATTGTTGAACTTGGATACTCAAAAATTTTAGCTAACAGATTATCTCAACGTCTCCCGGATATCATCAATAGAGATCAAACAGGTTTTATAAAGGGACGTCTGGCTGGAGGATGGTATTCACAGAGTGGTAGACCTGGTCTCTAGGGGAAATATGAGTTGAACACCTTCTCTGCTCCTTTCTTTGGATGTGGAGAAGGCGTTCAACCGCGTCCACCTGAATTTTGCCAAAGAAACTCTCTGCAGATTTAACCTCCCTGAAATGTTTATACGCACAGTGTAGGCTTTATATGGAGACCCATCAGCCACAGTTTTTGTGAATGGCGTGTTGTCTACCCCATTTAAAATTACAAACGGTACCAGACATGGTTGTCCCTTATCACCACTGATCTTTATTATGATCATGGAAACTTTGGCATCCAAGATTAGAGCTTACCCTAACATAAAAGGTATCCCTGTCTGTAACTCCCAACATAAAATAAGTCTATCTAGCAACCAATAGGTCCAAATCTAGCATCAATATAAATCTCCCTTCACATACAATATCTCAAATTGCACCACTCTTCTCTTATAAGTAGGCAGATTCACACATTCCGTATTTGGGTGTCAACATCACTTACTCCCATTCTACATTAGTAGATGCTAGCATTCCATCATTTATCCATATATTACAATCTGATCTTAATGGTATGTCAAAGGGCAGCTGGGGCTGGCTTGGATGAAGGGTCTTGTTCAAAATGCTTTACTTACCGAAGAATTTATACATGTTCAGGACCATTTCAGTAACCATATCCAACAATTTAATTTCAAAAATTCAATCAACCGCTTCTAAATTTACTTGGTGTGGGAACCATCCAAGAGTGGCAGTGACAGTCCTTCACAAATCCATTATTAATGGTGGATCTGGTATCTCAAATTTGAAAGCCTACAGACAGACTATTGTGATCAAACAAGCCTTAAAGGGGTATTCCAGGGAAAAACTTATTATAATTATTTTTTTTTTTTTACATATCAACTGGCTCCAATAAGTTAAACAGATTTGTAAATAACTTCTATAAAAAAAAAATCTTAATCCTTCCAATAATTGTCAGCTGCTGAAGTTGAGTTGTTCTTTTCTGTCTGGCAACAGTGCTCTCTGCTGACAGCTCTGCTTGTCTCAGGAACTGCACAGAGTAGAAGAGGATTGCTATGGGCATTTGGTTCTACTCTGCACATTTCCTGAGACAGGTGTCATCAGAGAGCACTTAGACAGAAAAGAACAACTCAACTTCAGCAGCTCATAAGTACTTAAAGGATTAAGATTTTTTAATAGAAGTAATTTACAAATCTTACAAATTTTTATTATTTTTATTATTATTATTATTTTCATCTACAATTTTCTATATATATATTTAAATTTTTATTCACATTTTTACATTTTTATCTCTATATTTATTATTACCATTTTCTATTTTTTACGTCCTTATTTTATATTCATATATTTTTTCTACATATCTCATTTTTTCTTATTCATTTACTATTTATTTTTTGTATTTTTCCACTTTTGTATCTCTTCTTTTCATCATGCTATCTATTTATCCCATAGCTGATACCAGACCTAATTCTTCAATATACCCTATATAGGAGTACCTACATTAAATCATTGTTTTTAAAGCCTTCTACGTCCAATTATTTTCATACTTAATTACATATCTATGATTCATATATTGTATCTAACTTTATTTCATATACTCTCTTTTTTTCCTATCTAACTTTCTCTATTTCCTTTTTTTCCTATATGATCCAGTTCCTGATTTTACCCACAACCTGCAATTTCCAGACTTTCTGGTTTTCCCCAATCTCAGTTCACACTATAAAAAACTCTTCCCGCACATATTATACACCTATACCTCTACTAGAGATGAGCGAACTTTTCAAAAATTTGAATCGGCCGATTCGCCAAATTTTCCCGAAAAGTTTGTTTCGATCCGAATTTATTTGCGGCAAATCGATGTAAAAAAGGCTATTTCTAGCCTACATACAGCCTCTATAGGGGTATAGAACACTTTGCTGTGTCCTAAAACGCATATGGAGTGTGCTGGGGTAGTGAAATAATACTGTTACTCAGAATAGCATGCAGATTCACGGCATAGCTCTTAGAATCACTGCCGCACAGCAGCACAATCACAAAGCCTGATGGTGGCATCAGTGTCAGAAGACCATATAGTGACTGAATGACATAGCGTGGACATAGCGTGGCAAGAGGAGACCATTTAGTGGCTGAATGACACAGCGTGGAGTTGGCTGATGCACTAGTACACTACACACCAGGACTTCACAATCCCCCCCCCCAAAAAAAACACAATATATGAAATTTTTGACAAAGATTTCTCATTGGTAGCAACTGCTATCCAAAAGTTAGAAATTTCCACACCCAGGCCCCACCTCTGCGGCATCAGTAACCCATATATTGCCTGTAGGACACAGACTGGAGTTGGCTGATGCACCAGTACACACCAGGGCTTCACAATCCCCCCTCCAAAATCAACACAATGAGAAATGTTTGTCAAAGATTTCTCATTGGTAGCACCCGCTATCCAAAAATTTGAAATTTCCAGAACCAGGCCCCACCCCCGTGGCATCAGTAACCCATATATTGCCTGCATGACACAGCCTGGAGTTGGCTGATGCAAGAGTACACACCAGGGCTTCACAATCCCCCCCCCCCCCCAAAAAAAAAAAAAAAAAAACAACACAATATATGACATTTTTGTCAAAGATTTCTCATTGATAGCACCCGTTATCCAAAAATTTTGAAATTTCCAGAACCAGGCCCCACCCCTGCGGCATCAGTAACCCATATATTGCCTGCATGACACAGCCTGGAGTTGGCTGATGCAAGAGTACACACCAGGGCTTCACAATCCCCCCCCCCCCCCAAAAAAAAACCAACACAATATATGAAATTTTTGTCAAAGATTTCTCATTGGTAGCACCCGCTATCCAAAAATTTGAAATGTCAAGACCAAGGCCCCACCTCTGCAGCATCAGGAATCCATATATTGCCTGTAGGACACAGCCTGGAGTTGGCTGATGCACCAGTACACACCAGGGCTTCATAATCCCTCCTCCAAAATCAACACAATGAGAAATGTTTGTCAAAGATTTCTCATTGGTAGCACCCGCTATCCAAAAATTTGAAATTTCCAGAACCAGGCCCCACCCCTGTGGCATCAGTAACCCATATATTGCCTGCATGACACAGCCTGGAGTTGGCTGATGCACCAGTACACACCTGGGCTTCACAATCCCCTCCAAAAAACAACAACATTTTAGAATTTTTTTAAAGAAATACCTTTGTGTAAGAACAAGCACATATCCAACAGTTCACAAGACTCTATAATGCAGGACGGTGGATCACCCAAAGACATTCTTCTCAAAAATAATAAACCAAACAATGTTTGAAATATTTTTACAAAAACTAATTCAATATGTGTGTAAGCGCATCTGTCTCCAAAAGATCAGATCACCAAAGGACTTTTTTCGCCCAAAATGATGAAGCAGAGTTAATCCCTGTCCGTATTTTATTTTTATTTTTTTTCATTAAAAAATCACACGCAACAAGCGTTCCGTTGTGTAACGATTAGCATTCTGAAAAATTCAATTTTATTACTGATAAAATTATCAGTAAATAAAAAAAAAAAACACTACCCAAGAGTGTTTAATTATCCCATACATTGCACCAGGAGCAGTGAAGAGTAGGCCTCAGCAGTACCCAAGATCAAGCAATACCAGGTGGGTTATGCCCTCTGATTTCCGTGGACGCAGGCGCGCTCCACTGAATGGATTAGCGTGTCTCTATCTTTCATCGACCGGTGCTGGTAACTCGCTAACTCCCGGAAAGGTAAGCTGCCGCCAAGCAGGTGGTCTCCCCCGGGCATGTTTGGCTCCAGAATTTCCACTACTGCCACACCACGCTGACTGCCAATCGTGCTACCGCCTTGCTGACTCAAGGGCAACCTGCAACTCTCTTCTCCCGATGATGAACCCCCTTCTCCTGAGATCGAGCAATAACAGGTGTGTTATGCCCTCAGATGTCCGGGGCCGCAGGCGCGCTCCACTGAACGGATTAGGGTGTGTCCATCTTTTTTTGTAGCACCCGCAATCCAAAAATTTTAAATTCCCAGACCCAGGCCCCACCTCTGCAGCATCAGGAACCCATTTATTGCCTGAAGGACAAAGCCTGGAGTTGGCTGATGCACCAGTACACACAGGGCTTCACAATCCGCCCCAAAATCAACAAAATTGTATAATTTTTTTTTTTTTAATTTACAACTTTGTGTAAGTACAAGTGCATATCCAACATTTCAGAAGACTCTATAAGGCAAGATGGTGGACCGCCCAAGGACTTTCTTCTCAAAAATAATGAACCACATAATTGTTGAATAAAAATAAAAAAATGAAATTCCTAGACCCAGGCCCCACCTCAGCTGCATCAGTAACCCATAGATTGCCTGAAAGACACAGCCTGGAGTTGGCTGATGCACGAGTACACACCCGGGCTTCACAATCCACCCCAAAAAAACTATTCAAAAAAAAAAAAAATTGTCTGACAAAATACCTTTTTGTTAAAACAAGAGCATATACAGCAGTTCAGAAGACTCTATAATGCAGGACGGTGGACCACCCAAAGACATTCTTCTATAATATAATAAACCACACAATATGTTCAATTTTTTTAAATAATTGAAATTCCAAGACCAGGGCCCCACCTCTGCTGCATCAGTAACCCATATATTGCCTAACGGACACAGACTGGAGTTGACTGATGCACGAGTACACACTACACACCCATCACCCGGGCTTCACAATACACCCCCCAAAAAAAGCAATATTTTTTCGAAATTGTCTGACAAAATACCTTTTTGTTAAAACAAGCGCATATACAGCAGTTCAGAAGACTCTATAATGCAGGACGGTGGACCACCCAAAGACATTCTTCTATAATATAATAAACCACACAATATGTAAAAAAAAAATTAAATAATTGAAATTCCAAGACCAAGGCCCCACCTCTGCTGCATCAGTAACCCATATATTGCCTAACGGACACAGATTGGAGTTGACTTATGCAAGAGTACACACTACATACCTGTCACCCGGGCTTCACAATCCACCTCAAAAAAATGCAAACTTTTATCGAAATTGTCTGACAAAATACCATTTTTTTTAAAAAAACAAGCGCATATACAGCAGTTCAGAAGACTCTATAATGCAGGATGGTGGACCACCCAAAGACATTCTTCTCAAAAGTAATAAACCACACAATGTTTGAAATTTGGTTAAAAAAATTATTACATGTGTATAAGTGCATCTGTCTCCAAAAAATCAGATGGCAAAAGGATTCTATTCGCCAAAAATGATTAAGCAGAGTTAATCCCTCTCCATCTATTTTTTTTTTTTTCATTAAAAAATCACACACAACAAGCGTTCCATTGTGTAACGGTTAGCATTCTGCAAAATTCAATTTTATTACTGATAAAATTACCAGTAAATGTAACAATAACACTACCCAAGAGTGTTTAATTACCCCATACATTGCACTAGGAGCAGTCAGGAGTAGGCCTCAGCAGTACCCAAGAGACTTTAATAACCCCTTACCTTGCCCGATCAATTGCGAGATCGAGCAATAACAGGTGTGTTATGGCCTCAGATGTCCTAGGCCGCACTAGCGCTCCATTGAACGGATTAGCGTCTCTCTATCTTTCAAGGACAGGTGCGTGTTGCACGCTGAAACTAGTTCCTGATATGGATCTGTGATTGCAATTATTTAATCTTAAAACGAGGAATTACCAGTAAGTGAGGGTCATAAGCTGGTGTTTATTAAGTCCCTGCCCCTTGTACACACCGCCCGTCACTATGAGCGATTGGATTAGTTAGTGAGTTGGTTAGTGAGGTCCTCGGATCGGCCCAGGCGGGGTAGGAGAAGGCCCTGGCAGAGCGCCGAGAATTTAACGATCATTGTTGAAATTTTCATTAAGCATGTATTTAGCTACTGTTAAACATCCAAAAATTTAAGACCCAAGGCCAGAGGCACAAGGCAGGCAAGTAGTTCCTTAAAGACACAGAATGAGTCTGGAGCATGCATTTGAAGTACCCAAGAGGTTTTCATAACCCCTTACATTTAAAGATCAATGTTGACATTTGCATTAAGCATGTATTTAGCTACTGCTAAACTTCAAAAAATTATAGGCCCAAAGCCAGAAGCTTCAGTTTTCCCCATATTAGGAGCATAGTTGTCCCCCAGATTAGGCAGCATAGATGTCCCCCAGATTAGGACCATAGTTTTCCCCCAGATTAGGCAGCATAGATGTCACCCAGATTAGGAGCATACTTGTCCCTCAGATTAGGCAGCATAGATGTCCCCCAGATTAGGCAGCATAGTTGTCCCTCAATCAGTGCGGGCCGGCCAGAGCCAATCAAAGGGCCGTATGTGTCAAGCGGGCCGTACAATCCCCAGGTCTGCCCCAGAGGGTTTCATAACCAACCACAATAGAGAACATTTTGTTGTAGGAGCATGGTCAATCTATTCAGACCCATCTGTCATTGGTGGCTGGAAATCCTGGCTGATCCATCCCTGATTCATCTTGACAAACGTCAGTCTCTCCACATTTTTAGTGGACAGACGAGTTCGCCTTGGGGTGACTATGGCCCCGGCCGCACTAAACACCGGCTCTGATGGCACACTACTGGCCGGGCAGGACAGTTTTTCCAGGGCAAACTCAGCTAGTTGCGGCCATAAATCGAGTTTGGCTGCCCAGAAGTCCAGCGGATCTTCAACGGTTGTTGGCAGGGTCATGTCGAGGTAAGCCATCACCTGCTGGTTCAGGTCCTGCTCCATGTCCACCTGCTGCTGATGAGTAGCTTCCCTATGCGGCTGAAGGAAGCTACTCATTAGCGAGTGTAGACTCAGGCTGCTGCTGATTGAGGCGGTACTGCTCCCGCCACCCCTCCCCTACCCAGCAGCTGTGGCAGTGGAAGGTAAGCGCAGAGGGCCCCCCGAGTCAGACCTGCGAGTGGATGGACCATGTGGCCAATCGGCATCGGCCAACCGACTACGTAGAAGCTCCCTGAAGTAGGTCAGTTTGTCCTCCCTCTCAGTGGGTGTAAAAAAGGCCCCCATTCCGGTAGCGAGGGTTAATAAGGTGGAGATCCAGAAGTCAAATTTTGACAATTCGGGGGTCACTACGCAAGCAACTCAGCATGCATCGTGCCATTTGTGACAGTGACTCACTGGGACTACCTGCCTCCATCTCCACTGCATACTGCCACGGTGTGTCTGGGTCGTCTGTCTCGCCTCCCTCGTAATAACCCTCCGGCTCCTCTGGCTGCTCCTGCTCCTCCCCTCCTGTCCAATGACCAGAAACACCGGCCATCTCATCCACCGTAAACTGTGCTCCGCTCTGCCCCTCATCATCCTCCTCCAGTTCATCCCCCACAGGACTCATGTAGCCTTCTGATGTAGGCGCAACATCTCCATTGCCGTGACCAGCCATGTTTTCAATAATTTTTGGGAGTAAATGTAGAAGTGGAATTACGTCGTTCATGGCGTAATTCGAGCGACTAACAAAAAATGTGGCTTCCTCAAAGGGCCTCAGCAAATGGCAGGTGTCACGTATGAGCTGCCACTCGTTAACATTGAAGTTACACAGGGGAGTACTCCTATCTGCTTGTATCATCAAAAAATCTGTGATGGCTTTTCTTTGTTCGTATAGTCTGTCCAACATATGGAGGGTGGAATTCCAATATGTGGCAACGTCACAAATGAGACTATGTTGTGGGATACCGTTCTGACGCTGCAGCTCAAGAAAAGTGTGCTTGGCGGTGAAAGAGTGGCTGATGTGCATGCACAGTTTCCTTGCCATTGTCAGGACGTCTTGCAAATGGGGTGAAGACTTGATGAACTTCTTGACAACCATATTCAACACGTGTGCCATGCAGGACGAATGGTTCACACTTCCTTGTCGCAGCGGTTCCTCCCCTGTGTGACTCCGTTCACCAAGGCAAGCCATGTGAAGGATGGCTTGACACAGCTGTGCCCTACACACGTGGTACGATGAAGGGCCACCGAGATTTGGATGTGCAGTGGAGGCCGAGGACACGGGGAGGAGAAGGCGCACACTGTAAAAGGACCAACTGCCTGGGAGCGAGAGCGTAGAGGAGGAAGCGGTGTGACCTGTCCAAATTGCTGCTGTGGCTGTGCAGGAACAACATTTACTCAGTGGGCCGTAAAAGACATGTATTGTCCCTGCTCCCGTGCACTTTTGAACACACCGACAGGCTCAAGGACTGGCTCACCTTCTCTTGTACAAACTTATGCAGGGCTGGTACTGCCTTCTTCGCAAAGAAATTATGGCTTGGGACTCTCCACCTCGGTTCGGCACAAGCCATCAATTCCCTGAAAACTGCAGAGTCCACCAATTGGAAAGGGAGGGACTGCAACACCAGCAAGTTGGACAGGAGCACATTGAACTTCTGCGCCGTTGGATGAGTGGGCGCATACTGTTGTCTCTTGGACATGGCTTCGCCGATCTCTTGTTGGCGGAATGGCTGACTACGAGCGGAGGAAGCAGGAGCGCAAGAAGGATGGTTTGACACAATGTATCCTTCGGCTGAGGTGGTGGAGCCTTGGCTGGATGACGGAGGGAGCGGATGGCCACTGGGTGATGCGGCAGGCTGGACCACTACCTCGGAGCCACGGTTATCCCAGGCCGCTTTATGGTGGCGAATCATGTGTTGACGCAGGGCCGTGGTGCTGAGATTGTGACCCTGGCCACGCTTCACTTTCTGCCCACAGATTTTGCATGTGACTACGCTAAGGTCCTCCGGATTCTTTATGAAAAACAACCACACCGCAGAGTAGCTCATTTTCCCACCCTTAGTTCGCACTATTTCACTGCTATTGGTGCCGTCTCCAGGAACCCCTGTTCCACTACCTCCCTGAATGGTAGCTTGCCGCGAAGCAGGTGGTCTCCCCCTGGCACATTTGGCTCCTGAATTTCCACTACTGCCACCACCACGCTGATTGCCAACCGTGCTACCGCCTTGCTGCCTCATAGACAAAGAGCAAATCTCTTCTCCTGATGATGATGAAGCCCCGGCTTCTGCACCCGGCTCCCAATTGCGATCGGCTTCATCATCATCAAAAGATGTGTGCACGTCACTGATGTCCTCCTCGTGTTCCACAACAGTGTCTGCCTCAGGACCCTGAGCAATTGAAACACCGCGTCCCACGTCACTCTCCGCATCACTACTTGGCCGCCTTGCGGAGCAAGGGACGCTTGTCTCCTCACATTCTTGGCTGCCCATTAGATGCTGACTGTCCTCTATTACATCGTCCTCGCTAAATAGTGGAGCTGAACCCAAAGCATGAGATACTTCTTTGGGAGAGGGAACAGCATAGGACAAAGGCAATGTGATTACAGGGACTGCTCCCGGGCCATGCCAACTGAGGGTTGTGTCTGAGGAACCCACCGACTCTTGACTGGGGTATTCAGATGTCGCTTGTGATGATGGGGATGAGTGTGCAAACCAATTGACGAGGAGAGATGGGTCGACAACACAACCGCTGGGTGTTAACGGGAGCTCAGGCCTATTGCTGCGACTCCTGCTGCCACTCGCCCCAAGTCTGCTGCCAACTCTGCCTGACGTATGTAGGCCTCTGCCCCTTCTCTGTGCACGTCCTGGCACTTCCCTGCCTGATATACTTAGTGCGTTTATGAGGGTATAGAACAGCAGCAGGCGATTACTTACGGCTGTTCTTTCAAAGTATATAGGCCCTAGACAGAATAACAGTTACTAAATAGTACACTCCTTTGTTGTATGTATGCCCTTTGCAATGATGAGCGCACTGTTAAGCGTATTTATACGCAGAAAAAAACTCTTTTTTTGTTGTATACACCAGCCAGTGTATACTAATGTGTGGAATAGCACGGAATTTAGCACCGAGACAGAAATACAGGTACTTAATAGTACACTACTTGGTTGTATGTATGCCCTTTGCAATGATGAGCGCACTGTTAAGCGTATTTGTACGCAGAAAAAACTTTTTTTTTTCTTTAATACACCGGCAGGTGTATAACGTGTGGTATAACACTTAATATAGCACAGAGACAGAAAAAAAGGTGGTATATGGTACACTATTTGCTTGAATTTAGGCCCTTTGCAATGATAAGGCCACTGAAAAAGTGTATTTTTACGCAGGAAAACCTTTTTTTTTCTTTAATACACCGGCAGGTATATAACGTGTGGTATAAAACAGAAATACAAGTACTAAATAGTACGCTATTTGCTTGTATGTAGGCCCTTTGCAATGATAATGCCACTGAAAAAGCGTATTTGTACGCAGGAAAACCATTTTTTTTCTTTAATACATCGGCAGGTGTATAAGGTGTGGTATAACACTGAATTTAGCACAGAGACAGAAAAAAAGGTAGTATATGGTACTCTATTTGCTTGTATTTAGGCCCTTTGCAATGATAAGGCCACTGTTAAGCGTATTTATACTCTGGAAATTTTTTTTTTTCTTTTATACACCAGCAGGTGTATAACATGTGGTATAACACTGAATTTAGCACAGATACAGAAAAAAAGGTGGTATATGGTACGCTATTTGCTTGTATGAAGGCCCTTTGCAATGATAATGCCACTGAAAAAGCGTATTTGTACTCAGGAAAAACTTTTTTTTCTTTAATACACTGGCAGGTGTATAAGGTGTGGTATAACACTGAATTTAACACAGAGACAGAAAAAAAGGTATTATATGATACGCTATTTGCTTGTATGTAGGCCCTTTGCAATGATAAGGCCACTGTCAAGCGTATTTTTACTCAGGAAAAACTTTTTTTTTCTTTAATACACCGGCAGGTGTATAACGTGTGGTATAACACTGAATTTAGCACAGAGACAGAAAAAAAGGTAGTATATGGTACGCTATTTGCTTGTATGTAGGCCATTTGCAATGATAGGGCCACTGTTAAGCGTATTTTTACGCAGGAAAATCTTTTTTTTCTTTAATACCCCGGCAGGTATATAACGTGTGGTATAACACTTAATTTAGCACAGAGACAGAAAAAAAGGTAGTATATGGTACGCTATTTGCTTGTATGTAGGCCCTTTGCAATGATAATGCCACTGTTAAGCGTATTTTTACGCAGGAAAACCTTTTTTTTTCTTTAATACACCGGCAGGTATATAACGTGTGGTATAACACTTAATTTAGCACAGAGACGGAAAAAAAGGTAGTATATGGTACGCTATTTGCTTGTATTTAGGCCCTTTGCAATGATAAGGCCACTGTTAAACGTATTTTTACTCAGGAAAAAAATTATTTTCTTTAATACACCGGCAGGTGTATAACATGTGGTATAACACTGAATTTAGCACAGAGACAGAAAAAAACGTTGTATATGGTACGCTATTTGCTTGTATTTAGGCCCTTTGCAATGATAAGGCCACTGTTAAGCGTATTTTTACTCAGGAAAAACGTTTTTATCTTTAATACACCAGCAGGTATATAACGTATGGTATGACACTTAATTTAGCACAGAGACGGAAAAAAGGTAGTATATGGTACGCTATTTGCTTGTATTTAGGCCCTTTGCAGTGATAAGGCCACTGTTAAACGTATTTTTATTCAGGAAAAATGTATTTTCTTTAATTCACCGGCAGGTGTATAACATGTGGTATAACACTGAATTTAGCACAGAGACAGAAAAAAAACGTAGTATTTGGTACGCTATTTGCTTGTATTTAGGCCCTTTTCAATGATAAGGCCACTGTTAAGCGTATTTTTACTCAGGAAAAACTTTTTTTTTCTTTAATACACCGGCAGATATATAACGTTTGGTATAACACTGAATTTAGCACAGAGACAGAAAAAAAGGTAGTATATGGTACGCTATTTGCTTGTACAAAAGCCCTTTGCAATGATAAGGCCACTGTTAAACGTATTTTTTACGCAGGGAAACCTTTTTTTTTTCTTTAATACACCGGCAGGTGTATAACGTGTGGTATAACACTGAATTTAGCACAGAGACAGAAAAAAAGGTGGTATATGGTACGCTATTTGCTTGTATGTAGGCCCTTTGCAATGATAATGCCACTGAAAAAGCGTATTTGTACTCAGGAAAAAAAAATTTTTCTTTAATACACCGGCAGGTGTATAACATGTGGTAGAACACTGAATTTAGCACAGAGACAGAAAAAAAGGTAGTTTATGGTACGCTATTTGCTTGTATGTAGGCCCTTTGCAATGATAAGGCCACTGTTAAGCGTATTTTTACTCAGGAAAACCTTTTTTTTCTTTAATACACCGGCAGGTGTATAAGGTGTGGTATAACACTGAATTTAACACAGAGACAGAAAAAAAGGTAGTATATGGTACGCTATTTGCTTGTATGTAGGCCCTTTGCAATGATAAGGCCACTGTTAAGCGTATTTTTACTCAGGAATAAATGTATTTTCTTTAATACACCGGCAGGTATATAACGTTTGGTATAACACTGAATTTAGCACAGAGACAGAAAAAAAGGTGGTATATGGTATGCTATTTGCTTGTATGTAGGCCCTTTGCAATGATAATGCCACTGAAAAAGCGTATTTGTACTCAGGAAAAAAAGAATCTTCTTTAATACACCGGCAGGTGTATAACATGTGGTATAACACTGAATTTAGCACAGAGACAGAGTAACAGGTGACAAATGGGAAAAAAGGCACTAAAGTCCACACTAATATGACTTATTTCTGAACAGCAGCAGGACCCAACAGTGCAGCACCACCCAAAAAAAAAAAAAATCCAGGGATTAAACCCTAAATTGCACTCTGCCACACAATTCTGAGCAGCAGAAGATTTGTGGAGCAAACAAAATATACTCAATTGGGCTGAAAAATGAGGAGATAAGATGCTTCAGAAAGTTCAGGCAGCTTGGAGATCTGTATGAGGCAGCTGACAGCTATCTGCCCCTCTCTGCTGCAATGCTCAATAATGTGAATAGGAGGTTTAGCTATCAATGATCCTTCTCAGAGTAACAGCCCAGCACTCTGCACTCCTGCCTTTCCCTAATGCTGATGTGACTAGCAGTTGCAGTGTAACGCTGTGGTATGAGCTATTCACACACACAGTCCCGTCCTCTCCATCTGAGTGCATAGATGAAATGAAGTGAGGCAAGATGGCCGCCGATTATATAGGACCTGTAACATCACAGGGGTCAGTGAACACTGATAGGCTGCATCTCACATGTGGTTCTGGGTCAGCTCGCCTACCTTCATTCCCGACGCTGTTTCCCGCCCTCCCATAATCCCCTGCCCCATGTACTCACATGTGGATCCGCCATCTTAGCTCTATAATAGCCTGGAACGCTGTAAAATGGAGTTTAATGAAGCAATTAGTGGGATAGAATCGCGGCGATATTCGTATTCGTTGCAAATCGAATTTTTCATGAAATTCGTAACAAATTCAGGTTCGTCAAGTTCGATTCGCTCATCTCTAATAATAATGTGACTACTTGAAGATGTGACATGCTACAATCCCTAGACAAATCTCCTTCCAGGACCAGGACGCATGCCACAATGATGTTACCGGTAAGAGAGGTCCCACAGTGGACAGTGGCCACTTATACAAATGCTATATTTATTCAGAGTTAGAGCGTTATTGCCCTAATATGGATTTCTGGAGCCCCTACTCAATATCCACAGTCTGTTTTGAGAAATGTATATATTTTACCACACTAGAGAGGGCCTGATTATGTGCAGTGGGTTAAGGGTTCATCCATCTCCACTTTATGATTTTGTACAAGGGCTATGGGCCACAGGGATCTCTAAATTTATCAAAGTATGCTGTAGATCCAGAGTAACCAATTTTCATTATGTTTAACAAAATGCTATGAGGATTTGGCTTAATTCTATAGTTATTTGTTGGATAAAAAAAAAAATAATAATAATTGGTACGTGTGTCTTTCATATTGTCAGAATTGATATAATCAGTATAATTTAAAACAAGTGACATGTCAGCCACTGTTAATACTAGAACACAGTGAGTTTATCAGTGTTGTCATGCAGGAGAGACCTGAGGCAGATCTCTCCTGTAGCTGCCAAAGATACATGTAAGTAATTAGGGAAACGTTTAGTGATGTCTTCATTGTGCTATCACAAGGTTTTACTAAAACACTATGGTTCCCCCAGATTGGCTCACTAAAGGGGATTCCCATTTAGCACAATTCTATTTTACATTGCAGTCACCTAACAGATTCACTAAGAGTGAAAATAAATTGTCAGAAACATGCAATGCCCTTAAGATAGGCAGTAGAGTCTGAATATTCAAGGTAAATGTAATAAACATATGTTACAAAGTTATTTGACTCCTTATTTTATGTGCATAATAAATATATTACAAATATACATAATTTTAGTGTGTACCCAAACTGTGATGTCAGAATCCGTTGGGTTAATGTTCTCTAGCCCTGTTGTTTATCCTGGTTGCTGGGACTAAGCCTCTGTGCTGTTGGGTGTGGTTCAGGTTGCTGAGCCTATTAGGATCCTCCTGCCAGCATCACAGTCAAATATAAGGAAGCCTCTTTCATTCATGCCTCGCCTGTGAAAGTTCTTGCAACTGCAACTAGCACTCTCTGTATTATTATTTTCTTATCTGCTTCTCTGATCTTGTGGCTTGGCTTTTGACTCTTCTATTGATCTCTGCTATTGTACTCTGTAACATCTTGGCTTAGACTCAGTTTGCTTTGACTCTGACTTGACTGTATGTTTGTCTAGTTTTATTTCTGTTAGTTTTGTGTGCCTCCAGCTGTTTTGCCAACACCTACTGTATTGTATTTCATTGTTTTGACTTTTACTGTCTATGCACATATTATAGGAAGGGACCATTTCCGTGGTTGTGGGCCCGTTATTTAGGACGGGTATGCGAGTAGCCAGGGCAAGTTTGGGGCTGCACTATATCCCTGCCCAATGTGACACAAATAGTTTGAGTTGCTTTGTTATTGTAGATTTTAGGTTTACATTCTACATGTTTACATTACTGCTAAATCAACATTTCTCTAATGTTAATTTAAGTAACATTTATCAAAAGTGTAACCACTTAATATTCTGTATCTTGGAATAGAAATTTCTAGTGTAGCAAATTTCAAATGTTTAAAGGAGATATCTCATGGAAAAAACGTATCCCCTATAAATTTTAGATCGCGTTGGGGGGGGGGGTGTTTAAAGCGCTAGGGCAATCTCGCCTCCTCCATATATCTCTATAAGAGAGCCGAAGATAGCCGGGGATAGGGGGATACGTTTTTTTCTTTCCATGAGACAAAACCTATAAGTACACCTTTAAGTAAATGTTATTCATGGTCACTTTGCTTTAAATCCATACTTTGGCACAAGATTGCTCTGAGTGAATCTTAATAGAGTGGTCTTGTGGACTAAGCTACAGACGTAGTATAGTTAAATTTGGGAATGTAGTAGAGTTGAGTAGAGTCCATGCAGTTAAGCCTATTATTTAGAGGAAGGCCAAAAAAATAAAAAAATGTACCTTCTAAAGAAAGGTAGCCAATATTCCTTTCTGACTTTAACAATTGCAGAATCCCTAGAACTGCAGTACTATAGTATCTATGACTTGTACATGTTTTTATACTAGCTCTGCATCCAGGCTCATTTTTAACTCTTTTTGCTCTTCTCTAGAACACGTTTGCTCTTCTCTAGCGATGATGACTTCACATCACAGAATGTTAACACAACAACGATTTGCTGTCAACTGACGTTATCATTACGTTGGTTGAAATTATTTGTAAAAAATTACAATAACAAAATAATAAGATTTGTGAGGTAAATCTTTGTCTTTGACATTTCAAAAACTTTTGACCTGTCACAGAGTTGTTATAAGTTAAAAGTTGTTGATCGGTTAGGGTTTCAGTGCTGAGACCCCCAAAAAACAGGAGAATGAGTGGAAATAAGCATCAACTAAAGCCCTTCACTCCCTACCCATAGCAATCTAGGTCCTATGGTCCTTTATAAGTTTACATTGGGGATCAAAAGTTTGTACACCCCCAGGTAAAAAATGTTATTAATGTGCATAAGAAGCCAATGAAAGATGGAAAAATCTCCAAAAGGCATGAAATTACAGATTAGACATTCTTATTATCTGTCAACAAAAGTTAGATTTTATTTCCATCATTTACACTTTCAAAATAACAGAAAATGAAAAAATGGTGTCTGCAAAAGTTTGGGCACCCTTCAGAATTTATAGCATCCACTGTCCCCTTTGCAAAGCTGAGACCTGCCAGTGTCATGGATTGTTCTCATTCATCATTTGGGAAGACCGGGTGATGTCAATCTCAAAGGTTTTAAATGCCCAGACTCATCTGACCTTGCACCAATAATCAGCACCATGGGTTCTTCTAAGCAGTTGTCTAAAAATCAGAAACTGAAAATAGTTGACGCTCACAAAGCTGGAGAAGGCTATAAGAAGATAGCAAAACGTTTTCAGATGTCAATATCCTCTGTACTTAATGTAATTAAGAAATGGCAGTCATCAGGAACAGTGGAAGTTAAAGCAAGATCTGGAAGACCAAGAAAAATATCAGACCGAACAGCTCGCAGGATTGTGAGAAAAACTATTCAAAACTCACGTTTGACTGCACAATCCCTCCAGAAAGATCTGGCAGACACTGGAGTAGTGGTACACTATTCCACTATAAAGAGATACTTGTACACATATGGTCTTCATGGAAGAGTCATCAGAAGAAAACCTCTTCTACGTCTTCACCACAAAAATCAGCGTTTGAACTTTGCAAATGAACATAGAGACAAGCCTGATGCATTTTGGAAACAAATTCTGTGGACCGAAGAGGTTAAAATTTTACTTTTTGGCCAGAATGAGCAAAGGTACGTTTAGAGAAGAAGGGAAACAGAATTTAATGAAAAGAACCTCTGTCCAACTGTTAAGCATGGGGGGTGGATCAATCATGCTTTGGGGTTGTATTGCAGCCAGTGGCACAGGGAACATCTCACGAGTAGAAGGAAAAATGGATTAACTAAAATTTCAGCAAATTTTGGATACTAACTTGATGCCATCTGTGAAAAAGCTGAAGTTAAAGAGAGGATGGCTTCTACAAATGAATAATGATCCTAAAGACACCACAAAACCCACGGGAGATTACATCAAAAGGCGTAAACTGAAGGTTTTGCCATGGCTTCACAATCTCCTGACCTCAACATAATTGAAAATATATGGATAGACCTTAAAAGAGCAGTGCGTGACAGACAGCCCAGAAATCTCAAAGAACTGGAAGACTTTTGTAAGGAAGAATGGGCAAATATACCTCCAACAAGAATTGAAAGACTCTTGGCTGGCTACCAAATGCGTTTACAAGCTGTGATACTTGCCAAAGGGGGCAGTAAGAGATATTATTTCTGCAGGGTTCCCAAACTTTTGCAGATGCCATTTTTTTGTTTTCTGTTATTTTGAAAGTGTAAATGATGGAAATAAAATCTAACTTTTGTTGACATATTATAAGAATGTGTAATCTGTAATTTGATGCCTTTTGGAGATTTTTCCATCTTTCCTTGGCCTCTTTTACCCGGGGTGCCCAAACTTTTGATCCCCACTGTCGAGGACAAAGATTGCTGAAAACTGATCATTCTTTATCTGGTTTTGTGTTTCCCATCAAACACAAGTATTCCATGTGGTAGCTTTTCTCACTGAGCTGCTTAGATTGCTGGAAAGAACAATTTCTGAATTCCTTACCTAGGTCATTGGGGGGGGGGGGGTAATCTAAATGTTTACACAGTTGTTGTTTTTTTATCTAAAATTTTTACATTAATTGATGCAGCCTATTTTCAACAGACTTTATTTCGTTTAGAGGATTTTGGAAGCATAACCACTAAGTAGCATTTTTTGGAGTGGTTAGTTTGGAAAAATTTGCCACACATGACTTCTTTTACACGCTAACTCCCACCAGCCCTGCAAAAGGATTCTTTCACACTGCTGTTAGGACATGGCAGCGTGACATCCATCAGGAGAGCCGGGGAGAATAGTGGGAGAAAAAATACTTCCTGCACCATTGTTTTCTCCAACTATTCCCGTCAAAAAACAACAGTGCCCGATAAACCCCATAATAGCAAATGGGAGCCATCGGGACCTGTTGTTGCCAGTTGTGGCCCATTGCGAGAACAGCTGTTAAAGGCAAAAAAAGGAGACTTTAAAGGCTGTTATTAACGGCAGTGTCAAAGGAGCCTAAACTGGCACCATGTTGAGGTGATTTGGCCATGCAACAAATTTACCAAGTGCGGTGTGAAATTTGATGAATTTGTCACACACACGTCAAAATCATTGTGACATTTATGTTCTAAACCTGCACAGAGAAGACCATAAATGATGAATACCCCCGTTGTCTCTTTAGTCTTTATTGGCTCTATCTGTGGACTTTCCAGTTTTTTCTTGCAAGATTATTGTAACACCGAGCGCTCCGGGTCCTCGCTCCTCCCCGGAGCGCTCACAGCATTCTCCTGTTCGCAGCGCCCTGGTCAGACCTGCTGACCGGGTGCGCTGCGATAATGTCCCCAGCCGGGATGCGATTCGCGATGCGGGACGCGCCCACTCGCGATGCGCATCCCGACCCGCTTACCAGACTCGTTCCCCGTCTGTGCTGTCCCGGCGCGCGCGGCCCCGCTCCCTAGGGCGCGCGCGCGCCGGGTCTTTGCGATTTAAAGGGCCGGTGCGCCACTGATTGGTGCATGGGTTTTAATCAGTATCTTCACCTGTGCACTTCCCTATAATACCTCACTTCCCCTGCACTTCCTTGCCGGATCTTGTTGCCATTGTGCCAGTGAAAGCGTTTTCTGGTGTGTTCATAGCCTGTGTTCCTGACCTCTTGCCGTTGCCCCTGACTACGATCCTTGCTGCCTGCCCTGACCTTCTGCTACATCCGACTCTGCTCTTGTCTACTCCCTTGTACCGCGCCTATCTCAGCAGTCAGAGAGGTTGAGCCGTTGCCGGTGGACACGACCTGGTTGCTACTGCCGCTGCAAGTCCATCCCGCTTTGCGACGGGCTCTGGTGAAAACCAGTAGCAACTTAGAACCGGTCCACGCCAATCCCTCTCTGACACAGAGGATCCACCTCCAAACTGCCGAATCCTGACAATTATTGTGCTCACTGCCTTGATCAAGCTCTCCACTGCTGTAATACTAACTACTTATGTACCTACCTCTGGCTGACTACTGACCACACATCTGCTTTACCCTCCACTCTTACTGCTGAAACCGGTGTAAGGACCTCTGGCTAACCATGCTTGATTGCACCATAATGCTGAAACCTGTGTACAGCATTTTAATGTCTATGCTACCTGAATCCATTGTTGTTACTTTGTGACACTGACCCTCATCCCACAATATTACAGTAGACTGTACAATCATATCTTATTAAACTAGGTAGGTGTGTATTATCAATACTAGCCCCTGTAGTCAGTCACTGAAAAACTGGAATTATTTTACATTTGAGTCAAGTTAGTTAGAAATTAACAAATTTAGGTAACAAAATAGGGATTTGTATAAATCTATGATTCTTCCTCCTATGGTGAGCTACAAACCTATGTATTCCACATTCCACTTGTGGCCTATTGCAGTCTTTCAGGTAGTACATTTTTTAAGCTTTCTGTTCCTTATTTTTGTGTGTGAAAACAAACACTAGTAATCCGATCTCATGAGAGCTACAAGTCCAAGCATTTTTGCACACTGCAAGCATCACTGTGCCCATTGGTTCCCCCATTGCATTCCTTCCTTGCATTTCCCATTGAACATCAAGACAAAAATCAAAGGACTGCAGTTACAAGGCTTTTTTTTTATCTTGCTGTAGAGACTCTCAAATAATTTATATACGAGAGCAGTTCAAAGGCAAAATACTGACTTAAATTCCTTCTGGTTCTACTAAAACCACCAGTGCATTAAAATATTCATGTGCATTTCAACATTCTTAATTTCACAGCAAATAGAAAAAGGACACCCAGATTTTCTTAGGCATATTTTCAAAGTTACTCTTAACCCTAAAGTTTGACAATCCAAGTCAAGATGTTAACATAGCATACAGTAAGCGGATCATTGACAGCTAGTAAATCTTCCGTGGGGTTGATATCTATCATTAATCCTCACTTCTGTCAACTATAAGGTTATAATGAGCTGCAGGGGATGGTGCTGACAAATGCTTATCAGTAAAATGGTTGAACACTAAGATGAGCTCCTTACGAAAAACCATTCAAGATGTGAAGCATTTTAGATTTTTGAATCTTTACTCCAAATCACCATTAAACTTTTATCAGTAGGATATTCTACAAAACAGAATATTACTGTTCGTAAGTTGTGTTATCTGGCCAGTTATTAGACATGTGCAATTCGGTTCGGCACGAATGTCTAAATTAACGAATTTTACAGTTTTCGTGTATTCGGACCCATCCGAATGCACGAAAACATATTTTGAACATTCCCGAATAGCCACGATAATACGAATAGCAAAGTAACGAATACATTCGTTATTTCCCGACCTGTAAATAACGAATGCATTCGTTATCCATAAACGACGTGAAGAATTAATTCTGATAACAAAGTTAATAAAAAGGATACAGATAGTTTGATTTTTCGGATACATTCGGTATTCGGGTACATTCGGTAAATCTTTTTATTCTTTTTTGGACTTTAGCGATCCTAATAAATAATGGAGATACCTTTTTTTATTAAAATTTCGTAGGGTATCATAAAAAAATTATAATAAAAAAGATACAGTGGTGATGGAAAAAATTGTATCTAATGAAATGTATGATTTTTATTATGAAATGTTTATTCATTTTTAAACAGGGATCAATTTATGTGAGCGGGTAAAGCACAAAAAATGTAGCCGACAATAGCAAAAATGTAGTGTGTGCGTGTTTTTCACTTTTTTTTAAACATTTTTTAGGTAGTACTACTACTCCCAGCATGGAACACACTCTTCCATGATGGGAGTAGTAGTTACCTGTACTAATTGACAGATCGCAGGGGTCCTTTGCGATCCTCTTGTATAATGTATAGATGCGGCGGCTGCTCTTCTATGGTCCCCTGCACTCACGTATATATACACATATTCATATTTCCCGCAGAGCTGTGATTGGCCAGATGGTTCCAGCCAATCACAGCTCTCTGTGAGAAATAGGAATATGTGTATATATACGGCCATGCAGGGGACCATAGAAGAGCAGCCGCCGCATTCATACATTATACTGGAGGATCGCAGCGGGTGTCAGGAGTGATACCCGCAGTGATCTTCCCTTTACTACAAGTACTACCACTCCCAACATGGAGCACACTCTGCTCCATGCTGGGAACTGTAGTACCTGTATTAATAGACAGATCGCAGCGGGTGTCAGAAGTTACACTCGCTGCCATATGTCTATTAATGCAGGTACTACAGCTCCCAGCATGGAGCAGAGTGTGCTCCATGTTGGGAGTATTAGTACCTGCAGTAAGGGACAGATCCCAGGGATGTCACTCCTCCTAACACTGCTGCGATCCTCCTGATGTGAATGTCGGGATCAGCTGTTCTCAGGGCTACAGAGCCGGGAGAACAGCTGACGCTGAGCCGTAGGTATACATCGTATATCTACTGCCCAGCAAGAACTTACAGTGAGCCTGCAATGTGTATATACAGTATACACATTGCTGGCTCACTTAACCCCTTGCTGAGCTGTGCGCTATGCGCAAGCCCAGCAAGGGAAGAGTTAACTTACACTGCTGGACAGTGTAAGTTAACCCTTTGGGCGGTATACACAATATACAGCTATCTATAGATAGCTGTATACAGTGTATACAGAAGACGTAGCCCAGCTTACTTCCCTGAGTCCCGGGCCGGGTTCGTGTAGCTCCGCCCCCTAGTGATGACGTCATTAGGGGCGGAGCTACAGAAGGGAACAAGACTAGTTAATCTGAAGCTCTGTTCACATTGTACGTTTTGTATAATGTGAACAGACCCTTCTGGCAGTGTCTACCCAGACAGGGAGTCTCCAGCTGTTATTAAACTACAACTCCCAGCATGCCCAGACAGCCAAAGGCTGTCTGGGCATGCTGGGAGTTGTAGTTATGCACCAATTGGTGGCTCCCTGTTTGGGTAGACATTGCATCATGGGTGCTCTCCCCAGCGGACTGCGCCAAAAATGTCATAACCAATTTTTTGTGTTTTTTTCTTCTCGTTTCAGATCCGTGTATGCAGAGGATTACTGCGGATTCGATGGATTACGGCGGATTATTTATTTTTTCCTTTAATAAAATGGTTAACGAGGGCTGTAGGGGAGTGTTTTTTTAAATAAAATAATTTTTCCAATGTGTTGTGTTTTTTTTATTTTTTTATTGAATTTTCAGGGTTAGTAGTGGAAGCTGTCTTATTGACGGAATCCATTACTAGGCCAGGGCTTAGTGCTAGCCCCAAAAACAGCTAGCGCTAACCCCCAATTATTACCCCGGTACCCACCGCTACAGGGGTGCCGGGAAGAGCCGGTACCAACAGGCCCGGAGCGTCAAAATGGCGCTCCTGGGCCTAGGCGGTAACAGGCTGGCGTTATTTAGGCTGGGGAGGGCCAGTAACAATGGTCCTCGCCCACCCTGGTAACGTCAGGCTGTTGCTGTTTGGTTGGCATTGTGCTGAGAATGAAAATACAGGGAACCCTATGCGTTTTTTTTTTTTAATTTTTTATTTAAATAAAAAAAAAAAACGCATAGGGTTCCCCGTATTTTCATTCTCAGCACAATACCAACCAAACAGCAACAGCCTGACGTTACCAGGGTGGGCGAGGACCATTGTTACTGGCCCTCCCCAGCCTAAATAACGCCAGCCTGTTACAGCCTAGGTCCAGGAGCGCCATTTTTGACGCTCCGGGCCTGTTGGTACCGGCTCTTCCCGGCACCCCTGTGGCGGTGGGTACCGGGGTAATAATTGGGGGTTAGCGCTAGCTGTTTTTGGGGCTAGCACTAAGCCCTGGCCTAGTAATGGATTCAGTCAATAAGACAGCTTCCGCTACTAACCCTGAAAATTCTATAAAAATAAAAAAAAACACAACACATTGGAAAAATTATTTTATTTAAAAAAACACTCCCCCACAGCCCTCGTTAACCATTTTATTAAAGGGAAAAAAAATAATCCGCCGTAATCCATCGAATCCGCAGTAATACACGGATCTGAAACGAGAAGAAAAAAAAAAGCACAAAAAATTGGTTATGACATTTTTGGCGCTGTCCGCTGGGGAGAGCACCCATGATGCAATGTCTACCCAAACAGGGAGCCACCAATTGGTGCAAAACTACAACTCCCAGCATGCCCAGACAGCCTTTGGCTGTCTGGGCATGCTGGGAGTTGTAGTTTAGCAACAGCTGGAGTCTCCCTGTCTGGGTAGACACTGCCAGAAGGGTCTGTTCACATTATACAAAACGTACAATGTGAACAGAGCTTCAGATTAACTAGTCTTGTTCCTTTCTGTAGCTCCGCCCCCTAATGACGTCATCACTAGGGGGCGGAGCTACACGAACCCGGCCCGGGACTCGAGGGAAGTAAGCTGGACTTCGTCTTCTGTATACACTGTATGCAGCTATCTATAGATAGCTGTATAAAGTGTATACCGCCCAAAGGGTTAACCTACACTGTCCAGCAGTGTAAGTTAACTCGTCCCTTGCTGGGCTTGCGCATAGCGCACAGCTCAGCAAGGGGTTAAGTGAGCCAGCAATGTGTATACTGTATATACACATTGCAGGCTCACTGTAAGTTCTTGCTGGGCAGTAGATATACGATGTATACCTACGGCTCAGCGTCAGCTGTTCTCCCGGCTCTGTAGCCCTGAGAACAGCTGATCCCGACATTGACATCAGGAGGATCGCAGCGGTGTCAGGAGAAGTGACATCCCTGGGATCTGTCCCTTACTGCAGGTACTAATACTCCCAACATGGAGTACACTCTGCTCCATGCTGGGAGCTGTAGTACCTGCATTAATAGACATATGGCAGCGAGTGTAAATCCTGACACCCGCTGCGATCTATCTATTAATGCAGGTACTACAGCTCCCAGCATGGAGCAGAGTGTACTCCATGTTGGGAGTGGTAGTACTTGTAGTAAAGGGAAGATCACTGCGGGTATCACTCCTGACGCCCGCTGTGATCCTCCAGTATAATGTATGGATGCGGCAGCCGCTCTCCTAGGGTCCCCTGCATGGCCGTATATATACACATATTCCTATTTCTCACAGAGAGCTGTGATTGGCTGGAACCATCTGGCCAATCACAGCTCTGCGGGAAATATGAATATGTGTATATATACGTGAGTGCAGGGACCATAGAAGAGCAGCCGCCGCATCTGTACAAGAGGATCGCAAGGGACCCCTGCGATCTGTCAATTAGTACAGGTAACTACTACTCCCATCATGGAAGAGTGTGTTCCATGCTGGGAGTAGTAGTACTACCTAAAAAATGTTTTAAAAAAAAGTGAAAAACACGCACACACTACATTTTTATTATTGTCGGCTCCATTTTTTGTGCTTTACCCGCTCACATAAATTGATCCCTGTTTAAAAATGAATAAACATTTCATAATAAAAAAGATACATTTCGTTAGATACAATTTTTTCCATCACCACTGTATCTTTTTTATTATGATTTTTTTATGATACCCTGCGAAATTTTAATAAAAAAGGTATCTCCATTATTTATTAGGATCGCTAAAGTCCAAAAAAAGACTAAAAAGATTTACCGAATGTACCCGAATACCGAATGTATCCGAAAAAACAACCCGAATACCCGAATACCGAATGTATCCGAAAAATCTAAACCGAAAATATTGCCGAACCGAATTTTTTTTCCAAAACGAAAAAACGAAACGAAATTAAACGAAAATTTTTCTAGTGCACAAGTCTACCAGTTATGCTCCTTGACAGGTATTATAGGGATAGTCTGCCAAAAAAAATGTATCTTTAAAATCTGGTTAAGGAGGGGGTTTTCAAAGAAAGAAAAATGTATCTTTGTATCTTACCTTCCTTGCTGCCGCAATGCTGCTGCCAATATGTGACAATTTTAAAAAGTAGCAGTTGATAAGTCACCAATCACTTTATAAAGCTAACCATGCCACATTACATTTAATCTATATACTGTATATATAAAACTCAATGTGTGTGTGTGTGTGTGTGTATGTATGTTCAACAATCCAAATGGCTAAAGATATTAACATGACACTCGGCACACATGTTACTTATATGTCAACAACAAACATAGGATAGGTAATTTAATCCTTACCCACCCCCATTGGCCAGAGGCGGGGTTTTAGTTTAAAGTCCCAAACAAGTCTTTGGGAAATATATGTTACTGCATAACTTCCAAACGGCTGGAGATATTTCGATAATACTTACGGGTCGGGATATGAGGTCGGGATAGGAGGTCGGGATAGGAGGTCGAGATAGGAGGTCGAGATAGGAGGTCGGGATAGGAGGTCCAGATAGGAGGGCCATATATGAGGACGAGATAGGAGGTCAGGATAGGAGGTCATGATAGGAGGTCGAGATAGGAGGACGGGATAGGAGAACAGGATAGGAGGACGGGATAGAAGGTTGGGATAGGAGGTCAGGATAGGAGGCCAGGATAGAAGGTCGGGATAGGAAGTTGAGATAGGAGGTCGAGATAGGAGGTCGGGATAGGAGGACGGGATAGGCGATCTGGATAGGAGGTCGGGATAGGAGGACTGGATAGGAGGTCGGGATAGGCTGAGATAGGAGGTCGGGATAGAAGGTTGGGATAGGAGGACGGATAGGAGGTCGGGATTGGAGGACAGGATAGTAGGATGGGATAGAAGGACGCGATAGGAGGTCGGGATAGGAGGACGGGATAGGAGGTCAGAATAGGAGGTCGGGATATGAAGTCGGGATGTGAGGATGGGATATGGGGTTGGGATATGACAACAATATATGAGGACGGGATATGAAGTCAAAAGCTCCCTCTGTTGATTTTCCTCCACAACAAGGATTAGGAAGGAAAAAACGGGCAACGCTGAGTACTCGAGATAGGAGGTCGGTATATGAGGACGGGATAGGAGGACGGGATAGGAGGGTCGGAATAGGAGGTCGAGATAGGAGGACAGGATAGGAGGTTGGGATAGGAGGACGGGATAGGAAGATGGAATAGGAGGACGGGATAGGAGGTCGGGATAGGAGGATGAGATAGGAGGACGGGATAGGAGGATGAGATAGGAGGACGGGATAGGAGGATGGGATAGGAGATCCTATCCCATCCTCCTATCCTAACCTCCTATCCCGTCCTATGAGGTCAGGATAGGAGGTCAGGATAGGAGGTCAGGATATGAGGTCAGGATATGAAGAAGGGTTATGGGGTTGGGATATGACAACAATATATGAGGACAGGATATGAAGTCAAAAGCTTCCTCCTTTGTTTATTTTCCTCCACAACAAGGATTAGGAAGGAAAAACCGGGCAACGCCAGGTACTCAGCTGGTTTTAAATATTTTTTGACTCTTTTTAACATCCAAAAAAGAGTAAAGTGTTGATAAATTGAGTGAGATTCTTTTGAGTTCAGGATTGGCACCTCTTGTTTTTATAATACAATAACTGAGGGCTTCTATTTCAGCACTGGTCTCTTTTATCTATTAGTGATGTGCGGCATATGCCATATTCGAATTTGCGATATTTCGCGAATATGAGGGCGAATATTCGTCCCATATTCGTGAAATTCGAATATTCATGATATTTGCGAGTTTTTTTTTCCATTGCGAAATTTCTCTCGTCTGCGCATGCGCGCTATGGCATCATGCGAGAACGGAGATAATTTCCTGGCTCTTTGCCAGTTGCTTTTCGCATCGCGATTTTCTGCTGCCCTGCGAAGCGAAGATGGTGGGGAGTAACTTTTCACCAAGTGAGGAAAAACTGCTGATTTGTGTAAGTAATGTCACCACTGTTATTTAATTATATTTAACTGCATATTAGACTAGTTTAAAAGTTATGATACAAGATCAGATAGCAGTGTTTCCCAAACAGTGTGTCTCCAGCTGTTGCAAAACTACAACTCCCAGCATGCACTGACAGACCATGCCTGCTGGGAGTTGTAGTTTTGCAACAGCTGGAGGCACACTGGTTGTGAAACATTGAGTTAGGTAACAAACTTTCAGTGTTTTGCAACCATTGTGCAAAACTACAACTCCCTGCATGCAACTCGCTGCATCCCCCCCCCCTCCCTCCTCCAATGTGAATGTACAGGGTACATTCACATGGGCAGGGGCTTACAGTGTGTTTGTAGCTGAAGCAAAATGCGCATGGCGCTCTCACTTTGGAGCACTGTGTTATCTGTGGTATTACATAGGACTGCAGGTCATATCTACTACATTATCTGTACTCATAGAGTTATCACTGTGTTATCTGTGGTGTTACATAGGACTGCAGGTCACATCTATACATTATCTGTACTCAGAGAGTTATCACTGTGTTATCTGTGGTGTTACATAGGACTGGAGGTCACATCTATACATTATCTGTACTCAGAGAGTTATCACTGTGTTATCTGTGGTATTACATAGGACTGCAGGTCACATCTACTACATTATCTGTACTCATAGAGTTATCACGGTGTTATTTGTGGTGTTACATAGGACTGCAGTTCACATCAACTACAATATCTGTACTCAGTTATCACTGTTATCTGTAGTGTTACATAGGACTGCAGGTCACACCTATACATTATCTGTACTCATAGAGTTATCACTGTGTTATATGTAGTGTTACCTAGGACTGCAGGTCACATCTACTACATTATCTGTACTCAGAGTTATCACTGTGTTATCTGTGGTGTTACATAGGACTGGAGGTCACATCTATACATTATCTGTACTCAGAGAGTTATCACTGTGTTATATGTGGTGTTACGTAGGACTGCAGGTCACATCTACTACATTATCTGTACTCAGAGAGTTATCACTGTGTCATCAGTTGTGCTTCTTCTGTTTAAAAAAAAAAAACAATTGGGTTCTCTTCTGCTTTTAAAAAAGCAATTGGTTTTCACAGGATACAAGGCACAAAGGACGCAAGCAAAAGCACAGAAACACTCTCCTCTCTACACCACCATATGAATCTGCAAAGGAATGCTGGTGGGGAGTGATGTTATATACTGGTCGTGCCAGCAAGTTTCTATTGGTTGCTAGGGACGTTGCTAAGCTCTGACAACTGTGCTTGCAGAACTCTCATTGGCTCACAGGCATAAGTAGGGTGGAATTTCAAAGAATATTCGCATTGCGAATATACGTATTGCGAATATTCGCAATGTGAATATTCGCATGCATAAACCTTTCGCCTCACAGTCTCATCCCTGGGTCTTTAATGATACAAGCATTGCAGTTATCAGTTGAAGGAGATCCCTACAATGTGCTCAGTTTTTAAAACAGTTTGAAAAAAAGACGAATATTCGTAACAGCAAATTTTTAGCTCAAAATTCGTAATATTCGCAAATTCACGAATATACGATATTCGCTGCGAATATTCGAAATGTGAATATTCTTGAGCAACACTATTATCTATAGCTTGACTTGAACATGGATTGTTTCTAACCAGCAAATATTCTATATACCATGCTCTGCTGACCTCATCCTCTCACCCACAGCGTGCCATACTTTGTACTGCCAGGCAGGCTTTCATAAACTGTAACAGTATTGACAATGTGCTTGCTGTGAGGGAACAAAAGATCAAGTGTATAGGGAGGGAATGTGATTGTATTTTTCTTAATTATCCTTTGAAACCAAAATCATATATATGTGATACAGCAGATTTTTAATTTTTTTTTTGCTAACATTTTATCTATCCATTTTATCGATCAAGTCATTATTGCCTCTTTTGATAGAGTTAGCTTGTTTACTTCTATTCAACACAGTAGTGGCATTGCGGCTGTTAGTTCTCCTTTATTGCAATTATGGTTTTCAGCAGAGGAATCTTGCAGTAAGGAAGCCCAGCAGTGAAAGAGTTAACTCCCTGGGGGGAAGGGGGGGATTGGAGGCATATAGTGTGCTGAAGCTATGTGCATATAGGCTATCAGCTTTTATAGTGTCCTTGGCATTACGCCTATACTGCTTCCTGATTGGCTGGGAGATCTGTTTGGAAGGCATTATGGCCTACCCCGGAGGTCATGTGATCCTTTCTCCATCTTCTTTCTGCTATTTGGGTTACATCTGTTAATTTGACTGCCTGAGGTTTGAGATTGTGCCAAACAAAAGTTTTATATGAACCAGAGTTCTAAATTTGAAGTTATCTCTCTACTTCTGACGTGTGATTCTCAATATGTGGTATATACTGAATTGTATGGTGTCCTTACCAAGTGTTATATGTGAATGTTAGTTTAAATCCGTGTTTTTCAGGCGCAGTCCCAACAGGTCATGTTTTCTGGATTTATTTAGTCTTTCACAAATGATATAATTATGGTCAGTGAATCGGACCAATTATATCACCTGTGAAAGACTTTAGGAAATCCAGAAAACATGACCTGTTGGGACCGCGCCTGAGAAACACGGATTTAGGCTAAGTTTCCGCTTGTTTTTTTTTCTGGCAGTTTTTGGATATTGTCACTGCAGTTTTTGAGCCAAAGTCAGAAGTGGATCCATAAGGGAGGAGAAGTGTAAGTCCTTCCTTTATATGTCCTATTCCTTTGAATACACTTCTGGCTTTGGCTCAAAAACTGCAGTGACAATATCCAAAATCTGCCAGAAAAAAAATCAAGTGGAAACTTAGCCTTAAAGAGTCTGGAGAAACATGACACTTTGTGGAAGCTGGACATGGTAAAAGGGATTTACAGTTTATGATTTTGGATCAGGGGATAATAGACTACCTTGATAAAACACTGTAAACATATGTGCATTTAGGAATTATTGGGGGGAATTCATCAAGCTGTGCTTACGTACACGACTTACTTACACTGTTTTCCATAGTGTAAGTGTTTCTTACCTGTGACACATTTATCATACTATCACAGGGGGGTTGATAAATTTGGCTCACATAAGCAAAAACACTTTTTTAGTATATATAAGCAAAAACCAAGAAATTACTTCAGAACTCCACTTTGAAACACCACCTCTTCTCCTCTGTGACTTTTCTGCTCTAAAGCCGCATTTGTGACAAAAATGTGCGATATATACAGTATGTATTTATTTAATATTTTAACCCCTTTTTTCTCCTAAATGTACTAACCTATTTTTTGTATGTTTTTTTTTCTCATTTCAGTACAGAGTATGCAAAGCACTACTTCGGACTAAGGTGACCAGCATTTTTTTTTTGTTTAATATTAATAAAAATGTTAACAAGGACTTGTGGGGGAGAGTGTTTTTTGGAATAATTTTTGTTAAACATGTGGTATTTTAATTTTAGTTTTTTAGTTTTCTTAACAGGGTTAGTAGTGAAAGCTGTCTAATAGACAGAATCCATTACTAAGCCAGGCTTAGCGTTAGCCACAAAAGCGGCTAATGCTAACCCCCAATTATTACCCTGGTACCCACCGCCACAGGGGTGCCGGGAAGGACCGGTACCAACAGGCTCGGAGCATCAAAAACGGTGCTCCTGGGCCTAGGCGGTAACAGGCTGGCATTATTTAGGCTGGGGAGGGCCAGTGACAGTGGTCGTAGGCCACCCTGGTAACGTCAGGTTGTTGCTGCTTGGTTGGTTGCTGAGAATGAAAATACAAATTTTTTGCATAAATAATTAAATAATAATAAAAAATGCAAAGAGTTCCCCATATTTTCATTCTCAGCACAATACTAACAAGCAGCAATAGACTGATGTTACCAGGGTGGGTTAGGATCATTGTTACTGGCCCTCCCCAGCCTAAATAATGCCAGCCTGTTACCACCTAGGCCCAGGAACACTATTTTTCACACTCTGGACCTGTTGGTACCTGCTCTTCCTGGCACCCCTGGGGCGGTGGGTACCGAGGTAATAATATGGGGGTTAGCACTAGCTGTTTTTGTGGCTAACGCTAAGTCTGGCTTTGTAATGGATTCCGACTATTAGACAGCTTCCACTACTAAGCCTGTTAAGAAAACTAAAAAAAACACCAAACATTTAAAAAAAATTTATTCCAAAAAACACTCCCCCACAAGCCTTCATTAACCATTTTATTAATATAAAAAAAAAAAAAAGCTGGTCATCGACTTAATCCCCGGAATCCGAAGAAGTCCTCCGCATACACGGATTTGAAATGAGAAGAAAAGAACACGAAAAATATGTTCATACATTTATGGTGCCTCCAGCAGTTGCTAAACTACAACCCCCATCCCATGACAGGAGTTGTAATTGAGCAACAGTGAGCCTCCAGTTTAGCAACAGCTGGAGGCACCGTGTTACTAAACTACAACTCCCATCATGCTAGTTGTAGTTTAACAACAGCTGGAGGCACCCTGTTCCTTATCTACAACTCCCATCATGGGAGTTGTAGTTTAGCAACAGCCAGGGAAGGGAAGCCCACTTATCTCCCACCTGCACTGCATGACTACAGCTCCCAGCATGTCCTCACTGTAAAGGCATGCTGGGAGTTGTGAGGTGCGGGCTGGTGGGAAATGTGCAAGTGGATGACAGTGAAGCTTGTCACCCACTCGCACATCTCCCACTAGCCTGCGCTGCATGACTATAACTCCCAGAATGCCCTTACAGCAAGGACATGCTGGGAGTTGTAGTTGTGTGGGGCACGGGTGGCGGGTGGTAATTGGGGGAGCTGCGTGCTGGTGGCATACTATGGGCGGTGGGTGTATGCAGGATGCAGCGGGTGATAGAGGCAGGAGGGCAGTGGGGATCGGAGCCAGCCGAGAACCTTGAATATAATACTACGGAATTGATATTTCATATTCCCCACCTGGAACTGTGATTGGCCGAGGGGTCTCGGCCAATCACAGCTTCAGGAGGGAAAGATGAAACTACAATGCCGTAGTTTCATATTCATGGGGGCCGTTACAGTAAGGACATGCTGGGAGTTGTAGTTGTGAGGTGCGGGCAGGTGACAAGCAGTCTGCTCCCCAGCCAGCTCACAGGAATAGGAAACTATGGCACTGTTGTTTCATATTTCCCTCCTGAAGCTGTGATTGGCCGAGACCCCTCGGCCAATCACAGTTCTGGGAGGGGAATATGAAATTACAGTGCCGTAGTATTATATTCATGGTTCCTGGACGGGGAGCAGAGCGGAGCGCTTGTCACCTACACCGCATGACTACAAATCCTTGCAAGCCTTTACAGTAAGGACATGCTGGGAGTTGTAGATGTGAGGTGCGGGCAGGTGACAAGCACCCCGCTCCCGGGCAGGAACCATGAATATAATACTACGGCACTGTAATTTCATAATTTTCATATAATAAAAAATGAAAAAACGATATAAAAAAACATACTTTTCTGAGCCAACTTTTTTTGGTGTAGATTTGCGACTTTTAAGGACTGTTTGCGACATTTTATGCAACGCAGTTAGTAAATCCCTGCCTACAGCTAAGTAAAAAACAGATCTCGGTTAAAACAGCTGGATTGTAAGAAATTGTGCAGCTCGGCATACCACTAAAAGTAACACAAAAGTTGTACGTGCAACTTTTTTTGTGACAAATATACACCAAAAATCATTTGTAAATTCCGTGATAAATTCCTCCTATAGACTTTAAAGCCCAATGTATTAAATGTAGAGTTTAAGGTTTTACATAAAATGTTGAGGTAAACATTCCCCCAGATCCTGGTAAGAGGGGGCATGGTATCTGCATGTTGTAAATAATAGTAACTTGATTCTTTTTAAAAAATATTTTTTATATGTTTTACACATAGTCTATAGTCCATAGTCTATCTAATCTATTTGGTCTATCACATTCCTGTTTTTGTGGTTCCAACAGTATGTATGTGCAATGTGTTTTTTTTTGCTGTATGTGACTGTCTAGATATTTCCTTATGCAACCATTTTTTAGGAGTTTGAATAGCACTTAGCTTATTGTATCAATTATTTATCTAATATGCATATATAGAATAAAGAAGTTCACACCAGCTCACCCATTAACATCCACCGTGTCATGGACTGATGCGGACCGGCATCATGTAAATAGGCAGGCAAAGAAGGAAAAAGTCCAACATGGGTATCTTCCAATAAAAGCCTTTGTTCTTTACTTGAAACTTGCAACAACACACAGGAATAAAACAGAATGTGTCGCGTTTCAGTCATCCAACACGACCTTAGTCATACATGTACTTAGCCAGATCACTGGCATCTTATATGTGCAAAAATCAACTCCTGGAAGAAAGGATTAATTCATTAAAACACAGGTGAATTACCTATGTCAGTTAACCCTCTCTAAAGCCATTCATACTCCCATCCATTATCAGCAAATATTCATATGGACAGAAAAATACATACTTATAAAAATAGCACAAGAAAAAAGTAAAATTATACGTATGATGGTAAGAAAGCATAAACACATTTAATTTGTCAAAATATAAATACCATACATATAAATACTTACATTCTAAGCGCATATATCTAAAAATGTATTCATGCACAAAAACTGGATAAAGGTACTGTCTACATAGGACACTAGTGGAATGAACACAGGACACATGATTGCTCACATTAGAAAAGCATATATAAATTTATGTAAAAATAGACTACAAATTGTATATATAAAACTACTGGCAATAAACTAAATAGAACAAAATGTAGATTTTCAAATGTTTTTAGCATGTGTCTGTCCTGACAAAAAAGGGAAAAAAAACAACACTATCAAAAAAGTCAACAAAATAAATGTTTGCAAAAAAGTCAACGAGACCATAACCCGATATTGTAGTTATTATCAATGGATAAATGTCTTGATCTTTCTTTATGCAACCATTCTTTAGGAGTTTGAATAGCACTTTGGCTTATTGTATCAATCATTTATCTAATATGCATATATATCTCAGTACACATTACAGAATGGTTGACAACCGGTTTAAGGTTTTCCTACAAATCAACTATATGGCCACCTATCCATCTCCAGCATGCTTATGGCCGACAGAGATGTGACGGGTGGCCACATTTTTGATTTGTGAGAAAGCATCTTCAATTTCCATACATACAAAACACACATTTGCGTTATTTTTTTGTTTTTTTTTTAGATAAATTATAGTTATTTGTTTCTATTTGTTGTCTGTACCATTATAAAAAGCGTAAATGCTAATGTGCACATACTGTATACTAAAAACATAAAAATACTAAACAATTACAAGGACTACACATAAGTATCAATACATATACTCTGCTTGTTTACCGCATGGTTTAAAGTCCACATTGTCTCATAATGAATGTCACCCTATAGCCCCTTCTTTATTAGTTCCAAGAGCTATATTGCAAAATCTATTTGTAAAATTTGTACCATATCTCAGTAAATTCAATACGTTTGTCAGCTTTACACGGTAACATTGCATTTCTCAAGTTTTTTTATTGAATTAGTCCAGTATTCCAGAAAATCTAACAAGGAAATATGTGGCAAAAATTCTACATTCCTATTACTAATATGCCAATAACTAATTTATAAAGATGTGAATCCCGTTATCATTAGCTATAAGAGGAAGGCTCGAAGTAGTCTGTGCAATCTGACATTAGCTGCCTGTAGTGAGCCATTCTAATTCCCACAGGCAATTGCTATGAGAGGTCATGAACCTGTGTAACAATCCCTTCCTGACTAGCACCTCAAATGACTTGGCTGGTTTCTACCTTCTGTTCTGGATTTAACAGTCAGCTGTGAGCTAACAATGGGAGTCTTCACCCTCTCTGTGTAATGTTATAATAGATTAAATAACACAATAAAGAGTATAAAGTTCCAAGGGGCAAAGGACTTGCTAGATTTTTGTAGTTATGTGTTGCTATCTTTCAAATGCAATTTTCAGTTAAAGTTTGATGCTTTGAAAACATAATTTAAAGAATGACAAATTATTTAATCATTTAATGGAATGCTTATTTTATTTGCTCACTGAAGACTACTCTAGTGGGACAAAAAAAAAGGGCTATTACCCATACACGTCAGCCATGATTTGTTATATCTGCAACGCATAAAACATTATTCAAAAAGCAAATGTATTGTTTTCATTTTTTATTAGTCAATTACTATCATAACTTAATAGGATCACACGTGCCATAATTTTCTGCATATTTTCTGCAGCGGATTTTGTTGCCCATTGACTTTAATAGGTAGAAAAATATGCAGCAGCAAATAGAAAGCAAAATACAGTACATATGATCCAACCCTAAATGGGTATTACAGGATTTTCTTCCCTTCAGCCTTTGAGCCCATGAGGCCAAGCTATAATACTGATCAATTTGCTTATAATGCCTCTGTGCACTGCTTTTTCAGTTTTTCATTCACAAGACCCACAACCGGAAATGCTGTTATACAAGTCTTTTTATTTTACTGTTGTCTCTGACCTTTCTCAGCATTCCCTGGGCATGATACAATATGTCATAAGCCACATGGCGTCAAGGGGGAGTGGCTATACTGCAGTGGGTGGGTGGATGTCATTACTTCAGTAAATGCCTTTCACCCTGTTATCCACCCATTCACTGCAGCATAGCCATGTGATGTATGATATATTGAGGGAGATTTATCGAAACCTGTGTAGAGGAAGAGTGGTGCAGTCACCCATAGCAACCAATCAGATTGCTTCTTTCATTTTTAAAGAGGCCACTATATAAATAAATCTACACCATTGTCTGTGTTGGTATGAAAAGCTGGGAAAATTCAGAGTCAAAATTTAAATAAAAAGATTGGCACTAATGGATCCTGGCCCTTCTTAATGCTTTTAGGGAATTAATTGTGACAACAGCTTATACTATAATAGCTCTTACTATGACAACTGCTTATGTTAGTTTTACCCAGTGTTTTCCTTTAAATATTAAATAGTGACATGTATTTTTGCTAACCAAATACATTACCTTACATCTGCTGAGGCCTAAGACTGCCAAACATCCTACCAAGTCTTGAACCCTTGTCCAGCACCTGGGGAAAAGGCATCGACTTCCAAATTGCATAAACAGTCTGCAAAGGTAACATTACTGAACAAGGACTTAATAGCCTACAGTCAGGGTCCAAAGTTTGGGCACCCCAGGTAAAAATTTGTATTAATGTGCATAAAGAAGCCAAGGAAAGATGGAAAAATCTCCAAAAGGCATCAAATTACAGATTAGACATTCTTATTATATGTCAACAAAAGTTAGATTTTATTTCCATCATTTACACTTTCAAAATAACAGAAAACAAAAAAATGGTGTCTGCAAAAGTTTGGGCACCCTGCAGAATTGATAGCATGCACTGCCCCTTTGCAAAGCTGAGACCTGCCAGTGTCATGGATTGTTCTCAATCATCATCTGGGAAGACCAGGTGATGTCAATCTCAAAAGTTTTAAATGCCCAGACTCATCTGACCTTGCCCCAACAATCAGCACCATGGGTTCTTCTAAGAAGTTGTCTAGAAACCTGAAAATAATTGATGCTCACAAAGCTGGAGAAGGCTATAAGAAGATAGCAAAATGTTTTCAGATGTCAATATCCTCTGTTCGGAATGTAATTAAGAAATGGCAGTCATCAGGAACAGTGGAAGTTAAAGCAAGATCTGGAAGAGCAAGAAAAATATCAGACAGAACAGCTCGCAGGATTGCGAGAAAAACAATTCAAAACCCACGTTTGACTGCACAATCCCTCCAGAAAGATCTGGCAGACACTGGAGTTGAGGTACACTATTCCACTATAAAGAGATACTTGTACAAATATGATCTTCATGGAAGAGTCATCAGAAGAAAACCTCTTCTACGTCCTCACCACAAAAATCAGCGTTTGAACTTTGCAAATGAACATATAGACAAGCCTGATGCATTTTGGAAACAAGTTTTGTGGACCGATGAGGTTAAAATAGAACTTTTTGGCCGGAATGAGCACAGGTACGTTTGGTGAAGAAGGGGAACAGAATTTAATGAAAAGAACCTCTGTCCAACTGTTAAGCATGGGGGGTGGATCAATCATGATTTGGGGTTGAATTGCAGCCAGTGGCACAGGGAACATCTCACGGGTAGAAGGAAAAATGGATCCAATAAAATTTCAGCAAATTTTGGATGCTAACTTGATGCCATCTGTGAAAAAGCTAAAGTGAAAAAGTTAAACAGAGGATGGCTTCTACAAATGGATAATGATCCTAAACACACCTTGAAATCCACGGTGGATTACATCAAGAGGCGTAAACTGAAGGTTTTGCCATGGCCTTCACAATCTCCTGACCTCAACATCATTGAAAATCTATGGATACACCTTAAAAGAGCAGTGCTTGACAGACAGCCCAGAAATCTCAAAGAACTGGAAGACTTTTGCAAGGAAGAATGGGCAAAGATACCTCAAACAAGAATTGAAAGACTCTTGGCTGGCTACAAAAAGCATTTACAAGCTGTGATACTTGCCAAAGGGGGCAGTACAAGATATTAACTCTGCAGGGTGCCCAAACTTTTGCAGATGCCATTTTTTTTGTTTTCTGTTATTTTGAAAGTGTAAATGAGGGAAATAAAATCCAACTTTTGTTGACATATTATAATAATGTCTAATCTGTAATGATATGCCTTTTGGAGATGTTTCCCTCTTTCCTTGGCTTTTTTATGCACATTAATACAAATTTTTACCCGGGGTGCCAAAACTTTTGATCCCCACTGTATGTTTAATAAAATATTTTTTTTATCTGATCTATATAGGCTTGTATTCTCCTTTGTCTACTTTGCTAGGACATATGCAAATTGTTACATTGTTATTCCATGCACCAAAAGGCATTATGGCCGACATTTATCATTTTCTTTAGACAGTTTTTGGTTTATACTTTTCGGCTGATTTTGAGTTGCAGTCCACTGATTTTTGCAATACACATAATATGGAAGGGTTTTATGAACTGTAAGGTGTAGAAAAATGCTTAACTTACACCTACAATGATAAATGCCAGCCAATATGTTTGACCTTAACCTTTTATTGATATTGAAAATGTTCCAGCATCTGCAAAAAGCTTTGTTATTATAACTTACAATGTGGTTTCTTATAGGTAATTATTGTCAAATGAAATATAGTATAATAATATATATATATATATATATATATATATATATATATATATATATATAATTCTCCACTTGGAAACAGCACCCAACACGAGGTCCAGCTTTAAGTGCAAGCTGCATGGGGGGGGGGGGGGGGGGCTCCGTGACACCAATATTGTAATCTGATCACTTTACCTCAATCCCGTTGCTGTGATCTGCTCGGAACCCACGCTCCTTGACAATGTTTGTAAACATTGTCAATGCGGCTGTGCGGCTTCTACCTATCAGATCACATACATCCGGCTCTCAAAAGACGTGAATGTGCACGCGCAATCAGAGTTTGTGCTGCGCAGCCCATTCACTATCTTGGCACACATAATAGAGGTCCACTGCGCATGCGGATCAATCCCGCAAAGTGTCTATTCAGGTGTCGGCTGTAAGGCGGGACCAGGAGAGACATAGCGCAGATCCTCCAGCCGCCATAGTGTGAACAGTGATCAAGAGGAAATGACAAAAAAAATACAATTTAGGTGTCAGATTTCTTGTTTCATGGTGTTCCTCTACGGAGTCCCCCATTTTGCACATCTCCAGGTGTCATTCAATGATATATAAACAAATGTGCATCTAAGACAAACAAGAGTAAAATCATCATTAAAATCAATACTTCACATCTATAAAATAGAGTGTATTCTATCTAGTACTCTGAGTGTAAGAAATATATAAATCAATATAGCAGATTAAGGGAAAGAAAAAGAGAGAAAAAGGAAAAGAAAAGAGAAGAAAAGAAAAAAGAGGTGAGGAAAGGGGGAAGAAAATAAAAAAAGTGAGGAAAAGGGGAAGAGAAAAAAAGGGGGGTAAAAGAGAGAAAAACGAAAGAAGAAAAAATGGAAAAAATAATAATAAATGGAGAAAAATTAGAGAAAAAGAGGGGGCTAAAAAAAAATAAAAAAAATAAATAAAAATTAAAAAAGAAAAATAAGAATAAAAAATTGTAAATAGTAAAAAATAAAAAAATAGAAAAAATAGGATGAAAAAGAATAAATCAGGGCAACCAAACGTTGCATTGTATATCATGATGCAATAAAGACCATGTAGCTTGCACTTAAAGCTGGGCCTCGTGTTGGGTGCAGTTTCCAAGTGGAGAATTGTTTATGAGGATCCAGTTTGGCACACTGGGGGTTACATTGCACCACACCTGAGCCATCCTGTACTGAAGTTTCCATAAGGACTTTTGCATTGCCGTACTTTGAGCACGGATCTGGTATTCCAGCAAGCAGCTACCTCAATCATGTCTACTCCACCTTTGGGTGGCACCGTACCACATAATGTGGACACCATGAGCACCTTTACGTACTCTGAGCAAGATGCAACCAGAATTTTGAGCACAATCAACAGGGAAGCTACATTTCTGAGCATCTCTTCAGTGGATATGTTAAAGAGAAAATGGGACACTGAATCTAAACGTCTGATTACATTGGAGTTACATTTGGTCACACTCAGTGAGTATTATCATGAGCAGAGGATACCACGGGGGATGCAATCTCACATGAGTCCTAATCTGTTCCCAAATAATGACCAATTTCACCATAAATTCATCTTAATCTCCAATAAATATGCCTTTGACGTGATGCTACTCAATATGGAATTTCTACAGCTTGAAACAGAAAAATCTCAAGCGAAATGTCTTGAAGTAGAAGAAAAGCTAAAATCAGTGTTGAATCCACAGGAATATCAGGATTCTAAAGAAAAAGTGGCAGCCCGACTCCTAAAACACAAACAGGAACTGGAGGAGGCAAAAAGAATTAAATGGCATCGGGAAATTGAAAATGATAGCAACAAAAAAATCTACACTTGGCAATCACAAGCTCCACAAAACAACCGGAGACGTAGACGACAAACTCGCACTGGAAACTACAAATCATCTGTCCCTAGAACAGATGGTTTTCTCTCCACAGCGGTGGACAGTGATTCTTCAGATGCATCCTTTCAACAGGCTTTTTTACCGAAAGGTCCCCCAGGAAACGACGGCGGGGGAAGACGTAAACACCACAAGAGGCATTCAGACAAGATAGAAGACACAGTACAAGCCGAGGGGACGATCAAAGAGCGGACATTAGAGGTAAATATTAGCTCTATTAATCTCTCTGACATAGAACAGAAAGTATTGGAAAAGGGCCTATCATATTTCCCTACCACTGATGTGGACTGGTTTACTCTGGATATTGATTTAGAGACTTTTTTTTTCTCAGATTACGTTTAAAAAATCATTTTTCTGTATGTGATATGCAGGAGTTCAGTGGGGTTGATGCGTCGGTTAAACGGGCTGACCTGACCTTAAAGGAGGTCAGCCTGTTTAACAAGAGCAATTTCCAACCTTTGAAGGAACATAATGGTATTGAAGCATACATTGATACTGTGAAGGCCCAAATTCATGACCTTAAAACTAAACACCAAGGTGGGGATAGGTGGCACAACACTTCAAAAGCAGAAATTAAGGCCATCAAGGGCCTGGAACAAAACAAAGCCATTACCATTAAACCGACTGATAAGGGGGGTGCCATTGTCATTATGGACACCCCCCTTTATCTAGCTGAGATTCAAAGACAACTGGAGGATAGAGCAGTTTATTCTAAGATCAATAGGGATCCTTTACATACCATACAGGGGATGATTAACAATATCTTAGTCCAAGCTAAAGAGGATGGGATCATTGATGGGGAGTTATATAGATTCCTCATCAATGAACACCCCCGGACCCCAATATTTTACGTATTGCCAAAGATCCATAAGAATTTACGGAATGCCCCCCGAAGACCCATTGTCTCCGGGCGGGATTCCGTATTTTCCCCCATAGCAATATATCTGGATAGGATCCTTAGTCATTTTGCAAAACAGGCAGTCTCTTATGTACAAGATACTACCCATTTTCTTAACAAAATTCTGACTTTGGAATGCCCACCCCACACAATATTGGTGTCATTTGATGTAGTTAATTTATACACCTCGATCGAACATGACCGGGGTTTACAGGCAGTAGCCAACTGTTTACGTAACTGAAATGTTGGAAGGCGCATTTTCCCTTGTTCTGGACCTATTGGGGATCATCCTCAGACAGAATAATTTTCTGTTTGGGGATGACCTCTATGTCCAGAACAGGGGAACAGCAATGGGCTGTAATGTGGCGCCATGTTATGCAAATATCTATATGACAGATGTGGAAACCACACACATCTATCCTTCTTCCCTGTTCAGACATGTACAGACGTGGTTACGTTATATTGATGACACGTTTGTCATTTGAACGGGGACGGAGGAGGAACTTATGCAATTTCTGGATGAGCTGAATAGCATCCACCCTGAATTAAAATTCACTATGGTACAATCACCCATAGCTATGCAATTTTTGGACACTATTGTTTCCCTCCGTAATGGGAGATTGACTAATGATCTCTATACGAAGGAGACTGATAGGAACAACCTCTTGGCCTTTGACAGCTTTCACCCGAGGAGCATGGTTCAGTCCCTCCCCTGGAGTCAGCTGTTAAGGGTCAAGAGAATTGTTTCACCCACCGAAAATATAGAAGGGAGACTTGATGAAATGTGTGAAAAGTTAAATAAAAGGGGTTATCCACAAAAAATATTGAGACAACATAGGTCCAGGTTGGAGAAGAAGAGTAGAACTGAATTGCTACAAACCACTAAAAGGGATATGAATGAAAGGATTCCTTTTGTAACTACTTATACCACCTGTAGTAATAAAATTGCTAAAATAATTAAACAAAATTGGAGCATTATACAATGTACAACGAATCTTACCTGTTCACCGGTCCTTGCATATCGCAGGGGACGTAATTACAAAGACATCCTTGTGAAGTCAGATGTGGGGAGCTCTAAGCCAATTACTGGGTCCGGTGGCACATGGCTGGGCCCCAGAAAAGGGAATTTTCCCTGTCTGGGATGCAGCCATTGCAACAGTATTATCAAGGGTGACAGTTTTTCACATCCCCAAACAGGACAGATATACAAAATACACGAGAGGTATACATGCAGATATATTGTATATATTGTATATCTATTACAATGTCCATGCAGACTTTATTATGTGGGTGAAACCACTAATGAATGCCGCATACGCCTAAATGGGCATAAATCATCCATTAGAACAGGGAAAATTGAACATCCCATGCCCAAACATTTTTTGGAAATGGGTCACAATATCAGCCAACTTCGCTTCAGGATTATTGATCATGTCCCGCCCTTGAGACGCGGAGGAGATAAGGAAAGAATTCTGAAACAAAAGGAACTCTGTGGATATATATATATATATATATATATATATATATATATATATATATATATATTAAATACATTATATCCAAATGGATTAAATATTGATTATAATCTGAAACCCTACATGTAACCATTATATGAATTGGTGCTAAATCTGGTTGCACTGATTTATTCTTTTTCATCCTATTTTTTCTATTTTTTTTTTATTTTAATTTTTTACTATTTTTTTTTTATTCTTATTTTTCTTTTTAAATTGTTATTTATTTATTTTTAATTTTATTGCCCTCTTTTTCTCTCATTTTTCTCCATTTATTATACTTTTTTCCATTTTTTCTTTTTTCTCCCTTTTCCCCCTTTTTTTTCTCTTCCGCTTTTCCTCACTTTTTTCTTTTCTTCCCCCTTTTTCCCTCCTCTTTTTTCTTTTCTTCTCTTTTCTTTTCCTCTCTTTTTCTTTCCCTTAATCTGCTATATTGATTTATATATTTCTTACACTCAGAGTACTAGATAGAATACACTCTATTTTATAGATGTGAAGTATTGATTTTAATGATGATTTTACTCTTGTTTGTCTTAGATGCACATTTGTATATATATCATTGAATGACACCTGGAGATGTGCAAGACGGGGGAATCTGTAGAGGAACACCATGAAACAAGAAATCTGACACCTAAATTGTATTTTTTTGTCATTTCCTCTTGATCACTGTTCACACTATGGCGGCTGGAGGATCTGCGCTATGTCTCTCCTGGTCCCAGCTTACAGCCGACACCTGAATAGACACTTTGCGGGATTGATCCGCATGCGCAGTGGACCTCTATTATGTGTGCCGAGATAGTGAACGGGCTGCGCAGCACAAACTCTGATTGCGCGTGCGCATTCACGTCTTTTGAGAGCCGGATGTATGTGATCTGATAGGTAGAAGCCGTGCAGCCGCATTGACAATGTTTACAAACATTGTCAAGGAGCGTGGGCTACGAACAGATCACAGCAACGGGATTGAGGTAAAGTGATCAGATTACGATATTGTCAGATGAAGGATCTTTATTAATGAATTTATATTATTATATGACACACATGTCATGTCAGACACACATGTCACTTTCCCGACCAATGACGTGCAGGAGGTTGGCTTCACATTAATCACTATATGCACCACACTTGTGTTTCCACCAATCATGTCACTATGTTATGTATTTAAGAAGGATTTTTGTATATGTATGTTATGCTTGAAAAAGGCTCGTAGCCGAAACGTCGCATTGTAGATCATGATGCAATAAAGACCATGTAGCTTGCACTTAAAGCTGGACCTCGTGTTGGGTGCTATTTCCAAGTGGAGAATTGTTTATGTGGATCCAGTTTGGCATACTGGGGGTTACATTGCACCACACCTGAGCCATCCTGTGCTTAAGTTTCCATAAGGATATATATATATATATATATATATATATATATACATACACAGTACAGACCAAAAGTTTGGAAACACCTTCTCATTCAGAGTTTTCTTTATTTTCATGACTATGAAAATTGTAGATTAACATTGAAGGCATCAAAACTAGGAATTAACACATGTGGAATTATATACATAACAAAAAAGTGTGGACCAACTGAAAATATGTCATATTCTAGGTTCTTCAAAGTAGCCACCTTTTGCTTTGATTACTGCTTTGTACACTCTTGGCATTCTCTTGTTGAGATTCAAGAAGTAGTCAACTGAAATGCTTTTCACTTCACAGGTGTGCTGGTGTGGAGGAGGAGGTGTGATGGTGTGGGGGTGCTTTTCTGGTGACACTGTTGGGAATTTATTCAAAATCGAAGGCATACTGAACCAGCATGGCTACCACGGCATCTTGCAGCATCATGCTATTCCACCCGGTTTGCGTTTAGTTGGACCATCATTTATTTTTCAACAGGACAATGACCCCAAACACACCTCCAGGCTGTGTAAGGGCTATTTGACCAAGAAGGAGAGTGATGGGGTGCTGCGCCAGATGACCTGGCCTCCACAGTCACCGGACCCGAACCCAATCGAGATGGTTTGGGGTGAGCTGGACCTCAGAGTGAAGGTAAAAAGGGCCAACAAGTGCTAGGCATCTCTGGGAACTCCTTCAAGACTGTTGGAAGACAATTTCAGGTGACTACCTCTTGAAGCTCATCAAGAGAATGCCAAGAGTGTGCAAAGCAGTAATCAAAGCAAATGGTGGCTAGAACCTAGAATATGACATATTTTCACACTTTTTTTTGTTATGTATATAATTCCACATGTGTTAATTCATAGTTTTGATGCCTTCAGTGTGAATTTACAATTTTCATAGTCATGAAAATAAAGATAACTCTGAATGAGAAGGTGTGTCCAAACTTTTGGTCTGTACTGTATATATATATATATATATATATATATATATATATATATATATATACACACACCGTATTTTTCGCTCCATAAGACGCACTTTTTCTGTGCGTCTTATTTAGCGAATATGTGTGCCGAAGTGCAGGGAAGGCTGCAAAGGGGAGGCTGCTAAGCTTACCTGCTCCTGGGTCTGTACTGCGAAGTGCTCCTCTGCCCCGCTGCCTCTGATTCATGCCACTGCCAAGTTCTTCCATCCCCTTTACTGCCAATGTCCTGTTCTCCTGTCTGCATAATGGAGTCTTATGGAGGAGAATGTGACACACACGTCACATCACCTCCTCCCCTGCACCCAGCGTAATGCTATGGAGGAAGCAGAGTGACGTGTGTATCACATGCTCCTCCATAGACTCCACTATGCGGATGGCAGAACAGGGCAGCGGTAGTGATAAGTACCAATAAGCAACTACAAGGGGGGTCCTGCTGGCCACAAGGGGGGTTCTGCTGGCTACAAGGGGGTCTGGCTGGCCACAAGGGGGGTCCTGCTGTTTACAAGGGGGGTCCTGCTGGCCACAAGGGTCCTACTGTTTACAAGGGGGTCCTGCTGGCCACAAGGGGGGTCCTGCTGGCCACAAAGGGGGTTTGGTTCAGAATATTTTTTTTCTTGTTCTCCTCCTCTAAAACCTAGGTGCGTCTTATGGTCAGGTGTGTCTTATGGAGCGAAAAATACGGTGTATATATATATATATATATATATATATATATATATATATATATATTATTTTTTTTTACTTTTGTTTGTAATCTCTATAATATTACATTCCTAAATAATTAGCAGTTTTATATGATGCTACATAAAATTATTAGATTTTTTTTCCTTCTCAGATAGATAAATGGAAAAAAATATAATCAGAATATAACATTCTGAAATTAAAGATTGGTATGAAATGACTTAAGCAGAAATAATTGTTTTTATTCTTTATAGCAGATTCTTCATATCTTTTGTTATAAATTTTATTCATATCTGTGTTATAATTTAGTCAGAAAAATATCAGAATTTCTTCTCGCACATTATTTCACTTTATGTCACTCCAGTGAACCTAATTGCTCTCCCTGATACACTAATGACCATCAGAGACTACTAACAATGTGGCAGAAGCTCTCATACAAGGCTGAGTCCTCTGACAGACATCTACAGCTATTCCTCCAAGTTACAGTCATTAATACAGTCAGAGAATAAAGTAGGTTCTACAAATAACCTTCTTAGTTGTGGCTTTAAACATGTATTATGCAATAGATAATGGTCCACAAACATATTTCTCTTTTTTTTTTCCTCTCACTAAATGATAAGAAAATCTTAAAGAAACACTGTTACCAACATAAAATATTGATATTGTATAGATAAATTCAACACCATCTCTAAAAAAGGACCAGGCGATTTTTCATTTTTGCACTTTTTTTTTCTTATCCTCCGATTCTAAAAAACATGACGCTTTAAATTTTTCACCTACAGACCCATATGGGGGCTTTTTTTTTTGTGTCATAAATTCTACTTTGTAATGGCCTCTTATTTTATACTAAAATCTGCAGTGCACTTTACAGTAAAATGACACCTTGTATTTATTCTGTAGGTCCATATGGTTACAAGGGTTCCCAGTTTATGTACGTTTTACTGCTTTAAAAAAATTCTAACTATCTATACCAAACTTAGTGTGTTTAAAATTGTCATCTTCTGACCCCTTTAACTTTTTTTTTTTATGCATACGGGGCTATATGAGGGATAATTTTTTGCGCCATGGTCTGCAGTTTTTATCGGTACCATTTTTGTTTTGATGGGACTTTTTGATCGCTTTTTATATGTTTTTTACGATACATGATGTGACCAAAAGTGCACGTTTTTACATGTATGCTTCGACCATGCGGTTTACCAAATCTTATATTTTAATAGTCCAGACAATTATGCACGCGTCAATATCACATATGTTTATGGTTATTTTTAATGACATTATATTATTAAAAAAATGGGAAAAGGGAGGTGATTCAAACTTTTATTAGGGGAGGGGCTTATCACGTTTATTAACTTTTTTTTAACACAATTTTCTTTTTTTTTTAGCACACTGCACACAATGTTCAATGCTGATCTTTGGCTTAGCAATCATCAGTGTTATTGGTGCTCTGCGGAGGCTGGAGACTGCAGAGTATCACCGATGGACAGACAAGAGACAGGTAAGGTCGATTTGATCGCAGCGCCGCACATCGGCCCAATCAGTGATGCCCGGCATTAACCCGGTGGATCCTGGTTGCTGATAGCAGTCGGGACCCACCAGGTTTGAAACATACTCAGCCCATAAGCGTGCTTTAACCCCTTAAGGACACAGGATTTTTCCATTTTTGTATTTTCATTTTTTCCTCATCACCTTCTAAAAATCGTAACGCTTTCAATTTTGCACCTAAAATTACATATTATGGCTTATTTTTTGTGCCACCAATTCTAATTTGCAGTAACATTAGTCATTTTACCAAAATATCCAAAGCAAAATGGAAAAAAAAAATATTGTGCAACAAAATGTAAGAAAATATACCATTTTGTAAATTTTGGGGGCTTCTGTTTCTACGCAGTGCCTTTTTCGGTAAACATGACATCTTATCTTTATTCTGTAGGTTCATATGGTTAAAATGATACCATGCTTATACAGGTTTGATTTTGTATTACTTCTAAAAAAAACATAAGTACATGCAGGAAAATGTATATGTTTAAATTTAAAATCTTCTGACCCCTATAACTTTTTTAGTTTTCTGCATACGGCTGGTATGAAGGCTCATTTTTTGCGCCGTGATCTGAAGTTTGTATCGGTACCATTTTTATATTGATCTGATATTTATATTTTGGACTTTGCAATTTTTTTGCGCGTACGCCATTGTCCGTCCGGTTTAATTAATGATATATTTTTATAGTTTGGACATTTCCGCATGCGGTGATACTACATATGTTTATTTTTATTTACACTATTTACACAGTTTTTTTTTTTTTAAATGGGGAAAAGGGGATGATTCTTACTTTTATTAGGGAAGGTGTTAAATCTTTATTAACTTTTTTTTTTTACACTTTTTTTTTTTTTTTGCAGTGTTATAGTCCCCCTGGTGGCTATTTCACTGCACATACCGGTCTCATACACAGATATTTGCCGTGCATTGACACGGCAAAGATCAGTGTAATTGTCGGTCGATTGCTCATGTCTGGATCTCAGGCTTGGAGCAACCAATCCCCGATCGGACGCAACAGAGGCAGGTGAGGGGACCTCCGCTTGCGTTCCAGCTAATCGGGTCATCGCAATTTCACCGCGATTGTCCCGATCAGCCCAACTGAGCTGCCGGGAAGCCTTTACTTTCATTTTAGACATGGTGATCAACTTTGAACGCCACATCTAAAGGGTTAATAGCATGCGGCACAACGATCGGTGCCGCACGCTATTAGCCCAGGGTCCTGGCTGTCATTAGCTGCTGGGACCGACCCGGTATGATGCTGGGTCACGGCGTGACCCCGTGTTTATACCGGGAAGGGGAGCAGGGCATGCAGGTACGCCCTGCGTCCTTAAGAGGTTAAACACCGGTAACTGGACAAGCGTGTACATGTACGTCTTTGGTCCTTAAGTACCAGAACGCAAGGGAGTACCCATATGCCCTTCGTTTTTAACAGGGTAATATATGTCTTTTAAAAATATTGTGGTTTTTACCTTATATTTGACTGTTACAAGTCTGACCCCTAGATGTCCCCATACAGGCAAATTTGATATTCAGCTTCTGTCAGTTATTAATTCATCTTTGTATCCACAACATGCCATTTAGGTTCAACAGCAGGAGCTAAAAGATAAAGAGTCAGTAAGTGAAAGCTGACACAGCTTGTTTAGGGACACACCACCTGCTAAGGAGAGGTATGCAGGAGAAGTGAGCATCACAATGGGGCAGATATCTGTCCAGAATTATACTAAAAACAGATATAATTTACATAAACAGGATGCTGATGTCACAGAACACCCTACACCTCCTCTGCACCTTTCTCTATCATTCAGAGCAGAGATAAGATAAAAAAAAAGAGTGTCTTGGTGAGACAGTCCATTTATGTACTATAGCTCATGTGCACATTCAGTCAAAAATACAGCTTTCCCTGGAGAAAAGAGCTGATCTTCAGATCTCAGTTGATCACTGAGAAACCTTCAATTTTGTACTAACCTGTTAATTCTTTGTGTGTCATACAACCAGCCCCAGTACCCAACAAGTACAGGGAACAGCTTTATGATGTCTACTTCTCTGTGACTGGATACCAGACATTTACATATGATGCAAGCCCATTTTATTTTATTTTTTTGCTGTTTGTGGCAATAAACAAACCGGTTGTATGGGCTATAGCGATCACAGGTATTATGTTTGGTCATATTTAGGGCTGTATAAAGGACAACCTCTTGTTTAATCCTCTAAAAGTAAATTCCATTGTATCAGTAGAGAGCACTATAGGACAGGAAGTACAGGAAGACAGCTGAACATGAGTTAGGAATCAGTACAATTCTGGACTATCAATCTTTCCTTCAACGTTTTAAAATCAATGTCAGTGGAGGCAAGGCATACCACATGGCTGAAGAAGAACCAATGCATTTTAAGTTACTAGAGCTCTATGTAATGAGTAAGATCTTAAGCAGCTTGAAATGTGTTGACCTTCTCCAACCACGCCTTGCCGCCACCATTGTTAATTTGTATATTCCATGGACATTGATATAAAAAAAATGGAAATAAAGAACTGTTGTTTTATATACCAGAAAAATGCTGGTAACCAAGGCTGGAGTGCCAGGCACTGACTTGCATATCACACAGCTTTACATGCACTACATAGTACAGGTAGCGAAAGTGTTGCCTGCAGCATGTTAAATTGAATATGTTTTAATGGAAGAGTTAGCAAAAAAGCTTTTGTGTATAATATGATGATGTTCATGAAAAGTAAACCCATATAATACAAATAGGAATTGTGCCAACATGTACTAATACTACTGTTCTAAGAAAGTATGACTGCCTATTATACACTGAGTCATAGACACCAGTTGTTATAACATTAATGATTTCAAATGTATGATTTTTAATTTTTCAGATTAATTGGTAGATGTTTGTGTAGATTTGGTGTTAGATGAACCATCTTGTGCTATATCTATTATAAGAACATTTTTATGTGCTGTGAATGTCGTATCCTAGTAACACAGGTTCGCATCAAATTAAACATGCACTTTGTGTTGGCATTCACTGATGAATTTATACTTACAGGAGCTTTACACTTCAATAACCTTCCATCTATTTACAATATATACCTTGTCACCTTGAAAAAGTAATTTATGTTAAGGATTTTTTAAGTCTTTTAATGTACATAAACCACGTGAACTGCACTGTATATTCTAAATACAATATACTTCATAAATACTGATGAAACACTACACGCAAGGGGATTCCCTGGGTCTCTGTATGTCAGAGGGGGTCATGCCGTAGGTGATAACATCAGTCATCAGGACCGTTGCATTGCTGCAGATTCTGTGATCAATATAGATCATGGCATCAGAGGGGTTAATGGGGGACCTCAATCTTCTGTGCTCACTTCTTGTACAGGTTCTTAATGTACGTTCTGGTGGGTGACCTATGAGCGTAATTTATTTTAAAAAAAGAATGTCATTTTGTAACTTTTGGGGGCTCCTGTATCTACACAGTGAACTTTTTGGTAAAAATGACACCTCACCTTTATTCTGTAGGACCATTCCGGACTTTGGTATTTTTACATGTACGCCATTGACCGTGCGGTTTAATTATATTTTTATAGTTCAAACATTTATGCATGCGGTGATACCACATATGTTTATCTTTATTTTTGTTTAGATTTTTTTTGTTTGTTTTTAACCCGTTAAGGACCATATATTTTTTCATTTTTGCACTTTCGTTTTTTCCTCCTCATCTCCTAAAAATCCTAACACTTAAAATTTTCCACCTACAAACTCATATGAGGGCTTTTTTTTTTTTTGCGACACCAATTGTACTCTGTAATGACATCAATAATTTTACCACACAATCTACGGCAAAACTAGAAAAAAATATATATTTGTGGGGCTAAATTTGAAAAAAAAATTTGCATTTTGGAACTTTTGGGGCTTTTGTTTCCACAAAGCGCACTTTTCAGTAACAATGACACTTTATCTTTATCCTGTAGGTCCATACAATTAAAATGACTTCCAACCTATATAGGTTTGATTTTGTTTTACTTCTGTTAAAAATTTAAAACTTTATGCACGGAAATTAGTAGGATAAAAATGTCCTTTTCTGACCCCTATAACTTTTTTATTTTTCCATATACGGGGCGGAATGAGGGAATTTTTTGTGCCATAATCTGAAGTTTTCATCTGTACCATGTTTGTTTTGATGGGACTTTGTGATAATTTTTATACAAAGGGACCAAAAATACGCAATTTTGGACTTTAGTATTTTTTTTACGCATGCACCATTGACCGTGCGGTTTAATTAACATTCTATTTTTATAGATCGGGCATTTATGCATACCACATATGTTTATTTTTATAACGTTTTTATATTTTTTAAATGGAATTTGGTAAACAGGGGAGTGTTTTAAACATTTAATAAGGAAGGGGTTTAAGGGCTACTCCACTGCTCACCGTTTGGAACAAACTGTTATGAATGCTGGAGCCGGCCCCGGGAGCTCATAATGTCATAGCCTCGCCCCCATCATGACGTCACACCCCGCCCCCTCAATGCAGGTCTATGGGAGGGGGTGTGAACTTGCATTTAGGGGGTTGGCCTTACATCATTATGACGTAACAAGCTCCTGGCGTGGCTCAAGCATTAGGAACAGTTTGTTCCAAACACTGAGCATCAGAGTACCCCTTTAATGTGTATTTTTCAAAACTTTTATTAAACTTTTTTTTTTACACTTTATTATTCCCCTTAGTGGACTTTTAGGAGCAATCATTAGATTCCTCATAGAGATCAATGTGGTTCCATAGAACTACATTGATCTGTGTGATCTGCGCTCCATTGATAAAGTCTGGTCCTGCCAGGGTTTATCATTCTCAGAGCGTCAGCCAGCACAGGTACATAGGTAAGGCCTCCATTTATCTCAGCAGTGGATCACTCCCCTGCGATCGCGCTGTGGGGGATGATCCACCCCACTGGACCACCAGGGAGTGATTACAGCTATCTTTAGACACCGTTGTCAACTTTGACAGCAGTGTTGCTCGCCAATATTCGCAATGCAAATTTTATTCGCGAATATCGCATATTTGCGAATTTGCGAACATTCACAAATATAGCACTATATCATTAATGATTCATTTATTGAGCCATAATCTTTAGTTTTTATAGGTACTCTGTTTGTTTTGAAGGGATTACTTGATCGCTTTTTATAAAAAAAATTCTGCTGCATGAAGTCACCCAAAAACTGCAATTCTGGACTTTGGTATTTTTTTTTTACATATACACCATTGAATCTGTGGTTTAGCTAACATTATATTTTAATGGTTTTCACATTTACACATGCAGAGATACCTCATGTGTTTTTTTTTCTTTACATAATTTTATTTTAAAAAAAGTGGGAAAAGGTAAGTGAGTCAAGCATTTATTGAGGAGGGGATTAATTCAAAATTATTACCTTTTTTTTACCTTTTTTTTTTTTACAATTTTTTAGTCCTCATAGGGGATTATTACGTGCAATCTGTCATGACCGACTGGGAGGACAGGGCTCTAAACTGACCCTTAAGTGACCCTAAGTGAGCACTAAACTGAGCCTAAAAACACTCTCCTTGCCTACTTGCCCAAACACCCTAAGCAGTGAATCGACAACTTGGAGCCAGACCCTCTTTTTGTGCTGCAGTCCAGTGGCGTAAAAACAAATAATATACATAGAAGGTAACAGGCCAGAAAAAGAAACTGAAAACTACCACACAACCAGATATACCAGACAGGATACAAATGCTAACAGGGCAGAATATAGTGTATTAGAAAATAGTTCATAAACCAGATATCAGATAAAAAGCAGACATGATAAAATGAACAAGACTAGGTATAGAACAGGTATGCAGCAGAATACGTAGAACTGACGGAAGAACTGAAAGCTAAAACACTAAACTGATCAGGTAACATAGGACATTGTTCACACTGGACACAGATAACAAAAATGAACTTCATAAAAACGCATACAAGAAAACCAAACTTTACAACATAGAGGAACACTGGTCAGGATACTAGACAGGATATTTCTCAAGATTCAAAACTGATATATTTCAAGATACAAGATAGGATAAATTCAAAACTAGAGATGAGAAAACTTTTAAAAAATTTGATTCAGCCGATTTGCCGAATTTTTCAGAAAAAATTTGTTTCAATCTGAATTTGTTTGCGGCAAATCTATATTAAAGACGGCTATTTCTGGACTGCAGAGAGCTCAACAGGGGTGTAGAACACTTTTCTTTGTTCTAACACGCATATGGAGTGTGCTGGAGGTAGTGAAATAATACTGTTATTCAGAATGACATGCAGATTACAGGCATCGCTTTTAGAATCACTGCCACAAAGCAGACAATGAAAGAGCATGAAGGTGGCATAAGTATGAGGAGACTATAGAGAGGCTGAATGACCCAGTGTAGAGGTGTTGGCAACATGAGGAGACCATATAGTGGCTGAATGACACAGCATGGAGGTGTTGGCAACATGTGGAGACCATATGGTGGCTGAATGACACAGCTTGCAAGTGGCTGAAGCATGAGGAGACCATATTGTGGCTGAATGACACAGCGAGGAGGTGTTGGCAGCATAAGGAGACCATATAGTTGCTGAATGACATAGCCTGGAGCTGGCAGAAGCATGAGTAGACACTAGGGCTTCACAATCCCTAAGATTAAAAGATGAATTTTTAAATTTAAATTGAAGATTTATGGTAGCTAGTGCTACCATAATTATTTTTTATGCCCAGGGCAAGGCCCAGCAGCATCAGTAGACCATATATTGACTGAATGACACAACTTGGAGTTGGCTGATGCATGAGTAGACCATATAGCATCTGAATGGAGCAGCCTGGAGTTGGCAAAAGCATGAGGAGACCATTGAAATTTAAGATTTTTAAGTAGATATTTAAGATTTTGAAATTTAAATTGAGTATTTTGAAATTGAACTTTTAACTCCCAAGTTTTAGTGTCCCGGGCCTCGGCATGTGGGTACAAAGGACTAAATATAACAAGGAGTCACATGGCAACACAATGACAGAGCCTGGAGGTGGCATCAGTATGAGGAGAACATATAATGGCTGAATGACTGCCTGGAGTTTGTAGCAGCATGGGGAGACCATATAATGTCTGAATGGCACAGCCTGGAGGTGGTTGAAGCATGAGACCATAAAGTGTCTGAATGATACAGCCTGGAGTTGGAAGCAGCATGAGTAGACACTAGGGCTTCACAATCCCTAAGATTACAAGAGGAATTTAGAAATTTCAATTAAAGATTTATGGTAGCTAGTGTTACCATAAAAAACGTTTAGGCCCAGGCCCCGGCCCAGCAGCATCAGTAAACATATATTGACTGAATGACACACCCTGGAGGTGGCTGAGACCTTATAGTGTCTGAATGGCACAGCCTAGAGGTGGCTGAAGCATGAGGAGACTAAATAGTAGCAGAAAGGCACAGCCTGGAGGTGGCTGAAGCATGAGGCTATCATATAGTCTCGGAATGGCACAGCCTGGAGTTGACAGAAGCATGAGGAGATCATTGACATTTAAGATTTTAAAATTTAAATGTAAGATTTTGAAATTGAAATTGAGGATTTTGAAATAGAAATTTTAACTGCCAAGTTTTAGTGCCCTGGGCCCCAGCGTGTGGGTGTAAAAGAGCAAATTTAACAAGCAGTCAAATGGACACAAGGACAGAGCCTGGAGATGGTATCAGTATGAGGAGACCATATAGTGTCTGACTGACTGCCTGAAGTTTGTGGCAGCATGGGGAGACCATATAGTGTCTGAATTGCAAAGCCTTGAGGTAACTGAAGCATGAGGAGACAATATAGTGTCTGAATAGCACAGCCTGAAGGTGGCTGAACCATGAGGAGACCATATAGTGGCTAATTGACACCACGTGGAGGTGTTGACAACATGAGGAGACCATGTAGTTGCTTAATGACACAGCCTGGAGCTGGCAGCAGGAGCAGACACTGGAGATTCACAATCCCTAAAATCAAAAGATGAATTTTGAAATTTCAATTGAAGATTTATGGTAGCTTGTAGAGATGAGCGAATCGAAGCAGATTATCCAAAATTCGTTACGTATTTCAGGAAATGTTCGATTTGCAATGAATGTGAATATCGCCGCGATTCTCTTGCGCAAATCACTTAATTAAACTCCATTTTACAGCGTTCCAAGCTCCAGGACACCTAAAATGGCGGATCCACGTGTCAATACATGGGGCAGGGGATGCTGGGAAGGCGGCAAGGCGGGAAGGGAAGCAGGCGGGATAACCCTGAATCACATGCATGATGCAGCCTATCAGCATTCATTGACCCCCATGTCACAGCCCTAAATAATCGGCAGACATTTTGCGGCTGCTCATTTCACGCAATACACTGCAGAGGGATAGGACGGACTGCGTGTCTCTGTGTGTTACACAGACACACTGAATTGATCATATCGCAGCGTTCCACTTCCAACTGCTAGCCACATCAGCGTTGTGCACAGAGAGTAGTGCTTGCTCTCACTGAAAAGGATTTTTACGCTAGCCATTAACCTCCCAGTCACTTTATTTAGCATTTTATCAGAGAGGGGCATATAGCTTTTTGTTGCCTCATACATTTCAACAAGCTGCCTCAACTTCATCAACCTTAGCAGAGGAGGCATGAATGATTTTTCAGCACAATTCTGTGTATTTTTTCCACAAGAAATAATCTGCTGCACATACTAGTCTGTAGACAGTATAATAACCCGCAGTTCACTCCATTCTTAATACTATGTGCAATTTTGGGTTTAAAATACTTTTTTTATTTTTTTTTTTTGTGGTGCTGCACTGTTGTGTATTGCTGCTGTTGTGCAAAAATTTGGTCTTTTTAGCGGACTGTAGTACATTTTTCTGCCCTTATACGTACATACCACATGCCTACATCAAAGCTGTGTACTATTTTGTAGCTGTAAATCTGTAACAAGTCTAGATACTGGGAAAGTCCAGGCAAAAGTAATCACCGGCTGGTGTTTTAAGAAAATACGTTTTACAAGTGTACTGTAGCGCATTTTTTTTGCCCTCATACGTGCATACCACATACCTGCATCAAAGTAGTGTACTTTTTGTACATGTTAATCTGTAACAAGGCTACATACAGTGAAAGGCCAGGGAAAAGTAATCACTGGCTGTTATTTTATGAAAATACATTTTCCAAGTGTACTGTAGCGCATTTTTTCTGCCCTCATACGTGCCTACCACATACCTACATCTAAATAGTGCACTTTTTTGTACCTGTTAATCTGTCAAGGGCCTACATACTGTGAAAAATCAAGCAAAAGGAGTTTTTAGGCATATTCTAGCGCATTTTTCTGCCCTCATGAGTGCACACTGCATACGTACACCTTAGTAGTATACTATTTTGTACTTGTTAATCTGTCAAGGGCCTAGATACTGTGAAAGGACAGCCAATAAGTACACACCTATTGCTGTTCTAGACAAATACTGCTTTAAGTGTAGTGAAGCATATTGTACTACCCTCATATACGCAATAAGTATGTCAGGAAGAGTATTGCCAGGACGTGCACAGAGGTGTGGCAGAGGCCTAAATTCATCAGGCGCAGGCAGAGGTCACAGCAAAGTAGAGGTGTGTGGCAGCCGGAGTCGCAGCGAGAGGTCTGAGCTCCCAGTGTCAGCTAGCAGTCGTGTTGCGACCAGCAACTCAGCAGCCGTGATTGATCGGTTCACTCGGTCATCCACTTCATCTCAATTGACATCCGACACCCCCAGTCAACAGTCTGTGGGTTCCTCACACTCAACCCTCAGTTGGCATAGCCCTCATGCTGCTGCTGTTACCACCAGACTCTGTCATTGTGCTGCTCTATAGTCTCCTCATGCTATTGCTACCACCTCCAGACTCTCTCATTCTGCAGCTCTATGGTATCCTCTTGCTAATGCTACCACCTCCACGCTCTGTCATTGTGCCACCATATGGTCTCCTCATGCTGATGCTACCACCTCCAGGCTCTGTCATTGTGCCACCATATGGTCTCCTCATGCTGATGCTGCCACCTCCAGGCTCTCTAATTGTGCTGCCCTTTGGTCTCCTCATGCTGATGCTGCCACCTCCAGGCTCTCTAATTGTGCTGCTCTATAGTCACCTAATGCTGATGCTACCACCTCCACGCTCTGTCATTGTGCCACCATAGGGTCTCCTCATGCTGATGCTGCCACCTCCAGGCTCTCTTATTTCTCTACGGTCTCCTCAAGCTGATGCTACCACCTCCAGGCTCTCTCATTGTGCTGCCATGGATACTGTAAAACATAATTAAGGTGATGGTCCCCAGTTTCAGAAACTCCTTGCATTAGGGACACTTTTAGGACTCCCGATGCCACCTCCAGGCTATGCCATTTTGCCTGGTATCCTCATGCTTCAGCCACCTCTAGGTTGTGTCATTCAGACACTATATTGGCTCCTTATGCTTTCCCAACCTTCAGGCTGTGTCATTCAGCCAATATATTGTTTTCTGATGCTGCTGGGACTGTCTTGGATATTACCTACAATTTTTTATGGTAGCACTAGCAAACATACATGATCAATAAAGATTTCAACATTAATCTTTAAATGTTAGGGGGTGGGAAGCCCTCTTATGAATACATCCTGCTGCCTGATCCAGGCTGTGTTGGCATGGCCCTCATGCTGCTGTTGTCACCACCAGGCTCTGTCATTGTGCTGCTCTATGGTCTCCTTATGCTATTGTTACCACCTCCAGACTCTGTCATTGTTCCGCAACATGGTCTCCTCATGCTGATGCTGCCACCTCCAGGCTCTCTCATTCTGCTGCTCTATGGTCTCCTCATGCTAATGCTACCACCTCCACGCTCTGTCATTGTGCCACCATATGGTCTCCTCATGCTGATGCTAGCACATCCAGGCTCTGTCATTGAGCTGCATATGGTCACCTCATGCTGATGCTGCCACCTCCAGGCTATCTCATTGTGCTGCTTTATGGTCTCCTCATGCTGATGCTATCACCTCCATGCTCTGTCATTGTGCCGCCATATGGTCTCCTCATGCTAATGCTACTACCTCCAGGCACTGTCATTGTGCCACCATATGGTCTCCTCATGCTGATGCTGCCACCTCCAGGCTCTCTAATTGTGCTGCTCCATGGTCTCTACATGCTTATGCTGCCACTTCCAGGCTCTCTAATTGTGCTGCTCTATTGTCTCCTCATGCTGATGCTGCCACCTCCAGGCTCTATAATTGTGCTGTTCTATGGTCTCCTCATGCTGATGCTATCACCTCCAGGCTCTCTCATTGTGCTATTGTGCTGCCATGGATACTGCAAAACATAAGTAAGGTGCTGGTCCCCAGTTTCAGAAATTCCTTGCATTAGGGTAATTTTCAGGACTCCTGATGCCACCTTCAGGCTGTGCCATTCAGCCACTATAATGTATCCTCATGCTTCAGCCACCTCCAGGCTTTGTCATTCAGCGAATATATTGTTTTCTGATGCTGCTGGGACTGTCTTGGATATTACCTACAATTCTTTTTGTGGTAGTACTAGCAAACATACATGCTCAATAAAGATTTCAACATTGATCTTTTAATGTTAGGGGATGTGAAGCCCTCTTATGTACACATCCTGCTGCCTGATCCAGGCTGTGTGTTTCAGGAACTATCTGGCTTACTGATGCTGCTGGGCCTGTGCCTTAATGTTTTTTGATGTTAGTACTAGCTAACATACATGTTCTATACATATTTCAATATTCACCTTTTAATGTTAGGGGTTATTAAGCCCTCATGTGTAATTCTGCTGCTGCCTGATTCAGGTTGTGTATTTCTACAATTATATGGTTTAGCAATGCTGCTGGGCCTGTGCCTAAAATTTGTTGATGTTAGCACTACCTAACATACATCTTCTATCCAGATTTCAACATTAACATTTTAATGTTAGGGGTTGTGCAGTCCTCTTGTAACTCATGCTATGCCTTCTCCAGGCTGTGTGTTTCAGGAACTACTTTGCTTAGTGATGCTGCTGGTCTCCTCATGCTTCAGCCACCTTCAGACTGTACCATTCAGACACTATATGGGCTTCTTATGCTTTCCCCACCTCCGGGCTGTGTCATTCAGCCAATATATCATTTTCTGATGCTGCTGGGACTGGGATATTAATTCCTAATATGTTATGGTAGCACTAGCTAACATAAATACTTAATTGAGATTTCAAGCTTGATCTTTCAATGGAAGGGGTTATGAAACCCTCTTGGGTACTGCTGATGCCTGTTCCTGACTGCTCCTGTGTCTAAATGCATGCTTAAAAGAAATTTCAACATTGATCTTACAATCTTAGGGGTTATGAAAACCTCTGGTGTACTGCTGATGCCTGCTCCTGACTGCATGTTTCAGGAACTACTTGGCTTACTGATGATTCTGGGCTTGGGACTTACATTTTTGGATGTTTAGCACTAGCTAAATACATGCTTAATAGAAATTTCAACATTGATCTTTCAATGTAAGGGGTTATGAAACCCTTGGTTGTACTGCTGATGCCTGCTCCTGACTGCTTCTGTGTCTTTCTTGAGCCTTACATTTTTTGATGTTTAGCATGAGCTAAATACATGCTTAATAGAAATTTCCACATTAATATTTCAATCTTAGGGATTATGAAACCCCCTGGTGTACTGCATATGCCTGCTCCTGACTGTGTGTTTCAGGAACTACTTGGCTTATTGATGCTTCTAGGCTTAGGCCTTACATTTTTGGATGCTTAGCACTAGCTAAATACATGCTTAATTGAGATTTCAACATTGTTCTTTTAATGTAAGGGTTTATGAAACCCTCTTGTGTTCTGCTGCTGCCTACTCCTGACTGTGTGTTTCAGGAACTACTTGGTTTACTGATGCTGCTGGGCTTGGACCTTACATTTTTGGAAGTTAGCACTAGCTTACATATATGCTTCATTAAGATTTCAACGTTTATCTTTCAATCTTAGGGGTTATGAAACCCTTTTTGTGTACTCCTGCTGCTGACTGCTACCATCTGTGTCATTCAGCAACTACATGGTTTGGTGATGCTGCTGGACTTGGGCTTTAAATTTTTGGATTGTAGCACTAGCTAACATGCATCTTCAATAGAGATTTCAATAGTCACCTTTTAATGTTAGGGGTTGTGAACCCCTCTTTTGTATACATGCTGCTTCCTGCTCCTGTATGTGTCATATAGCAACAACATGGTTTAGTGATGCTGCTGAGCCTAGGACATTACCTATATATGTTTATAGTAGCACTAGTTATCATACATCTCCAATTGAAATTTCAAAATTCATCTTTTATTTTTAGAGATTGTGAGGCCCTATTGTCTCCTCATCTGCCGCAAACTCCAGGTTGTGCCATTCAGGCAATATATGGTTAACTGATGCTGCTGGGACTGGGTCTGGGAATAAAAAAAAATTATAGTAGCACTAGCTGCCCAAAATCTTCGGTTTGAAAAACAGAATTCATCTTATAATCTTAGGTATTGTGAAGTCCTAGTGTCTACTCATGCTGCTGCCAACTCCTGGCTGATCCATTCAGCCACTATATGGTCTCCTCATGCTGCCAACATCTCCACACTGTGTCATTCAGTTACTATATGGCCTCCTCATGCTGCCAAAATCTCCATGCTGTGTCATTAACCCACTACATGGTATCCTCATGCTGCCAACACCTCCACGCTGTTTCATTCAGTCACTATATGGTCTCCTCATACTGATGCAACCTCCAGGCTCTGTCATTGTGCCGCTCTGCGGTAGTGATTCTAAAAGTTATGCCGGTAATCTGCATGTTATTCTGAATAACAGTATTATTTCACTACCCCAGCACACTCCATATTCATGTTAGAACACAGCAAAGTGTTCTACATCCCTATTGAGGCTCTCTGTATGCCAGAAATAGTTATTTTAATATCGATTTGCAGCAATAAATTCGTATAGAGCAAAACATTTTCTAAAAAATTAGCAAATCGCTGAATCAAATTTTTCAAAAGTTCGCTCATCTGTAGTAGCTAGTGCTACCATAAAACATTTTTAGGCCCAGGCCCAGCAGCATCAGTAAACCATATATGGCTGAATGGCACAGCCTGGAGTTAGCTGAAGCATGAGGAGACCATATAGTGTCTGAATGGCACAGCCTGGAGTTGGCAGCAGCATGAGTAGACACTAGGGCTTCACAATTTTGAAATTTCAATTGAAGATTTATGGTAGCTAATGCTACCATAAAAAATGTTTAGGCCCAGGCCCAGCAGCATCAGTAAACCATATATTGGCTGAATGACACAGCCTGGAGGTGGCTAAATCATGTGGAGAAGCTATAGTGGCTAAATGGCACAGCCTGGAGGTGGCTGAAGCATGAGGAGACCATATAGTGGCTGTATGGCACAGCCTGGAGCTGGTTGAAGCATGAGAAGACCATATAGTAGTTGAATGGAACAGCCTGGAGGTGGTTGAAGCATGAGGAGAACATATAGTGAGATAATGGAACAGCCTGGAGTTTGTGGCAGCATGAAGAGAACATATAGTGACTGAATGACACAGCCTGGAGGGGGCTGAAGCATAAGGAGACCATATAGTGGCTGAATGGCACAGCCCGGAGTTGGCTGAAGCATGAGGAGACCATACAATATAGTGGCTGAATAGCACAGCCTGGAGTTTGTGGCAGCATGAAGAGACCATATAGTGGCTGAATGGCACAGATTGGAGGTGAATGAAGCATGAGGAGACCATATAGTGGCTGAATGGCACAGCCTGGAAGTGGCGGATGCATGAGAAAAGACCATATAGGGGCTAAATGATACAGCCTGGAGGTGTCAGCAGCAGCATCAGGAGTCCTGAAAGTGACTCGGTGACAGAGTGGTGTGGTGGGTGGCAATACCAGTACCTGGTGACGAAGGTAGGTGAAAAAAGGTCTGCTTCAGGACCCTGAACCCTGGCAACACCGGCTCCCACGTCACTCTCCTCATTACTACTTGCCCGCCTAACGGAGGAAGCGGAGGATGTCTCCTCCACTGGTTGGCTGGGCAGTAGCTGATGACTGTCCTCTATTAGATCATCCTTAGTGAATAATTGAGCTGAAACCACAACATAGGATACTTCTGTAGGGGAGGGAACAGCATAGGACAGAGACAATGGGAGGACTGCTCCCGGGCCATACAAACTGAGGGTCGTGTCTGAGGAACCCACCAACTGTTGACTCGGGGATTCAGATGTCACTATCGACTTTCACAGTATCTAGGCCCTTGCCAGATTAACAGGTACAAAATAGTGCACTACTTAGATGTAGGTATATGGTATGCACTTATGAGGGCAGAAAAATGCACTATAGTACACTTAAAAAAGTATCTGAGTAAAAACACCAGCCGGTGAGTACTTTTGCCTGGACTTTCACAAAATAGTACACTACTTAGATGTAGGCCTGTAGTATGCACTTATGAGGGCAGAAAATGCGCTACTGTATGCTTAAAAAGTGATTGGAGTAAAACATCATCCGGTGATTACTTTTGACTGTCCTTTCACAGTATGTAGCCCCTTGATAGTTTAACAGGAACAAAATAGTACACCACTTAGATGTAGGTATGTGGTATGCACTTATGAGGGCAGAAAAATGCTGTAGAGTACGGTCAAAAAACCTATTTTAGTAAAACACCAGCCAGTGATTACTTTTGCCTCGACTTTGACAGTATTTTCGGCTCTTGATAGATTAACAGGTACAAAATAGTACACTACTTAGATGTAGATAGGTGGTATGCACTTATGAGGGCATAAAAATGCGCTAATGTACGCTTCAAAAATTATTTGAGCAAAACACCAGCTGCTGATTACTTTTGGCTGTCCATTCACAGTATGTAGGCCCTTGACAGATTAACAGGCACAAAATAATACACCACTTGGATGTAGGTATGTGGTATGCACTTATGAGGGCTGAAAAATGCGGTACTGTATGCTTAAAAATCTTATTTTAGTAAAACACCAGCCAGTGATTACTTTTGTCTGGACCTTCACAGTATCTAGGCCCTTGACATATTAACAGGTGCAAGATAGTACGCTACTTAGATGTACGTATGTGGTATGCACTTATGAGGGCAGAAAAATGCGCTTCAGTACGCCTAATAAACGCATTAGAGTGAAACACCAGACGGTGATTACTTTTGGCTGTCCTTTCACAGTATGTAGGCCCTTGACAGATGAACAGGTACAAAATAGTACACTATTTAGATGTAGGTTTGTGGTATGCACTTATGAGGGCAGAAAAATGCGGTACAGTATGCTTAATATTTATTTTTTTTTTTGCACACCAACAGTAGACAACAGTGCTGCGGCACAAAAAAGCTGTGTACTAAACACAAAATTGCACTCTGTCAAAGACTATTAGGAGTGGACTGCTGGGTATCTGCTTGTAAGGAAAATGGATATTCCAAATAAATTATATGTTGATTCACATATCCAATATGTTTACTTTATGTTGGCATCATAAAGTTGACATGTTTTTACTTTTGGAATACATTAGAGGGCTTCAAAGTTCAGCAGCAATTTTCCAATTTTTCATGAAAATTTCAAAATCAGAATTTTTCAGGGATCAGTTAAGTTTGAAGTGGATTTGAGGGGCTTTCATGTTAGAAATACCCCATAAATTAACCTATTATAAAAAGGTGAACTCATCAAAGTATTCAAAAGGATATTCAGAAAGTTTGTTAACCCTTTAGGTGTTTCACAAGAATAGCAGCAAAGTGAAGGAGAAAATTCAAAATCTTAATGTTTTACACTCGCATGTTCTTGTAGAGCCATTTTATTTTTAATTTTTACAAGGGGTAAAAGAAGAGAAACCCCACAAAATTATGTAACCCTATTTCTTTCGAGTAAGGAAATACCTCATATGTGGATGTAAAGTGCTCCGTGGTGTCATGCATTTTGTGACATCGCAAAAATGAATCACTATGTTTAATATGTTTCATAGCAATGATGTCAGCCATTTTTGCGTATAATCAAAATAAGCCAATTTCTGAAGTTTCATCTCTACTGCATCTCTAATGACAGTTTGGGAGTACACTGTATTTGTAGTTTATTTATGGTGTTTGAGATAAGAGACTGGTAAGGGGTCTGGTTACACTCTTTCTAGACATCACTACTAAAATTCATCCAAGTAGAGGGGGGGGGGGGGGGGGTGAGATAACGACCCAGTGGAGTATTCCTAAGACTTTGTGAATGTTATCTTGTTTAACAGTTAATTACTCATTTGACTGGACATAAACATTCACACATCTGTGTTAGAGACCTCCATGATTCTTATCTTTCCAATAAATTTAGGATGTCTAATAGGCTCCAATATGTCTATGAGAATCCAGGGTCTAATTATTTATAGGTGTCAAAAAAGTAATCCCTGTCTGTTAATTATTGGTCCATTCATAAAAGTGTGGAATGTTGTTTAAGACCAATTATTGGCAGTTAACCCTTAATGGTAATGATGCTAATTGCTTATGCAATAGCAACCCCTAGTGTATGGGTTGATGACATTACACCACATGAAAGGCATTATGGTTGATATGCTCAATGCATTCTGGGTAGTATAGGGATGTCATAGTCATTACCGCATGTACACGCCCAACCTACATTCATTGGGGAATTCCAATTTAGGAGGGTGTGTCTAACTAATTAAAAAGTCTGGTAAACCAGATGTTAGCTCTCTAGAGACTGTCTCTGGAGCTGATAGCTGAATACTGAATACTGAGCTAATACTGAAACTGAACTGAACTGCTCTAACTGAGTACACAAAGACAAAGGGAAGAGGTCCACAAGATGGAAGCCATGAAAGCCATGTGAGATTCCAGATGCCGGACTGATCACACGGTACCGACCCAATGGCTGTCCCTGACGATGAGATGGATCGTTCAGTTTTCCTCAGAGCAGAAGTAAGGTTCATACAATGTTTCGGTAAGAGGCACAAAAATGGTATTCCATTTAATTAAGACTAATTTGGATAATGTGGATGGAATTATATCATTTAGATTGGCGAATAAATTAATTAAATAATTAATTATCTCGATATTGAGATTATAGTTTTAGGATATTGTGAGATTTCATTCTACCTGCAGAAGAATCAAGACTCAATCTATCAAAGCATTAAATAATTGCTTATATATTGATAGAATTCCTACTCGCCAAGCTAAGTGTTATAACTATATTTTCCCCACAGGAAACTTGTAAGTTCTTCCTCCAAAAATATAGAGCAAGGTCATATATCTCTGCTATTTGTCTTAACGTCTTACCATGATAATGTATAGAAAAATGGTCCAGAATGGCGGGGGGGGGGGGGGGTATATCATAGTTCTTCCATGTATATAATTTTAGATGGATTTCCCCATTCTTGGAGTCATGTGATTTGTAGTGGTTAGAAGGGGGCGGGGAGTGAATTTAGCATTCCATATTGATGTCTAATGATTAGATATTGCCCACCTTAATATCATGAGGTTACATAGTTACATAGTTAGTACGGTCGAAAAAAGACATATGTCCATCAAGTTCAACCAATAAGGGGTAGGGGTGTGGCGCGATATTGGGGAAGGGATGGGATTTTATATTTCTTCATAAGCATTAATGTTATTTTGTTCCAGGAATGTATCTAATCCTGTTTTAAAGCTGTTAATTTTTCCTGCTGTGACCAGTTCCTGAGGTAGACTGTTCCATAAGTTCACAGTTCTCATGGTTAAGAAGGCGTGTCGCCCCTTGAGACTAAACTTTTTCTTCTCCAGACGGAGGGAGTGCCCCCTCGTCCTTTGGGGGGGTTTAACCTGGAACAATTTTTGTATGGGCTATTAATATACTTATATACATTTATCATATCCCCCCTTAAACATCTCTTCTCAAGACTAAACAATTGTAACTCCTTTAATCGCTCCTCATAGCTAAGATGTTCCATGCCCCATATTAGTTTAGTCGCGCGTCTCTGCACCCTTTCCAGCTCCACAGTGTCCCTTTTATGTACAGGCGACCAAAACTGAACAGCATATTCCAGGTGAGGCCGTACCAATGCTTTAAAAAGGGGGAGTATTATGTCACGGTCCCTCGAGTCCATGCCTCTTTTTATACATGACAATATCCTGCCGGCTTTGGAAGCAGCAGCCTGACATTGCATGCTATTCTGTAGTCTGTGATTTACAAGTACACCCAGATCCTTCTCTACCAGTGACTCTGCCAGTTTAATCCCCCCTAAGACATACGACGCATGCAGGTTATTAGTACCCAGATGCATAACTTTACATTTATCCACATTGAACCTCATTTGCCAAGTGGATGCCCAGACACTTAGTCTATCCAAGTCATCTTGTAACTTATGCACATCCTCTATAGACTGTACCGTGCTACAAAGCTTAGTGTCATCTGCAAAGATAAAAACAGAGCTGTTAATGCCATCCTCTATATCATTGATAAATAAATTAAACAACAGCGGGCCCAGTACTGAACGTTGGGGTACACCACTAATTACCGGGGACCAATCAGAGTACGAATCATTGACCACCACTCTCTGGGTACGATCCATGAGCCAGTGTTCAATCCAGTTACAAACTAAAATTTCCAAACCCAAAGACCTTAACTTACCTGTCAGACGTCTATGAGGGACAGTATCAACGCTTTAGCAAAATCCAGAAACACTATATCCACAGCCATCCATCTGTCAAGGCTTCTACTCACCTCTTCATAAAAGCAAATTAGATTGGTTTGACAACTTCTATTCTTAGTAAACCCATGCTGGTTATCACTTATAATACAGTTATCCCCTATGTATTCCTGTATGTAATCCCTTATAAGTCCTTCAAACAATTTACCCACAATGCATGTTAAACTTACCGGTCTATAGTTTCCTGGGGAAGACCTAGAGCCCTTTTTGAAGATTGGCACCACATTCGCCTTGCGCCAGTCCCTTGGCACAATACCAGACACCAGAGAATCTCTAAATATCATGAACAGGGGTACAGATATTACTGAACTTACCTCTCTAAGAACTCTTGGGTGCAATCCATCTGGCCCTGGAGATTTGCTTACATTTATATTACTTAACTTACCTTGTACCATCTCTACAGTAAGCCAGTTCAGTACATTACATGATGTGTTACCAGCACTGACCTGTCCAATGTCATCTCCTTCTTCCTTAGTATATACAGAACTAAAGAACCCATTCAGTAGCTCCGCCTTCTCTTGATCGCCCGTGACAACCTCCCCATTATCATTATTAAGGGGTCCTACATGTTCTGTCCTTGTTTTTTTTGCATTTATATATCTAAAAAATATATTTAGGATTAGTTTTGCTTTCTTTGGCCACCTGTCTCTCGTTTTGAATTTTTGCTGTTTTTATTACATTCAGGTTCCTCTAAATAGTGTGCTATGTTACCTTTTTCTTATATGATATTCTAACCTGGTAGCTTTTATTTTTATTTTAAAGGGTACCTCTCATCAAAAAAACTTTTGATATATTATAGATTAATGTATGCAGAATAACTTTACAATTGCATGTTATTAAAAAATATGCTTCTTTCTATTTAATTTTCCCCTTTGAAGAAATGACCACTAGGGGTCTCCCTACCAGTCGTGGCAGCAAGCATTTCAGACTCATGCTGGAGTTCTAAACACTACGAGCTGCCAGTCTGCTTTGTTCACAAAGGAGAACACTCAGAGCTGCCAGCCTGCTTTGTTCACAGCCTGTTTGGCTGTGAACAAAGCAGGCTGGCAGCTCTGAGTGTTTAGGACTCCAGCATGAGTCAGAAATGCTTGCTGACAGGACTGATCGGGAAAAATACAATAGAAAGAAGCATATTTTTCATTAACATGCTATTGGAAAGTTATTCAACATTCATTAATCTAAAATATATCAAAAGTTTATTTGATGAGAGGTACCCTTTAACAAGTTACTAACTACTCACATGTATTGTTCTACTTTTATGTAGTCAATTAACAATCTTGTACTATTTACTAATATCTAATTGATATTCATTTGCATATATCATTGTGTTTATTACTCATTTATGTTTATAATCTTATAACCAATAAATCTGCATACTTTATAATACCTGTGTATTATTGTATATTGCAAAACTACATCCTTAAGCATTAATGTCATCCTGTCAAAAAAAGAACTTGTTAATATCTGAGGAAATAGTCAGACTCAGATGTGAACTGTATTGATTAGCTTTGTCTACAATTCACCAGGTCATACTTTTGATATTTTTCATATTTTTCAAATTTTTTTATTTTTCATAATTAATAATTTTTTATGACCCTAATTCATAATTCATAATTTAGTTATTACCGCACGACAGTGGGTGCACTAGAGGGGTCAGAAGGGAAGGAGCGACAATGGGATTTGGAGAGTGAATTTTGCTGAAATGGAAGTCAAGTGCTCTGCTGGTCCACTACAATGCTCAGAAGAGAAGGAGCCACATTTGGTTTTTTGAAAGCAAATTTTGCTAATTTAGATTTTTTTTACACTAACATGCTGTTGTAGACCCCAACTTTAAATGGAGAAAAAGCCCCTCAAAATTTGTAACTCAATTGTTCCTTAGTATGGAAATACCACATATTTGGCCCTAAACTGTTTCCTTGAATTACGACAGGGCTCCGAAGTGAGAGAGCACCGTACGCATTTAAGGACTAAATTATGGACTGCAGAGGAGTGGACATAGGGGTATTCTACGCCAGTGATTCACAAACAGGGTGCCTGCAGCTGTTGCTAAACTCCCAGCAACAGCTGGAGACTCCGTTTTGGAAACACCGCTGTACTATCATTTTTCATTTTTATTGGGGGGGGGGGGGGCGTGCAAGAGGGTGCATATGTAGTGTTTTACCCTTTATTATGTGTTAGTGTAGTGTGTTTAGGGTACATTTACACATGTGGGGGTTTACGGTGAGTTTCCCGCTAGGAGTTGGAGCTGCGGCAGAAAATTTGCCAAAGCTCAAACTTGAAGCAGGAAACTCACTGTAAACCCCCGCCCGTGTGTCCCAAAGGTCAACCAACCTTCGGGACACACTTGTGCACAGCCATTATATGGGTACCCAAGCATTGAATGTATTTGGTGGTAAGGGACAGAGATGGGGTTGCCGATCTTGCGGCAAATGCATTGCATGCCAAAATATGTCTAATGACACTCACTTTCTGGATTCCAGTGGCACTAGATGTTACAAGATTACCCATAGTATAAAATGCAATACTATGGGCATCATTTACCATGCCACATGCCCATGCGGGTTAATCTATGTTGGTCTCAAAACCCCTGAATTCAAACGTAGGTTACGGGAACATGTTTTAGGTATTCAAGCCAAGGCTAGCCCGGAGGACATATCTAGTCTTACGACTATTCCACGGCATTTTAAAATACATCACAATTATGATGCATCTGGATAAAAATTCTGCAGCATGGACAACATTTTCATCAGCCCATGTGGGGGAAACTGGAAAACATTATTAGCCCAATGTGAGGTTAAATGGATTGTCAAGACCATTTGGTCATCATGACTACATTAGTTATGCTCCATTCTTATAAAGTATTTGTTACCACCACCTTCATGTATTGCCAGTACCATTCATCATTTTGGTCTATCCCTGTGTCTATATCTGATTTTAGGAATTTTTGTTTGTGTATATACGCGCCACCTAGGACTATATATATATATATATATATATATATATATATATATATTTATTCAAAAACAATGCAGCACTACTTCACCATTAGATGTCCGGTGCCAGCGCCCTGACTCGATCAAAGTCCATGTAATAGAAAACAATGGCGCAGCACTCCAAAATTGCAAAAAAGTGTAAAAAAATTTTTATTCCTTCATGTCAAAATTCAAAGCGACGTTTCAGCTCCTCAATGGAGCTTTTTTCAAGCTTGAAAAAAGCTCCATTGAGGAGCTGAAACGTCGCTTTGAATTTTGACATGAAGGAATAAAATTTTTTTTACACTCTTTTGCAATTTTGGAGTGCTGCGCCATTGTTTTATATATATATATATATATATATATATATATATATATAAATATATATGCCGATTATTAATGTATGGTTCCCTGTGTACCATATATGAAAGGATAAAAATCTAAAATGGTAAAAAATCTGTGCTAAAAGCAATTGTATAAATAGGGGTTGTAAAAATATTTTGCAAAATAATAAATAATACAATGAGAACAATTGTGGTGTGATGAGATTACCTGTTTTTATTTACAGGATATATAGGAATGACAGGATAGTACAAGATATTGGTAGGTGTTCGGCATAAGCAATAGCTGAAAAAATATGTATTTATATTAGTTTTTGAGTATCAGCTGTTGCATGAACAACAAGATGATCTATAGTTATTTAAAATTACCTTGTACTAGTGGGAAATATGTTAGTCCGATGGTCACAACATTTTGACATTCAGATAAAGTACAACGAGCTGCAGACCAGGTAAAGTGCAACGTGTTGTAGTTAAACTGTAAGGGTGTATATATATTAGTCATAGATAACTTGAGATAGAATGTACTATGACTTCTCTAGGATTGTTACCTGTTCTAGAGCACGGTATGTTGGTCAGAGGGTCGCAAAGGCTGTAATGATAGTGAAAGTGTGACGTGCTGCAGGTAAAAGTGCAACGTGCTGTAAACCTGGTAAGGTACAATGTGCTGCGGATAGAACACTATGGCAGAGCAGATATTAATACTATATAGATGAGGAAACAGTGTTTGTATATGTTCTGGACAGTTATAGTCACAAGTAGTTAGGTATTCACTAAAAGAAATTAGCTCGGGTACAGTGTTTGTTACTACAAACTATAGTTGTACCTCGATTTTTCTGTGATTAGCAGTTACAGAAGATGCATGTATTTCCTTCAGTATCCGAGAGATAGGTAGCAGTTTGCAGAGTTTGATGTAAGAATATCTGGAGGGAACGGGAGACAGCCCCGGCCGGTGGCGTCTCTACCATTGTCTTTCCCGCTGGATTTCAGTGGATTCCGGTGAATCCATAGTCTCTGCCAGTGACTTCACTACAGGTAGCAGAGGAGGACACAATTCTGATGCGTTTTGACTTCCTTCGTCTGGGATGACGTGCCTGGTCTCCTTCTGCTTTTTATGGGATTCCGGACCTCGATGGTAAGTACAATCAATTCTGCACTGCCTTAATAATAATACTATGATGCTTTGGCATGATAGTATATTTCTGTTGAGCAATATGTGTAATAATAAAAGGCAAAAATTTCCATGTCCATGTTCAAACCTTGGGGGGCGAGCGTATTTAACTCGAAAATCCAATGGCTTTCTACCCGTGACATCTGGGCTATATAATCACCTCCCCTCCAATGTGGTGTGATTTTTTCTAAACCAAAAAATACAGATCCTTTGATTGAGGATTTATGTTTGTCTTTAAAATGCTTGGATAAGGGATGTCCTTCAAATCCTTTGTTTATATTATACATATGCTCTCCAACTCTTTTAGATAATTTCCTTTTTGTGCGGTCAACATAGGTTTTTTCACAGTTGCAGCGTATCGCATATATAACTCCCTGGTCCTATGAAAAATATTCATAGATAAAGTCATTTTTATATGGGGGGGGGGGGAGTAAACCCAGTCTACACCAGTTTTTAAAAGATATTAATAAAAACAAATTTTATTTGGATTTTACATCAACATATAGCACAACTGAGGTTCACTTTTTAGATTTAAATATACAAATAAAGGACAACACCCTGACCACTTCAACCTTAAAAAAACCCACGGATAGCTATGTTGAGAAAAGCAGCTGCCATCAATGGCTGGACAATATCCCTAAAAGCCAATTTTTAAGTCTAAGGAGAAGTTGTACCAAATTGAAAGACTGAAGAAGAAGCCAAAAACCTTAAATCAAAATTTCTGAGCAAGGGCTATAAGGAAGAAATACTGACAGATGCCATAGAAAATGTGAAAGGAATAGAACTTAACAACCTGTTAATAGGTAAAAATTCACCAACTGAAGAGATAGGGAAAGAAAAAGAAGAAAATATAGATAATAGAAAAGAATTATTAAACATACCTATCATCACTACCTTTTGCCCCCAAAGCTTCTTGATAAAAAAGATCATCAGCAGGCATTGGAACCTCCTGCAGAATGACAAAGTAGTTGGCGAACTACTGCCAAAAATGCCATCATTCATATTCAGAAAAAATTTAAATATAGGAAATAATATAGCACCAACAGTCAAAACTCTAAAAAAACACCCAGCAAAAAGTTTTACCACAAATAATCCCATCGGTGACCAAAAAATCAGTTTCTTTCCTTGCCGCCTCTGCTCAGCTTTTATAGGCATGGATAATAAAACTCCAATATTCATGGTTCATGATAGGAAAAATACAATGGAAAAGAGAATTACACATCATATAAATTGCAAGACCCAGGGAGTTATATATGCAATAAGCTGCCCCTGTGAAAAAAAACCTATGTTGGCCGCACAAAAAGGATATTATATAAAAGAGTTGGAGAACATATGTATAATATAAACAAAGGATTTGAAGGACATCCCTTATCCAAGCATCTTAAAGACAAACATAAATCCTCAATCAAGGGATCTGTATTTTTTTGTTTAGAAAAAATCACACCACATTGGAGGGGCGGCGATTATGTAGCCCAGATGTCACGGGCAGAAAGCTGTTGGATTTTCGAGTTAAATACGCTCGCCCCCCCAAGGTTTGAACATGGACATGGAAATTTTTGGCTTTGATTAATACCTCTTAACACATATTGCTCAACAGAAATATACTATCATCCCAAAGCATCATAGTATTATTATTAAGGCAGTGAAGGAATTGATTGTACTTACCATTGAGGTCCGGAAACCCATAAAAAGCAGAAGGAGACAAGGCACATCATCCCAGACGAAGGAAGTCGAATACTTTCGAAACACGTCAGAATTGTGTCCTTCTCTGCTACCTGTAGTGACATCACTGGCAGAGACTGTGGATTCACCGGAATCCACTGAAATCCAGCGGGAAAGACAATGGTAGAGACGCCACCGGCCGGGACTGTCTCCCATTCCCTCACGATATCCTAACATCAAACCCTGCAAACTGCTACCTATTTCTCGAATACTGAAGGAAATACGTGCATCTTCCGGAATGGCTAATCACAGAAAAATCGAGGTATAACTATAGTTTGTAGTAACATACACTGTACCTGAGCTAATTTCTTTTAGTGAATACCTAACTACTTGTGACTACAACTGTCCAGAACATATACAAACACTGTTTCCTCATCTATATAGTATTAATATCTGCCATATTGTTCTGCCTGCAGCACATTGCACCTTACCAGGTTTACAGCACGTTGCATTTTCACCTGCAGCACAGCCTTTGCGACCCTCGGACCAACATACCGTGCTCTAGAACAGGTAACAATCCTAGAGAAGTTATAGTACATTCTTTCTCAAGTTATCTATGACTAACATATATACACCCTTACAGTTTACCTACAGCACGTTGCACTTTACCTGGTCTGCAGCACGTTGCACTTTATCTGCAGCACGTCGCATCTGAATGTCAAAATCTTGTGACCATCGGACTAACATATCTCCCACTAGTAAGAGGTTATTTTATATAACTATAGATCATCTTGTTGTTCATGCAACAGCTGATACTCAAAAACTAATATAAATACAGTACATCTTTTTTCAGCTATTGCTTATGCTGAACACCAACCAATATCGTGTTCTATCCTGTAATTCCTCTATATCCTGTAAATAAAAACAGGTAATCTCATCACACCACAATTGTTCTCATTGTATTATTTATTATATTACAAAATATTTTATAGATTAGATTTATATCTAATTTTACTTGTTTTTATGTTATTTCAATCTTTTTATTTATTTTTTGTTTCTTTCCAGCCTTCATTTATATGGGACTCCGTCTCAAATGATCCAGCCACCTTTCCATTATTTTTGTCTATGCACTTTAGATGTTCATTATTCCATTATGCGCTATTTATATGGGTGCACCCCCTTGTTTGTTTAATTAATTAATTGTTTTTGCACATATTTTTATCCAATTTTTTATTAAATTATCTTTTATGGCACATTTTTATTATTCATTCCTTATATATATTTATGGCATATTTGCTGTATGCACCTTTTTATGTTTCTTTTTTTTATCACATTGTCTCACATCTCATACACCCCTTGGGCAGCGGCACCATGGTTTTCTAATCCTGGTGCCGCTGCAGACATTTCCAGCTGTCACATGACCCCCATCATGTGGTTATGTTTAATGATTGGTTGGTTGCTCCTATTTATATGGTACTCAGAATCAGTACCATATCTCAGAATCAGAGCTAGCCACGCCTTCTGATGAAGCCATGCACCCTGATGAAGAGTTGGTTGTTCCCATTTATATGGTTCTCAGAATCAGAGCTAGCCACACCCCCTGAGGAAGTGCAATCATGTGAAACGTACGTTGGGTTAAGTGCAGGTGGTAGATGGCTCTGCATTGGTTATCATCATGCTGTGTGTGGCCTTTTCTTTCAAACACTTTGACCTATTTCATGTCATATTTGTCATTGTACCTACTACATGGGCTTTATTATGTCTGTTTGATATGCTACAATTGTCTTTACTTCTGTACCAATTTTTGTGTCCTATACCTCCTGTACTCTGTCCAGCGATGTCCACTGTGCCCATACTTTTTTTTTTGCATGTTTTTATGATATGTAACTTACTAAAGATTTATATTTAATTTTTGCACCTCAGTTGTTGATGTAAGTCGGTTGTGATTACCTATGGTTTCCCAGCAACACATTATTCTCTTCTTTATTTGTTTGGTGATGGTTTTTGTTTTCGCTTATATGGGTATTACTATACATCACAAATGGTATAATACTCCACAGTTAATTTATTTTACTTGTATTTTTTATTTACCATTTTTTCTAAAAATGTGAAAAAAATAAAATGTACATAAATACGCAAGAAAACTGACAGTATTCCAGCTATAAACACAAAAATAAAACAAGAAAAATGTACAGATCACTTTGTCTAGGAAAGTTGTTTGTAGATTTTTGACAACTTAATAAGAATTTCTAACAGTCTCCCAGTATGACTTCATAGGCATTTGGTAATAAAATTCTTCTTTCAACCATGTAATTATTCAAATTATCTCAGATGCTACAGTTCCTATTTGATCTTCATTTCATATGCTAATCACCACTTTAAAGTAGGCAATGGAGCAAGGAAATATTTCTGACTTGTCACTGCACAATATTTGACAGCACAGTGCTTAGAAACTTTGGAATGAGAAGAAAGTAACATCACATAGTTCCTGATAAGACGTGTGAGTTTACATGTCTATCAATATGACTGATTTCTGTGTAAACAGGATTTTTCTACTGATTATTTTTTCCTTATTTTAAAAGTACTTATTTAATTATTTCTTTTTATAATAATGTAGTCAGAGCCATTGCATGCCGTTAATTGTAAGATATGCAATAAGAAAAAATATAAATAATTGATTGATTTACGGCATTTATGACTAGATAACAACAGTGTTAGCACCTGTTGTTTTTATTCTTTTTCTATTTGGCTGTATGCCAATCTCTGTCTGTAGATAACTGCTGAAGATCATTGTTTTTGTCCCCCCCCCCCCCCCCCCCCCAACAGCAGCACACGATGAGTATGCTAATGTCGTGGGTGGCAGACTTCTGTCTACTTTTGTGATAATGTGTGCAAGAACAAAGTTGTTTGTAACTGGAGAATGGTGAACAGTAGGAAGTCATAGACAGACAGACAGTGTGATACATCTAAGTGCAATAGTTGAACAGCATGAGAAATGTATCAAACTAAAAGTATTTAACTTTGGCCATTTTCTTAGGTTACATTCTATAGTACTAAAGCAGCTACATTCATAAGAGCCTGAATAATTATTCTAGCATCCAAGACTTTATTCACAGTGGCGTTGGATCTTTTGTTTGGAGCCTTTATTGGGTTAAGGGGGAAAGATTTTGCCTTGAGAAGATCACAAATATTGGTGTGTGGAGCTTTAAAGGTCATTTGCACTCCACTGGGCATTCTGTGAAGATGTAATATGCTAAGATGCTCAATCAAACAAACAAATGCTGTTTTAGGTAGTTTTCCCTAAACTTCAGTGTATTACTCCTACTACAGAGTCTGAGAAATTGATTGGGATTTAATGCCAAGTCATAGATCGCTTCACTAATGGGGATCTTCTCATGGAGAACTTTTACCCCCTTTACCTAGTTAACACGTCTCTAACCAGCCAAGCCAGAACATCCTGCTCTGTACTAACCAAGGGCAACAAAGACCAAAACAGCGATGTCTGTAGATGGGTACTCTTTCCCTCTGGAGAGATCTCTGTATTGAAATGAAATCCCAATCAGTTTCTAAAACTCTGTAGTTGAAGTGGAAAACTGAAGTTTAGGGAAAGTACCTGAAAAGGTGGTGTGATTGAGTTACTTTGAATAGAGCCTCTATGGTAAATTCCTTCAAGTACCTCTATCATAACAAACAAAAAACGTTTGAAGCTGGATGGAGTTTACTGCAAATCTGAGAGTGGTACATGTGCAGTTTTCCCTGCTCATTCTATTGATTGTGGGGGTCTCTGTGACATATAAAAAAAAGTTTTTAATGACAGTCACACTTTTACATTTGATGTGAAAAATCCTATTCTTCTTGGAAACTTTGCTGAAATCGACAGACTTTGTTAAAAGTTAAATGATTGGGTCAGGTGCAGGTGCTATATGTTGTTCTATGCATCCAGCATTTGGTTGTGGGTTTTCATTACAAAAAGAATTCATAAAACAGATGTAAATAGATCCTTTATGTAATTCAACACACGTTGCTTGCCTTACAACAACAATATGTAATGCCCACAGTTTAACAACACTGATTCATTATATATTGAACTCTAAATATATCTTTACAATTTTTATTAATATTATTATTATTATTATTATTAATAATAATAATATTAATATTATTATTACTAATCTTGGGTGGGGATCTGTTTTCCAGAATGGGGTGGTAAATTTCCTTGTTGCATGAAGTAAGGGGCCACAGATACATGAGCGCACCCTATTTTGGAAATTTTTAGGGCCCTAGTTTGGAAATTGCAAGGGTAATTTCTGGGGTGCCATGCAGGAGAATGCGGGGCTCCCAGGTGCCAGACCCCCCCCCCCCATGATCAGATACTTATCCCCTATCCTGTAGATAAGAGGCATATGTCCGAAGGACCCCTTTAGAGCCAAAATGGGCTGTGTTCTTGAGGGGTTAAAGGGGTACTCCGTTGGAAAACATTTTTCTTTAAATCAACTGGTGCCAGAACGATAAACAGATTTGTAAATTACTTCTATTAAAAAATCTTAACCCTTCCAGTACCTATCAGCTGCTTTTTGCTCCACAGGAAGTCCTTTTCTTTTTGGATTTCCTTTCTGCCTGACCACAGTGCTCTCTGCTGACACCTCTGTCTGTTTTAGGAACTGTCCAGAGTAGGAGAAAATCCCCATAGCAAACCTCTCCTGCTCTGGACAGTTCCTGACATGGACAGAGGTGTCAGCAGAGAGCACTGTGATCAGACTGAAAAGAAATTCAAAAAGAAAATAACTTCCTCTGGAGTGCACAGCAGCTGATAATTACTGGAAGGATTAAGATTTTTAAATGGAAGTAATTTACAAATCTGTATAACTTTCTAGCACCAGTTGATTTGAAAAAAATAAAAATAAATTGTTTTCCATCGGAGTACCCCTTTAAGACATTTCCCCAATAAAACAAAAAATGATGTTTTTTTTTCTAGAAAGAATGTTACAAAAACCTATTTTGTTTGCCAAAAAAAATAAATAAGCTAGGTTTGTTAATCACCACATATGCAATATTACTTATTTAGGACTAAAGCACTTTAATAAATAAAGTACATTATTAAAGGGGTACTCCGGTGCTTAGACATCTTATCCCCTATCCAAAGGATAGGGGATAAGATGCCTGATCGCGGGAGTCCCACCACTGGGGACCCCCGTAATCTTGCACGCAGCACCCCGTGTGTAATCAGTCCCCGGAGCGTGTTCGCCCCGGGACTGATTACCGGCGACTACAGGGCGGCGTGTGACGTCACCCCCCGGGTGATGTCACGCTCCGCCCCTCAATTCAAGCCGACGGGGGGGACAGCTATCACGCCCCCTCCCATAGGCTTGCATTGAGGGGCGGAGCGTGACATCACACGGGGGCAGGGGCGTGACGTACACACCGCCCACCCTGTAGTCCCCGGTAATCAGTCCCGGAGCGAACACGCTCCGGGGTCTGATTACAAACGGGGTGCCGTGTGCAAGATCACGGGGGTCCCCAGCGGCGGGACTCCCGCGAACAGGCATCTTATCCACTATCCTTTGGATAGGGGATAAGATGTCTAAGCACCGGAGTACCCCTTTAAGTAAATTAAATAATGCTTGGCTGTATATAGTTAAAAGGATTAATATAATTATTTCCATGTTGCCTAAACCACAAGTCCTTTAAGTCCCTGGCAGCTTCTCTCTGCCCCACCAGCCTAGATTTATAGATGTCTCTCTGTTTGGGTATAGAGAGAGATCTATCAATCAAGACTTCCAAGGCAGTCAACAGCCACCGGTGATTGCTCCAATGACTCAGGAAGTCAGAAAGCATGCATGCCATCACCTGTCTATCAGGAGGTGGTTGGGAGTAAGGGCTAGTGAGGACCCCTGCCAAAAGTGTGGCATGTCATCAGCTTGCCCACACCTCCTTTACAATTGACTAAGAAATAAAAAGGCAGTTTTATAAGTTTGGCAACCACCGATGTTTACAGCTCTATAAAAGTATATAGAACTGACAGATTCCCTTAAATGATATATGGATTTAGATATGCCACATCTACTTTTAATTTGATGCAATCATTGATTTTTATTATTATTTGTGATGCCTGTACCTGCTGTATCTGTGCTGATGCTCCCTTGTTTGGCAAGAGTTACAGATCCTAGCCAGTGAGCTCAGGGTTACATATGTACTTTGTGTTTGCCATAGCATCCTGTCCTGTTTTCAGCCTAGTTAAATATTCTGATATTCTGTTACTATGTGTTCCTGGCCAGGTTTAGTCTGTTCTGCTAGTATTACATTTTATGTATTTTCTGTTGGTGTGTGTTAGACTTGTGCACTAGAAAAATTTTCGTTTAATTTCGTTTCGTTTTTTCGTTTTGGAAAAAAATTTCGGTTCGGCAATATTTTCGGTTTAGATTTTTCGGATACATTCGGTATTCGGGTATTCGTGTTGTTTTTTTTCGGATACATTCGGTATTCGGGTACATTCGGTAAATCTTTTTATTCTTTTTTTGGACTTTAGCGATCCTAATAAATAATGGAGATACCTTTTTTATTAAAATTTCGCAGGGTATCATAAAAAAATCATAATAAAAAAGATACAGTGGTGATGGAAAAAATTGTATCTAACGAAATGTATCTTTTTTAATATGAAATGTTTATTCATTTCTAAACAGGGATCAATTTATGTGAGCAGGTAAAGCACTAAAAATGTAGCCGACAATAATGAAAATGTAGTGTGTGCGTGTTTTTCACTTTTTTTAAAAACATTTTTTAGGTAGTACTACTACTCCCAGCATGGAACACACTCTTCCATGATAGGAGTAGTAGTTACCTGTACTAATTGACAGATCGCAGGGGTCCCTTGCGATCCTCTTGTATAATGTATAGATGCGCCGGCTGCTCTTCTATGGTCCCCTGCACTCACGTATATGTACACATATTCATATTTCCCGCAGAGCTGTGATTGGCCAGATGGTTCCAGCCAATCACAGCTCTCTGTGAGAAATAGGAATATGTGTATATATACGGCCGTGCAGGGGACCATAGAAGAGCGGCCGCCGCATTCATACATTATACAGGAGGATCGCAGCGGGTGTCAGGAGTGATACCTGCAGTGATCTTTCCTTTACTACAAGTACTACCACTCCCAACATGGAGTACACTCTGCTCCATGCTGGGAGCTGTAGTACCTGCATTAATAGACAGATCGCAGCGGGTGTCAGAAGTTACACTCGCTGCCATATGTCTATTAATGCAGGTACTACAGCTCCCAGCATGGAGCAGAGTGTGCTCCATGTTGGGAGTATTAGTACCTGCAGTAAGGGACAGATCCCAGGGATGTCACTTCTCCTGACACCCGCTGCGATCCTCCTGTGTGAATGTCGGGATCAGCTGTTCTCAGGGCTACAGAGCCGGGAGAACAGCTGACGCTGAGCCGTAGGTATACATCGTATATCTACTGCCCAGCAAGAACTTACAGTGAGCTTGCAATGTGTATACAGTATACGCATTGCTGGCTCACTTAACCCCTTGCTGAGCTGTGCGCTATGCGCAAGCCCAGCAAGGGAAGAGTTAACTTACACTGCTGGACAGTGTAGGTTAACCCTTTGTGTGGTATACACTTTATACAGCTATCTATAGATAGCTGTATATAGTGTATACAGAAGACGAAGTCCAGCTTACTTCCCTCGAGTCCCGGGCCGGGTTCGTGTAGCTCCGCCCCCTAGTGATGACGTCATTAGGGGGCGGAGCTACAGAAGGGAACAAGGCTAGTTTATGTGAAGCTCTGTTCACATTGTACGTTTTGTATAATGTGAACAGACCCTTCTGGCAGTGTCCACCCAGACAGGGAGACTCCAGCTGTTGCTAAACTACAACTCCCAGCATGCCCAGACAGCCAAAGGCTGTCTGGGCATGCTGGGAGTTGTAGTTTTGCACCAATTGGTGGCTCCCTGTTTGGGTGGACATTGCATCATGGGTGCTCTCCCCAGCGGACAGCGCCAAAAATGTCATAACCAATTTTTTGTGCTTTTTTTTTTCTTCTCGTTTCAGATCCGTGTATTACTGCGGATTCGATGGATTACGGCGGATTATTTTTTTTCCCTTTAATAAAATGGTTAACGAGGGCTGTGGGGGAGTGTTTTTTTAAATAAAATAATTTTTCCAATGTGTTGTGTTTTTTTTTTATTTTTATTGAATTTTCAGGGTTAGTAGCGGAAGCTGTCTTATTGACGGAATCCATTACTAGGCCAGGGCTTAGTGCTAGCCCCAAAAACAGCTAGCGCTAACCCCCAATTATTACCCCGGTACCCACCGCCACAGGGGTGCCGGGAAGAGCCGGTACCAACAGGCCCGGAGCGTCAAAAATGGCGCTCCTGGACCTAGGCGGTAACAGGCTGGCGTTATTTAGGCTGGGGAGGGCCAGTAACAATGGTCCTCGCCCACCCTGGTAACGTCAGGCTGTTGCTGTTTGGTTGGTATTGTGCTGAGAATGAAAATACGGGGAACCCTATGCGTTTTTTTTTTAAATTTAAATAAAAAAATGTAAAAAAAAAACGCATAGGGTTCCCCGTATTTTCATTCTCAGCCAGATACCAACCAAACAGCAACAGCCTGACGTTACCAGGGTGGGCGAGGACCATTGTTACTGGCCCTCCCCAGCCTAAATAACGCCAGCCTGTTACCGCCTAGGTCCAGGAGCGCCATTTTGACGCTCCGGGCCTGTTGGTACCGGCTCTTCCCGGCACCCCTGTGGCGGTGGGTACCGGGGTAATAATTGGGGGTTAGCGCTAGCTGTTTTTGGGGCTAGCACTAAGCCCTGGCCTAGTAATGGATTCCGTCAATAAGACAGCGTCCACTACTAACCTTGAAAATTCAATAAAAAAAAAAAACACAACACATTGGAAAAATTATTTTATTTAAAAAAACACTCCCCCACAGCCCTCGTTAACCATTTTATTAAAGGAAAAAATAAATAATCCGCCGTAATCCATCGAATCCGCAGTAATCCTCTGCATACACGGATCTGAAACGAGAAGAAAAAAACACAAAAAATTGGTTATGACATTTTTGGCGCTGTCCGCTGGGGAGAGCACCCATGATGCAATGTCTACCCAAACAGGGAGCCACCAATTGGTGCAAAACTACAACTCCCAGCATGCCCAGACAGCCTTTGGCTGTCTGGGCATGCTGGGAGTTGTAGTTTAGCAACAGCTGGAGTCTCCCTGTCTGGGTAGACACTGCCAGAAGGGTCTGTTCACATTATACAAAACGTACAATGTGAACAGAGCTTCAGATTAATTAGCCTTGTTCCCTTCTGTAGCTCCGCCCCCTAATGACGTCATCACTAGGGGGGCGGAGCTACACGAACCCCGCCCGGGACTCGAGGGAAGTAAGCTGGACTTTGTCTTCTGTATACACTGTATACAGCTATCTATAGATAGCTGTATATAGTGTATACCGCCCAAAGGGTTAACCTACACTGTCCAGCAGTGTAAGTTAACTCTTCCCTTGCTGGGCTTGCGCATAGCGCACAGCTCAGCAAGGGGATAAGTGAGCCAGCAATGTGTATACTGTATACACATTGCAGGCTCACTGTAAGTTCTTGCTGGGCAGTAGATATACGATGTATACCTACGGCTCAGCGTCAGCTGTTCTCCTGGCTCTGTAGCCCTGAGAACAGCTGATCCCGACATTCACATCAGGAGGATCGCAGGGGGTGTCAGGAGAAGTGACATCCCTGGGATCTGTCCCTTACTGCAGGTACTAATACTCCCAACATAGAGCACACTCTGCTCCATGCTGGGAGCTGTAGTACCTGCATTAATAGACATATGGCAGCGAGTGTAACTTCTGACACCCGCTGTGATCTGTCTATTAATGCAGGTACTACAGTTCCCAGCATGGAGCAGAGTGTACTCCATGTTGGGAGTGGTAGTACTTGTAGTAAAGGGAAGATCACTGCGGGTATCACTCCTGACACCCGCTGCGATCCTCCAGTATAATGTATGAATGCGGCGGCCGCTCTCCTATGGTCCCCTGCACGGCCGTATATATACACATATTCCTATTTCTCACAGAGAGCTGTGATTGGTTGGAACCATCTGGCCAATCACAGCTCTGCGGGAAATATGAATATGTGTACATATACGTGAGTGCAGGGACCATAGGAGAGCAGCCGGCGCATCTATACATTATACAAGAGGATCGCAAGGGACCCCTGCAATCTGTCAATTAGTACAGGTAACTACTACTCCCATCATGGAAGAGTGTGTTCCATGCTGGGAGTAGTAGTACTACCTAAAAAATGTTTTTAAAAAAATTGAAAAACACGCACACACTACATTTTCATTATTGTCGGCTACATTTTTAGTGCTTTACCCGCTCACATAAATTGATCCCTGTTTAAAAATGAATAAACATTTCATAATAAAAAAGATACATTTCATTAGATACAATTTTTTCCAACACCACTGTATCTTTTTTATTATGATTTTTTTATGATACCCTACGAAATTTTTATAAAAAAGGTATCTCCATAATTTTTTAGGATCGCTAAAGTCCAAAAAAAGAATAAAAAGATTTACCGAATGTACCCGAATACCGAATGTATCCGAAAAATCAAACTATCTATATCCTTCTTATTATATTTGTTATCAGAATGAATTATTCACGTTCGTTTACAGATAACGAATGCATTCGTTATTTACAGTATTATGGACGGGAAATAATGAATGTATTCGTTACTTTACTATTCGTATTATCGTGGCTATTCGGGAATGTTCAAAATATGTTTTCGTGCATTCGGATCGGTCCGAATGCACGAAAACGGTAAAATTCGTTAATTTAGACATTCGTGCCGAACCGAATTGCACATGTCTAGTGTGTGTTCACACCTGCTTTTATTTATCTGTTTAGTATATGTACCTGTGTTTAGATGTGTTTTGGATTTTTAGTTTCCTCCAAGGCTAGTTCCTGTTCACACAGTGGTGTGCCCCCTCTATGTTGGAGCTTATTTGCATTTGGTATTTATGTCACCCCATGATTGGAGTTTGGGTGTATAGTGTTGTCTTGGTATCCCCTATGGTTAGTTCAGTTTCCTGAGCTTTGCTTTGTTTCCCTAACATAGGAGTCAGTTTGTTTGTATCTAGTGTGTATTTTGTTCTTGGTCTTTGTTCATACCAGTGGGTCTTTGAGTGATTTTGTACCTGTCCTTTTTTTCTAGTGTAATATAGTGTCTGTATTCAGTCTAACCTTGTTCATCCTCTGCAGCCCTGGATACTTCTCGCTGTATATCATTTTTAGTTTATAGACTTTCATATCTGCTGTTTATCTAGTTTTGGTTCTTAGGCTGTTGTCTGTAGCTACTAGAGATGAGCAAATTTACAGTAAATTCGATTCGTGACGAACTTCTCGGCTCGGCAGTTGATGACTTATCCTGCATAAATTAGTTCAGCTTTCAGGTGCTCCCGTGGGCTGGAAAAGGTGGATGCAGTCCTATGAGACTCTTTTCTAGGACTGTATCCACCTTTTCCAGCCCACCGGAGCACCTGAAAGTTGAACTAATTTATGCAGGATAAGTCATCAACTGCTGAGCCGAGAAGTTCGTGACAAATCAAATTTACTGTAAATTTGCTCATCTCTAGGAGCTACATTCTAGATTCTATGCATCTCTGGATATATCTGTTCTGTGCTACTTTGTATGCCATTTGTATTTTGTATTCTGGTTATTTGACTGTGTATCCCCAACTTGTACAGTATTCTTTTATTATGTTGATCATGGCGCCTCTGCACTTAAAGATAGAAAGGGACTGTCACCCAATTGTTATCCGCTATTAGAGTGGTTGAGCAGGTAGGCAGGGAAAGATGATTAAGGTCAGCTTAGGCTTTCTCTTCCCTGCCCTACGTAACATTTCATGACATTTATGTGAAGCTTATGTTTTGCTCAACCATGACATTATTCACACAGGACCTAGCAACATTAAAGTTTATAAGGTTATTTATGAAACATTTCATAAACAACATAGACTGTCATGACAAGTGGTTAGTGAGGTTGACTTCTGGATCATTGGTGCCTATTATTAGGCAAACATCAAAGCCTACTGAGGGATCTTTGGGTATCCTCATAGGCAAGTCCAACCCAGAGCAATTGATCCAATAACCCATTGATCCAATAAGGAAGAAACAGTAAATGTTGGCACTGCCGCTGGGACACAAACAGTCTCTGTAGTTATGGAGCAATCACTTACGCTACTCACGGATCCTCCACTTGCCCCCGGTGCTCATCCAGAAAATACAGAGCTAACTTGTGAAGAAAGATGCAGAGGCACTCGGGTATGCTACGGTGAGTTTATTCAGGTATAGGTCATAAAATTGCCTGACTAGGCAATTGTATGACCTATACCTGAATAAAAACACCACAGCATAACCGAGTGCCTCTGCATCTTTCTTCACGACCAGAGCAAATTGACACTAAGTTTATAGATGTATCCAATTTGAAGTGACAACAAAACCTAGGGATAATGCACATGGATGCATAGATGCATACCCAGCTTTCTGGCACTGGGTTGTACAGTGCGACCCAAAATCCATTGGTAATCCTCAGATTTCATGATGTCTTGCACACATTCAAGGCACCCAGTGCCAGAGGCAGCAAAACAACCCCAAAACATCATTGAACCTCCACCATGTTTCACTGTAGGTACTGTGTTCTTTTCTTTGTAGGCCTCATTCTGTTTTACGTAAAAAGCTCTATCTTGGTCTCATATGTCCGCAAGATGTTTTCCTAGAAGGATTTTGGCAAAATGTAGTCTTGCTTTTTATGTCTCTGTGTCAGCAGTGGGGTCCTCCTGGGTCTCCTGCCATAGAGCTTCATTTCATATAAATGTTGACGGATAGTTTGCGGTGACATTGATGCTCTGTGAGCCTGCAGGACAGCTTGAATATCTTTGGAACTTGTTTGGGGCTGCTTATCCACCATCCGGACTATCCTGCATTGACACCTTTCATCAATTTTTCTCTTCCGTCCACGCCCAGGGAGATTAGCTACTGTGCCATGGGTTGCAAACTTCTTTAAAAAAAGGTGAACTGTGGACAAAGGCAAATCTAGATCTCTGGAGATTGACTTGTAACCTTGAGATTGTTGATATTTTTCCACAATTTTGGTTCTCAAGTCCTCAGACAGTTCTCTTCTCCTCTTTCTGTTGTCCAGGCTTAGTGTGGCGCACACACAAACAATGCAAAGACTAAGTGAACTTCTCTCATTTTTATCTGCTTTCAGGTGTGATTTTTCTATTGCCAAGACCTTTTATTTGTCCATGGTTAGTTTAAAGGAGCATCACATTCTTGAAACAATCTTATTCATCCACAATTTTGAAAGGGTGCCAATAATTTTGTCTAGCCCCTTTTTGTAGTTTGGTGTGACATTATGTCCAATTTGCTTTTTTTCCTCCCTTTTTTTGTTTAGTTCCAATACACACAAAGGAAATAAACATGTGTATAGCAAAACATGTGTTACTGCAATCCTTTTCTGTGAGAAATACTTCATTTTCTTGAACATTTTTAGGGGTGCCAACATTTACGACCATGACTGTATATGGCTGTTTCTGTAAAAATGTTGTTGTTTAGACAATTATTTGTTCAACAATTGTTCTACCATTAAACGACTTCCCATTCAATATGTTAACCTACCGTAACAGCAATGTAATCTAAATACCTGTTTACTTTCTGTCTGAATCTTCTATGTATCTTATCCTATCTCATCTACCTCAATTGTACAACATTATTTTACATGCAGATATTATCATTTACTTTTAACTTTTGATAGTGTTCATTTTTTTTCAATCTCAGCCTCTGTATTCCTTTTCTGAGCATAACCATAAGTGTTCTATGGTGTTACAGGCTACACAATGAAATTTGCACATAGGCACGGAGAAAGAGTTTTGAAGCCCCGGGAATAAATAATAAATGTTTTATTCTGAATACTTCTCTGACTCAGTGAATCCAAATGGTCTTCTATAAAGCAAGAGATCAACAAATACTTTCCAAGAAACAGGGATTAAAGCAGACTTGGATTAAAGTAAATGAATCTGTCAAATTCAGTACAGAGAATTGATTATTAGACTAGCTGGAGAGCAAACGCTTTCTGTCCTGCAAGGATCAGACAACTATAACTCAGCAATGCTTCACTTTCCTACTGATAACTATAAGAAGACTGAAGAATTTTTCTTGAGAAAAATATTCAGTGCTATAAAAAGCACATTACACAATCTGTTGCTTTGGAACATTTGAGTAAAATACTTATCATTTCTAACATAATGAAATTTGTGCATTCATGTACTGTAAACCTTATATTACTGCCAACCATGTTACATTGTTATGTACAGAAATAAATAATTCATAACATGGCATTATAAATTTGAGCACAAAATCCATTACAGCATAGAAGTGTTTAGATGATTAAAGCAATTCTATTACGTGAAAGATATTGGCATTTTAATGGGTACAAAAAATAATTTACTAAAGGGGTTCTTCAGTATACACAATAAGAGTTATGGGTGGGTATCACTCAACGAATTACATAACAGTATGGATAAAAAATGGGGTGTAGAGATAGAAATCACACACGTAAAATTTGTGGTATTATAAATGGCACATGGAAGGTGAGGTGTCCAATAAGAAACTTTGCATTGCGGTCCAGGTCCTTGAAGTTGCATCAAGCTGGAAATAAGATAAGAAAATGGTCCTTTTTTTAACTCTCTGGCCAGGACAGAAAGACATTAAAATGAGCATCTTTAATATTTAAAAGATTGTAAATTACTTCTGTCACGATGCCGGCTGGCAGGTGGTGGATCCTCTGTGCCAGAGAGGGATTGGCGTGGACCGTGCTAGAGGATCGGTTCTAAGTCACTACTGGTTTTCACCAGAGCCCGCCGCAAAGCGGGATGGTCTTGCTGCGGCGGTAGTGACCAGGTCGTATCCCCTAGCAACGGCTCTACCTCTCTGGCTGCTGAAGATAGGCGCGGTACAAGGGAGTAGACAGAAGCAAGGTCGGACGTAGCAGAAGGTCGGGGCAGGCAGCAAGGATCGTAGTCAGGGGCAACGGCAGAAGGTCTGGAATCACAGGCAAGGAACACACAAGGAACGCTTTCACTGGCACTAGGGCAACAAGATCCGGCGAGGGAGTGAAGGGGAAGTGAGGTGATATAGGGAAGTGCACAGGTGTAAACACTAATTGGAACCACTGCACCAATCAGCGGTGCAGTGGCCCTTTAAATCGCAAAGACCCGGCGCGCGCGCGCCCTAGGGAGCGGGGCCGCGCGCGCCGGGACAGAACTGACGGGGAGCGAGTCAGGTACGGGAGCCGGGGTGCGCATCGCGAGCGGGCGCTACCCGCATCGCGAATCGCATCCCGGCCGGAGGTGGTAACGCAGCGCCCCGGGTCCGTGGAACCGACCGGGGCGCTGCAGTGAGGGAAGTGTAGCGAGCGCTCCGGGGAGGAGCGGGGACCCGGAGCGCTCGGCGTAACAGTACCCCCCCCCTTGGGTCTCCCCCTCTTCTTGGGGCCTGAGAACCTGAGGATCAGACTTTTGTCCAGGATATTGTCCTCAGGTTCCCAGGACCTCTCTTCTGGACCACAACCCTCCCAATCCACTAAAAAAAAAGTTTTTCCTCTGACTTTTTTAGAGGCCAAGATTTCTTTGACAGAGAAGATGTCCGAGGAGCCGGAAACAGGAGTGGGAGGAACAGATTTAGGAGAAAAACGGTTGAGGATGAGAGGTTTAAGAAGAGAGACGTGAAAGGCATTAGGGATACGAAGAGAAGGAGGAAGAAGAAGTTTGTAAGAGACAGGATTAATTTGAGACAAAACTTTAAAAGGACCAAGATAGCGTGGTCCCAACTTATAGCTCGGGACACGGAAACGGACATATTTAGCGGAGAGCCATACCTTGTCTCCAGGGGAAAAAATGGGAGGAGCTCTTCTTTTCTTATCTGCGAATCTCTTCATGCGAGAAGAAGCCTGTAAGAGAGAATTTTGGGTCTCTTTCCATATGGTGGAAAGATCACGAGAAATTTCATCCACAGCGGGCAGACCAGAGGGCAAGGGGGTAGGGAGGGGGGGAAGAGGGTGACGGCCGTACACCACGAAAAACGGAGATTTGGAGGAAGATTCAGAGATTCTGAAATTATACGAGAATTCGGCCCAAGGTAGAAGATCTGCCCAGTCATCCTGGCGGGAGGAAACAAAATGTCGTAAATAGTCACCCAAGATCTGGTTAATTCTCTCTACTTGTCCATTGGATTGAGGATGGTATGCAGAAGAAAAATTTAATTTAATCTTGAGTTGTTTACAGAGAGCCCTCCAGAATTTAGACACAAATTGGACGCCTCTATCCGAGACGATCTGTGTAGGCAACCCGTGAAGACGAAAAATGTGTACAAAAAATTGTTTAGCCAACTGAGGCGCTGAAGGAAGACCAGGAAGAGGGATGAAATGTGCCATTTTGGAGAATCGATCAACGACCACCCAAATAACAGTGTTGCCATGGGATGGGGGTAAGTCAGTAATAAAATCCATACCAATCAGAGACCAAGGTTGTTCGGGGACAGGTAGAGGATGAAGAAAACCAGCGGGCTTCTGGCGAGGAGTCTTATCCCGGGCACAGATAGTGCAGGCTCGCACAAAGTCCACCACATCAGTCTCTAGAGTCGGCCACCAATAGAAGCGAGAGATGAGTTGCACAGATTTCTTAATGCCCGCATGACCTGCGAGATGGGAGGAGTGACCCCATTTGAGGATCCCAAGGCGTTGGCGTGGAGAAACAAAGGTCTTTCCTGGAGGAGTTTGTCTGATGGAGGCTGGAGAAGTGGAAATCAGGCAGTCAGGAGGAATGATGTGTTGAGGAGAGAGTTCAATTTCAGAGGCATCTGAGGAACGAGAGAGAGCATCGGCCCTAATGTTCTTATCAGCAGGCCGAAAGTGAATTTCAAAATTAAATCGGGCAAAGAACAGAGACCACCTGGCCTGACGAGGATTCAGCCGTTGGGCAGACTGGAGGTAGGAGAGGTTCTTGTGATCGGTGTAAATAATAACTGGAAATCTTGATCCCTCCAGCAGATGCCTCCATTCCTCAAGTGCTAATTTAATGGCTAGAAGCTCTCGATCCCCGATGGAGTAGTTCCTCTCCGCCGGAGAGAAGGTCCTGGAAAAAAAACCACAAGTAACAGCATGCCCGGAAGAGTTTTTTTGTAGAAGGACAGCTCCAGCTCCCACTGAGGAGGCATCAACCTCCAATAGGAAGGGTTTAGATGGGTCAGGTCTGGAGAGCACGGGAGCCGAAGAAAAGGCAGACTTGAGTCGTTTAAAGGCGTCTTCCGCTTGAGGAGGCCAAGACTTGGGATCGGCATTTTTTTTTGTTAAAGCCACAATAGGAGCCACAATGGTAGAAAAATGTGGAATAAATTGCCTGTAATAATTGGCGAACCCCAAAAAACGTTGGATGGCACGGAGTCCGGAGGGGCGTGGCCAATCTAAGACGGCAGAGAGTTTATCTGGGTCCATTTGTAGTCCCTGGCCAGAGACCAAGTATCCTAGAAAAGGAAGAGATTGGCATTCAAACAGACATTTCTCTATTTTGGCATAGAGTTGATTATCACGAAGTCTCTGAAGAACCATACGGACATGCTGGCGGTGTTCTTCAAGATTGGCAGAAAAAATCAGGATATCGTCCAGATATACAACAACACAGGAGTATAGGAGATCACGAAAAATTTCATTAACAAAGTCTTGGAAGACGGCAGGGGCGTTGCATAGACCAAAGGGCATGACCAGATACTCAAAGTGTCCATCTCTGGTGTTAAATGCCGTTTTCCATTCATCCCCCTCTCTGATGCGGATGAGATTATAAGCACCTCTTAAGTCCAGTTTGGTAAAAATATGGGCACCTTGGAGACGATCAAAGAGTTCAGAGATGAGGGGTAGGGGGTAGCGGTTCTTAACCGTGATTTTATTAAGACCGCGGTAGTCAATGCAAGGACGTAGAGAGCCATCTTTTTTGGACACAAAGAAAAATCCGGCTCCGGCAGGAGAGGAGGATTTACGGATAAAGCCCTTTTTTAAATTTTCTTGGACGTATTCAGACATGGCAAGAGTCTCTGGGACGGACAGAGGATAGATTCTGCCCCGGGGTGGAGTAGTGCCCGGGAGGAGGTCAATGGGACAATCATAAGGCCTGTGAGGAGGTAGAGTCTCAGCTTGTTTTTTGCAAAAAACGTCCGCAAAGTCCATATAGGCCTTAGGGAGACCGGTTACATGAGGAAGCACAGGGACACGGCAAGGTTTACTGGGAACCGGTTTTAAGCAGTCCTTGGAACAAGAGGGCCCCCAACTCTTGATCTCCCCAGTGGACCAATCCAGGATTGGGGAGTGGAGTTGAAGCCAGGGAAGTCCAAGAAGGATTTCAGAAGTGCAATTGGGGAGGACCAACAGTTCAATCCTCTCGTGATGAGATCCGATGCGCATTAGAAGGGGCTCCGTGCGGAAACGTATAGTACAGTCCAATCTTTCATTGTTTACACAATTGATGTAGAGGGGTCTGGCGAGACTGGTCACCGGGATGTTGAACCTGTTGACGAGAGAGGCCAAGATAAAATTTCCTGCAGATCCAGAGTCCAAGAAGGCCACAGCAGAGAAGGAGAAGGCAGAGGCAGACATCCGCACAGGCACAGTAAGACGTGGAGAAGCAGAGTAGACATCAAGGACTGTCTCACCTTTGTGCGGAGTCAGCGGACGTCTTTCCAGGCGGGGAGGACGGATAGGACAATCCTTCAGGAAGTGTTCGGTACTAGCACAGTACAGGCAGAGATTCTCCATGCGGCGTCGTGTCCTCTCTTGGGGTGTCAGGCGAGACCGGTCGACCTGCATAGCCTCCACGGCGGGAGGCACAGGAACAGGTTGCAGGGGACCAGAGGAGAGAGGAGCCGGGGAGAAGAAACGCCTCGTGCGAACAGAGTCCATATCCTGGCGGAGCTCCTGACGCCGTTCGGAAAAACGCATGTCAATGCGAGTGGCAAGATGGATGAGTTCATGTAGGTTAGCAGGGATTTCTCGTGCGGCCAGAACATCTTTAATGTTGCTGGATAGGCCTTTTTTAAAGGTCGCGCAGAGTGCCTCATTATTCCAGGATAATTCTGAAGCAAGGGTACGGAACTGTACGGCATACTCGCCAACGGAAGAATTACCCTGGACCAGGTTCAACAGGGCAGTCTCAGCAGAAGAGGCTCGGGCAGGTTCCTCAAAGACACTTCGAATTTCCGAGAAGAAGGAGTGTACAGAGGCAGTGACGGGGTCATTGCGGTCCCAGAGCGGTGTGGCCCAAGCCAGGGCTTTTCCAGACAGCAGGCTGACTACGAAAGCCACCTTAGACCTTTCAGTGGGGAACTGGTCCGACATCATCTCCAAGTGTAATGAACATTGGGAAAGAAAGCCACGGCAAAACTTAGAGTCCCCATCAAATTTATCCGGCAAGGATAGTCGTATTCCAGAAGCGGCCACTCGCTGCGGAGGAGGTACAGGAGCTGGCGGAGGAGATGATTGCTGGAGCTGTGGTAGTAACTGTTGTAGCATAACAGTCAGTTGAGACAGCTGTTGGCCTTGTTGCGCAATCTGTTGTGACTGCTGGGCGACCACCGTGGTGAGGTCAGCGACAACTGGCAGAGGAACTTCAGCGGGATCCATGGCCGGATCTACTGTCACGATGCCGGCTGGCAGGTGGTGGATCCTCTGTGCCAGAGAGGGATTGGCGTGGACCGTGCTAGAGGATCGGTTCTAAGTCACTACTGGTTTTCACCAGAGCCCGCCGCAAAGCGGGATGGTCTTGCTGCGGCGGTAGTGACCAGGTCGTATCCCCTAGCAACGGCTCTACCTCTCTGGCTGCTGAAGATAGGCGCGGTACAAGGGAGTAGACAGAAGCAAGGTCGGACGTAGCAGAAGGTCGGGGCAGGCAGCAAGGATCGTAGTCAGGGGCAACGGCAGAAGGTCTGGAATCACAGGCAAGGAACACACAAGGAACGCTTTCACTGGCACTAGGGCAACAAGATCCGGCGAGGGAGTGAAGGGGAAGTGAGGTGATATAGGGAAGTGCACAGGTGTAAACACTAATTGGAACCACTGCACCAATCAGCGGTGCAGTGGCCCTTTAAATCGCAAAGACCCGGCGCGCGCGCGCCCTAGGGAGCGGGGCCGCGCGCGCCGGGACAGAACTGACGGGGAGCGAGTCAGGTACGGGAGCCGGGGTGCGCATCGCGAGCGGGCGCTACCCGCATCGCGAATCGCATCCCGGCCGGAGGTGGTAACGCAGCGCCCCGGGTCCGTGGAACCGACCGGGGCGCTGCAGTGAGGGAAGTGTAGCGAGCGCTCCGGGGAGGAGCGGGGACCCGGAGCGCTCGGCGTAACAACTTCTATGAAAAATCTTAATCTTTCAGTGCTTATCAGCTTCTGTATGCTACAGAGGAAGTTGAGTTGTTTTTTTCTGACTGACAACAGTGCTCTCTGCTGACACCTTTGTCCACGTCAGGAACTGTCCAGAGCAGGATAGGTTTGCTGTGGGGATTTGCTCCTACTTTGGACAGTTCTTGACATGGACAGAGGTGTAAGCAGAGAGCACTGTGGTCGGACAGAAAATAACAACTCAACTTCCTCTGTGGTATACAGCAGCTGATAAGTACTGGATTTTTTAATAGAAGGTATTTATAAATCGGTTTAACCTTCTGGAACCAGTTGATGAGAAAAAAAATTGTTTACCACCGGAGTTTCCCTTTAAAGGTAAACAGTTTTGTAAACTGTCCTTTTGTTGTTTCTTATGTCAATGGAAATTGGTGGTTAATACCATACGTAAAATTAAAGTCCTTTCTGTTATGTGCTTTATTAAAGGAGAACTCCGTAATATAAAAATTTTCACCCATAGTGTCGGCAATAAAAAAATAAAGATGTACACACCTTCCTCCGTTCCCTCAGGGCCTCCGGTAACCGTCTCCGGTCTCTGCCGTGATCCACTTCCTGGTTACCGGTGGTCAGATGAATCATACTGCGCTCAGCCAATCACCAGCTGCAGCGAAGTCCGACTCGACCGGCGATAGGCTGAGCGGCAGTGTGAAAACGCAAAATTCTTCACTACACCGGCACCTGAGGCCGGGGCCGAAAACGTCATACTGCCGCTCAGCCTATCGCCGGCCGAGTCGGGACTTCACTGCAGTCGGTGATTGGCTGCGCGCAGTAAGACTCTCCGACCACCGGCAACCAGGAAGAGGATCACGACGGAGACCCCGGGGGCGCGGAGGAAGGTATGTACATCTTTATTTTTTTACTGCCGGCACTATGGGCGACAATTTTTATATTCCGGAGTTCTCCTTTAAGAATGAAATCATACTATTCAGACATATGTTACTTAATACAATGTTGTTCAATGGATTAAAGTCATCCAAACAAATATGAGGCAGAACCTAAAAATAGGTAGATTTTTATTTTATTTTTATTTAATTTTTTTAAATTGGCAAGAACATAACTTAATATTCAATCGCCATTCTTTAGCAGTTTCCTCACAGACAAGATTAAGGGTTAATGGTTTCATCAGTTGATAGATAAGATCGGATCAGACTATGAATTGTGAAACTATTTGACTCTATTTTTATGAAAGTCATGACTAGAGATGAGCAAATTTTTGAAAAATTTGATTCGGCTGATTCGCTGTTTTCGTCCGAATTTATTCGCAATGAATTGCTATTAAAAACAGCTATTTCTGGCCTACAGAAAGCCTCAATAGGGGTGTAGAACACTTTGCCTTGCTGTAACACGCATAGGGTGGCTGAATATAGAGGCTGAATGACACAGCGTGGAGGTGGCAGCAGCATGAGACCATATAGTGGCTGAATGAGGAGACCATATAGTGGCTGAATGACACAGCGTTGAGGCGTGGCAGCAGGAGGAGACCATATAGGGGCTGACTGACACAGCCTGGAGTTGGCGGCAGCATGAGGAGACCATATATTGTCTGAATGACACAGCGTGGAGGTGGCGGTAGCATGAGGAGACCATATAGTAGCTGAATGACACAGCGTAGAGGTGACAGCAGCATGAGGAGAACATATAGTGGCTGAATGACACAGCCTGGAGTTGGCGGCAGCCTGAGGAGACCATATAGTGGCTGAATGACACAGCCTGGAGGTGGCAGCAGCATGAGGAGAACATATGGTGGCAGAATGAGACAGGTTGGAGGTGGTAGCAGCACCAGGAGTCCTGAAAGTGACCCTGTTACAGAGTAGTGCAGTGGGTGGCAATAGGAGTACCCGGTGATTATGGTGGGTGAAAAAAGGAGAACTTGGCATCAGATGTGTAGCATCAGGCGGGTGTCAGGATCAGAATAGTAGCTAAGGCAGGTAGGCAGAAGAAAATGGTCTCTTTTGTAAAAGTGTTAGTGTGCACAAGTTAGTATTGAGGATATGCATTAAAATATATGGACCCAAAATTAAACAAAAGGAAAGGTGTGCAAAAAACACTATGTGCCATTAACACCACCAAGTATTTATGTGATGCAAGGACCTCTAAATGGTGGAAGGGAACGAAATATGGTCCATTGTAACCGGTGGCGATAAAAACTTCCCCTGTAAGGCCCTACTCTCGCATTAATACTTCCCTTTACTTGCCCTAAAAAGGGCGGCCCCACACAGGAACCTCTCCCTATTTCCACCTACAAACACTGCCATTTTCCAGGGGTTTTAGCTGGGAATAGGGATTGGTTCCTGCATGGGGCCCCCTTTTTAAGGCAAGTAACACTTTCCTCGAAAAGGTGGAAGGGAACAATGTATTGTCCATTGTTACAGGCTGGGGTAAACACTTCCCTGTAAGGCCCTGCTCTTGCCCTATTAATTCCCTTCTTGGCAATAGTTACTCACCCTAAAAAGGGCAGCTCCACACAGGAAACTCTCTGTATTTCCACCTAAAAACCCTGGGAAATGGCAGTATTTGTGTTAGGAGTCGTGCCGTGGTCAGATATGCTGGCCGCAGAAGCACTCCTTCTCCGCTGCCCGGCGCGGTTCGCACAGCGATTCACATCCCGCAATGCGATCGCACCCAGCCCACAGCTCGTTACCTTCCCCGTCGTCCCCTTGTCTCCTCTGTTCTTCCTGCTTGCCGGCGCGCGCCGGCTCTGTGATACTTGAAGGGCCAGTACACACTTCATTAGTTCTTGATGCTCCACTTATAGGGTATAAGTATAAGCACTTCCTTTTGACCCATGCTGGATCTTTGTGCCATTTCAGCCTTAGAGAAAGTGTTCTGTTTGTGTCTTGCCTTGATATGTATCTGACCCCATTGCTACGTATCCTGACCTTGCTCCTGTGCCGCCTGCCTTCTGACCTCTTGCTACGTGACCTGACCTTGCAGCAGTGCCACCAGCCCGGACCTCCTGCCTGTCCTGATTTCGAGTTGCCTCATCATTCCTGTGCCACATTGCACCTTGGCTGTCTGTGTGGACGAGTTGTATCAGGGGTAGTCACCTGGGTGCCGCCTGCCGCAGAAAGTCCGTCCCGCTTTGCGGTGAGCTCTGGTGACAACCAGCTGAACCTTAGACTCCGCTCCCTGGTACAGCCCACACCATCATCCACACAGGTACAGCGGATCCACTTTACCTCTGCCGTAACAGAAAGATCCGGCCATGGATCCCACTCCATTGTGACTCAGCAGTCACAGCAGTTAGCTCAACAGGCCCAGCAACTGAATCAGCTGTCCACCATGATGCAGCAGCTTCTTTCCGTTCAGCAGCAGCAGCAACAACAGCAACAACAGCAGCAATCCACTCCTGCGGCTCCTTCAGGGACAGCAACAATTGGGGTATCCCTTGGTCCCAAGCTTTGCCTGTCTCTGCCAACCAAGTTTGGAGGGGACCCTAAATTGTGCAGAGGCTTCATCACCCAGGGCTCTATGCAAGTGGAACTCATGTCTGACCAGTTCCTGTCTGAACGTGCTAAAGTGTCTTTTGATATGAGCCTTCTTTCCTTCAGTTGCAGTTACGACCAATCTGCAAGCTTTCCTTTCAGAATTCTGCAGTGTCATCAATAAGCCATTACGTTCTTCCTTGGCTGAAACCGCGCCACTGAACCTCCATCAAGGGGATTCCTCTGTAGATGACTATGCGGTCCAATTCCATACTCTAGCTTCAGAATTGGATCGGAATGATGCGGCCCTGTGTGCTACCTTCAAGAAGGGACTTTCTAGCAGGGTAAATTATGCCCTGGCCACACGGGACCCACAATCTTCCCTGGCTGAATTGATTCTGCTGGCTAACCGTATGGAAGTGCGTTTTACTGAAAGGCAAGAGGAGCTCCGTCAAGAACGCGAACCTGCTTGTTCATGTCGTCTTCCCTGTTTGTCTCCAGTGTTTCAGCGGCCGCCTCTGCCTATTTCTATGCCTTCTGCCGAAGAGCCTATGCAGGTGGATCGAGCTCACCTGTCTCTACAAGAGAGGTCACGCCGACGGGAAGAGAATCTGTGCCTGTACTGTGCCAACCCGGAGCATTTTCGGAATAACTGCCCTCTTTGGCCTCAGCGACCGGGAAACACCCACACCTAGGGCACATGGGAGAGGCGTCTCTAGGTGTGAATACTCCCTGTCCTCGCTTATACATGCTGGTCCGGACTCTGGTTCAGCAGGGAACTTCGTGGATGCCTCTCTGGTCCATAAATAGTGTTGCTTGTGAATATTCACAATGTGAATTTTATTCGCGAATATCGCATATTCGTGATTCGTGAATATTTGCGAATATAGCACTATATATTCTCAATTACGAATATTCTTTTTTTTTTCACAGTACATATCACAGTGATCATCCCTCTCTGCTTCCAGCTTGTGTGGTGTAAAGAAGGCTCTAATACTACTGTGTGAGACTGGCGTTCGAATTTTCGCATGTGTGAAAATTTGCATGTGCTAATTTTCGCATAGGCTTATTTTCGCATATGCAAATTTTTGTTTATGCTAACTTTTGCATATTTTTCCCAAATGCAAAAATAAAACGCGAATATTATGAATATGCGAATTTAGCGAATATATTCGTCCATATATTCGCAAAATATCGCAAATTCGAATTTGGCTTATGCCGCTCAAAACTATCCATAAATATCATCTCCCAGTCTCACAGCTCACTAAGCCTTTATACATCTCCACTATCAATGGGGAGTGCCTGAATTCCGCATTGAACCTCTGAAGATGCAAGTGGGTGTTATGCACAAGGAGTGGATCAGGTTCTACAGTATGTGCTCCCTCACTGTTCTTCCTCGGTTCTCCTCGGTTCTTAATTGGCGCTCTGGAGAAGTCTCTCATTGGGGCCAGGATTGTCTGAACCGCTGTCTCAAGCATCCTTTTCCTTGCCCCTCTCTGCCGGGTCTGCCTACCCCATACCAAGACTTTGCTGACATATTTTGCTGGTGCAAGCAGAGAGTATTCCTCCTCATCGACCCTACGATTGTCCAATTGATCTTCTGCCGGGTTCTTCGCCCCCCTCGGGGAAGAATCTATCCCTTGTCAGCTCCTGAGACGCATGCCATGTCAGAATACATCAGAGAAAGCCTACAGAAGGGCCTCACGGGCAACCTGCAACTCTCTTCTCCTGATGATGATGAAGCACCCTTCTGCACCCGGCTCCCAAGTGCGATCGGCTTCATCATTATCGAGCTGTGTCTGCACGTCACTGATTTCCTCCTCAGATTCCGCAACAGTGTCTGCTTCAGGAGCCTGAACGCTTGCAACACCACCTCCCATGCCTCTCTCCTCATCACTAATTGCTAGTGATGAGCGGCATTGCCCATATTGGAATTCGCAATATTTCTCAAATATATAGACGAATATTCGTCTTATATTCGTGAATTTCGCATATTCGTTATATTCGCATATGCGAATATTCGCACATTCGCGTATTCGAGGAAGAAAACAGTGAGGGGGTGGGCAACTTTACTATTGGTTGCTAGGGATGTTGTTGATAACCTCTGACAAGTGTATTTGCATTATTCTAATTGGCCCACAAGTGAAAAGAAGGAATATGCCAATATTTACATATGCGAATATTCACATATTCACATATGTCTATTGTTTTGTATATATACAAATATGCGCATATGCGGAAAAAAATGAATATTCATAATTTCGAATATAAAGAGAACATATTCACAAACTCGCTAATTTGCGATATTCACGATAAAAATTTTCAATGCTAATATTCGCGTCCAACGTTACTAATTGCCCGCCTAGCGGGGGAAGTGGGGGATGTCTCCTGGGCTTTTTACAGTATCTAGGCCCTAAAGACTTTAACAGGAACAAAAGGGTACACCACTTAGATGAATGCACAGGTTACACTTAATGGAGGACAATATGCTTTTAGTGCTCTGCTCACCCTAACTGGCTGGCTACTATTAGCTGTTACGCCGAGCGCTCCGGGTCCCCGCTCCTCCCCGGAGCGCTCGCTTCTCTCTCCCCGCGGCAGCGCTCCAGTCACGTCCTCTGACCCGGGGCGCTGCGATTCCGCTGCCAGCCGGGATGCGATTCGCGATGCGGGTAGCGCCCGCTCGCGATGCGCACCCCGGCTCCCCTACCTGACTCGCTCTCCGTCTGTTCTGTCCCGGCGCGCGCGGCCCCGCTCCCTAGGGCGCGCGCGCGCCGGGTCTCTGCGATTTAAAGGGCCACTGCGCCGCTGATTGGCGCAGTGGTTCCAATTAGTGTGTTCACCTGTGCACTTCCCTATATCACCTCACTTCCCCTGCACTCCCTTGCCGGATCTTGTTGCCTTAGTGCCAGTGAAAGCGTTCCTTGTGTGTTCCTTGCCTGTGTTTCCAGACCTTCTGCCGTTGCCCCTGACTACGATCCTTGCTGCCTGCCCCGACCTTCTGCTACGTCCGACCTTGCTTTTGCCTACTCCCTTGTACCGCGCCTATCTTCAGCAGCCAGAGAGGTGAGCCGTTGCTAGTGGATACGACCTGGTCGCTACCGCCGCAGCAAGACCATCCCGCTTTGCGGCGGGCTCTGGTGAAAACCAGTAGTGGCTTAGAACCGGTCCACTAGCACGGTCCACGCCAATCCCTCTCTGGCACAGAGGATCCACTACCTGCCAGCCGGCATCGTGACAGTAGATCCGGCCATGGATCCCGCTGAAGTTCCTCTGCCAGTTGTCGCTGACCTCACCACGGTGGTCGCCCAGCAGTCACAACAGATAGCGCAACAAGGCCAACAGCTGTCTCAACTGACCGTTATGCTACAACAGTTACTACCACAGCTTCAGCAGTCATCTCCTCCGCCAGCTCCTGCACCTCCTCCGCAGCGAGTGGCCGCTCCTGGGATACGCTTATCCTTGCCGGATAAATTTGATGGGGACTCTAAGTTTTGCCGTGGCTTTCTTTCCCAATGTTCCCTGCATCTGGAGATGATGTCGGACCTGTTTCCCACTGAAAGGTCTAAGGTGGCTTTCGTAGTCAGCCTTCTGTCCGGAAAAGCCCTGTCATGGGCCACACCGCTCTGGGACCGCAATGACCCCGTCACTGCCTCTGTACACTCCTTCTTCTCGGAAATCCGAAGTGTCTTTGAGGAACCTGCCCGAGCCTCTTCTGCTGAGACTGCCCTGTTGAACCTGGTCCAGGGTAATTCTTCCGTTGGCGAGTATGCCGTACAATTCCGTACTCTTGCTTCAGAATTGTCCTGGAATAATGAGGCCCTCTGCGCGACCTTCAAAAAAGGCCTATCCAGCAACATTAAAGATGTTCTGGCCGCACGAGAAATTCCTGCTAATCTACATGAACTTATTCACCTAGCCACTCGCATTGACATGCGTTTTTCCGAAAGGCGTCAGGAACTCCGCCAAGATATGGACTCTGTTCGCACGAGGCGTTTCTTCTCCTCGGCTCCTCTCTCCTCTGGTCCCCTGCAATCTGTTCCTGTGCCTCCCGCCGTGGAGGCTATGCAGGTCGACCGGTCTCGTCTGACACCTCAAGAGAGGACACGACGCCGTATGGAGAACCTCTGCCTGTACTGTGCTAGTACCGAACACTTCCTGAGAGATTGTCCTATCCGTCCTCCCCGCCTGGAAAGACGTACGCTGACTCCGCACAAAGGTGAGACAGTCCTTGATGTCTACTCTGCTTCTCCACGTCTTACTGTGCCTGTGCGGATGTCTGCCTCTGCCTTCTCCTTCTCTACAGTGGCCTTCTTGGACTCTGGATCTGCAGGAAATTTTATTTTGGCCTCCCTCGTCAACAGGTTCAACATCCCGGTGACCAGTCTCGCCAGACCCCTCTACATCAATTGTGTAAATAATGAAAGATTGGACTGTACCATACGTTTCCGCACGGAGCCCCTTCTTATGAGCATCGGATCTCATCATGAGAGGATTGAACTTTTGGTCCTCCCCAATTGCACCTCGGAAATTCTCCTTGGACTTCCCTGGCTTCAACTTCATTCCCCTACCCTGGATTGGTCCACTGGGGAGATCAAGAGTTGGGGGTCCTCTTGTTCCAAGAACTGTCTAAAACCGGTTCCCAGTAACCCTTGCCGTAACTCTGTGGTTCCTCCAGTAACCGGTCTCCCTAAGGCCTATATGGACTTCGCGGATGTTTTCTGCAAAAAACAAGCTGAGACTCTACCTCCTCACAGGCCTTATGATTGCCCTATCGACCTCCTCCCGGGCACTACTCCACCCCGGGGCAGAATTTATCCTCTCTCTGCCCCAGAGACTCTTGCCATGTCCGAATACGTCCAGGAGAATCTAAAAAAGGGCTTTATCCGTAAATCCTCCTCTCCTGCCGGAGCCGGATTTTTCTTTGTGTCCAAAAAAGATGGCTCCCTACGTCCTTGCATTGACTACCGCGGTCTTAATAAAATCACGGTTAAGAACCGCTACCCCTTACCCCTCATCTCTGAACTCTTTGATCGCCTCCAAGGTGCCCACATCTTCACTAAATTGGACTTAAGAGGCGCCTATAACCTCATCCGCATCAGAGAGGGGGACGAGTGGAAAACGGCATTTAACACCAGAGATGGACACTTTGAGTATCTGGTCATGCCCTTTGGACTGTGCAACGCCCCTGCCGTCTTCCAAGACTTTGTCAATGAAATTTTTCGTGATCTGTTATACTCCTGTGTTGTTGTATATCTGGACGATATCCTAATTTTTTCTGCCAATCTAGAAGAACACCGCCAGCATGTCCGTATGGTTCTTCAGAGACTTCGTGACAACCAACTCTATGCCAAAATTGAGAAATGTCTGTTTGAATGCCAATCTCTTCCTTTTCTAGGATATTTGGTCTCTGGCCAGGGACTACAGATGGATCCAGACAAACTCTCTGCCGTCTTAGATTGGCCACGCCCCTCCGGACTCCGTGCTATCCAACGCTTTTTGGGGTTCGCCAATTATTACAGGCAATTTATTCCACATTTTTCTACCATTGTGGCTCCTATCGTGGCTTTAACCAAAAAAAATGCTGATCCCAAGTCCTGGCCTCCTCAAGCAGAAGACGCCTTTAAACGACTCAAGTCTGCCTTTTCTTCGGCTCCCGTCCTCTCCAGACCTGACCCTTCCAAACCCTTCCTATTGGAGGTTGATGCCTCCTCAGTGGGAGCTGGAGCTGTTCTTCTACAAAAAAACTCTTCCGGGCATGCTGTCACTTGTGGTTTTTTCTCTAGGACCTTCTCTCCAGCGGAGAGGAACTACTCCATCGGGGATCGAGAGCTTCTAGCCATTAAATTAGCACTTGAGGAATGGAGGCATCTGCTGGAGGGATCAAGTTCTCCTGTTATTATCTACACCGACCACAAGAACCTCTCCTACCTCCAGTCTGCCCAACGGCTGAATCCTCGCCAGGCCCGGTGGTCTCTGTTCTTTGCCCGATTTAATTTTGAGATTCACTTTCGTCCTGCCGATAAGAACATTAGGGCCGATGCTCTCTCTCGTTCCTCGGATGCCTCAGAAGTTGAACTCTCTCCGCAACACATCATTCCACCTGACTGCCTGATCTCCACTTCTCCTGCCTCCATCAGGCAGACTCCTCCAGGAAAGACCTTTGTTTCTCCTCGCCAACGCCTCGGAATCCTCAAATGGGGTCACTCCTCCCATCTCGCAGGTCATGCGGGTATCAAGAAATCTGTGCAACTCATCTCCCGCTTCTATTGGTGGCCGACTCTGGAGACGGATGTTGTGGACTTTGTGCGAGCCTGCACTATCTGTGCCCGGGATAAGACTCCTCGCCAGAAGCCCGCTGGTTTTCTTCATCCTCTGCCTGTCCCCGAACAGCCTTGGTCTCTGATTGGTATGGATTTTATTACTGATTTACCCCCTTCCCGTGGCAACACTGTTATTTGGGTGGTCGTTGATCGATTCTCCAAAATGGCACATTTCATCCCTCTTCCTGGTCTTCCTTCTGCGCCTCAGTTGGCTAAACAATTTTTTGTACACATTTTTCGTCTTCACGGGTTGCCTACGCAGATTGTCTCGGATAGAGGCGTCCAATTCGTGTCTAAATTCTGGAGGGCTCTCTGTAAACAACTCAAGATTAAATTAAATTTTTCTTCTGCATATCATCCCCAGTCCAATGGACAAGTAGAAAGGGTTAACCAGATCTTGGGTGATTATTTGCGACATTTTGTTTCCTCCCGCCAGGATGACTGGGCAGATCTCCTCCCATGGGCCGAATTCTCGTATAACTTCAGGGTCTCTGAGTCTTCCTCCAAATCCCCATTTTTCGTGGTGTACGGCCGTCACCCTCTTCCCCCCCTCCCTACTCCCTTGCCCTCTGGTCTGCCCGCTGTGGATGAAATTTCTCGTGACCTTTCCATCATATGGAGAGAGACCCAAAATTCTCTCTTACAGGCTTCATCACGCATGAAGAAGTTCGCGGATAAGAAAAGAAGAGCTCCCCCCGTTTTTTCCCCTGGAGACAAGGTATGGCTCTCCGCTAAATATGTCCGCTTCCGTGTCCCTAGCTACAAGTTGGGACCACGCTATCTTGGTCCTTTCAAAATTTTGTGTCAAATTAATCCTGTCTCTTATAAACTTCTTCTTCCTCCCTCTCTTCGTATCCCTAATGCCTTTCACGTCTCTCTTCTCAAACCACTCATCCTCAACCGTTTTTCTCCCAAATCTGTTCCTCCCACTCCTGTTTCCGGCTCCTCGGACATCTTCTCGGTCAAAGAAATTTTAGCTGCCAAAAAGGTCAGAGGAAAAAATTTTTTTTTAGTGGACTGGGAGGGTTGTGGTCCTGAAGAGAGATCCTGGGAACCTGAGGACAACATCCTAGACAAAAGTCTGCTCCTCAGGTTCTCAGGCTCTAAGAAGAGGGGGAGACCCAAGGGGGGGGGGTACTGTTACGCCGAGCGCTCCGGGTCCCCGCTCCTCCCCGGAGCGCTCGCTTCTCTCTCCCCGCGGCAGCGCTCCGGTCACGTCCTCTGACCCGGGGCGCTGCGATTCCGCTGCCAGCCGGGATGCGATTCGCGATGCGGGTAGCGCCCGCTCGCGATGCGCACCCCGGCTCCCCTACCTGACTCGCTCTCCGTCTGTTCTGTCCCGGCGCGCGCGGCCCCGCTCCCTAGGGCGCGCGCGCGCCGGGTCTCTGCGATTTAAAGGGCCACTGCGCCGCTGATTGGCGCAGTGGTTCCAATTAGTGTGTTCACCTGTGCACTTCCCTATATCACCTCACTTCCCCTGCACTCCCTTGCCGGATCTTGTTGCCTTAGTGCCAGTGAAAGCGTTCCTTGTGTGTTCCTTGCCTGTGTTTCCAGACCTTCTGCCGTTGCCCCTGACTACGATCCTTGCTGCCTGCCCCGACCTTCTGCTACGTCCGACCTTGCTTTTGCCTACTCCCTTGTACCGCGCCTATCTTCAGCAGCCAGAGAGGTGAGCCGTTGCTAGTGGATACGACCTGGTCACTACCGCCGCAGCAAGACCATCCCGCTTTGCGGCGGGCTCTGGTGAAAACCAGTAGTGGCTTAGAACCGGTCCACTAGCACGGTCCACGCCAATCCCTCTCTGGCACAGAGGATCCACTACCTGCCAGCCGGCATCGTGACATTAGCTTTTCAGTTGTTATACACACCAGTGCTGCAGCACACAGTAGCTGTGTATTACACCCAAAATTGCACTCGCCATTGTTTGTTTTCTGTTATTTTGAAAGTGTAAATGATGGAAATAAAATCTAACTTTTGTTGACATATTATAAGAATGTCTAATCTGTAATTTGATGCCTTTTGGAGATTTTTCCATCTTTCCTTGGCTTCTTTATGCACATTAATGCAAATTTTTACCTGTGGTGCCAATACTTTTGATCCCCACTGTATAAGTGAATATCATGAAAGAACAGACAAATACACAATTTTGATGAAAATAAAAAACAAAACTTTACTGGACACAAAACAAATGAAACATACACTGCTATAAACAATATTTCAAGCCTTACACCAGGTAATTGGATCTGCATAATAACTTTAACCCCTTAAGGACAATGGACGTACTCCTACGCCCCCGTTTCCGAGTCCTTAAGGACCGAGGACGTAGGAGTACGTCCTGTCCATTCCCGGCCCCCTGCCGCTAGCCGGAGGGGAGCCGGTGCCCGATGCCTGCTGAAATCGTTCAGCAGGCATCGCGGCATATCGCCCAGGGGGGTCATTATGCCCCCCCATGTCGTCGATGGCCGCAGATCGCTGGACAATTAAGTCCAAAGATCTGCGGCGATTCCTGGTCAATCGGGTCTCCAGTGACCCCCCGACCCGGAATTACTGGCTGATTGGGGCCGTCAGAGACGGCCCCGAACAGCCATAGCCAGCAGGGGTGAGGTGGCACTTGTGCCATCTCACGATCGCCCTGATTGGTCGGCCGAATTCCCGGCCGACCAATCAGGGCGCCTGCTGCGGGTGTCACTCCCGCAACCCGCTCCGCCCCTCTTCCAGAGGACGTGAGCGGGTGCGGGACATGCACCCCGGGTGCTGGGGACCCCGATGCCCGGCGTTAATGTTGGGATCGGGGCGACGGCGGCGGCGGAGGGACTGACCTGCGCGGCGTGGATCAGCAGCAGTAAGAAGGTGAGTGACAGCCTCCTGCTGTTGCTTAGCATCAGCTCCCAGCATGCAAAAAGGGCATGCTGGGAGCTGTAGTTATGCAACAGCAGGAGGCAGACCACCACAACTCCCAGCATTCCCTTATGGGCATGCTGGGACTTATGGTTTTGCAACAGCTGGAGGCACATTTTTTCTATGGAAAAGTGTACCTTCAGCTGTTGTATAACTACAACTCCCAGCTTGCACAATCAGCTAAAGTGCATGCTGGGAGTTGTAGTGGTGCATCTGCTGGTTGCATAACTACAACTCCCAGCATGCCCGTTGGCTGTCGGTGACTGCTGAGAGTTGTAGTTTTGCAACAGCTAAAGGCACACTGAGTTAAGTAGCAAACCAGTGTGTCTCCAGCTGTTGCATAACTACAATCCCCAGCATCCCCAGCCAAAGCAGTATGCCTCCAGCTGTTGCATAACTACAAGACCCAGCATGCCCTTCCGCTGTCCGTACATGCTGGGGGTTGTAGCTTTTGCAACAGCTGAAGGCACACTGGTTGCAAAACACTGAGTTTGTTACCAAACTCGGTGTTTCACAACCAGTGTGCCTCCAGCTGTTGCAAAACTACAACTCCCAGCATGCACTGATAGACCGTACATGCTGGGAGTTGTAGTTTTGCAACAGCTGGATGTTTCTCCCCCCCCCCCAATGTGAATGTACAGGGTACACTCACATGGGCGGAGGATTACAGTAAGTATCCGGCTGCAAGTTTGAGCTGCGGCAAATTTTCTGCCACAGCTCAAACTGCCAGCGAGAAACTACAGTGAACCCACCGCCCGTGTGACTGTACCCTAAAAACACTACACTACCAAAAAATAAAATAAAAAGTAAAAAACACTACATATACACATACCCCTACACAGCCCCCCTCCCCAATAAAAATGAAAAACGTCTGGTACGCCACTGTTTCCAAAACTGAGCCTCCAGCTGTTGCAAAACTACAACTCCCAGCATGCACTTATAGACCCTACATGCTGGGAGTTGTAGTTTTGCAGCAGCTGGATGTTCCCCCCTCCCCAATGTGAATGTACAGGGTACACTCACATGGGCGGAGGTTTACAGTAAGTATCCGGCTGCAAGTTTAAGCTGCGGCAAATTTTCTGCCGCAGCTCAAACTGCCAGCGAGAAACTACTGTGAACCCCCGCCCGTGCGACTGTACCCTAAAAACACTACACTACCAAAAAATTAAATATAAAGTAAAAAAACACTACATATGCACATACCCCTACACAGCCCCCCTCCCCAATAAAAATGAAAAACGTCTGGTACGCCACTGTTTCCAAAACGGAGCCTCCAGCTGTTGCAAAACAACTACTCCCAGTATTGCCAGATAGCTGTTGACTGTCCAGGCATGCTGGGAGTTTTGCAACAGCTGGAGGCACCCTGTTTGGGAATCACTGGCGTAGAATACCCCTATGTCCACCCTATGCAAGTCCCTAATTCAGGCCTCAAATGCGCATGGCGCTCTCACTTTGGAGCCCTGTCGTATTTCAAGGCAACAGTTTAGGGTCACATATGGGGTATCGCCGTACTCGGGAGAAATTGTGTTACAAATTTTGGGGGGTATTTTCTGCTATTACCCTTTTTAAAAATGTAAAATTTTTGAGAAACCAAGCATTTTAGGTAAAAACATTATTTTTTTTTTTTTACATATGCAAAAGTCGTGAATCACCTGTGGGGTATTAAGGTTCACATTACCCCTTGTTATGTTCCCCGAGGGGTTTAGTTTCCAAAATGGTATGCCATGTGTTTTTCTTTTTTTGCTGTTCTGGCACCATAGAGGCTTCCTAAATGCGGCATGCCCCCAGAGCAAAATTTGCTTTCAAAAAGTCAAATTGGACTCCTCCTCTTCTGAGACCTGTAGTGCGCCAGCAGAGCACTTTTCACCCCATATGGGGTGTTTTCTGAATCGGGAGAAATTGAGCTTCATATTTTGGGGGGTATTTTCTGCTATTACCCTTTTAAAAAATGTAAAAATTTTGGGAAACCAAGCATTTTAGGTAAAAAAAAAATGTTTTTTTTTTACATATGCAAAAGTCGTGAAACACCTGTAGGGTATTAAGGTTCACATTACCGCTTGTTACGTTCCCCGAGGGGTCTAGTTTCCAAAATGGTATGCCATGTGTTTTTTTTTGCTGTTCTGGCACCATAGGGGCTTCCTAAATGCGGCATGCCCCCAGAGCAAAATTTGCTTTCAAAAAGCCAAATGTGACTCCTTCTCTTCTGAGACCTGTAGTGCGCCAGAAGAGCACTTTTCACCCCCATATGGGGGGTTTTCTGAATCGGGAGAAATTGGGCTTCAAATTTTGGGGGGTATTTTCTGCTATTATCCTTTTTAAAAATGTACATTTTTTGCGAAACCAAAAGACCGAGGGGTCTAGTTTCCAAAATGGTATGCCATGTGTTTTTTTATTGCTGTCCTGGCACCATAGGGACTTCCTAAAGGTGACATGCCTCCCAAAAACCATTTTTCGCTCCTTCCCTTCTGAGCCCTCTACTGCGCCCGCCGAACAATTAACATAGACATATGAGGTATGTGCTTACTCAAGAAAAATTACTCCTTTACCCCTTGCAAAAATTCAAAAATTGGGTCTACAAGAACATGCGAGTGTAAAAAATGCAGATTGTGAATTTTCTCCTTCACTTTGCTGCTATTCCTGTGAAACACCTAAAGGGTTAATACACTTATTGAATGTCATTTTGAATACTTTGGGGGTGTAGTTTTTATAATGGGGTCTTTTATGGTGTATTTCTAATATGAAGACCCTTCAAATCCACTTCAAACCTGAACTGGTCCATGAAAAATAGCGAGTTTGAAAATTTGGTGAAAAATTTCAAAATTGCTGCTGAACTTTGAAGCCCTCTGGTGTCTTCCAAAAGTAAAAACTCATAAATTTTATGATGCAAACATAAAGTAGACATATTGTATATATGAACCAAAACATTTTTTTTTATTTTGAATATCCATTTTCCTTACAAGCAGAGAGCTTCAAAGTTAGAAAAATGCAAAATTTTCATTTTTTTCATCAAATTTGGGGATTTTTCTCCAAGAAATGATGCAAGTTACAATAAAATTTTACCACTAAGTTAAAGTAGAATATGTCACAAAAAAAAAATCTCGGAATCAGAATGATAAGCATTCCAGAGATATTAATGTTTAAAATGACAGTGGTCAGAATTGCAAAAAACGCTCTGGTCCTTAAGGTGTAAAATGGCCTGGTCCTTAAGGGGCTAAAGGGGTACCCCAGGGTATTAAACCCATAGCCCATCCTTTCCCTCTCACCAACCTATTTATTTGTCTAAATATCATTCATTAGCTATATAGAGCAGTTTCCCTCTTTCATCTGTCACTTACATGCAGAGAGTAAGAGAAAGACATCATTATCAACTTCAGGTTCCGGCGCGTGTATGAGCAGTCGCACCTAGGAGAGCTCCGCACCCGCCACCGCTACCAAGTCTCCCTCACCGCTTCCATACCGAGGGCACGGAGGGCAAACCCTGCTCCCCTGTGTCGGAGTAAACCAGCAGCACATGGAGAAGTCTTTCCGCCGGAGCGGAGACCCGGGACCTGACCCCCAGTGTCACGCGACTCATAGCACATGGCGTCCCAGAAAATGGCGGCGGCTCCTGATCACGGCCAGGACTTTCCACAGACTCAGGTCAGCAGGTAGACCGAGGGGACGGTAGAAATGGAGGAGCAGGCATCCTTACCTGAGCAGAGGGGAGTGGAGGGGGTCCCGTATACTGACATGGTTGCAGTTGTAGCCAGCATTCTCCTGCCGGAGATCAGAGCCTCAGCGGAGGCGGCCATATCCAGCACCATGCAGCAGTTGCAGAAGGAGGTTACAGCACATGCCTCACAGCTCACAGAGCTAGAGCAGAGAGTGAGCCGCTTGGAAAATGAAGTTTGTGCCAGTAATGCAACAGTACGCTCACTTACCAGATCTAATATTGCCCTTAAAGAGAAAGTTGAGGACTTAGAAAATCGCTCCAGGAGGAGCAATCTACGCATTTTGGGACTACCTGAATCCATTATGCCTAATAAGTTGTCACAACTCTGTGCCAGGGAGCTGCCAGAAGCTCTAGGGCTGCCGGGGCCCTGCATTGTTGAAAGGGCTCACAGAATTGGCCCTCCGCTACATTTGTCTGCGCAGTCCCCAATGGAGGAATCGAAACCCCGACAAGTCATAGTCAAATACCTTAATTATGCCGACAAAGAGGTGATTCTCCGTACCTTCAAGAAAGCGCAATCTCCATTGCTGATAAGGGGTATCAAGGTGCTCTTATTCGAGGACTATTCCATGGAGGTGGCGAAGCGGCGTAAAGCCTTTTCTGCTGTTTGCTCGTCCCTGGTACAGCAACAAATCCGCTTTATTCTCCAATATCCTGCGAAAATCAAGATATTTTTCCACAATGGAAATTCGGAGACTTTCTCTTCACCGGAAGCTGTTGCAGCGAAGCTGGCATCCCTACAGCTACAAGACGACAGTCCACACACTCAGCAGAAGAGACGCAGGACGGACAAGGATGGCAGTGTTCCTGACCCACCGACCTGAATTCCTTCATCCTTGTTCTATTTTGCTAAGTTTTTTTTCCGGTGATATACCATTGTTAGCCACTTAACGGTGCACCAGGTTTATATGTATTGTAGGAGAAGTGATTGGCCCCATATATAGTTAGTGGGGTCATCGGATTCTTTCTGCTCCAATTTGATTCAAGGATGCTGGGAGTTATTGTTCCACGGTTGTTTTACATATCTACTGCCATTATATTTCATGTATGTTGGGATATGCCTCTTATTAACATCTAGGTCCTATTGTGTGTATAGTACTTGTCAGCATTTTGCAGTTGCTACTTTCATTATAGCAGTCAGGAATGTTATATTGTACTTTTCCTACCTACTTTTCTGCTGCACACAGATGTTATGCTCTGACATAAGATACCCCTGTTCGAATTTACGAGTATGCCAGTTAGGGAACTGCTATTCCATATGTTACCAGGGCGGTTATGTGTTATTACACAGTTGGGTTGGTTAGTCTGCGGGGGGAGGGGGGGAGGGTTTTCGGGTTCTATTACACCTGTCTAAGGGGGTAGCGGGGTGGGGAGGGAGGGATGGAGATCTTCAGGTTCGGGAACGGCTGTTGGAGAGGGAGGTTTAGTGCGCCTCCAGTGATACGCGGAAGAAGTGAAGTCCAGAGAGGGGTGTTAGCACTATGATGGAGGAGGAGGGGTTTGAGTGTGCTATTTCGCTAATACATAGGTTTCTACTAGTTTTGTTTTCTGTTTGTTTTCTGTCTGTTTGTCCCCTTGAGTCTCGCCTGGTGTTCTTTCCTCCTTTCTTCCTTTCTCTGCTTATACTGCTAGTCTTTTTCTTTGCCTCTGGGCGTCTCTGCTCCGCACGCTCCCCACGGATAACATCTGCTATCATATCACATGACAAATTGTACCCAGTATGAAATTGGATTCCTGGAATGTTAAGGGACTTAGGTCCCCAGCGAAGCGCCGGATGATCCTGAAGCACCTTAAGAAGTTAGATGTTTATATAGCTTTACTGCAGGAAACGCATCTAGCTGAGAATGATTTTATCCGCATGAGACAGATGTGGGTTGGCGAGGTTATGGGGTCTCCTGCTGATAACGGAAAAGCCGGGGTCTTACTGCTCATTCATAAGCGATTGCAGCATAGTATACAGTCACAGGAGGCGGACGAACAGGGACGTTGGGAGTTGTGATGGACACGCCTGCTGGTGTTCTGACTATTTACAACGTGTATAGCCCTAATGCTTCTAATAAGTCTTTCTTTTCCTCCCTTGAATCGCAACTGGATGACTCTCCCAACATCCTGGTTGGTGGGGATCTGAACACGGTGGTGTCCACGAGTGAAGATAGGAGGCGTACTCGCTGCCCACATCCTGATGGCACCAGAGAGGTACACACATTACGTGACATGATTGCTTCCACGGCCGTGACAGATGTCTGGAGATATTTTAACCCGATGGGCAGGGAATTCACGCATTTTTTCACATTCACAACAAGCATGGTCCCGCATAGATTACTTTTTAATATCCCGGGGGCTGCTGGCTAGGGTGGAGGACGTCAGTATAGAAGACATAGTGGTGTCGGATCATGCCCCAGTGTGTATGACGTTATTAGAGGTCACTCCTAAGGGCTCAGATATTATTTGGCGTTTCCCGGGCTCCCTGGCGTCAGACGCAGATTTTCTAGCCAATCTGAGGGGGTGGTGGATGGAGTATGCAGCGACCAATGCTGATTCATTGGATAGGCCATCGCTATATTGGGATGCGGTCAAGGCAGTCGTCAGAGGCAGAATCATAGCCTATGTGTCGGCAAGGAAGAAGAAGTGCAGGGCAAGTTATGCAGAACACTCCCATAGACTGAGGACGGCTTATAATAAGTTTTTTCAGTCTCCCTCTCAGCTTAATAAGGACTCTTGGGGGGCAGCTAAACTGTCTTTTGAGGCTAGCATGGAGGCATGGGATATTCTTCATAGGATTTAGAAGACGGTGGACCTTTTTAAGTTTGAGAATAAGTCCGGGAAGCTGTTGGCAAGATTGGCCAGGCCACATAGGCAGGGCGAATATATAGAATCGCTGGCTGACAGAGAGACCCAAGGAGATCAATTTTGTCCTCCAGCGATTTTATGCGGACTTACATCATACAGGCCCATTTCTTTACTTAACCAAGACCTTAAACTGTTGGCGAAGATAATGGTGGACCGTCTGGCTCAGTTCTTGCCCTCCTTGTTAGGCTCACACCAAACTGGCTTTGTCAAGGGTCGTTCGGGGGTAGCAAATATCAGATCTGTCTTGGCTGCATTGGAAATTACACATAGGAGGGGACGCCAAAAAGGCATTTGATAATGTCAGCTGGGCGTGGCTGGACAGTGTTCTTGATAAATTTGGGATTAGAGGGACATTCAGGACCTTTTTGTCCTCTTTATATACAGAACCCAGGGCCCGAATCTACACACCGGGTTTTCTATCTGATAATGTCAGGTTAGAGAAGGGGACTCGCCAGGGGTGCCTCCTTTCGCCCCTTTTATTTGATTTGGCCCTAGAACCATTGGCAGTCTATCTAAAGCAGTCCACTGTTTATACAGGTATTGGGGTAGGTGATCAAGAGGTGAAATTAGCGTGTTTCGCTGATGATATGCTATTATTTATGGGATCCCCCAATTCTCAATTAGGGAATGTCCTGGATCTTCTTCGTGAATTTGGCCGATACTCTGGCTATAAGGTTAATGCGTCCAAGTGCCAGTTATTGTACCTGGGAACGGGCAATCATAAATCTACAGGTGACTTGGGGGTGGAAGTGGCGCATAACTACATCACGTATTTAGGGGTTAAGGTGGGTAATAATCCGTCTTCCCTATATGAACTAAACTATATCCCTCTCTTTAAACGTATAGAGCAGGAACTAATTAGATGTCAATTTCTACCGTTAACCATCTTTGGCAGAGCTCATCTCTTTAAGATGGTGAGCTTCGGGAGATTGCTCTATCCCTTACAAATGATACCCCTGTTACTTAGACATGTGGACGTGTCCAGGTTGCAGTCGGCCTTTACCAATTTTCTTTGTAGGGGGAAAAGACCGCGAATAGCTTTTAGAAAGTTGTGCCTCCCACTTCATGAAGGAGGTATCCAGTTGCCCGACCTGCATTTATACAATCTAGCGGCGTTGTTGCGCCACTCCAGAGACTGGCTACTGGGTACTTCTTGGTTCTCTAACATGAGCCTCGAACGGGCCTTGGCGGCCCCTTGGGATCTTAGCATTCTATTACACATACCATACTCAGCCCTCCCGAACCCAATTAAGACAAATCTCCTCTTCAAAGACACTGTCGCGCTGTGGAAGGCGGTCAGAAAGATATACGACCTTCCCTACATTAAGTCCAGCCTATTACCTCTCTGGGACTCACCTTCATTCCCTCAGGGTGTGGGCAGAAGTGCTTTTCAGGTGGGGAAGACTAAGGGTATTTCGCATGTGGATCAATAGTTTTCTGAAGAAGGAGGAGGTGTGCTCACATGGGAGGCCCTGAAACAACGTTTTGATCTCCCACAAGGGCATTGCTTACAATATCTCCAGGTGCGCTCCTATGTGACCAGCCTCCCCAGAAGTGAAGAGTATGTATCCAGGGAAGTGGTATCTTGCTGAATTTGCAATCGGGCAGACTTTCTCTGTCAACATTATACCTCACACTCAAACAAGCCTCCTTACATGCTCTAGCCAACTCCTTGTTCACGATATGGGAGGAGGATCTTGGCATCACTGATGCACGTCATAAATTGTTGGCAGGATTGGCGCAGGTAAGGAGAGCAATTCTAAATGAGTCCTGGAGGGAGATGCATTTCCACATTTTACATAGAGCTACATACGCCTTTAACCTTTCTTATAGTGACGCCCCTGCACATTATCTTAGAAGTTGCCCCAAATGTGGTCTGGCCAAGGCCTCTCTCCTACATGCTCTTTGGGAGTGCTCATTCTTGACACCGTTGTGGGAAGAAGTAAGGGCTTATATTGCGAGAGTCTGGGATGTAGATATCCCCCTTACCCCTTTGGCTATGATATTTCATTATGTGCCTCTTTCATCTCAGGAGGACTCTGCTGGTCCGATAATGGCAAGCAGAGGGGTTCATCTTATGTTATTGGCCACAGTGAAAAGTTTATTGAAAAAATGGCTGCTAAGGGATCCTCCGACGCTCGCACAGGTGATTGAAATTATGAAGAACCTATTGTTTATTGATAGATTGGATACACTGAGAGATACAGAAAAAAGAGCAGGCAGATTTTTCATAACTTGGCAATTGTTCATGGAGTATGCATACGCACCCAGTGAGCTACCTGATCTGATGAAGGAGTTTGTAGACTCCTCATGGTATTGCAGGGCAAACCTTAGTGGCTCGCTGGGTGGTCTTAAAGTCATATAGTAGGTGGAGGGGCGGGGCGGACGTGCTGAGAGGCTCTTCTTTATCTCTTCTATCTTTTCTTTGCTTTCTTTCTTTTTTCTCTACTTCTTTTTCTACCTCTTTTCCCCAGTTGATTGTTCTGTGTTCATCATGGGATCTTATTCCCACCTTTGCCTGTGATGTTTGTCTATAGTTTTGTCTGTTGTAGTTTAGTTGGTACATGAGGCCATACGATCTCGACATGGCTGAGTGGGGAGATTCTTGTGGTTACAGAGCTCGCGAAGCTGCGATTAATATCCTGTATAGAAATGACTTGGAATGTAGCTGTATTAGTGCAGGATATATTTGTTACATTGGTACTGCGGCGTTATGCTACTGTCTAGTTGATGTGTACCAGCTCATCGGGCTAACAAACGGATACCAATGGACTTACCATGAATCGAAGAAGATATTGCTGTATTCCATGAGTTATACGCTTAGATCCGTCATATCGTAACATGCAATTCTGTGTCCAAATACATATAAGTGATGTTTCGGTGCAGCTACTGATGTGCTCTGACTACTATGTTTGTGATGTTCTGTTCTGCTCGGTGACTTTGCTGTATTGTATGCCAATTTTTCTTTTGTTTGTATGAAAACTTTAATAAAACATTGTTTAAAAAAAAAAAAAGACATCATTATCAGATCCACCTTGTCTTTGTGCAAAGCCCTCACTAAGAATAGACCCCACCCTCCTGGAAGACAAACACCACTTGGTTTCTGACTTATCTAGGGGTCTGACTTCACAGCTACACCTCCACTTTCTCTCCCCTCCCTATGTGAGGATTTTACTAGCAGGGAAAAAGCCCAGCGTCTTCTGTGAAGATTCTCAGTCACAACTCAGCAAATAATACTGCTCTTTGCCTGCTGTAGATCTAATCACTGAGTTCTGCCATTCAGAGCATAGCATGATTTATTGCTTGGAGGAAGGATTGTTTAAAACAAGATACTTGTAAGTCTTATTTACAACATCACAGCATGCACACAGATAGTATAATAGCAATTGGCTGGCAGACATTACATATAGCTGCATTGACTGCTGGGAGCTTCAGTCTGGGCTGCAAGCAAGAAAATAATATTCAGTAGACAACAGGGGCCACAGGAGCTGGCAAAATCACAAGGATAACTACAGAGGACATAGAACATGTATTGTGGTGGCTTTGGGGCATTTTTATTTTTCTTGTATTCTCCGGAGAACCCCTTTAACAATACTCAAATACATTCCTACACACAATATATCAAGTAAAGTATCTACTTAGCTCTATTAGTGAAGCCTCAGCAGATTGCACCAGGTAATTACATCAGCGTGTTCAATATTAATAAGATTGTAAGTATATTTGTAATATACAATGGTTAAAAAGTGTATATTTCTGGATGAAAAAATGTTTCATATGTATTACCATTTGAGACCCCCCACTGTCCAGAATGCTGTCTTGTCCCAAAATCTATTGTCTGTACTGTATGTCTCGGCTATCAGCTGTGATGAGACAAAATACAGGAAGTGTGGATGGAACAAGCTGGGCACTGTGCACGCTCCTGGCTTGTCAGTCGGCCTGCTATGTGAGCCAGGGTGAGTCATAGAGCTTCAGGGCACCGAGCAGCCAGTTGTCTGCTCTAATGAGTGCGGAAGTTCTTAAATCAGATGTTAGGTCAAGCAAGAGAACGCAGCGAACTGCATGCAGTTAGAACAGCATAAACAAGTGAATTTAAAACTATAAAAAGATTAAAACCAGGCTTCATGCACACAGACAGGATCAGCACCAGGTAAAGAGTAAAACACCTGGATCATTTTTTTTTTTTACTTTATCTCGTGATAGGTACACTTTAAGTGACATTTTCCCTTACTTTTATCTATCCATCTATAAATCTATCTATTTATCTATCTATGTGTTATTGTTTGTCATGAAACCCAACTGTACTCACAGGCAATAATACAGCCACAAATAGCAACAATAAACATCGGCAACTGTTAGACAATAGTTGACTTTCAAACAAAAGTAGAGAATTGCTTATTCAGCCTTACAGAGCACACAATAAGGGTGCATTGCTATCTCAGAAGTTCACAGTACAATGTGTTTATTGAAGAACTATCTATACAGCCATTCATTTATTCAACAGACTCAACTAGATAGAAAGCAGCAAAGTATTGTTCATTATTAAGAAGCAACCGCAAAACGTTTGTAGCGCTGAAGTCTTAATAAATGTAGTAAGTTCTTTGTATTTGAGAATAAATAAACGAAAAAGATGATGCATACAAATGTGTATTTTCCTGTATAGTTAATTCTATAGGCCCAGAAAGTTCAGGTTGTCATTAACATAAAGTTGTTATTCATTCTAAATAATTTAAACAACTTCCAGTAAGTCATGTGAAAATTTTTCATCAACGTTTAAAGAGGGGAATCTGTCCAATTGTAATAAAATTTTACTTTAAATTTTGCATAGCAAAATTTTACATTTTTGTAGGGTTCAATATGTCTGCATGACAGATAACAGGCATGAAGTCCCTACTTGCCTGTGTGACTTCCGGTCTTCTTTCTTCTACTTTGGCCTGCTTCTGCAGATTAGAGAAGGGGAGTGTTGATAACATTAATGCTGTTCATTTTTTGGAGGTAATAAGGAACGTGGGTTGGCTTGGATGCGGGGGGGGGGGATGGCTGTGTAAACTCTGAGCTTCTGATGTTCATAGCCTAATTCTCAGAACCCATAGGGTTAATTTACCCTGATAATTTTTGTTTTCCTGGCTGCTGGCACTACGCCTCTGTGCCTTGGGTGTGGTTTAGTTTGTAGCCAATTGGAGTCCTCCTGGTAGTTGCACAGGCATATATAAGAAGGTCTTTCCCAGTCATGCCTGTGAAAGTTCTTGTAACTGACCTAGCAATCTCTTTACTCATATCGTTTATTCTGGTTTTGTGACCCTTGGCTTGACTTTTGACTATCCTTTGACATTCTGCTATTGTACTTTGTTCTGTCCTGGCTTGGATTCGGCTCATTGACTGCGTATTTGTTTGTGTGCGTGTTTAGGTTATTTCTGTTAGTTTGTGTGTCTCCAGCTGTTTCCGACCTTTGTCAGTTTTTTGTAGTTTATTATTTTGACTACTGACTACTTACTACCATCACTTATATAGGAAGGGACCGGCACCGTGGTTGTGGACCCTTTTCCTGGGGTGGGTACACCAGTAGGCACGGACAGAGGGAGAGGGCGAGTTCAGGGCTGCACTCTAACCCTGCCCTACGTGACACTTATCTAGCAACATTTGCCTGTGAACCAGCCCTAAAGTCAGCAATAGTGTGTTGGTACATCCCTTCATGGCTACTAGATCAAAGAGGAAGGCGAAGTAGGCAGCGCAGATGCAAAAGCTGACTGATTTTTGCCAGCACCTCAAAATAGTCGTAAATAAAAATGGTGTTGGTGCGTCTTTTCCTCCACGCCTTGCACCATCTGATAATGTTGCAGCACAGCTGCCGGAATTATCCCTCACTTGCACTTTGGGCTCACGGTGCCGATCCTCCAGTGCAGGTCTTCTGCAGGTGATTTCCACCGATACTGGAGGCCCGCTCCTTGATCCCTCCTCTCTGGACAGCAGCAATGAAATATACTCAGTCCCTGCATCCCCGACCTCCAATGATTCCACAGCGTTCAAGATGCATTTCCAGAAACTTCCAAATCAGGATGGGGTAAGTGGATCTCCGCAGTGGCCCCTTCCCCCGTCCCCTGGCTTCAGATGTCTACATGGACGTGGTGCCTGCTACTATTGCTCCTGTGACAGAACATATTTTTAAAACCATGCTCTTAGCATTTAAGCAGTCAGTACTTGCCGACATGACACTCATGATGCAAAAGATTGCAAGTAATAATTCCCTATGGGGACCAAAAAATGGTGTACAAATGTTTTAAAAATGTTGATAAATGTGAATATGCCCTTTCCCTAATACAATTTTGAAAAACCTAGGTATTATTCTCAGTGGTTTCACTGTGTTAACCCCGAAAGCCAAGATGAAAGGTGTATCTATCGCCTTCCATAGGTCTCTTCCCATAACTATCACCTCCTCAGTGACAGATCATAATACTATATATGCCTTTGTAAACTGTACTCTTTCTGGCCAACAGCTCACTATAGCTTCTATCTATGCCCATATCCACGACCAGGTTCCCTTCTTGCTTTGCACTCTAGATGCCCTGGCCACTTTTGCTACTGGTCACATAATTCTCTGTGGCGACCTAAATGTACCTCTTTTCCCTTCCACTGATACCTCCTCGGGGCACTAAACCATCCCCCATAGGAAGCTTCGAGCCCTTCACAGAAACTACATAACCGGAAACTTAGTGACGTGTGGTGGACGCAACACCCACTGGATCGGGACTATACCTTTTATTCCCATCCTAGACAGTCCTAGTAGAATTGATTATATGTTCTTTTCACACCATCTCCTACCTTAAGTATCCTCTTCTGATATTGGAGTGGATACTCTGATCACGCCCCAGTATACTGCACCTTCTCACTTCCTTTCTTTGCTAAACCCCATTCTTCATGGAAGCTCAATGAATCACTTTTCCTGGATGCTCTCTGCCTCGTAGAGCTTAAGGATTTAATTGTATTATTTGAGCATACACACGCATCTGATCCCCCCACTTCTGCAGTTAAATGGGAAGCCCTGAAATGTGTTCTCAGGAGCGTGTTGATGAAACATGGGGCTCTGCTGAAGAAGGCATCATCCTCCAAGCTTGCATCCCTGTTTCAATCCTTGCACTTGGGACCCAACACAAACAGTCCAAAAAAGATAAGGCCTATAGGGACATTTGGGGGAATTTATCATTGGCTTAACCCTGGTTTTGTGGTACAATTTTGTCTCACAGTTTGTCTCAGATGCTGTTTTGAGACTTTTCATTGCGACTTTTGCTTAAGAAGGTTATTCAAAAGCAACATAGCAAGTCATGATTTCAGTTAATATCATGTAGTGGTAAGGAATTTATGATGTGCGACTTTTCAGTTTGTTGCATCTTTTGTCGCAACTGCGCAAACCTGGGCGCAAATCCACACCAGCCCTGACTTGGCTTACAGAAGTGACTGTGGACAGCATTTTTAAAAAGTCCCACATTTTGTTGCACGGAATAAAAAGTCGTGCAAAAAGTTGCAGAGGAATCACCATACAAAGTGGTGTACTGAAGTAAGAAATGTGATCACTACCAGATTTATCACTTGCCCTGCACCATGTAATAAATCTGGTGCATGTGCACAGTTTCCACCACATGAATTAATGGGGTAAAAAGACGTTCACCTACACCACTCTTGATGATTACTCCCCATTATCCGTGTGCAACATGAATTGCTGGACCTATTGAATGCCAAACACAGAGACTATAGACAGATAACCGGGAAGGTATTTTATGAATGGAGTAATAAATCTGGTCGTCTTCTCGCTTCTGCGCTCAGAGACAAATGTAGCTCCACATTTATCCCAGCTATTCGTACTACATCACCTCTGACATCTTCTCTGACATCTTCTCTGCATTTCACCAATACTACTCCGAACTATATAACTTGCCCAAACCCACACTTCTAACTACCTCTGACCCCTCACTCCCATCCCTGGAACAGTATATAGCCTCCATAGCACTTCCCCTTCTCTTCCATTAAGTTATCCAGTCTTTGGAGTCACCATTTTCCCCTGAGGAGCTGGGAGTGGCTATAGCGGACTTACCTGCTGGTAAAAGTCCAGGATTAGATGGGTTCACAGCAAAGGGTTCTACAAATAGCTTAAACCTGACTTGTTCACCCCACTGCTAACAACATTTAATTCTGTCTGTCTCCACTGACTCTTCCCTACTTCAATCATTTCTACGCACCTTTGTCATGGTAATCCCTAAGGACGGAAAAGACCCCCTCCTATGCTACAGCTATCGCCCAATCTTTTTGATCAATACTGTTGCCAAGTTGTTTGCAAAACTATTAGCTAACAGGCTGGCAAACCATATAGACTCCCTAATCCACCCGGATCAGGTGCGCTTCATCCATGGCCAGGAAGCCAGGGATAACACCCTTCAAGCCTTCTCCTCTATACATTTTTGCCCATTGTCATAAGATCCCCTTACTATTGCTATCCCTGGACGCGGAGAAGGCCTTTGACTGGCTGGATTGGGACTTCTTGGCAGCTACTCTCTCTCAAATCAACCTGGGAGATGTGATGAAGGCACGTGTGATGGCCCTATGCTCCCATCCCCAGGCCCAACTATGCATTAATGGACAATTATTTGAACCTTTCGGCATTTTTAATGGTACAAGGCAGGGGTGTCCCCTTTCCCTGCTTTTATATGTCCTTTATATCGAACACCTCCTTATGGACATTATACAAAATACAGATATACAGGCTCTACCAATGCCTCCATGTCATTACAAATGTTTTGCTTTTGCTGATGACCTGCTTTTATACCTATCTTCCCCACACACCTCCCTCCCTTCCCTTTTAGGTACTCTACATCGCTTTTCCCAATATAGTAATTACAAGCTCAACCCCTCCACCTTTAAAGCCCTAAAATATTAATTCCCTTTTAAATGGCAGGAGCGTTCTCTGAAATACTTGGGCATTCAGGTCCCAGAGGATCCAGCAGACTCACACCGCCTCTCTTACAGACTCTGTGCTCGGACTTGGCCAGGTGGGAGGGCAGAGAATTCTCTTGGCTGGGTAGAATTATCGTTTTAAAATGAACGTCCTCCCACGCCTATTATATCTCTTTGTGGGGGTCCCTGTGCACTTACCGCATTCTTTCTTTCGGTAGGTCTCTGCTCTCCAAACTGGCTTTGTCTGGGCTCACCGGCGCCCTGACTGGCCAGACATGTTTTGAACAGGAGGAAAACCGGCTGGCTCTCCCTGACTGCCTTTCCTATTACTCAGCATCTGTCATGACGAGAGTCATAGATTACTTCCATCATAGGAAGGTGAAAAAATGGGTGTCCCTTGAATACAAGTCCTCTGGACTCGATCTTAGGTCCCTTCTTTGGTTACCAAAGGGCACCCTTACGCGTTGTCTCCAGCTAACATTTCACCAATCACTGACTCTGTCCTTCGATCCCACAAAACCTATGTCCCGACTTTCTCTCTTTTCTTCAGATGGTCCTTTTACTCTCCTCTTTGGCAATCCTGCCTTTCCCCCGGCCCTTACATCTACAACCTTTCTGATCTTCTCTCGCAAGGAGGGCATGAAGTTTTGTGACCTTATTTTAACTCCTGCTCCAAAACCCATGTCTGACATTCTTGTTGGTTCTCCTCCTATGGTTGCCCACATCTTCCAATATGCCCAACTATCTCACTTCTATAGGACCAATAAAGACAAATTGGATCTCCATCGTTCCCTGACACACTTTGAGCATCTCTGTACCTCCTCCCCCCCTACTGGTCGGACAGTCAGTACTTTGTATGCACTTTTCCTGGAGACAGCTACTAGAGATGAGCAAATTTTTGAAAAATTTGGTTCGGCCGAATCACATCAAATTACTATTAAAAATGTCTATTTCTCACCTACAGAGAGTCTCAATAGGGGTGTAGAACACTTTGCTTTGTCCTAACATGCATAGGGAGTGTGCTGTGTGAAATAATACTGTTATTCAGTATGACATGCAGATCACAGGCATCGCTTTTAGAATCACTGCTGCAGAGCATCTGAATGTGTCAGATTTTTTTATGTAGTTTTTATTTAATTTTATTAAATGTTTTAAATTTCTCATTCTGGTGAGCATCAAGCTGGCGGTGCGCCGCGAGGTGAGCTACCACCTGTTCCAGCCCCTGCCTCTCAGCGCACCCCCAAACTCTGAGTATCCACTTGAAAAGGGAGGGATTTCAGTACCAGCAACTTGGACAGGAGCACGTTCAGCTTCTGTGCCATTGGATAAGTGGGTTTTAACAATTGGGACCTATGGATGGAGGGTTATTTTCAAACCTTTATTTACAATTGATCACTCACGTGATCATTAATACCCTATTTTTCCCATCCATGAACTAAGTGTTAAAACGCAACTTTTATTCTTATTGCCTATAAGTGAATTTAAAATTCAACATGCGGTCTCTATGTGACTCAATGATAATCCCTACTGCATGTATTTACATGCTTATGTGATGCCCTGATACTTGCGGCTGCAGTCCGCTATTAGGCAATCTTAATATTTGAAGGACCACACTGTTGCTATTTTAAAACCAAATACACATCGCCCCCAATGTTTCACCACTAACAGGTGGCTTTCTCAAGGGTTTAGGACAAATGGCCAATTTGTCCTAAACCCTTGAGAAAGCCACCTGTTGGTGGTGAAACGTTGGAGGGGGGGGCGATGTGTATTTGGTTTTAAAATAGCAACAGTGCGGTCCTTCAAATATTAAGATTGCCTAATTGCGGACGGCAGCCGCAAATTTCAGGGCATCACATAAGCATGTAAATACATGCAGTAGGGATTATCATTGAGTCACATATTTTAAATTCACTTACAGGCAATAAGAATAAAAGTTACATTTTAACACTTAGTTAATGGATGGGAAAAATAGGGTACTAATGATCACGTGAGTGATCAATTGTAAATATTGGATAAGTGGGCGCATGAAGCTAGAAGTGGCTGCAATGAAAAAGCTTGTACTTGTATGTTAAAATCGAGCTGGCGGTCCTACACAAGGTGAGATACCGCCTCTTCCAGCCCATGCCTCTCAGCGCCCTCCTTACTGTGAAAGTACAAAAGTTTAATTTAATCAGTTATGGTTGTTATCGCCCCAAGCTGTTTCATTGGATTCTTGTGATACTTCCACAGGTTATATAACGGAGATGACCATAGGGCCTCAATCTTGAAAAGATTACATTGCTTTTTTTAAATTAAAATTTAAGAGTTGTATTAGATTCCCAAGTTTAATGTCCCGGTGTATACTTTGTACTAATACTTTATGACCACAAAACCCAAACTAACAAGGAGTCACATGGCGGCATAATGACAGAGCCTAGAGGTGGAGGCAGCACGAGGAGACCATTGTCTTGCAGAATGAAACAGCCTGGAATTGGCGGCAGCAAGAGGAGACCATATAGTGGATGAATGAAACAGCCTGGAGCAGCAGCATAAAGAGATCATAGGGCCTCACAGTCCCAAAGATTAAAAGATGAATTTTAAAATTTAAATTGAAGACTTATGGTAGCTAGTGCTACCATAAAAATTTGTAAGCTATGTCCTATGCCCAGCAGCATCAATAAATCATATAGTGGCTGAAAGACACAGCATGGTGTATGCGGCAGCACGTGTAGAACATATAGTGGCTGAATAGCACAGCCTGGAGTTGGCGGCAGCATGAGTAGAACCTATAGTGGCTGAATGGCACAGCCTGGAGTTGGCGGCAGCCTGAGGAGATCATATAGTAGCTGAATGACACAGCCTGGTGGTGGCAGCAGAAGCATCATCAGGAGACCTGAAAGTGACACAGTGACATAGTGGTGCTGTGGGTAGCAATACCAGTGATGAAGATGGGTGAAAAAAGGTCTGATGCGGAGGAATGTTTGTAACAGGGGAGTAGCGCCTTAAATCTGTTTGGCACTATACATATTTGCGAACTGTTGGTGTGGCACCATGGTCAATCTACTCTGATGTATCAGGCTTTGGTGGGTGGAAATCCTGGCTGATCCATGTCTGATTCATCTTCACAAAGGTCAGTGTCTCCACATTTTTCGTGGACAGACAAGTTCTCCTTGGGGTGACTATGGCCCCCGCCGTACTAAACACCCACTCTGATGGCACACTACTGGCCGGGCTGGACAGCTTTTCCAGGGCAAACTCTGCTAAATGCTTCCCAAATCAAGTTTGGCTGCTCAGAAGTCCAACGGATCTACAAGGTGTCTTGGCATGGGCATGTCAAGGTATGCCACCACCTGCTGGTTCAGGTCCTGCTCCAGGTCTACCTGCTGCTGATGAGTTGCTTCACTATGTGGGTGAAGAAAGGTACTCATCAGCAACTGAAGACTCAGGCTGCTGCTGAGGAAGCTGGTACTGCTCCTGCCACCCCACCCCTCCCCAGCAGCCATGGTAGTGGAAAGTGAGTGCAGAGGGCCCCCCAAGTCAGACCTGCGAGATGATGGACGATGGTGCCAATAGGCATTGGCCAACTGACTACGGTGGATGTCTCTGTAATAGGTCAGTTCGTCCTCCCTCTCAGTGGGTGTAAAAAAGGCCTCCATTTTGTGGCGGTAGCGAGGGTTTTAATAAGGTGAAGAGTCAGAAGTCATCCCTCTACCTAATGGTGACAATTCTTCAGTCACTACGCAAGCAAGTGAGCATGCATTGTGCCATTTGTGCAAGTGACTCCCTGCCTCCATCTCCACTGCATACTGCATACTGTGTCTGGGTCCTCTGTCTTGCTTCCTCATAACCCTCTAGCTCCTCTAGCTGTTCCTTCTCCTCCTCTCCTGTCCTCCACTGTGCCCCTTCCCCTCCTACTCCTCAAGTTCAGCCCCCACAGGGCTCATGTGAGTGTGAGATGTAGGTGTCACGTTTCCAGTGCATTGACCAGCCATTTTTTCCAACAGGTGATGTAGGAAATGAAGCAATGGAGTGACTTTGTTCATCCAATAATCCTGGCAACTGACTAATCATGTGGCTTCTTCAAAGGGCCTGAGCAAGTGGCAGGTGTCACGTATGAGCTGCCACTGGTTGACAGTGAAGTTACACAGGGGAGTGTCACAGGACCAATGGCCTGAGAGAATGGAGGAGGAAGCGGCGTGACCTGTCCAAGTTCGTGTTGCGGCTGTGCAGGAACCACATTCACCCAGCGAGCCGTAATGGACATGTATTGTCCCTAACCATAGTTACATCACCAGATGTTGGCGCTGCCGTGCACTTTGGTAAACACCGATAGGCTCAAGGACTGGCCCAACTTCTCTTCCACAAAATTGTGCAGGGCTGGTGCTGCCTTCTTCGCAAAGAAATTATGGCTTGGCACAAGCCATCAGTTCTCTGAAAGGTGCAGAGTCCACCACTTGAAAAGGGAGGGACTGCAGCACCAGCAACTTGGACAGGAGCACATTCAGCTTGTGCGCCGATGGATGAGTGGGCGCATACTGTGGTCTTTTGGGCATGGCTTCGCCAATGGCTTGTTGGCGGAATGGCTGACTAAAAGTAGGAGGAGCAGGAGCATCTGGAGCTACAGAAGGAGGATATGACACATAGCTCCCTTCGGCTCAGGTGGTGGAGCTCTGCTGGCCAAAAGAGGGAGTGACACTGGGTGATGCAGCAGGCTTGACCACTACATCGGAGCCGTGGTTTTCCCAGGCTACTATATGGTGGCACAGGGCCGTGGTGCCAACAGGGGGATCCTGGCCACGCTTCACCCTCTGACGACACTTCTTGCATGTGGCTATGTTAACTTCCTCTGGATACTTGATGAACAACTGCCACACCGCAGAGTAGCTGATTTTCCCACCAACAGTCTGCACTAATTGACTGCTACTTCCGCCGTCTCCAGGAACCCCTATTCCACTACCTCCTAGGAAGGTAGGCTGCCACGAAGCAGATGATCTCCCCCGGGCACGTTTGGCTCCAGACTTCCCACTTCTGCCTTCATGCTGACCCCCAACCATGCTACCACCTTGCTGGCTCAGCTGCTGCCTCACAGCAACCCTCTTTTCCTGATGATGATGAAGCCCCTTCGGCACCTGGCTCCCAATTCCCAATCAGCTTCATCATCATCAACAAATGTCTGCACGTCACTGATGTCCTCCCAAGGTTTCTCAACAGTTTTTTCTTCAGCTCCCTGAACGCTGGCAACACCGCCACAATGTCATTCTCCTCATCACTAATTGCCCGCCTTGCGGAGGAAGCGGTGGATGTCTCCTCCACTTCTTAGCTGCTGACTGTCCTCTATCAGATCGTGCTCACTGAATAGTGGAGCTGAACCCACAGCATAAGATATTTCTTTAGGGGAGGGAACAGCATAGGATAGAGGCAATTGGAGGACAGAGACTGCTCCCAGGCCATGCCAATTGAGGGTTGTGTCTGATAAAGCCACCGACTGTTGACTGGGGGTTTCAGATGTCAGTTGTAATGAAGTGGATGACCATGTTAACCAATCGATGACAGCAGATGGGTTGCTGGTCGAGACATGACCACCAGCTGATACCAGGAGATCAGGCCTCTCTCTGCGACTCATGCTGCCACTCTCCCCTAGTCTGCTGCGACCTCTGCCTGATGAATTTAGGCCTCTGCCATTCCTCTGTGCACGTCTTGGCACCTCTCTGCCTGATATACTTAGTACATATATGAGGGGAGTACAATACGCTTCACTACGCTTAAAACAGTATTTGTCTAGAACAGCAGCAGGTGTGTACTTTTGTCTGCCCTTTAACACTATCTGGGCCCTTGACAGATTAACAGGTTTCAAAATATTACACTACTTAGATGTAGGTGTCTGGTATGCACTTTTGAGGGCAGAAAAATGTGCTACAGTACGCTTAAAAAAGTATTTGAGTACAACACCAGCTGGTGAGTACATTTGCTGGCCTTTCAAAATATCTAGACCCTTGACAGATTAACAGGTACAAAATAATACACTGCTTAGATGTAGGTATGTGGTATGCACTTATGTAGGTACAAAAATGCATTACAGTACGCTTAAAGAAGTAGTGGAGTAAAACACCAGCTGGTTATTAATTTTGCCTTGAATTTCACAGTATCTAGGCTTTTGACAGATTAACAGGTACAAAATAGTGCACTATTTAGATGTAGGTATGTGGTATGCATTTATGAGGGCAGAAAAATGTGCTACAATACGCTTAAAAACCTATTGGAGTAAAAAACCGTCCGGTGATTACTTTTGCCTGGCCTTTCACAGTATCTAGGCCCTTGAAAGATTATAAGGTACAAAATAGTACACTACTTAGATGTAGGTAGGTGGTACGCCCTTATGTGGGCAAAAAAATGTGCTGCAGTACAATTAAGGAAGTAGTGGAGTAAAACCCTGCGGGTGATTACTTTTGTCTGGAATTTCACAGTATCTAGGCCCTTGACAGATTATAAGGTACAAAATAGTACACTACTTAGATGTACGTATGTGGTATGCACTTTTGAGGGCAGAAAAATGCGCTACAGTATGCTTAAAAAACATATTGGTATAAAACACCAGCCAGTGATTACTTTTGATTTGCCTTTCACAGTATCTAGGACCTTTGACGGATTAACAGGAACAAAATAGTATGAGGGCTAATTTTTTGTGCCGTGATCTGAAGTTTTTAACTGTACCATTTTTGCATTGATAGGACTTATTGATTTTTATTCATTTTTTCATGATATAAAAAGTGATCAAAAATGCACTATTTTGGACTTTGGAATTTTTTGGTGCGTGCACCATTGACCGTGCGGTTTAATTAACGATATATTTTTATAATTCAGACATTTCTGCACGTGGCGATACCATATATGTTTATTTTTATTTTTATTTACACTGTGTTTTTTTTTATGGGAAAAGGGGGTGATTCAAACTTTTAATAGGGGAGGGGTTAAATGATCTTTATTCACTTTTTTTTAACTTTTTTTTAAACTTTTTTTTTTGCAGTGTTATAGCTTCCATAGGGACCTATAACACTGCACAAACTGATCTTTTACATTGATCACTGGTTTCTCAGGAAACCAGTGATCGATGATTCTGCCGCTTGACTGCTCATGCCTGGATCTCAGGCACTGAGCAGTCATTCGGCAATCGAACAGCGAGGAGGCAGGTAGGGACCCTCCGGCTGTCCTGTAAGCTGTTCGGGATGCTGCGATTTCGCCGCGGCTATCCCGAACAGCCCACTGAGCTAACCGGCACTTTTTACTTTCACTTTTAGCCACGTGGCTCAGGTTTGAGCGCGCGGCTAAAGGGTTAATAGCGCACGGCACCACGATCGGTGCTGCGCGCTATTAGCGGTGGGTCCCGGCTTCACTATGACGCCGGGCCCGCCGTGATATGATGCGGGGTCACCGCGGTACCCTGCGTTATATCATGGGAGCTGGACCAAGGACGTACTCATACGTCCTTGGTCCTTAAGAGGTTAGAAAACTTATTGGAGTTAAAAACCAGCAAGGAATTTTTGCCTGGCCTTTCACAGTATATAGGCTCTTGACAGATTGTAAGGTACAAAATAGTACACTACTGAGATGTATGTTTGTGGTACGCACTTATGGGGGCAGAAAAATGTGCTACAGTACGCTTAAAAAACATATTGGAGTAAAACACCAGCCGGTAATTACTTTTGCCTGGCCTTCCACATTATCTAGGCCCTTGATAAGAAATAAGGTACAAAATAGTATACTAATGAGATATACGTATGTAGTATGCATATATGAGGACAGAAAAATGCACTACAGTACGCTTAAAAAACATTTTTTTGCCTTGCCTTCCACAGTATCTAGGCCCTTGACAGATTAACAGATACAAAATATTATACTATTTAGATGTAGATATGTGGTATACACTTATGAGGGCAGAAAAATGCGCTACAGTATGCTTAAAAAAGTATTTCAGTACAACACCAGCCGGTGATTACTTTTCCCTGGTCTTTCACAGTATCTAGGCCCTTGATAGATTAACAGGTACAAAATAGTACACTAGAAAAATGCGCTACAGTACACTTAAGCAACTTATTTTTGCCCAATACCAGCAGTACACAACAGTGCTGCAGCACACTGTTGCTGTGTACTAAACCCAAAATGTCACTCTCTCTCTAATACTATTAGGAATGGACTGCTGGGTATTATACCGTCTACAGACTAGTATAACCAGGGTCATTTCACTTACCCTTGTTCCTGCCTTCCCAGAGTCACCTGCCCCATTTTAGATGCCCTGGAGCCTGGACCACACTAAATGGAGTTTAATTAAATTATTTGCGCGATAGAATCATGGCGATATTCACATTCCTTTGCAAATCAAATTTTTCATGACATTCGGAACAAATTTGGACTCGTCAGATTCCATTTGCTCATCTCTAAATCCAATTTTTTTTTTTCACTTTACTTTTTTAGCCTTTTTTTTTTTTTTTTTTTTTTGGGGGGGGGGGGCATTTAGATGTACTGCTATGAATAATTGTGGGGGTCAGAGACAAGCCGAGGATAGGGACATCAGTAATATGTATAATACAGTAGGCAAAAACAGGCTGAGTTTACCAAAAATCCATAAATTTACACGACCCTCGCAGCCCCCAACCAGTGTTAGGAACAAAATGTTCCGGATGCTGGGACAGTGGAGTACCCCTTTAAAACAATAGGCGTCCAGTTCAACTTTGCTGCTTGGCCACCTAAGAATAATAAAAATAATAATCTGAGCAATAACAATAGGTGTCTAGTGCAACTTTGATGCTTGGCCACCTAATGAAGGGAGGCACTCACTCTTAGTAGATCATTCTGTAGAAAAATTATTGCTTCTTTATTAACGGTGCTGTAGGAAATATATACATGTGCAGGATGCCATACTAACAGATACAGGTGTTGATACATCCGTTATGTACCAGTCAAAATTACCTTTGACTAGTGTATAATGGCTGTAACAACACCTGTGTCTGTTAGTCACACATCCTGCACTTGTATGTATTTTCTAATGCACTGTGAATAAAGAAGCAATAATTTTTCTACAGAATGATCTACTAAGAGAGAGTGCCTCCCTTCATTTCTTTTGTTATTGCTCATGGATATTTATTAATATGGAGACTGCTATTACAAAACAGATCTCCTCTGGGGAGTCAAGAAGTCCCTATACTTATCATTCATTGTTTTATTTCCTAAAGAAATATGTCAATTCTCTGCATGTCTCTTAGCAGCGCACAGTAAAAACATATAGAATAAATTCTCAATTTAAGAACCTAGCAAGTTGATATTCCTGAATATTTCATGTGAGGTGTCATTTCTAAAAGATGAAGACAAACATATGTTGTATAATTATATTAAAATTATATATATATATATATATATATATATATATATATCAATATGATAAATTAGTTAATTAGCAAATAGTTTGATATTCCTAGAATTATTCCTCCTCTTGCTGTAAGTACTCTATGGCACTTCTTACCTATAGTTTTCTGATGTTTGAGAACTTAATTTGGTCGTTTTTCTTCTCTTCTAGTTAACCTAAGCGACTGGGAATAGCAACATAAGCCTCAAATAGTATGACAATTGTGCCAAGACACATTAAACAGCCTAATTCTACAGTGGGAGGCAGAGATAAAAAAGATAAAATGCAACAGCAGGACAGAAGATCCTGTTATAAATGATTAGCTGGAATTTTGTGTATAACAAGGTCTCTCAGTTTCCAAAGTCGGCCCTGGCAACTAGTCTAGCACCTGCTCATAAATAGAATCAGTAGCTGACCCTCACAATCTATAAAATACTCTCACTATACAATGTACATACATTCACAATAGCATCCATTATGTCACATCATTGTTGTGCCCTATATGTCAATGCACTGTTCTTTATATTCCTGACATGTGTTAAAAGAGTCTCTTACAATAAAACAGGAGATACGAAGATACATTGCAATAACAAGCCAAACAATAATTCTGGGAAAAGTGAATGGGGCTGAAATTATTTACTGTGTACTATCTATCAAACCCTTTATAATTTCAGAGATCCCCTTTAAAGGAGTACTTCGGCCCTGAGACATCTTATCCCCTATCCAAAGGATAGGGGATAAGATGTCTCACTGCGGGGGTCCTGCCGCTGGGGACCCCTGCAATCTTGTATTCACCACCCACCTGTTTGAGCTGCACACCATGGTGCCAGCTCACAAACAGCCGGGTGGCGACCACGGGCTGGAGTATTGTGACGTCACAACTCCGCCCCGTGTGACATCACCCCCCCCCCGCTATGCAAGTCTATGGGAGGGGGTGTGACAGCTGTCATTACGTCACAATACTTTGGCCCTCAAGGTTGTGAGGCTTCAGACACGAAGCAATCATCACTTTGTGCAGCTGAGACAGGTGGGTGCTGCATGACAGATTGTGGGGGTCCCCAGTGGCGGGACCTCAATGATCAGACATCTTGTCCCCTATCCTTTGGATAGGGTGTAAGATGTCTTAGGGCCAGAGTACCCCTTTAAATGTTCCACAGTGCGCTGAAAATGTGCAAGGATACCAGCACAAAATGCTGACACAGTTCAAGCCACATCTAATTGTATCCCTAGGAGTATGTGGGGGTCCGATCTGTTTACATGCCCGCCGAAGGTTCCCTCACCCACTCTGTGTGATCTATTCATTAATATTCTAATTGTTAGTATCTGTTCTAGTTAATCTGGCAATAATTTAAGAGTAAATGCCTGCTGGTTATGTTATTTCCCTACAAAACTCCCATCCCGTAAAAGTCAAGTTAACCGCTCAATGATGGCCAATGTTTTTTTTTTATTTTATTTTTTTTGAGGGGGGGGGGGGGGAGTTTGTTTTTTTCACTTTGCCAAAGTGCTTTCAATTTTCCACCTACAGACCTATTTGAGGGCTTGTTTTTTTTTGCCACTAATCACAATTTACAATGACAACACTAATTTTACCATGAAATGTATGGCTAGATAACTATAAGTTTTCTATTTTTCCACATATATGAGGTGGTTTAAAGGCTATTTTTTTGCACCCTGATCTGTAGTTCTTTTCGGTACCATTTTTGTGTTGTTGGGAGCTTGTTAATAACTTTTTATGGTATATCAAGTGGCCAAAAATATGAAATTCTGGACACCATAGCATTTAATTAACATTATATTTTGATAGGTTGGACATTAAGGGCCACGCGGCGATACCAGATATGTTTATGTTCATTTTTGCTTACATTATTAATTAATATATATATATATATATATATATATATATATATATATATATCACACAGGAAAAAACGTCCGGCACTCGGGAAGATGCAGGTAAAACTTGTCAATGGCTTTATTCACACGCTTAAGGCAGGACACAATCTGACGCGTTTCGCACACTCAGGTGCTTAGTCGTAGATAGACATACACTCAATAATGCGGGTTAAAATACACATGAGTTTGGTCACATGACCACATGAATCTTAATTAAAAACAGTTGGTTACAAAACATGGCATTGAGAATCATGATCACATTTGGTCGTTCAGAGAGGGTTCACACAAGGATGCAGGCAATGCGGTTTCAAATTTTGATTAACATTTAAATTTCAATCTCGAATGGTCTAAAAACTAGTTTATCAAATACTACCGATATTCATATTAATTCGGAAGTACATATTTACCGAAATAAATAATTTGAACTAAACCTGCACATCAAGATCCGAAATATTTATATATAGATCAATAACCGCATAATGTGTATCTCACCGTGTGAACAACCCCCTATAATTTGCGACAATTCAAAGTTTATTATATGTTCACAAGAAACGAAGAGTACATATTGGACCGGGAACTAAACATACGAGATTAGTAATAAATTGTATACATCAACTATATTCTCTTAATCAATTTATGCACACGTTAACATTAAATCCAATCTTTTATTTAACCCTTGCGGGTATCTTGTTCCCAAAAGGAACATCCAATGTGCCTCTCTATTGTATAATTTCTTTCTAAGATCGCCTCCCCTAGGTCCTAAGGTGATTTTTTCTACCCCCAATACTCGTAAATGGGTGGTGTCCCCTGAATGGGACTCCCTAAAGTGACGTGACAGCATAGACATGCTTGTTAAACTACTTTTAGCATCCGTAATATGTTTCCTAAACCTCACTTTTAAGGAATTACCCGAGCATCCTACATACTGCAAATTACAGGCAATACATGTTGCTACGTATATAATGGATTTAGTGTTACAATTGATATACTGATGTATATTGTATGTCCTATTTGTTGTGCAAGATGTTACGGTATTTGAATTTACCATGTGTGTACATGTGATACATCTAGTATGACCGCATTTGCGATTACCTATATTCCTCAACCAGTCCCGGTCCTTTACACTTTCCTTTTGACTAGTAAATAGACTAGGTGAGACTCTGGTTCCAATAGTGGGGCCTCTCCTGGACACAATAGTAATACCCTCTGATAATAAGTCTCTTAATATTGGATCTGTTTCTAATACCGGAATATATCTGTTTATTATTTTCTTAATCTGTCCAAATTGAGTACTGTATGATGTCACGAAAAATGGTGGTCTATCCTTATTCGGATTTGTATTTTCATTTTTAATTGTGTTTTTGGCTAATTTACCTCCAGCCTTATATGAGTCCCTTCTATTTTGATACCTACTGGAATAGGATACTAGTTCCTCGCGCCCCCGTCCCTCTATTCTTATTTCTGCTTTTTTTAGTATTTTTTCGCTATAACCCCTCTGCTCAAATCTAGTATGAAGTTCCTCTGCTGCAATTTTAAATTGTTTCTCACTAGAGCAGTTACGTTTTATTCTACATAATTCGCCATAGGGAATATTATCCAGGACATGTCGTGGATGGCAAGAGGAGGCCAATAAAATAGAGTTAGAGGCTGTACCGACAGCCTAAAGGGTCAAAAACAAGGAGAGCTGGACGCAAACATAGAAGAAAGAAGATACCCCCTGCGCTCGCTACTGGTTCCGAGATAAATCCGGTAATGAACTTATCTGCATGCATCTTATCTGCTGACCAGATTACTGTACTTGGTAAAGGACTGAATTTTGTGCCGACAAGTAAGTTTGAACTTTTCAATACCATATTAGATGTTAATAAATTGGCAAGAGGACTCACTCTCAAAAGACATTTCCACAAGGGGGTTATGAGTCATGAGGAGGGGGAACCTTCAGGTATAGTTGTGGAAGGATCAGTAGCGAGCGATGGTGAGGTTAATGAAGTAAATGTTAATGTTACTAATTTCAAGGATCAAAATGTATTATTACAGCTTACTTGCTTGCAGAAAGAAAATGCAGTTGTTGATTATAGTCTGAATAAAAACTACAGCTCGGCCAACCCTGGTTTCTATACTGTTGCCTCCCGTTCGGAGGCGCTGGATAGATTCCAGGAGCTGGTCGAGCGGGACCTAGTGAAACTTAATGAACAGGTGTCTCATGATAATGCTTGTGATAATCTAAATAAAAATGAACGTATAGCATTGAAGGAAATATCTGAGAATAAATCTATCGTGATACGTAATGCCGATAAAGGTGGAAATATTATTGTTCTGGATTCAGGGTTATATAAACAACTCAATGAGGATATGTTATCAGACACATCAACTTACTGTAAATTAAAAAATGACCCTACTAAAACGTACCAAATGGAACTTAAGAAAATATTGGAAGAGGGTGTAGCCCTGGGGGCAATCAACAAAAAACTGGAGGAATATCTATTTGTAGAGAATCCAGTTACCCCAGTGTTCCACTCACTCCCCAAGGTGCACAAAGGTGTATTTCCACCTCCCCTTCGACCAATAGTTGCTGGCATTGGATCGCTGGGTGAGCGCCTTGGGGAGTGGGTGGATCACCATCTCCAACCCCTGACTAAAATCACCCCCACGTTTACACAAGATACTAAGCATGTGATTAATGTCTTAGAAAAAATTGTTTGGGATGAGCAGTTGTCATGGGCAACCTGTGATGTTATAGGCTTATATCCATGCATTCCCTGGTCTAAGGGCCTAGAGGCTCTGTCCGTCCATATGGAAAAATTCAGCACATACTCCCCTGGTCTGCGGGAATTTATCACCATCGCCACAGAGTTTTTGCTTAAACACAACTACTTTTTGTTTGATGGTGGTTTCTACCTGCAGACCAGGGGAGCATCAATGGGTGCCAAATATTCCCCTTCTTTTGCAAATATCTATATGTTTCATTGGGAGCAGCTCTTCATTTTCAGTGATAAAAACCCATATTATGATAATATACACTGGATCAGTCGTTATATAGACGATTTATTGATAATCTGGAGGGGTACGGAGACACTATTTTCGGAATTTGTTAGGTATATTGGGAACAACAATTTAAATTTGGGGTTTACCTCACATTTCGATAAAAATACAATTAATGTTTTGGACATCTCGTTGATTAGTGGGAGTGACGGTATAGAAATTCGCCCCTATAGAAAAGATACAGCCTCTAACTCTATTTTATTGGCCTCCTCTTGCCATCCACGACATGTCCTGGATAATATTCCCTATGGCGAATTATGTAGAATAAAACGTAACTGCTCTAGTGAGAAACAATTTAAAATTGCAGCAGAGGAACTTCATACTAGATTTGAGCAGAGGGGTTATAGCGAAAAAATACTAAAAAAAGCAGAAATAAGAATAGAGGGACGGGGGAGCGAGGAACTAGTATCCTATTCCAGTAGGTATCAAAATAGAAGGGACTCATATAAGGCTGGAGGGGTAAATTAGCCAAAAACACAATTAAAAATGAAAATACAAATCCGAATAAGGATAGACCACCATTTTTCGTGACATCATACAGTACTCAATTTGGACAGATTAAGAAAATAATAAACAGATATATTCCGGTATTAGAAACAGATCCAATATTAAGAGACTTATTATCAGAGGGTATTACTATTGTGTCCAGGAGAGGCCCCACTATTGGAACCAGAGTCTCACCTAGTCTATTTACTAGTCAAAAGGAAAGTGTAAAGGACCGGGACTGGTTGAGGAATATAGGTAATCGCAAACGCGGTCATACTAGATGTATCACATGTACACACATGGTAAATTCAAATACCGTAACATCTTGCACAACAAATAGGACATACAATATACATCAGTATATCAATTGTAACACTAAATCCATTATATACGTAGCAACATGTATTGCCTGTAATTTGCAGTATGTAGGATGCTCGGGTAATTCCTTAAAAGTGAGGTTTAGGAAACATATTACGGATGCTAAAAGTAGTTTAACAAGCATGTCTATGCTGTCACGTCACTTTAGGGAGTCCCATTCAGGGGACACCACCCATTTACGAGTATTGGGGGTAGAAAAAATCACCTTAGGACCTAGGGGAGGCGATCTTAGAAAGAAATTATACAATAGAGAGGCACATTGGATGTTCCTTTTGGGAACAAGATACCCGCAAGGGTTAAATAAAAGATTGGATTTAATGTTAACGTGTGCATAAATTGATTAAGAGAATATAGTTGATGTATACAATTTATTACTAATCTCGTATGTTTAGTTCCCGGTCCAATATGTACTCTTCGTTTCTTGTGAACATATAATAAACTTTGAATTGTCGCAAATTATAGGGGGTTGTTCACACGGTGAGATACACATTATGCGGTTATTGATCTATATATAAATATTTCGGATCTTGATGTGCAGGTTTAGTTCAAATTATTTATTTCGGTAAATATGTACTTCCGAATTAATATGAATATCGGTAGTATTTGATAAACTAGTTTTTAGACCATTCGAGATTGAAATTTAAATGTTAATCAAAATTTGAAACCGCATTGCCTGCATCCTTGTGTGAACCCTCTCCGAACGACCAAATGTGATCATGATTCCCAATGCCATGTTTTGTAACCAACTGTTTTTAATTAAGATTCATGTGGTCATGTGACCAAACTCATGTGTATTTTAACCCGCATTATTGAGTGTATGTCTATCTACGACTAAGCACCTGAGTGTGCGAAACGCGTCAGATTGTGTCCTGCCTTAAGCGTGTGAATAAAGCCATTGACAAGTTTTACCTGCATCTTCCCGAGTGCCGGACGTTTTTTCCTGTGTGATTTCTACTAAGCCGGGAGCGGTACCGGTGTCCGTAGCACGAGATAGTGCAGCAAACGCGAGAGTGGTGAGCAGCCTGACTCTATCTGCATATATATATATATATAAAACTCAATGGCACTCATGTACTAACAGAATCCCGACACTTTTTGTCGGGTTTTGCGCCAGAATTCTGTCTGCGCCAGAATTTGCGCGAGAATTTGCGCCAGAATCTGGCGCACAACCCAACAAAGTCAAAATCACACAGAGTGAAAAAAGTGAGAAGTGAAAAGAGTGAGCTTTGCTTCACAGAAAACCGACAGCTCAGAGCTGTCGGTAAATTCCTCAAAACGGAGTGAATCCTGCTACCCCCAGCATGGAACAGGGTCTGTTCCATGTTGGGGGTAGTAGTAGAGGGGCTGAGGGATTGATCGCACCGGGTCTCACTTCTGAGACCCGATCCGATCAGATGTAATTAAGCAGGGGAGCGGGCGGCATGTTCCAATCCCCTGTAATGTACAGTAAACTTTCATTTTTAAATTCCCCACCAGTCCACCAGGAGCCCTGAATGGCCGGGACCGAGGAGCCAATCAGGGCTCCTCGCAGGGTTTTAATATAGAAGCGCTGTGGTGGGCAAAGATGTTTAGAATTGCTGGGGGGGTATATATCTGGCCCCTCCAGCCTTTCTATATATCTTTCCCCCTGCTGCGCTATATCAAACTTAGTGCCCTCTGTGCTTGAATAAATGCCCCCCCAGCGCTATTATATATCGATACTGACCCCTGCTGCGCATATACTGACCCCCACTGCACATATTTATATATATACTGACCCCCCCCCCCAGCTGCGCATATTAATATTCATATTTTCTCCCTCCCCTGGCTGCCAATGAATGAAAACTCTATTAGCGGCGGAGCGGAAGCTGCATATCATGCTGTGTGGGTCACCGCTATGAATGACAAGTAAGCTATTAGGAGCAGCAGCGCAAGCCTCCCTGCACTGCTTTACTTGTCATTCATAGCGGTGAGCCGGCATTTGTATATGTATGATGTGAGGGTCAGCCATATATCCATATGTCTGACCCCCACAGCATGATATGCAGCTGCTGCCCACTATGAATGACAAACTCTTTGCAGCGTGAGCGGGCAGCAGCCTTCTGCTCCACCACTAATAGAGTTTTCATTCAGTGGCAGCAAGGGGAGGGAGAAAATATGAATATTAATATGCGCAGCTGGGGGGGGGTGAGTACATATATAAATATGCGCAGCGGGGGTCAGTATATGCGCAGGGGGGGTCAGTATAGATATATAATAGTGCTGGGGGGGGCAGTACATTTATTCAAGCACAGCGGGCACTAAGTTTGATATAGCGCAGCAGGGGGAAAGATATATAGAAACGCTGGAGGGGCCAGATATGTATCCCCCCCCCAGCGATTCTATACATCTTTGCCCACCACAGCGCTTCTATATTAAAACCCTGCAAGGAGCCCTGATTGGCTTCTCGGTCCCGGCCATTAAGGGCTCCTGGTGAGGAATTTAAAAATGAAAGTTTACTGTACATTGCACGGGATCGGAACATGCCGCCCGCTCCCCTGCTTAATAACATCTGATCGGATCAGGTCTCAGAAGTGAGACCCGGTGCGATCAATCCCTCAGCCCCTCTACTACTAGACCCTGTTCCATGATGGGCGTAGTAGTACAAGCACTAATGTAGTTAGAATTTGCTGAGACTTTTTTCTGTGGCACAGAATACATTTTGTGCGACAGAAAAAAAAACTGCGACAGAAAGAAAGGGAAATTGGGCGACAGATTAGTAAATAGCATCAGAAAAAAAGGAGTAAAGGACTTGCAAAAACACAAACCGACACTCCACTCTTAGTAAATGAGGGCCAATGTGTGTATGTTCCAGAATCACGTCCAAACGGCTAAAGATATTTACATGAAACTTGGCACACATGTTACTAATACGTCAACAAAAAACATAGTATAGGTGATTTAACCCTTAGTCATCCCCATTTGCCAAGGTTGGGTTTTTTATTTAAAGTCCCATACAAGTCTATGGGAAATATATGTTACTGCATAACTTCTAAATGGCTGGAGATATTTTGATAATACTTGGTCACATGTTACTTATATGTCCACTTAAAATATAGGAAAGCTAATGTAACCCTTAACTACCCCCGTTTGTGAGGGTTGGGGTTTTTGTTTAAAGTGCCATGCAAATCTGCGGGAAATGTATGTTTCCACATAGCTTCCGTACGACTGGAGATATTTCAATAATACCTGGTATACATATGACTTATATCTCAAATAAAATATATGATAGTTAAATTAACCCTTACCTACAGATGGGTTTTTGCTTCAAGTTCAATCAAACACGTGTGTAGGGCAAAAAAATGCTGGTCGCACGCCATATGTAATCATGAAAGTGAGTGAAAGATTAAATCATAACTCACGGTTTCTTTGGATCCAGAAGAAGGAAGCCGACAGCCTTCCGAAACGCGTCGATAGGTTTGTGGACCACAAAGGATACCGTAGTGACGTCACTCAGATCCAAATCACCTCCACCTGATTCACCTAACAGCGAGCGTGCAGGTAGGTTGAGACGCCACCGGCCGGGGCGCACTCCCACTGCCGTCAAACGCTCCCCTCAACTAACCGGATTACAATCAACGATTTCCCGGACAGAACTCCAACTCCATACCTGTTTATTAATCCAGGAATACCTCCATTGAGGGCCCGCAACAGTGCTGACCGCGCAACAGGTACCTGCGGGAGCTTTATCAGGTACGCCACTAAGCGATTTAATAGTAAATATCTACCTATAAAAATATTCCTATGCTTTGTGGACATTCCATTAGCTTACAATACTCTGTTGTGACTATATTATTATTATAAATTATACAGAGTTGAACTGTAGAAAGGGACTTCACTCGCATTTTTTTCAACCTCTGGAGTACCCTCAGGGAGAGCCCACAGCATCAAGCATTTTCCTCTACAATACCTATACGGAATCAGTAATACAGCTCTTGAACAGGTATTAATAAGAACGACTCTGTTGAAAGTATTCATCACTCTTCTCACCATAACCAGATTGTTTAACCCATTTTATACTATAGGAATATCACCCCTTCAGCTTACCACATCAGCCATTCAAACCACCATCGCTTGCACCAGCGCGACCGATCATTTAAAGGTAGACCACGTTTTATAGATAGATCTCAATTAAATCGACATGCATATCTTTATGTAATCCAGTCACTGTATTCTCATTTTTGGTCATCAGGTGAGCACTTCCTCACACCACTCACAGTTTCATCCATATCATCAGGATCTTTCCCTCCTCCTACAGCATCATCAGGTTAGTCCCTACCACCTAGCTTTAATAGATATGTGTCTGATACAGCGCTTGCCAATTCAATAATACTTTTTGTTATATCCATTATATATCGGTGTGCATTATCAGGAGAGCACATCTATTGGCCAAGCAGCAGTCCAGCCACTGATCACATCCAAATCCATTCAGCGCTAGTGAATTTTCCTAATAATTTACAAATCTGTTTAACTTTCTAGAGCCAGTTGATATATATATAAAACATTTTTTTCCTGGAATACCCCTTTAATGTTTCAAGTTCTGTAATCCAAAACGCTTCACGTTGAAGTAGGCGTCTTTGATTAAAATTTTCATTAGTGTGAACAGTGACCTGTTCCACAACTTGCCAACGTAACTCAGAAATGTGATGACCATATTGTTGAAAGGGCCGTGCAACCGTAGTCTCTCCATACTTATTAAATGTTACATCTATTTCTTGTTCATTTTTTTAATTTTTTAGGGCTTTTCTAATTGCAGCTTTATGTTCAATTAAACGTGTTTTAATATTTCTTGAAGTTTGTCCAATGTAGCATTTGCCACACGGACATTTTAATAAATAAATTATATTACTCGAGCTGCAGGTAAAAAAGCCTCTAATATTTATTTTATGTCCTTTTGTGGGATGATGAATTACATCTCCCTTGATGATACAATTTGTTCATTTTAAGCCCGGAAACGTGCCTTGTCTTCGAGATGCAAGAAATGTTTGTCTGTCTTTCTTTTTTACAGTAATGTCGCTTTTAATCAATTTATCACCTAGTGATTTGCCCCTTTTATGTACATACATAGGTAGTTGAGAAAATAATGCTCCATCATCGTATGATAGTGAGGAAATGCTGCTACAATTTGTAGAAAAATTAAATAATTTGCATGACATAATTCATTTTACTGTTAGCTATGATGCCACTACCATGCATTTTCTTGACGTTGAAGTAAAAAAAACTGAATTGAGTTTTGAAACTACATTGTTCACTAAGCCTACAGATAGAAACAATATTTTACATGCTAAAAGTTACCACTCTCCCACTGTATTTAAGGGATTACCCAGAAGTCAGTTCATCCGTGCACGTAGAATTACTAGCATGGATGAAGAATATGATAAAGTAGGCACCAAAATAAGGAAGACATTTTCGGATAGGGGTATAATGTAGCTAAAGAAACATCAGAAAAAAATAAGGTCAAACAAGTTACATATACACAGTTAAGAAACCGTACTAATAAAAAGAAGAAACAAACAAACAAAATACTATATATAAGTACCTATGATAAAAGATCTAACTTGATAAAAAAAAATAAAAATATTGGGGTTTGTTAAAAACAGACCAAAAATATGGAGCATTATTTTCTCAACTACCTATGTATGTACATAAAAGGGGCAAATCACTTGGTGATTGATTAAAAACGACATTACTGTAAAAAAGAAAGACAGACAAACATTTCTTGCATCTCGAAGACAAGGCACGTTTCCGTGCTTAAAATGTACAAATTGTAGTAATATCATCAAGGGAGATGTAATTCATCATCCCACAAAAGGACATAAAATAAATATTAGAGGCTTTTTTACCTGCAGCTCGAGTAATATAATTTATTTACTAAAATGTCCGTGTGGCAAATGCTACATTGTACAAACTTCAAGAAATAGTAAAACACATTTAATTGAACATAAAGTTGCAATTAGAAAAGCCCTAAAAAATGAAAAAAATGAACAACAAGAAATAGACGTAACATTTAATAAGTATGGAGAGACTACGGTTGCACGGCACTTTCAACAATATGGTCATCACATTTCTGAGTTAAGGTGGCAAGTTGTGGAACAGGTCACTGTTCACACTAATGAAAATTTGAATCGAAGACGCCTACTTCCATGTGAAGCATTTTGGATTACAGATCTTGAAACATTAATACCGAAAGGTTTGAATGAACAATGTAATTTTAATGTCTTTTTGTAAGTTCCACACTATATACTGCATGCTGTTTAATATAACTTTCAAAATTTAATGTGCAAGTAACAACTGTGTCTAGCTAGACTAATTACATGCAGGTGTGGAAGTCATACTTACCTGTTCATGCTCCCAGCAGTCAATGCGCATGAATAAGGGGGCATGCCCCTGAAACCTTGTGCCATGACTGATGGAACTACTGCTAATGCTGTTTAATTCTGCTGCTTAATATGCTGCTATTTAGTCTTTTCAAAACGATCTGAAGTGCAATATGAATAATATGAAAGAGGAAAAATAAATCCGGAAGAATTTTCCAAGGAAACCGTCAGTTATGATTTAATCTTTCACTCACTTTCATGATTACATATGACGTGCGACCAGCATTTGTTTGCCCTACACACGTGTTGGATTGAAGTTGCTGCAGGAGTATATATGGAGCTCTAAAGTGTAGCGGCTATCTTGTCATAAAGTAATTTATATTTGGAATTCCATTGTGCTGTAATAACTTTTTGCTTCAAGTCCCATGCAAGTATATAGGACTTCAGAACCTTACTCCACATGCTCCACTCTGCTTCTCCTGGTGAATGTGTCAATCCGGCTTGTAAGCCACACTTCATCTCACAAAGAAATGCCCACATTTTAAGCCTCACCACTTTTATTATCTACCCTTTTTGTGTATCGGTCTGGCTTACAAATCACGCCCAGTCCGACAAAGCCACGTCCCCTTCTATTTTCCTTAGGACAGGATATGAGGATGGGATATAAGGGCAGGATATGAAGACGGGATATGAGGTTGGGATATGAGGATGGGATATGAGGTCGAGATAGGAGGACGGGATATGAGGTCGAGATAGGAGGTCGGGATATGAGGACGGGATATGGGGATAGCATATGAGGATGGGATATGGAGATGGGCTATGAGGTCAAAATAGGAGGATAGGAGGTCAGGAAATGAGGTCGGGATAGGAAGTCGGGATAGGAGGTTGAGATATGAGGTTGGGATATGAGGACGGGTTACGAGGATGGGATAGGAGGTCGGGATGGGAGGTCAGGATATGAGGACGGGATAGGAGGTCGAGATAGGAGGTCGAGATAGGAGGTCGAGATATGAGGACAGGATAGGAGGACGGGATAGGAGGTCAGGATATGAGGTTGAGATATGATGACGGGATATAAGGATGGGATATGAGGTTGCAATATGAGGACAGGATATGACAAAAATATATGAGGACAGGATATGAAGTCAAAAGCTTTCTCCTTTGTTGATTTTCCTCCCCAACAAAGATTAGGAAGGAAAAACCGGGCAATGCCGGGTACTCAGCTAGTATATATCTATATATGTAAAACTCAATGGCCCTCATTTACTATTGCAAACCCTACATGTTATTTTGGGTTGTGCGCCAGACTCTGTCGCATTGCGCCAGAAATTCTGTCTGTGCCAGATTTTGAGCCAGAATTTGCAATAGAATTGAAAAAACCCCGACTTACTTTCCATTTTGCTAAGAAAACCCCAAAAAGGGGTGTGGCCATCGGGAAAATGGGATGTGGTCTCCGAAAAGGGGCGTGTTCCCGGCATTTTCACAAAAACCCAACATATTTGCTAAGGTTTCCACATAAAATGTGGTGGATTTGAACTGGGAAAAAGCAGACAGATCAGAACATGTGTAAAAAAAGCAAAATGTAGGCAAAGTGGAAAATGTAGAATGTAGAATGTAGAAACCTTAGCAAATACCGTGGAAAAAAAAACTTGTAGGGAATTAAAACCCACAAAGAAACCTATACTCTAATCTTAATAAGGGCCAATGTGTGTGTGTGTGTGTGTGTGTGTGTGTGCATGTGTGTATGTTCCAGCATCACGTCCAAACGACTAAAGATTTTATTATATTAGCATGAAACTTGGCACACATGTTACATGTCAACAACAAACATAGGGTAGGTGATTTAACCCTTACTCACCCCCATTCGCCAGGGTCAGGGTTTTTGTTTAAAGTCCCATACAAGTCTATGCGAAATATATGTTACTGCATAACTTCCAAATGGCTGGATATATTTTGATAATACTTGGTCACATGTTACTTATATGTCCACTTAAAATATAGGATAGTTGGTTTAACCCTTAACTACCCCCATTTGGGAGGGTCGGAGTTTTTGTTTAAAGTCTCATGCAAATCAATGAGAAATGTATGTTCCCACATAACTTCCATGCGGCTGGAGATATTTCAATACCTGATACAAATATTACTCATATGCCGAATAAAAAGATATACTAGTTAAATTAACCCTTACCTACACCCTTATATAAAAGATGGGTTTTGGTTTCTAGTCCCATGCAAGTATATGGGACTTCCAGTACCTTACTCCACAAGCTCCGCTCTGCATCACCTGGTGAATGTGTCAATCCGGCTTGCAAGCCAAACCCCATCTCACAAAAACACGCCCACATTTAAGCCCCAACCCTTTTATTATCTACCCTTTTTGTGCATCGGTCTGGCTTGCAAATCACGCTCAGTACCACAAAACCACATCCCCTTCTATTTTCAGCTTACAATATCTTCATCACAAATCAGTCCCACCTGAGGACAGGATATGAGTTCAGGATATAAGAACAGGATATGAGGACGGGATATGAGGTCGGAATTTGAGGTCGGGATATGAGGACAGCATATGAGGACAGGATATGAGCATGGGATATAAGGAGGGTATATGAGATCGGGATGTGATGATGGGATATGAGGTCGGGATATGAGGATGGGATATGAGGTCAAGATAAGAGGACGGGAAATTAGGTCGAGATATGAGGACGGAATATGAGGACGGGATAGGAGGTTTAGATAGGAGGACAGGATAGGAGGTCAGGATATGAGGATGGGATATGAGGTCGGAATAAGAGGATGGGATATGAGGAAGGGATATGAGGTTGGGATATGAGGATGGGATATGAGGTTGAGATATGAGGATGAGATATGGGGTTGAGATATGACAATAATATATGAAGATGGGATGTGAAGTCAAAAGCTTCCACCTTTGTTGATTTTTCCTCCCCAACAAGGATTAGGAAGGAAAAACCTGGAAATGCCGGGTACTCAGCTTGTTTAATAATAAAATTGCAAAGGGGGAGCAATTCATTATTAGGGAAGGGGCTTATTCACATCTTTAGATTGGAAACAATGAGCAATGAACAGCATTGATCAATGTTGTGGGTGCTCTATTGCTCCAGACTGCCAAGGCTTCTAGAAGCATTGGAGGGTTAATCGGATGGTGAGGAGGCAGGTAAGGGCCCTCCAGCTGTCTTTTCAGCTGATCCTGCCATTTTGCAGCGGGTGTCCCAATCAGCTCCACTGATGGTGGCATTTGTTAAGGGTACACGAAGGGTACACATACAGGGTGTCATTTGTTAAGGGGTTAAAACCATATTTAAAGGAGAATAGAAAAACAGCTAATTTCTTTCAAAAACAACTCCTCATCTGTCTCCAGGTTGGGTGCGGTTCTGCAGCTCAGTACCACTAAAGTGAATGGAGCCAAGTTGTAATACCGCACAAAACCTGGGGACAGATGTGGAGCTATTTTCTGAAGAAATTATCTGTTTTTCTATTCCTGGACATCCATCTACAATTAATCCACAACATTATAACCCAACCTAATTTTCATTTCTCTTTTTTGTAGGGTGTTTTTTTTTTTACAAGTGACTGCAGATCTACTTTGTTTGTAACTATAATATAAGTAAATTACTTGTATTATATTTGTAAATTAGTTCGATTAAATAAATCTTTATCCTTCCAGTCCTTATTAGCAGCTGTTTGCTACATAGGAAATTCTTTGATTTTTGAATTTCTTTTTTGTCTTGTCCACAGTGCTCTCTGCTGACACCTCTGTCAGTGACAGGAACTGTCCAGAGTAGCATAGGTTTGTTATGAGGATTTTCTCCTGATCTGGACAGTTCCTGATACGGGCATCAGGTGTCAGCAGGGAGCACTGTAGACAAGACAAAAAAGAAATTCAAAAAGAAAATAATTTCCTCTGTAGCATACAGCTGCTAAAAAGTACTGGAAGGATAAAGATTTTTTAATAGAAGTAATTTACAAATCTGTTTAACTTTCTGGCACCAGTTGATTTAAACAAAAATGCTTTCCACCGTAGTACCCTTTTAAATCCTGTGCAAAAGAGCAGTAAAGCAGTTGCCTATAACAACCAAGCTGGAATCAGGTTGCTATGGGCAACTGCTCCTCTTTTCCTTTGAGCAAGGTTTGATAAATCTACCCTTTAGTTTACTGTTCTGATAACATGTACATGTTATTCTCTTTTTATTTTATTTAATTTATTTTTTATTTGTTTTTGCTGAAGAAATGCTTTGTAAAGGTAGATAGATACATAGTTCAATAGTTAGTATGGTTGAAAATACACATATCCATCAAGTCCAACCAAGGAGGGGAAGGGAAGGGTATAGGTGAATAAAAGGGAGTAAGATGTGATTCTATGAATGCATCCATTAATGTTATTTTGTTTTAAGAATATATACAAAACTGTTTTGAAGCCCTCAACTGTTCCTGCTGTGGCCAGTTCCTGAGGAAGAATTTTCCATAAATTCACAGTTCTTATAGTAAAGAAGACTTTTTGCCTTTGAATGCTATCCTTTTTTTTACCTAGATGGAAAGAGTACCTCCTTGTCTTTTTGAGAGGGTTTTACCTGGAACAGTTTACCCCATCTGAAAACTAAACATATGCAATTATATCAATCTTTCCTCATAGTTGAAGGCATTTTTTTTATTTAGTTTTGCTTATGTGCTACATATTTATCATATTATCACATGGGGTTGATAAATTTGGAGCATATAAGCAAAAAAAAAAAAGTTGCAGCTGAGACTTTTGTGAGACTATAAAAATTTGCTCACATACGAGAGTTTTGTACGCCAGGTCAGCCCTGGAGTTTGCTTGCGTCTTTTTGTAAGGGGGTTTGCAAATTTTTTGTTGCCTACGTGTGACTTTTGCACATCATAAATACGTGACCACTGCAAAGCGAAAACTGATCTTTGCTTACGTAAGGTTGTTTGTAACTTTTTGCTTACCCACAAAAGTCACAGAAAGAAGTGCCTAGATGCACATTCAACTTTTTGTACACCCGAAGTAAGCAAAAAAAAAAAAAAAAAAAAGGCTCTAAGTACCTTGATAGATGTCCCCCTATATCCACAGCCAGCCCGATGTCAATGCTTCTGCCCACATCTTCATAAAATGAAATTAGTTTGGTTTAAATACTTCTATAGCTATAAACAAGTAGGGGGCAATACTACTGCTAAATGTACACCAGAAGTCTAGTAGTGTTGAATCACAGGATAAATAGCACAAGAGAAAAGACCTCTAAATAAACTTTTTCATGGTGGTGCATGGAGTAAAGAAAAACAGTTCAGACAATGTAGGTTAATGTAGAAAATAGAGATTCAACACTCACTGCAATAAATCTGTAGCTAAATCTGTAGCTTTGTTTTGTGTGATTAACAGACTTCTTACGGCCTACCAAGGAGACACAAGAAGTGTGTTAATCACACAAAACCACCGGTGTTGTTTCTGAGCTCTCCGTGAAGTCCGGCATCTCCTAGATCCTCTGCCCGGCTTTTCTTTCAAAAACAACTCCAAGTCTGTCTCCAGGATGGATGTGGTTTTACAACTTGGTTCCATTCACTTAAATGTAACTGAGTTGCAGAACCACACCCAACCTGGAGACGGGCAGGGAGCGGTTTTGAATAAAGTAGCTCTGTTTTTCTTTTCCTGGATAATCCATTTAAATACTTATCCTTAGTAAAACAATGCTACTTAATACTTATAATACTTTAAGTTATAGATAAAAAGATACATTTACCATTTGAAAATAATTTGTGTGTATCCAATAACTAGTAAAAAAAACATTTAATCTTTCAAAAAAAGGAGTTTAGGAGGGGATCGGAACCGTTTCCACATATTGTTTTCCTAATTATACTGTTTTTTGTAGATACGTCAAAGTGAAATTTATTAAGCAATCCAAAACAAGGTAACATTTTTGTCCAATGAGGACCTTCCCCAGACCGGATTGCTGCGGAGGCTGTGAATAGAAAACATAGAATGGCTCATAGCCGAGAGAAAGGCATATGGAAAGGCGGCCTGTAGTCGCTGGAGTGTCACACTCCAGCGACTACAGGCCACCTTTCCATATGCGATTCACACGGCTATGAGCAGTTCTAGGTTTTCCATTCACAGCCTCCGCAGCAATCCGGTCTGAGGAAGGTCCTCTTTGGACCGGAAAGTTAATAAATTTCAAATTGACGTATTTACAAAAAACACTGTACCAAGTCTTTATTATACTACATTATTGTATCAGGTGTCATGCATCAGTTGTGAAGCAGGCATCTGCTGTATCTTTGTTTACTAGATAAACATGATCCTCAACATAAAAAAATTATTTGGCGTTATTTTCCTTAGTATGAGTTTTAAAATGGCAATACCCCTTTGAATTTTAAGATAAATAAAAGAATGCATTACAATACATGTTACAATGCTAAAATGAGATTCATGTTCAACTGATCTAGAACAAGATGTCAAGTACATATTTCATAATAACACTTCTATACCCAGAATCAGCAATGACAGCATTTTAGATGATAGGAAATTAACATATATTGCTATAGTGAAAAAATCAATTATCCAATGGTCCGTATAGATTTAACAAACTGTGTAGTGAATCTGAACTCTTGGCCATGCACACAAAGGAGCAATTGTGCTCTATAGTTATAGAGCATGTGACATTTTATGAATTAGATCAACTCCTTGGATCTTTGGGATCTGAAACCATTAGCACAAAGATTAATTGAAAAGGGCCAAAGAGACTCTGTGTCTAATTGACTTTAAGAATTCCGTACTTACTAGAAAGAACACAAAGGTTGGCACATTAACCCTGCAATAAACAGTTATAATTAAAGAGGATAAAAATAAAATAAAAATAGATACAATTTAAATCTATTTTTTTTTTTTTTTTACTCAAATATATTAAATGAAATATATTCTGCCATAAGACACTTGGTGAATTAATCTGAAAACTTGATCATAACATCAACATCTAGAAATATGACAGTACTGAGTTTGTCATCTGGCAGAAATAATCTTGATGTGACAATGCATTTTCTGTGATATTCCAATGGACTGCAACTTACGTTTGTGTCAGACTTTCAACATGTTATGCATTCTTTTTAAATGACAAGAAACTAATCTGTATAAACTAGCTCACTGTGTAAACACCACGCATAAACTATCTTAATTAGTTATGGCACACGAATTATGCATCTTCAAAAAGTAAGCTTGAAAGTTAATCTCGGCTTCAAATGGAAATAAAATACACATTAACTAATAATTGACATGTAGGAGTATAGATTCAAAATAACAGAGCTGAATTAAATATCAGTGGACAAGAGCGGAATTTGTTGTTTGCAATATAAGATAAACAGTAGCAGATCCAATCCTTTTATGTGTCATTTCTCGACCCATTGATATTGAAGCATTTGAGGCCTTAACCCCTTAAGGACTGAGCCTTTTTTCACCTTAAGGACTGAGCCGTTTTTGCAATTCTGACCACTGTCAATTTATGCATTAATAACTCTGGGATTCTTTTACCGATTATTCTGATTCCGAAATAGTTTTTTTGTGACATATTCTACTTTAACACAGTGGTAAAATTGCATCATTACTTGCATCCTTTCTTGGTGAAAAATCCCAAAATGTCATGAAAATTTTGAACATTTAGCATTTGTCTAACTTTGAAACTCTCTGCTTGTAAGGAAAATGGATATTCCAAATAAATTATACATTAATTCACATAAACAATATGTCTACTTTAAATTTGCATCATAATGTTTACATGTTTTTACTTTTGGAAGACATCAGAGGGCTTCAGAGTTCAGCAGCAATTTTGCACAAAATTTTAAAAATCATAATTTTTCAGGGACCAGTTCAGTTTTGAGTGGTCTTCATATTAGAAATACCCCATAAATTACCCCATTATAAAAACTGCACCCCTCAAAGTATTCAAAATGACATTCAGAAAGTGTGTTAACCCTTTAGGTGTTTCATAGGAATAGCAGTAAGGTGAAGGAGAAAATTCAAAATATTCATTTTTTACACTCGCTTGTTCTTGTAGACCCAGTTTTTGATTTTTTTTTTCAATAGTAAATGTTTATTAGGTTTTCCAATAGGACAAACATATAAACAATCATGTAATGAGTAACTGGGGGGGGGGGGCCGAGGAACCTTTCCATTCGGCAGAATATTTTAACAACAGTAATAACATAGCAGTAATGTCAGAGGCAATTCAAAGGCATCACGTAATCCAATAAAGGTAGAAAAAGTAAATGACAGTACTGGCTGCATATCATGTATCCGGTAGTGGCGGTCGATTATGGGTCAGGGGTAGGTCCCACATTGCAGGCATCAAGACATAGAATGAGAGTAGAGTAGGGAGGGGGGGAAGGAGAAGGAGAGTAGAAGAGGAGAGAAGAGAGAATGAAGGAATCCACAGAAGGCTGGTAGGCTTACCTCATGGATCGAAGTCGGAACCGCAAGTCCCACCAAGGCGAGTTTGGATGTATGGGATGTAACAGCAGCATTAAGGGATGAGGTGAGGTGGGGTGTCGTCAGGTAACTAAACGTAGTCTCCCAAATTCAGGAGTTTACATATAAGATATCCACGGAGACCAGATAGCATGGAATTTCTCAGACTGTTTTTTTGAGTCTGAAATAAGTTCTTCCATGCGGCAGACATGAGAAACCTCCTGAAGCCAGGAAGGGGGGGGGGGGGGGGGGTCGTTGATAGTGTTGAGCAGCATAGGCCATATTCGAATTCGCGAATATTCGCGAATATATGGACGAATATTCGTCATATATTCGCGAATATTCGCATATTCGTAATATCCTCGTTTTATTTTCGCATGCGCGAAAAATCGCGTATGCGAAAATTTGCATAAAAATTAATATAAACGAAAATTCGCAAATGCAAAAATTAGCATATGCTAATGTTCGCATATGCGAAAATTCGCACGCCAGTTTCACACAGTACTATTAGAGCCTTCTTTCAACCAAACAAGCTAGAAGGAGAGAGGGATGATCACTGATGTGTACTGTGAAAAAAAAAAAAAAAACAATATTCGTAAGTACGAATATATAGTGCTATATTCGCGAATATTCGCGAATTCGCGAATATGCGATATTCGCGAATAAAATTCGCTTCGCGAATATTCGCGAGCAACACTAGTCGTTGATTTCCATAGACGGGGAATCACTGCTTTCGCTGCGATAAGTAGAAAGTGGACAAGTCGGGAGGAAGCTCCGAGTGGGGAATGCGACAGTATGGCTAGCAGGATTGACTTTGGACATCTGCTCAAGGACATAGAGGTTAATTGATTTATGGTGTCTACAATCTGTGACCAATAAAGATCCAATTTAGTGCATGTTAACCAGATATGAGTCATTGTTCCTATGTCACGGTTACATCGCCAACACACACTCGATGCAGTCGGGTACATGCGCGCCAGAAGAGCCGGTACTCTATACCATCTAGTTATAATCTTATAGTTAGTTTCTTGCGTTTTGCAAGAGGTGGATAGTTTATGGAAAGAAGAGAGAGCTCGTCTCCAGTCCTCATTTGACAAGGAGTGACCTATCTCCCTTTCCCAAGAAGACCGGAATGGGAGAGGTGTCGTTGTACACGCTGATAAAAGAATAGCATATACTACGCTAATCAGTTTTTGAAATTTTACAAGGGATAAAAGGAGAAAAAGCCCCCCAAAATTTGTAACCCAGTTTCTCTCAAGTAAGGAAATACCTCATGTGTGGATGACAAGTGCTCTGTGGGTGCACTACAAGGCTCAGAAGGGAAGGAGCAACAATGGGATTTTGGAGAGTACGTTTTTCTGAAATGGTTTTTGGGGGGCATGTCACATTTAGGAAGACCCTGTGGTGCCAGAACAGCAAAAAAACAACAACATGGCATACTATTTTGGAAACTACACCCCTCAAGGAACGTAACAAGGGGTTCAGTGAGCCTTAACACCCCACAGGTGTTTAACGACTTTTCATTCAAGTTGTGTAAATGAATTTTTTTTCACTAAAATGCTGGTTTTCCCCCAAATTTTCCATTTTTACAAGGTGTTATAGGAGAAAATGCCTCCCGAAATGTGTAACCCCATCGCTTCTGAGTATGGAAATACCCCATTTGTGGATGTCAAGTGCACTGCGGGCGCACTACAATGCTCAGAAGAGAAGAACTCACATTTTGCTTTTGGAAAGCAAATTTTGCTGAAATGGTTTTTGGGGGGCATGTTGCATTTAGGAAGCCCCTATGGTACCAGAACAGCAAACAAAACACACATGGCATACTATTTTGGAAACAACACCCCTCAAGGAACCGAACAAGGGGTACAGTGAGCCTTAAAGGGGTATTCCAGGCCAAAACTTTTTTTTTTTATATATCAACTGGCTCTGGAAAGTTAAACAGATTTGTAAATTACTTCTATAAAAAAATCTTAATCCTTACAATAGTTATTAGCTTCTGAAGTTGAGTTGTAGTTTTCTGTCTAACTGCTCTGTGATGACTCACGTCCCGGGAGCTGTGCAGTTCCTATGGGGATATTCTCCTATCATGCACAGCTCCCGGGACGTGACATCATCTTTGAGCAGTTAGACAGAAAACTTCAGAAGCTAATAACTATTGGAAGGATTAAGATTTTTTAATAGAAGTAATTTACAAATCTGTTTAACTTTCCGAAGCCAGTTGATATATAAAGAAAAGTTTTGGCCTGGAATACCCCTTTAATACCCCAGAGGTGTTTGACAAATTTACGCTAAAGTTGGACATGAAAATGAAAAATTTTATTTTTTTAACATAAATGCTGTTGTTAACCCAAATGTTTCATTTTCACAAGGGGTAATTAGAGAAAAGCCTCCCAAAATTTGTAACCCCATTTCTTCTGAGTATGGAAATACCCCATATGTGGATGTAAAGTGCTCTGCGGGCGATCTACAATGTTCAGAAGAGAAGGAGCGCCATTGAGCTTTTGGTGAGAGACTTTGGTTGGAATAGAAGTCGGGGGCCATGTGCTTTTACAAAGCCCCCCGTGGTGCCAGAACGGTGGACCCCCCCCCCACATGTGACCCCATTTTGGAAACTACACCCCTCACTAAATTTAATAAGGGGTGTAATGATCATTTACACCCCCACTGACGTTTGACAGATCTTTGGAACAGTGGGTTGTGCAAATGAAAAATTACATTTTTCATTTTCACAGACTACTGTTCCAAAAATCAGTGTAAAGGCTCACTGCGGTGCGGTGTAAAGGCTCACTGCAACCCCTTATTACATTACATGAGGGGTGTAGTTTCCAAAATGGGGTCACATGTGGGGGGTCTATTGTTCTGGCACTATGGGGGCTTTGTAAACACACATGTCCTTCAATTTCGGACACATTCTCTCTCCAAAATCCCAATGACGCTCAATCTCTTCTGAGCATTGTAGTACACCCGCAGAACACTTTACATCCACATATGGGGTATGTTTTTTCTTATTTTCCCTTGTGAAAATGAAAAAATTAGGGTAACACCAGCATTTTTTTCATTTTCACATCCAAATTTAATGGAAATTTGTCAAACACCTGTGGGGTGTTAAGTCTCACTATACCCCTTGTTTCATTCTGTGAGTGGAGTAGTTTCCAAAATGTGGTCACATGTGGGTATTTATTGTCTTGTGTTTATGTCAGAACCGCTGTAAAATCAGCCAGCCCTATGCAAATCACCAATTTAGACATCAAATGTACATAGTGTGCTCTCACTCCTGAGCCTTGTTATACTGTTTTTGAAAATTTAAAGTACAGTGGTCCCTCAACATATGATATTAATTGGTTCCAGGAGAACCATCATATGTTGAAACCATCATATGTCGAGTACATATGTCTATGTAAAAATGGTAATTGGTTCTGGGGCCTCGGAACCATTGTATGTTGAATACATATCTCTATGGGAAACTGCTAATTGGTTCTGGGATGACCATTATATGTGGAGTGTTTGGGGAGTGTTTAACAAACCAGGGTGCCTCCAGCTGTTGCACAACTACAACTCCCAGCATGCATGTACAGCCATTGACTGTCTGGGCATGCTGGGATTTATAGTTTTGAAACAGCTGGAGGCACACTGATAGGGAAACATTGATGTATTGTGTGTATATGTATTGTATGTGATGTGTGACATCGCATACAGTACTGTACAGTTCTTTAAATACTTTCAGGGGGGACATAATGCCCTCCATTACGATCCTGCCGACTACAGCTCTATAGGAAAGGAAGGGGAGGGCAGCCAGCAGCTCATTGTATGCCTGCAGCAAGATGCTGCAGGCTATTGGCTATGGCTGCACTGGGGGGGCGGGGCTTACACAGAGCTCACAGTGGAAGCCTGCGTGAGTTAGCAGGACAGCATGTGAGTAACAGGAGGCAGAATGGGACACACAGGGCACATTAAACAACTATCTGTCAGTTGCTTAAGTTGTCAGATAGCTGTTTGAGCGATGGCCCCGACACACAGCAGCATCATATGTCGATGCTGCCTTCAACATACGATGGGCTCTGAGAGGCCATCATATGTTGAAATGCTCATATGTCGGGGCCATCATAAGTCAGGGGGTCACTGTATAGGGAACATCAGCATGTTAGTGTAAAATGTTTTTTTTTTTACACTTACATGCTGGTGTAGACCCCAACATTACCCTTTCATAAGGGGAAAAAGGAGAAAAAGCCCCCCAAAATTTGTAACACAATTTCTCCCGAGTACGGCGATGCCCCATATGTGGCCCTAAACTGTTTCCTTGAAATATGACAGGGCTCCAAAGCGAGAGAGCGCCATGCGAATTTGAGGTCTAAATTGGGGGTTTGAATCCGACACAAAAATACCCTATGGCAGTGTTTCCCAAACAGTGTGTCTCCATCTGTTGCAAAACTCCCAGCATGCCTGGACAGCCAGTGGCTGTCCGGCAATACTGAGAGTTTTTGTTAATCAACAGCTGGAGGCTCTGTTTTGGAAACAGTGCCGTACAAGACGTTTTTTTTTTTTTTTTTTATTGGGGGGGGGCACTGTGTAGGGGTATATGTATATATAGTGTTTTACTTTTTATTTTGTGTAGTGTAGTGTAGTGTTTTTAGGGTACATTTAGGGTTTACAGTGAGTTTTAGCTGGAAGTTTGAGATGGGGCGTAAAATTTGCTGTTGACATTAGAGTTGTTTGCCTTCTTCTGAATTAATACAGTAGGGACACAGTAGGAATATAGGTTGAACTTGATGGACTCTGTTCTTTATTGAACCTTATAAACTATGTAACTATAATGAATGAACCCATTCTGTTCAACACGGATGTGGTCTCAACATCAACCTTATCCGTACCTTTTTGAAGACAGTACACTTGATTTGGATGTAATAAAGGTTTGTGAATAGCAACATGTGTAATTATAACATAAGGCACCCTATTAATTATAGTATACTTGATCTGGACATAATGGAGGTATGTGAATAACAACAAACACAGTCATAGCATAAGGTGCCCTATTGATGACAATATGTTTGATTTGAATGTAACTGAGATATTATCAACTATGCTTTCTACTGCTCCTATAATACACATAAGTGCTTGGTTGAATGCTTTTTAAGAATATAAGGAAGTTTGTGTTTTTACTCGCCAATAGGCTCCCAGAGGTTTGTTCCTTCTTATTGTTAGCTATGTAACCAGTCCCTATGCTGGGATTGCTCATCTCACATTGTAGGAATTTAAGGTCATTATATATCTATTCATTGATATACATATGGTGATCTTTAGTTTGGAACAAATATTCATTGCATGTATTATTGGATGGTTCCTCCTTATGGGAACAAAGGTATTACATGTAAGTACTGTCTGCCGGTTAGGTTGCCCCCACCCCCCTGATGTAGTGCCCTACATAATGGCAGTTGTGGACTGCTGTTAAAACAATATTTGTTTTTATAAATGTATAGCTTTTATGAGGATCTTTACATCATTGCATTATGGGATTGTTCAATTTGTGACTTTGCAACATGTTATTTAATCAGATTTCACTTAATGTTAATGAGGAATGTACTTACACTTTTTCAGCATCTGGTGGTTGTTTTCTTATGTTGGAGCAACACGTGACAACAGCTGTTGTTGTGTCCTTAGATGTAGCCATGGCAGGTCACATTCTGTATTAAGCTCTCATCTTGAGTGTATTTCAATGGTTAAATGTCCCGTGGTGTTTTATTTCACCATGACTTGCACACACAGGGTTGGCATAAAGGTGGCCTGGAGGAGCAGGTAGGATTTTATGCAGATAATATGTACCTTGGGGACCCAAGCTCTTCTCTTTGGACTGCATCAACATTAATTGAGCCATTTGATACATTTTCATTGTGGACAAACTTTAAACTGCACCACCCCTGCTGTCGCCCTCTACTACTAGGTCTGTGCTGTTGCCAATGCAACTACTCTACCACCACCCCTTCTTCTGCCACTCCCATATACAAACAACCATATGATCCCAAAAAAGACTTTTCATTAGTAAGAAAGAAAGAAAAACGATTGTGAAATCTCAAACCTCCATGTGCATATTAACACTGACAGGCAATTGCCACTAAAAAGAAAAAAAAAATGTAAATCTTTTTAATTCTAAAAAGTATACAAAATTAGCTAGTGCAGACTGCTAGTTACCATAGCTGTTACATTAACGTAGCCTTAAAAACAGCTCAAGAGTGCTTGGGTACACTCCTAGGTGACCTTAAAGTTTTATATGGAACTTTTTTTTAGCTCTTAAATATTGTTATACACAAGTGATAGGGTTATTACTCAGGTTTGGGTTCTGCCCAAACTAATTTGGTTTGAACCAAACTGTTCAAAAATGTGCTCTTTTCTAGTTGTGATGTTATAGCTGATGAGTAATGTAACTGGGGAAATACTATGCCTCTGGAAAGGGTAAGAAAAATTTGGAGGGTTTCATTTTGCATTTATTCAGTAGATCAAAACATCACATAATTGAAGCCAAAAAAAAAACTCTTAAATGATTTTAAATAAAGAAAATAAAGCTGCTAGTATGGCCCAGTCAATCACCTGACTTAAAGGGGTACTCCAGCCCTAATACATATTAGGATATTTAGGACTTTTGAATTTTTTTGCGCGTTTGTCATTCACCATGTTTTTTAACAATATATTTTTATAATTCGGATTTTTCTGCACACGGCGATACCACATATGTTTATTTTTATTTACAGAGTTTTTTTTATGGGAAAAGGGGGTGATTCAAACTTTTATTAGGGAAGGGGTTAAAGGATCTTTATTCTCCTTTTTTTGCAATGTTTTAGCTCCCATAGCATAACACTGCACACACTGGTCTTTTAGGAAACCATTGATCAATGATTCTGCCACTTGACTGCTCATGCCTGGATCTCAAGCACTGAGCAGCCATTCGTCGATCGGACAGCAAGGAGGAAGGTAGGGACCCTCCTGCTGTCCTACAGCTGTTTGTTGGGCTATCCCAAACAACCCACTGAGCTAACCGACATTGATTTACTTTCACTTTAGACGCGGCGTTCAACTTTGAACGCCGCGTCTAAAGGGTTAATAGCACGCGGCACTGCAGTCAGTGCCGCACGCTATTAGCCATGGGTCTCGGCTGTTGTTAGAGGCTGGGCCTGACACGCTGTGGCCCGGCGTTATAGAGTGGACAAAGGGAGTACAGGTACGCGCTCTGTCCCCAACAGGTTAAATAAATATCTATAAGCGTTTTCAATACTTTTTTCCTGTGTCATTTCCCATTATTACACACAGATACATTTCTGGGCTTATTACTTTTGGTTTATTTGTGTGTCTGGATTACTTGGATTGCTAACCACATCTGGTAAAAAAAAAATTATGTCAATTGTACCTTTGGAAATATATTTACTGAGAACAATGGTGATGTGTTCAATACTTATTTTACCTGCTGTATGCCAGAAAATCATCACTTTGTCATTACCTTATTTACTTCTATACAATCTCCCATCTATAGTGCCCAACAGTGGAATAGTGCCTGCCGATGATTACCTCCCTTTTGTAATTAGGTCCCATTCTGTTCTACTTCTTTAATTAGGCCTCCACACTATGTTTCCTTATGTAATAAGGCCCCATAATGTGCCCCATCTGTGATTAGGCCCCATAATGTGCCCTCAACTGTAGTTAGGCCCCACTCTATGCCGCCATCTGTAATTTGGACTCCATACCATGTCCTTATTTGTAAAAAGGCCTACATTCTGTGTCCCATCGGTAGTAAAATCTCCTCACCCTGTCTCTAGTTGTAGTTAGGACAGCAGCTAAGTTGTTAGCCTCATGTTGTCGAAACGTGAACAGACACTCTAAGGGTATGTTCATACAATGGAATTTCTGCGAAGGATTCCGCATAGAGATTCCGCAGCAGCGGTTCCCTGCCGTCGGGGGAATGTCCGCACAGAAATGTTAAGTACTGACATTCCCCCATGCGAACCTAGCCTTAAAGGAAATGAACTGGCTATAAAGCAATTCGGCAAGTTTGTAGCAATGATTGACCAGAGATCACCTTATATTAATTTGCAAGGCATGCAAGTGTAAATCAACTGTTTGCTTTTCTGAGTCCTGGTTGAGAAAAGAAGAGCAGAAGTGTAGATCAATATTTAAGTATTTATGCCCCAACCAAAAATCTAATGTCAGCAGATGCAATAAATAACTTAATTTATTGCGCTAAAGGGAAAGCTAAGCCTGTAGTTAGCTTTAGATTTTTAACACTCCCAGCAGAGAGGCTTACCATAAAGAATATAATTGATGAAATGTATCATAAAATTCCACTTTTGCCCATTACTTTAGACAGATTTAGCCTACATGACTGCAGACTATGATTCAGCTAATCACAGTGCTTATCTTCTATCCCTAGAACAAGAACAAAGCTCATAAAATGGCTGTTCAAATTATAAGAAAAACACAGATAACTAAGAATATTACACATAAGGGAAAAAGTTTATAATTATAATAACTGAAGACATACACAGAGCAAACAACCATCATCTAGAGTAAAATAGAAATCCATGCAATGTTGTTTTGGCTATTTACATGCACACTCAGATCCATCAAGTCCAACCCTTAATCTCATAGTAGAGGAGATTTATCAAAACCTCTGTAGAGGAAAAGTTGGCCAGTTGCCCATAGCAACCAATCAGCTTGCTTCTTCTATTTTTCAGATGCCTTTTCAAAATGAAAGAAGCAATCTGATTGGTTGCTATGGGCAACTGGCCAACTTTTCCTCTGCACAGGTTTTGATAAATCTCCCCCATAGTGTTGATCCAGAAGAACTTGTTTACTGAATCAACTTCACAACATTATGTGGCAGTTTCATAGTTAATGCTCCTACAGTAAGAGGATGTTCCTTTTCTTGTATTTGTACATTTTAATTGTGTCACCCCCAAAGCGTTTCTTTCTGCAAAGTTTGAATACATGTCTTGTAGCACAGTCCATTTACTGCCTTAATTACCTTGGTCACTCTTTACTGTACCCATTCCTGTTCAAACATATACTCAGGTCCCAAAATTGTGTACAATATTCCTTGTGTGGGTTGACTGGTAAATTCCATCCTAACATTCTTTATCCTAGAAACACTGCTGCTCCACCCAAGATACTTTTGATGTCTTCATCAAGAAAAGACACAAGTTCCAAACTTCAAACTTCAGGTGCATCAATATCAACCAAGACACAGTCTTCCAATTGGTCCCTGGGAACCTTCAGGGCATTTTTCGATTGTAACCATAACCCTTGTAGTAGCCTCTGTTATGCAAGTAAGTCACATCACATCTTTAAAACAAGTATTTAGGTAGTTGCTCTACCTAAAGAGGGCCCTGGCTATATGAAAAATGCCAAGACCCTAAAGTCAAGCTACAGCATGGTGGGCAAGATCATACAACTATTTCACAGGGAAGGTTACACTGAGAACAGGCCTGGCCATGGTCAACCAAAGAAGTTAAGTGCATATACTTAGCGTTATATTCAGAGGTTGTCTTTGGGAAATAGACATATGAGTGCTGCCAGAATTACTGCACAGGTTAAAGGACTGGGTGGGAAGGAAACCTTTCAGTACTCAGACCATACACAGCACACTGCATCAAATTGGTCTGCATGGCTGTTGTCCCAGAAGGAAGCCTATTCTAAAGATGAAGCAAAGAAAGTTCACAGTTTGCTGAGACTAAGGACATGGATTACTGAAATCTTAGCCTGTGGTCCGATGAGAACAAGATAAACTTATTTGGTTCCGATGATGTCAAGCGTGTGTGACAGCAAGCAGGTGAGGAGTATAAAGACAAGTGTGTCTTGTCTACAGTCAAGCATGGTGGTGGGTGTGTCATGGTTTGGGCCTGCATAAGGCTGCTGGTACTGGGGAGCTACAGTTCATTGCTACACTATTCCTATAGGATAAAGACTCAAACACAACTCTGAGATGACCACTGCTTACTAAAGAAACTGAGAGTAAAGGTAATGGACTGGCCAAGCATGTCTCTAGACCTAAACTATTGAGCATCTGTGGGGCCTCCTCTGATGGTCTTTTTGTGATACGGGTTGTCACAAAAATTACAAGATCAGAGATGACATTAATTGTAACTATAGGAATGTGGTATAAATCATTGAGTGTGTTTCTTAGATTTAAACCATGTGGGTTACACCACACGTAAGTTACAAATTTGTGCATTGAAACACCTCAATGATGTAACTAATAGTAACATTAGGAATAGATCTTCAGCATCTGCCCATTTCATAGACATAATTTTGGCAGTTCACGTTGGGCACTTGTGCCCCTGCGGATGTGAGTATCCGACGTGAACTTTTGTTCCATTATTAATCCTTGTTCATACACCTATCTATTTATTAGGCATAGGTATGCTGGGATGTTGGGTAGTGATTATATGTACACATATGTATATCCTTAACTAACTACACCAACAAAAGAAGATACCAGTATACTGATTTGAATACAAAAATAGTGAATAGTCTTTATTCAAGTGCATTATAAAATCATACATAAAATACAAGGTACTTGTTACGCCTAGCGCTCCGGGTCCCCGCTCCTCCCCGGAGCGCTTACGGCGTCTCTCTCTCCACAGCGCCCCGGTCGGTCCCGCTGACCGGGAGCGCTGCACTGTCTTGGCCGTCGGGGATGCGATTCGCACAGCGGGACGCGCCCGCTCGCGAATCGCATCCCAGGTCACTTACCCGTCCCGGTCCCCCGCTGTCATGTGCTGGCGCGCGCGGCTCCGCTCTCTAGGGCGCGCGCGCCAGCTCCCTGAGACTTAAAGGGCCAGTGCACCAATGATTGGTGCCTGGCCCAATTAGCTTAATTGGCTTCCACCTGCTCCCAGACTATATCTGATCTCTGCCCCTGCACTCCCCTGCCGGATCTTGTTGCCTTAGAGCCTAGTGAAAGCGTTACTGTGTTTGTCCATACTGTGTACTTGACCTCCTGCTATTGCCTTATTGACTACGATTCTTGCTGCCTGCCCCGACCTTCTGCTACGTCCGACCTTGCTTCTGTCTACTCCCTTGTACCGCGCCTATCTTCAGCAGTCAGAGAGGTTGAGCCGTTGCTAGTGGATACGACCTGGTCACTACCGCCGCAGCAAGACCATCCCGCTTTGCGGCGGGCTCTGGTGAACACCAGTAGTGACTTAGAACCGGTCCACTAGCACGGTCCACGCCAATCCCTCTCTGGCACAGAGGATCCACCTCCTGCCAGCCGATTCGTGACAGTACTATACAGATGAAAGCTACAGAAAGAGGTAGTGAGGGACGAAGCCCATACGCGAAACGCGCGTTGGGGTACAGGTAGTGATCTCCCTTACTGGTGTATGGCAGGTATTTGTTACTTTTTGCTGTTTTTCATGCTCTCCTCTTTTCTATTATATAATGCTGCTGATTCACCTCTGAACAGGGCTAGATGCTATATAATTTGTTACGTGCACTTTACTCATAGCCCGTTTGAGGATATATACCAGCTTTGTACACTCATTATATGTATGTTTCATTATTTAATTTTACTATCTATGGGCATGTTGCAATTTGACATCTGTGGACTGTATTCCTGCCGTCCGTACTGTTTACCATTGTGAATTTAGTATCACTACCTCTTTCTGTAGCTTTCATCTGTATAGTACCTTGTATTTTATGTATGATTTTATAATGCACTTGAATAAAGACTATTGACTATTTTTGGATTCAAATCAGTATACTGGTATCTTCTTTTGTTGGTGTAGTTAGTCTATGATAGGATCCAGTTTACGCAATTGCCTGTTAGCCAATTGTGTTTGTTCAGTGACAGTCATATGTATATCCTTGTTTAATTTCTTCCCCTTTTCTTGTCCCTATAGTATGGTCAGATGTAGGTTACAGTGCTACATTGTTATTTAATATTTTTATTTAATATGTATTACTGTAACATTTACTTCTTCTATGCTGTACTTGCCTGGTAAGTTTGTAACTCCCACCTCTCAATATTTGGGTATTTAAGTCAGCACTTGTTGAAGGAGAGACATCACTGATGAATAGCACGTATGCGCTGGAAATGCTTCTTTTGGTCACCTAGGTGGATGGTCACCTGTGGGTTTTTATCCGTCCGTCTTCAATAAAGCCGAGTTGAACCTTCTAAAGCTTCATATAGTACACTGGCTGGGTGCACAATCCGGGCGTGGGTCCTGGGTTTGAGGTGAGCCAGATTCTTATTTTGGGGTTACCAAGAAAGCTAGGGAAGCACAAGGTTTCTAACATCCACCAGCCCCGTGATGTCATCATGGAGGTGAAGAAGAGGACTCCAGTGGCAACCTGTGAAGCTCTGGTGCAAAAGAGACTTAAAATATTGCTAGAAAATAATGGTGGCCACTCAAAATATCTGCACTTTGAGTTCTATTTCAATATTTTCAACAAGGATTAGACATTTATGGCTGTGTGTTGAGTTATATTGAGAGGCATAATGAACATTATATTTTAATAGTTTGTACAATTCCGCCCAAAGTAATTCCAAATATGTTTATTATTTTAATATATTTTTTTTGGAGGGGGGTGGGAAAAGAAGGGTGATTTTATATTATTTATAAAACTTTTTATTTCTTAAATGCAATCATTCGATAGCTTTCACTGTAAATTTATGCTCTGCCTCCATAACAGGTAAATCTTTCCACAATTATATATATATATATATATATATATATATATATATGTATATATATATTTATATATATATATATATATATATATATATATATATATATATATATATTAATATATGTGGTGTCCCGGCACCGAATTTCATACTGTGCCTTGGTTATTAGTCCCCAAAGTCAGTGTCCCTAGGACTGTCGGGGTTCGCTTCCCTAATTAACCCCTAGTCACCCCTTAGTAACTTTATATTTATAAATATTATCTATGTAAATACATGTATATGGTGTTACTCACTTGTTGTAGCGTTGCAGGACCTGCGGGTCATGTGACACGGTTCAGAACTCTATGGTATGTTGAAGGACCTTGGGTGGTTCTTGAGTCACGTGTTATCCCATAATGCCGTGTAATGGTGAGTGACAGTTGTTTTTGACCAATCCAAAACGGCCCGCCCCTGCCCATATAAGGGAGCTGCGGCCATTATTAGCTCTCTTGTTCCTGTGCTGCAAAGCAAGCAGCATCTCTTGGGTTGCTGTCACTGAATGAGGTAGGACCTCCGCAACTTTCAAGTATGGTTACTAGGCCAAAGCCTTGCGGCCTCGGCCTTCACTACAGCGGTTATAGATATCTAATTCCCCGCTGCTCACCGCAAGATCACTGGACTAATTAACCCCTAAATCCAGTGGATCTATGCAACAGAATCCACCTAAAGCTACATTGAGCTTACCAGATCTCAACCAACTGTCAATCACTGCTCGAATACAAATAGACTTTGTTCATGGACTGTTATTGCTATTGTCTGCTTCAGAAAATCTTCAGTAAAAGTTCCTGCAAGTTTCAGTTGACAGTGGTTGTGGACAATCCATTTATTACGCATTCAACTATCGTTCTTGGGAAGGGTGGCTATAGGCCCAGCACCATCACAGTATTTAACCCTCACACTGGCGTCACGAGTGACAAGGGTTAACAGTGCCCTTTATTATTCAAGTAAAACAACACCCCAACTACCCTATACCCCCACCAAGGTACCACAAAGCCTTTTTGCCATCTGCCGAACAGGATTCGGGTGTGTGCCTGCTGCTGTTGCCACTAGTGAAATTGTACTCCCCCCCCCCCCCCCCAATATATCTGACTGTATTCATGGACTGTGGATTACATTCTAGTGTACGGGTCTGTGCGGACGGTGCTGTGTGGAGAAAGTGCTCATGTAAAGTAAGGGGGGAGGCGAAGAGTACAGCGGAGCTACAGTCCGCAGGTGAAAGAGTTAAAGCCAGCGCAGGGCCTTCCCGCTTGCGGGATTCAAAAGCCCCGCCCACCGAAGCTCTCAGGGCCGCGGCAGCCATTTTAGCGGAGTCTAGAGCCGGAGATCCGAAAAATGACATTGTTCAGCGCACGAAAAAGCGCAGAATGCAACAGCGGGTTGAAAGTGGTAAAGACCCAGAGCAATACAGGACTCTAAGATGCCAAATTACCAACGCACTCAAATTTCAACTCAATGCGATCACGTTTCAAGTCACCGCTCTCAAATTCGAAATCTATGCACTCCAGTTCCAGATTAGAGAACAACTGCTTACCACCTTGGGACCCAGGAATCCAAGATTGATTTAAAGGACTAGCACGCCAATACAAAGATGTCAGAACCAACAGCACCATTGTCACCACTTGAGCAACATGAGGGTGATGCCCCAGTGACTCCGCCAATGGGGTCTCCACCTCGAGTTAGAAGGGTGCTGCCGCCCTCGCCAACAGTGCCTACCCCGCAAAGACAGGGTCCACCCGAGACTCCAGCGGGGCCTTTGCCACGGGCAGAACAGGATCCATCTAGTCCACCTCCAGTTTCTCCCTACATGCTAGGAGCTCCTGTTGCTGCACCTGTCTTCTTGGAAAATCCTGTACTCCCCACCTATACCGGTGACCCTTTCACATTAAGAAACTTTAAAGAAAAGATCTACAGCCTCTTCGGGTTCTACGCCCTTCCTCCTCATCAACAAGTACAGTTGCTTCTGGGACAGCTCCAGGGACCTGCCTTATAGGAACTTAGCACCTGGCCTGCGACTGACAAAGCCACAGTGGGACAGATTTTCGAGGGACTCTCTCAAGTGTTTGAATCCCATTCCCCCTCTGAGGTACGCCTCAGACTATATGAGCGACGTCAGAAACCAGGTGAGACTCTCCGGGCGTACGCGGTAGCTTTGCAGAATGCATTAGAGGTGGTGCAGAAGCTTGATGGCATTACTCCCGATCAGGGTAATCGAGTACTGATGGACCGATTCATAGAGGGGGCACAGAATAAATGGCACAAGGCCCAACTTAGGATGCTAGCTGTGCAAAATCCCGACATGGCCTTCTCAGCTTTTAAGAGACTAGCGGTTAAAGTGATTGAATCAGGAGCCCAGGCAGAGGAAGTTAGTCTTCCCCACTGCAGAATCCCCGGGGACCTCGCCTCAGTCACCTGTCCTTTCCCAGACTGCCCTTGCGACACCTCCCCCTAGCCCTTGGACAGCCAATTTGCAAGACATTAAGCAGGACATTGAACAGTTAGCCAAGGCTTTCAAAGAAATGGCGGTTCGGCCCAATCCCCCTAGACCTGCAACACTCCCACCTAAGAAACCTGACCCCCGCCCTGCCAATCCATCTGATACCCCGCCTGTGAGGCCGCCTGGGAGTCAAAAACCTGTCTGTAGCTATTGCAACAAGAATGGACACTGGAGGAGCCAATGCTGGGCTTTAAACGTGCATCCCCTGGGGTCAAGGACCGCACCCCAGGAGTAGCTGATGAAGGTCCAGAACCAACCGGCACCAAGAAAGGACTGTCTATGTATGTTGCTCCTTGTCCTTATGTACAGGTGATAGTCGAGGGGATCCGGTTGCAAGCGTTAATAGATACTGGGACTCAGGTGTCCACTATTCCTCAGGGAGTTTTCTATAAATATCGGGGTCCAGAAAAGTTATGTGAGCCTAAGGAGGCAGAGTTTAGAGTGATTACAGGGAACGGGAAACCAGTAACCAGGCATGGCTACTGGGAGCCCACCGTGCAGGTGGGAGAGCATGTTTTAGAAGGGCAGGGTGTAATTGTCACCAGTGTTAGAGATGATGGGGCAGCTGACTTCATTTTAGGCATGAACATCATGAGGCATTGTTTTGATGACATTGTTAATTCATTGCATGCATCTCTCCCTCACATGTCACCTCTAGGCCGGCGAGCCGGGCAACACCACCTTAAGATACTCCAAGCAGAACAGAAGCTTGTGAATTATCAGGGAGAAATCTGTCGAGTCAGGATCCAAGACATCCGTGCTGTTGTCCTACAGCCCCAGGCAGAAACAGTTGTTTGGTGTCGTGCCCGTCCTGGGATGAAGAATCGGGATTATCAAGCACTCTTAGAGCCCATCATACTGGACAACTACAACTACAACTACAGCAGCTAGAAGTCTGGTGACAGTCCGAAACGGGAAAGTTCCGTTGAGACTAATTATCCTCTCTGAAGTGGCCGCACAGCTATCCAAGTATACCCCGGTGGATACGCTGCACCGTTTGGACGCAAAATATGTGGTCTCGAAGTTGTTCAACGAGGACCTGATCAGGAACCTGCAGAACCCTGGTGGGCCCAACTACAAATTGGGAACGAAGACACCCCCAAGGAACAGGTGGGAGGAGTCATCCAGGTAGCTAAACAATACCAAGAAGCTTTCAGCAAGTTCCTTACTGACTTTGGCTGGACCACGATGATCCAGCATCGGATCCTCACTGGGGACAGTCCCCCCATTAAAGAGAGGCATCGCCCAGTAGCACCTGGGATGTATCAGACCATAAAAAAAATGCTAGTCAAAATGAAGGAAGCTGAGGTTATCCAGGAGAGCCAGAGTCCTTGGGCGGCACCTTTGGTCCTTGTGAAGAAGAAGGATGGGACTATCCGTTTTTGTGTAGACTAGAGAAAACTGAATGGAATAAGCCACAAGGACGCCTACCCCCTTCCCTGTATTGAAGAATCTTTGATTGCTTTGTGATCCGCTGCCTACTTCTCTACATTGGACTTGAAAAGTGGATACTGGCAAGTACCGATGGCGGAGGAAGACAGCATTTGTGACCCCCATGGGACTCTTTGAGTTCAAAAGTATGCCCTTTGGACTGTGCAACGCACCTGCTACTTTCCAACGCTTAATGGAGCGATGTTTAGGGCATCTCAACTTCCAGAGTGTTCTCTTATACCTAGATGACGTCATTGTCTATTCCTAGACATATCAGGAACATCTGGACCACTTGAAAGAAGTCTTCCAAGTTCTTATTCAACATGGGCTCAAGGTCAAACCCTCCAAGTGTCATCTGTTGAAGCCGCAAGTACACTATTTGGGGCATGTATTCAGTGCCGAAGGTGTCCAGCCTGACCCAGATAAAGTGAGTGCCGTGAGGGATTGGCCTACCCCCAAGACGGTGCGAGACATCCAAAGTTTCTTGGGATTTGCTGGCTATTACCGGCGGTTCATCCCACATTTTGCTCAAATAGCCGGGCCCTTGACCGAGCTGCTAAGAGGCACTGCCAGGGAGAATTACAATGGAAGCTTACCGATGCAGTGGGCCGAAGATCAGGAAAACGCCTTCCGAGCTTTAAAGTACCTTCTCACGGCACCCCCTATCCTGGCGTATCCTGACTACAGCCTGCCTTTCCGACTGTATGCAGATGCCAGCTTCGAAGGTCTGGGCGCAGTCCTATCTCAGGTCCAGAGTGGCAAAGAGAGAGTAATCGCCTACGCCAGCCGACACCTCCGAGGCGCAGAACGGAATGACGCCAACTACAGCTCTTTCAAACTAGAGCTTCGGGCCTTAGTCTGGGCCATCACTGAGAAATTCCCAGACTATCTGGCCACTACTCCCTTCACGGTCTATACCGATAACAATCCCTTTGCCCATTTGAACACTGCTAAGTTGGGGGCTCTTGAACAATGCTGGGCCTCCCGGTTGGCCAATTATGATTTCAACATTGAGTACCGCAGTGGGAAAACCAAAGTTAATGCGGATGTTCTTTCTCGTATGGCCCCGGGTGAAGAACCCCCTGCCGAAGATCTGTGGGAAGATGTAGAGATGCCCCCCCCCCCCCCTTCTACCAAAGGTTCGTGAGCCAGAGTGCTCAAACTACCCTGGAGGGTGACGAGCCTAGACCTCTTAAAGTCCCTGAAGATTTATCTACATGGAAGATGCTTTAGGACGAGAGTCGGATCATCGGGGATCTCTTGGACTATTGTCTTCATAAGAAAATACCCACTCGGCTTCACAAGTCACACAGGGACTTTGAGCTAAAGCAGCTGTGGCGACAGAGGAATCGCCTGTTCCTGCACAAAGGGTTGCTCTATCGAAACTCATTGGACTCAGTCTCCGGAGACCGCCTGCATCAAATATTAGTCCCTCGAAGGGATGCAGCCATGGTCCTGAACGCGCACCACGACAAGTCAGGACATTTCGGGGTCCATAAGACTGAAGCCACGGTCCGAAGAAGGTTTTACTGGAAAGGGATGTGGGGAGACATTGAGAAGAGGTGCGCTGGATGCTCCGTGTGTAACATCATTAAGAATCCCCGGAGGGACGCCAGGGCCCCTTTACATCCCTTCCGCACAGAAAAGGCCTAACCAGATTGTTGCCCTGGATCACCTGAAACTGACCCCCATTCGGTCTGGCTACTGCTACGCCCTGACCATGGTGGACCATTATTCCAAGTGAGTGGTCGTTGTCCCTGTCAAGGACCTTACCGCCAAGACGGCTGCCCAACTCTTTTATAGTCACTGAATCCAACCTCTCGGGTGTCCCGAATCAGTCCTCACGGATCGAGGAACAGCCTTTGAAGCTCAGTTGTTCCAGGAACTTTGCCAGTTGCACTACTGCAGGAAATTTCGGACCACAGCCTAACATCCCCAGGGGAACGGTCTCTGTGAGAGGATCAAGTGTTCATCCACATGCTCAGAGCCGCCTCTGTATCAAAGCACGAAGAGTGGCCTCGGTTACTACCCGAGCTCTTGGAGATTTACAACAACACTGTTCATTGCTCTACGAGGTATACCCCCTTCTTCCTGATGATTTGCCGACTTGGCCAGTTGCTGAAGGATCGAGTCTTTGGGTTGCAAGCCCCTTTCAACAATTCCCCCCAAGTCTCTCAAGGTTGGGTCTCGGAGCATCAAAGGAGGATAGAAGAAGCCAGAGACATTGTCGAGAAGAAAATGGGTGAGGTCCATGGCCGCCAGCAGAAGGATTATAATTGGCATGCCTCAGCTCAGCCCTTGCAGCTTGTAGATAAAGTGTGGCTCTGAAAATTTCCCAGGACCCATAAGTTAGACTCTCTGTGGGAAACGGAACCTTATGCTATTACTGCAATACCCTATCCCGAAATGGACGTGTATGAGGTACAAAAGGAAGGGTTTGAGTCCCAAGTGGTCCACAGAAATAGAATAAAAGCGTGCCTCAAAGAAGGTTTGGCCGGACCACCTCCTCCTACTCCTCCTCCAGCAAGGCCAGTGAGAGAATATATGCCTGGAGAAGGGATTCATCCTACCATGGACATTCCTTTGTTCTCCCCTCATCAGCCTGCCATGTATTTGGGTGTGCCATATCCAGCTCTACCCAGTCAACCGCCATTGGTTGCTCCCCCCAGGCAGCTGCCAATAGCCGCTCCACCCAGCCAGCTACCAATAGCTGCTCCAGCCAGTCAGCCATCATTCGTTGCTACACCCAGCACGAGTCCTGCTCCTGTGGCTGCTCTCAGTCCTGCTGCACTTTCTCCACCTGACTTCAGAGAATCTCCCAGTCGAACCGAAGATGTTACTACTGTGTCCAGCCCTCAAGCTGGTCCCTTGGGGACTGAAGTGTCTGCAGAATCGTTATGTGAAGAGACTAATGAATGTTCTGAGGTGGTATTGCAACGGTCTCAAAGGACTACTCAGGGAAAACTAACCTTAAGATACCAAGACTAATTACTAAGCAGTACTTGCACACATAGTACCTCAAATTGCTCACTTAAATGTACTACCTCAGTCTTCTTCAGTACATACACAAAAGAAAAATATGTCTCACACTCAAGTAACACTTTAGGAATTGTAGCCTATTGATATCTAATTCCTGCCACTGTTAGGTACACTCATCTTCTCTCTTCTCTTTATTACGTGTGTGAGATGCTCTACCTGTCCAGTAGGTGCTCTTGCAAGCTTAAAATTAAACATGTATTTCTAAAGGTAACCTAGATAAGGTTATACTGTTGTGTTCTAGGGGTAAGTAGCATGTAGCCGATAGACCCTAGAAGCTAAACTTATCAGTAGATAGCCTCAGGCAAGCCAATATACCCTTTTGTGTACTAACAGGTGACTCATCGTGGCAAAACAAAAGAAAATGTGGGGAGATTTCAAAAATGTTTATTCAGCTTGAAACTAAAGGTATAAAGAGCTGTTCTAAAGTCTAGTTATCCTCACAAATGTATAGAGAGCTATAAAAATGTCTAAGGAGTGTAACGCCGAGCGCTCCAGGTCCCGGTGCTTTACCGGAGTGCTTGCGGCGTCCTCCCTCTAACAGCGCTCCAGTCACTGCTCCTGACCGAGAGCGCTGTTCCCCTGTCAGCGGCGGGGATGCGATCCGCGAGCGCGGGACGTCCCCGCTCACGGATTACATCCCAAGTCACTCACCGTCCTCCCGCTGCTGCTTCCTCCCGACACGCGCAGCCCCGCTCCTTAGGGCGCGCGCGCCAACTTGCTTAGATTTAAAGGGCCAGTGCACCATTCATTGGTGCCTGGCCCAATCAGCTCTGCCGAGAAGGCTCTTCTGAATCTCGTCCAAGGGAGCTATTCAGTGGGCGAAGACGCCATCCAGTTCTGCACCCTCGCCTCTGAGCTAGCTTGGAACAATGAGGCCCTCTGCGCGACCTTCAAGAAAGGTTTATCCAGCCACATCATAGATGTTCTGGCTGCACGAGAAATTCCCGCTACCTTGCCTGAACTTATCCAGTTGGCCACCCGCATAGATATGCATTTCTCGGAAAGACACCAGTAGCTCCGCGAAGAAAAGGATCTTGTTCGCAGCAGACGATTTTCTCGCTTGGCACCTCTCTTCCAGAGTCCTTTGTAACCTACTCCTGTGCCTCCCACCGAGGAGGCTATGCAAGTGGATCGGTCTCACCTGACCCAAGAAGAGAGGACTCACCGCAGAAATGAAAATTTGTGCCTGTACTGCGCTAGTACTGAACATTTCCTTAAGGACTGTCCTATTCGCCCTCCGCGTCAGGGAAATGCACGCACCTAGTTAACATGGGAGAGGCATTCCTAAGTGTGAATTCATCCTCTCCCCACCTGACTATTCCAGTGCAGATTTCTCCATCCGCTAGTTCCTCCTTCTCTGCGGTGGCCTTCCTGGACTCTGGTTCTACAGGAAACTTTATTGAAGCCTCATTTATCAACAGATTCAACATTCCTGTTACCCTTCTCATCAAACCCTTCTTCATTTCTTCTGTAAACGGAGAAAATCTGGACTGCACCGTGTGTTACCACACTGAACCTTTGCTTATGACCGTTGGTGTTCTCCATCAAGAAAAAATAGAATTTTTTTTTTGCCTAACTTACCTCTGACATCCTTCTTGGCCTGCCCTGGCTCCAGCGTCACACTCCTACCCTCGACTGGACCACTGGGGACATTAAATCCTGGGGATCTTCCTGCCACAAACAATGCCTCAAGTCTGTACCAACCAGCCAAGTCCCCATCGCTACTCCATTGCCTGGCCTTCCAAAGGTCTATCAAGACTTTTCTAACGTCTTCTGTAAAAAGCAGGCAGAGGTCTTACCACCACATAGACCCTACGACTGCCCTATTGACTTACTCCCTGGTACCACACCGCCCTGTGGCAGAATTTATCCTCTCTCCACTCCAGAAACTAAGGCCATGACTGAATACATACGTGAGAATCTAAAGAAAGGGTTTCATCAGGAAGTCTTCTTCTCCAGCCGGAGCGGGGTTCTTCTTTGTTGTCAAGAAGGACGGTTCGCTACGCCCCTGCATAGACTATCGTGGCCTCAATAAAATCACAGTAAAAAAATGCTACCCTCTGCCTTTCATCTTGGAACTCTTTGACCGTCTGTGTGGAGCAAAAATTTTCACTAAACTCGACGCTTATAACCTCATCAGAATCCGAGAAGGAGATGAGTGGAAAACCGCTTTTAACACCAGAGATGGCCACTTCCAGTATCTCGTCATGCCATTTGGACTTTGCAACGCCCCTGCAGTATTTCAAGATTTTGTCAATGAAATTTTTCGGGACTTACTGTTTATCTGCGTTGTTGTCTATTTAGACGACATCCTAATTTTTTCCTCCAATCTAGAGGAACACCGGCTCCATGTCCGTCAAGTGCTCCAGCGCCTTCGTGTAAATCACCTTTACGCCAAATTTGAAAAATGCCTTTTTGAATGCAGCTGTCTTCCTTTCCTGGGATACCTGGTCTCTGGATAAGGTCTTCAAATGGATCCTGACAAGTTCTCCGCGGTCTTGGATTGGCCACGCCCCTCTGGACTCCATGCTATCCAGCGCTTCCTCGGATTCGCCAACTACTATCGTCAGTTTATTCCCCACTTCTCCACCATGGCCTCCCCAAGCGGATGAAGCTTTTACTCGCCTTAAGGCCACCTTCGCCTCTGCACCAGTCTTGTCCAGGCCAGATCCTCTGAATCCTTTCTTCCTTGAGGTTGACGCCTCCTCAGTGGGAGCTGGAGCTGTCCTTCTCCAAAAAACCGCTAAGGGAAAAAACGTCACTTGCGGTTTCTTCTCCAAAACTTTTTCTCCTCCTGAGAAAAACTATTCTATAGGAGACTGTGAACTGATGGCCATCAAGTTGGCACTTGAGGAATGGAGACACCTCCCGGAGGGATCCCTTCAACCCATCACCATTTTCAGTGACCATAAAAACCTGTCTTATCTCCAATCCGCCCAGTGATTAAATCCTCGCCAGGCCAGATGCTCGTTGTTTTTTGCCCGCTTCAATTTTCAAATCCATTTTCATCCTGCAGACAAGAATGTCAGGGCTGATGCTTTATCACGTTCCACCGATGCCTCAGAAGCCGAGACTCTTCCTCAGCACATCATACCTCCTGAGTGTCTGATCTCTTCTGCTTCTCTGGTGCCAATTCCTCCAGGAAAAACGTATGTTCCTCCACGTCTTAACCTCCGGACTCTCAAATAGGGCCATTCCTCCCATCTGGCTGGTCACACTGGAATTAAAAAATCTATACTGTTGATTGCCAGACACTATTGGTGGTCCTCCGTAGAAAAAGATGTGACCGATTTCGTATGAGCCTGTACAGTGTGTGCACGTGACAAGACTCCACGCCAGAAGCCTGCAGGTCTTCCCCTTCCTCTGCCTGTGCCTGAACAGCTTTGGTCCCACATAGCCATGGACTTCATCACTTACCTTCCTTTATCTCATGGCAACACTGTCATTTGGGTGGTCGTCGATCGTTTTTCCAAAATTGCTCAATTTGTCCCGCTTCCTGGCCTTCTTTCTGCGCTACAGTTGGTGAAACAATTTTTTCTGCAGATTTTAGTCTTCACGGGCTTCCCACGCATATCGTCTCGGATAGAGGCGTTCAATTTACTGGAAGATTGTTGTATCAGCTCCGTCCCTCTCCTCTGGTTCCCGTGCTCGGACTAGTGGGTGGCATCCCCATCTGTAGATAATCAGCAAAATGAAGAAATGTCCAGCACCAGGAAGGCAGGTAAAACTTTTCTTTATTGTGGCATCAATAAAAGTAGGGTATACAGAACAAGTAGCCTATGCGTTTCGGGCTGTAGTGCCCTTAATCATGGCATAAAAACTTGTAGCAAAGATACAAAGAAAAACTGTGGCTTCATATAAGGAAAAATATAAATATAAATTATAACTAATATGTTAGAATAAGATCTTGCCTTAAATTCAAACCACTTGGTTCTCTACTTTCTAACAGAAACATCCAAAAGGATTCCCTGTTTAGGAGTATATATTCGTACGGATTTTCTCTATACCTTGCACTTGTAGAGTGCTAGTGTCACCGGCATAAATGTCCCTAAAATGTTTAGAAATGGCAGATATATTGGTGGATGAAATTCATTGAATTTTTGGAATCTGAAATATGTCTACGGATTCTAACTTTCAGACTATTTGAGGTGCAACCTACATATTGTTTGTAGCCAAATATATCAAATATTGGGAATTACAATTCATATAGTCCCGAATTTGAAAGCACTTTCCGTTAGCATAAGATTGAAATTGCTTTGTAACTTGCATGTAGTTGCATGTGGTACAAATGTTATGTCCACATTTCCAATTTCCAGCATGTTGTAACCATGTAGTTCCAGTAGATGGCCTATCTCTGGATCTGTTACTATACATGCTGGGAGAAAGAATAGACCCCAATAACGGTCCCTTTCTAGAAGCCATTTTAAATTTATCACAAAACAGGTTACCAATAATAGGATCCTGTTGTAATACAGGTAAATATTTTCTCATAATATTGCTTATCTTATGACATTGTTCACTGTATTGAGTGACAAAAAATGGGGGATTTTTATTTTCTGTTGTTTGTTTGATTCTTTTTGTATTTCTGGTGCTACATTGTGTAATGAGATCCTTCCTATCAAGTTTTTTGGCTCTTTCTCTGGCATCATTCAATACATTTGGTGCATATCCTCTATTACTTAACCTATCAAAAAGTGAGTCAGATTCTCTACAAAACGTACTGTCCTCAGTACAATACCGTCTCAGTCTGTACCACTCCCCGTAGGGAATGTTTTTCAGGACATGTTGTGGATGACAAGATGATGCCTGCAATATGGAGTTAAGGCATTTTTGTTATTGTATTTTACAAAATTTTCAAAATCAATTTGAGTGCCCCTCCAAACGAATATCAGGTCATCAATAAATCAACCCATCCATTTGATGTGAGTTTGGAATCGATTGCTGTCCGCAAATATAACATTTTCCTCCCATTGGCTCATGTATATGTTTGTGAACGAAGGGGAGTATTTAGCTCCCATAGATGCTCCCATGGTTTGAAGGAAATATTGGGCATTAAACATAAAAAAAAAATTTTTTTACAGAAATTCTGTGGCCATTAAAATAAATTCCTTCAAACCAGGGGAGTATGTACTATGCAATTCCATATGTTTGGCCAATGCCAAAAGTCCTTCCGTCCAAGGGATGGAAGGATAGAGGGATGTAACATCACATGTAGCCCAGGAGAAGGAAGGTTCCCAAGTAAGATGTTCCATAACATTGAGTACATGTGTGGTGTCCTTAAGAAATGTGGGTTTCACTCTTGTAAGAGGCTGAAGATAGCTGTCAAGCCAGTCCCCCAGTCTCTCTCCCAAGGATCCAATACCAGCCACGATAGGGCGGAGGGGAGGTGGAAAAAACCCTTTATGGACCTTGGGGAGAGCGTCCATCTGAATCCATATTATATTATTATAATTATTATCCATATTATTATATATATTTATATATATATATATATATATATATATATATATATATATATGTAATATTCTACGTTAATACATAGATTATTATGCTTAAAGGGTAGCTCCCAGCATCCTATTTTTTTTTTTTTTTGCTAGCCCGTTCACTACTCCCACCCAACCCCCCCCCCCCTCCCCGCCCGGCACCGCCACGCATACCCCGTTCCCTCATTACACTTGCAGTTACTGCAGAGTCCGGCAACGGCAACGAGGCGGCGGCGATGTGCGGGAGGAGTGGCCTCCCAGCCAGTGGCCGGGGAGCCAATGCGCTCGCTCCCGCCTGTCTGATTGACAGGCAGGGAGCGAGTGCAGCCTAACTGAAAAAGGACTGATTGCCACTCCAAAATCAGTCCTTTTTCAGTGGCCTTTTTTTAAATGTAAATTAAACCTTTTTAATGAAAAGAAAAATAATAAAAGTATACTAGCGATACGTTGTAGTACATAAGTACTACAACATATCAAAAAATAAAGTTGGTGACAGTGCCCATTTAAGGACACAGCTTGTTTTTACCTAAATAACTAGGCCCAATTTTTCAAATCTGGCATGGGTCTCTTTAAGTAGTAATCATTTGGAAAAGCTTTTACTGGCCAACGCAATTCAAAAATAGTTTTTTTTTTTTCATGACATATTGTACTCTATATTAGTGGCAAATTTTTGTTGATATGTGCAACTTTTTTTGTAAAAATATTGCAAATAATTGTAAAATGTCTATCTTTTTTTTAATAATTTTTTATTGCATTTACTGTGTGGTAAAAATTATGCTATCTTTATTTTTATATTATTTTTCCTTTTCACAACACAATCCTTTTATTCTCTTTTTTGTGTTGTCATGTTCTGACAGCCATAAGTTTAGTTTTTTTATTTTTTTTCCAACCACATTGTGTTAGGGCTTTTTTTTTTGTGGAACAAGCTGTAATTTTTTATTTTATTTTTTTACTTTTCTAGGTACAATTTTTACATAGTACAATTTTGATAATTTTTATTCCACATTTTGGATCAAAAAGTGCAATTCTTGCACTTTTTTTATGCTGTTCATTTTGTAGGATAAATAACATTATTGCTTTATTGTACAAGTCATAACAAATATAGCAATATCTATTTTGTGTCAGTTTTCTTTTTTGTGATAACACAAGACTTTATTGGGAAAGGGAAATTTTTTTTACACTATATTTTTTATTGATAAACCTTTTATTTGTATATCATTTTTTTTACTTTTACCTGTTATACTATGCTTCAGTATTGCACTAGCTCTCAGCCTGTGAGATCTAGCCTATGGCTGGACTTCACACCCTGCTGTATTTGGTAGACAGGAGGCTATGAACTGACCTCCTGTTGCCATGGCAATCATTAAAACTCCATAATTATCCTATTGCATTCATCCTATTGCATATGTCCTATTGTGCAAACCTGTCAGAAGATAGGATGTATACATAATACAGTGGGGAAGGGTTAAAGAGGTATTTCCCTAGAAAACATTTTTTTTTTTTTATCAACTGGTGCCAGAAAGCTTAACAAATGTGTAAATTACTTCTAATGAAAAATCTTAATCCTTTCAGGACTTTCCAGCTGCTGTTATGATCCACAGGAAGTTCTTTTCTTTTTGAATTTCTTTTCTGCCTTACCACAGTGCTCTCTGTTGACAACTCTGTCCCTTTTAGGAACTGTCCAGAGTAGCAGAGCATGGCTGTCTCTCTGATGTGCTAATGCACTGAAGTCAGGACTCCGCTAATCCAGCGGCACAAACAACAACCGCTGAGGAATTGAGAGAAGAGGACATGGTACCTGGAGACTCCTACTTCAAAGATTACCCACAGCAAGACCAAAAAAACAAGCCCCTTAAAATTACTAACTTCTATTTGGCCTCTTGTATGAAATATTTATAGAAATATTAGTTAATTGTTTCTTATAGAACAATATGTTGGCTTTTCTTTTTCTCCTCCCTCCTAACTTATTTTTCTCTTTTCGGTAGATAGCATGCCGCATTAGCCTCTAAAATGTAAGATGGAAGAGTTCCATTTTTTCCCCTCATGGGCATGTATGGGACGTCCATTGTTTTTCTTTTGTAAGGTATTTTTGTTTAAAGTAGTTTATCTGTGTAATGATGCTGGAAATGTAACATTTAGGACTGTAATTTTGATGTCAGTATTTTCTTCCTCCCCTTAGTTAAACATTGAAATTATTAAAAAGAGACAACCAGAGAGCCCATGTACTAGTGAGACTCCTGAAGCAACAACAGGTATGAATAGGTACCTTGCGAGAAGTTATGACTCTAAAGTTGGTGTCACTAAATTGTAAGGGATTAAACTCCCCTTACAAGAGGAACAAAGTCTGGCAGGAGGCAGAAATCCTCAAGGCAGATATTTTCTGCCAGCAGGAAATGCATTTGAGGCCTCAAGACCCACATAAATTGCACCATAGAATGTTCCCCCACATATACCAATCTACAGCACCAGGAAAGAAAGGGAGGGGGGGGGTAGCCTTGTTAATTAATAAAAAAGGGAAAGTAACTAATCCTAACTAATCCTGTAGTGGATTTGGACAAAGGGGATAAATATATAATACTAAAATGTAATCTTGGTGATAGGCCGTATGTGATTATTGGCATATACACGCCTAACACTAAGCAAGATACATTTTTGAGAAGGGTCCTGGCGAAGTCAGGGTTTACAGGAAAAGATTGGGTGGTCGTAATGGGGGATTTTAAACATCCAATATGGCCATCAGTAGACTCCACCTCCAAGAATGCTGCCACTGAACCCACTCCTATATGCTGTACAATTGCTCACCATTCATTATACCCCCATAAGATCTACACCCGTATATATTACTTTTTGGTCTCTAAATTCCTCTTAGATGCAGCAATTTCCTCTGAGATTAAAAAATTTCTTGGTCGGACCACGCCCCAATAGTTTTAACACTAACATATACTTTAACGAATCCAAGACAGCACCTATGGTGAGCAAATTCATACATACTCCAAAAGCACGACCTGAAGAGTGATTTGTCCTTGGAAGTCTCATCTTTTCTGAGATTAATAAAGGTTCAGTAGCTTCACCAACCACTATGTGGTGAGCATTTAAAGCTACTATACGGGGGCATATCATATGTCAGGTGGCTTATTATTATCATTATAATAAACTGAATTTAAACAAAAGGTTAAAAATAATGACCAAACTTGCTGAACTACATAGACAAAACAAAAAGAAGTATGACTTAAAAATTGCACCCTGCATTAGCACGATAACAGCAGGATTGCACACAATAGATCTGCTTTGACCAAGTTTGACTTGGCCCAAAAAAAAAGAAATTGGAGCATTATTTCCTTGCAAACAAGCCTGGTATTCACTTAGCCAACCAAATTAAAAAAAAGGTCCATCCAGGATAAGATTTCATATCTAGATCTACCTTCAGGAGTAATAGCCCAAGACCAATTGGGTATAGCAAATGGGTGTGCAGCATATTACGAAAAATTGCATAATTTGAAACTGGATGATTCAATCTACCAACCCTCTAGCTCTTTAATAAACATATTTTTATCCAATATAACACTACCATATCTTACTGAGTCCCAAAAAGAGGTCTTGATAACTCCATTTTCATTGGAAGAAATTCTTAAATCCATACGTTCTCTTAAATCAGCAAAATCACCTGGTCCGGATGGACTAATTAATGAATTCTATAAAATTCATGCAGAGAAGTTAGCCCCCATCTCCTGGAGTTATTTAACAACATATTTCTTACTGGGATTATTTCTAGCAAAATGTTAGAAGTGGTGGTGGTAGCAATACCCAAAGAAGGTAAGTCCTACAACCCCTTCTTATTTTAAGCCAATATCATTACTAAACAGTGACTTAAAGCTGTACTCTAAATTATAAGCAGAAAGACTAAATTTGTTATTGCCACAATTAATTAAAAGAGATCTGGTCGGGTTCATTCAGGGACGTCAGTCCCTGGATTAGAGATGAGCGAATCGAAGCTGATGAACCCGAATTCGTTACAAATTTCGTGAAAAATTTGATTTGCAATGAATGGGAATATCGCCACAATTCTATCACACAAATCGCTTAATTAAACTCCATTTACTGTGGTCCAGGCTGCAGGGCATCTAAAATGCCGGATCCACATGTCACATGGGGCAAGGAATGCTGGGAAGGCAAGTCGGGAAGGGAAGTAGGCGGCATGACCCTGAATCACATGCAGGAAGCAGCCTATCAGCAGCCAGTCACCCCTGTGATGTCACAGCCCTATATATTCGGCAGCCGTTTTGTGGCTCGTCATTTCATTCATTACACTGCAGAGTGATAGGACGGACATCGCTGTGTGTTACACAGAAAAGCTTGTTGCCTTCTGTAGGACACAGAGCACAGCGTTTTTGCACAGAAATGAATTCTTACTGCAGCGATTAACTCCTTAGTCACTGTGAACTGCATTGTATTACAGAGAGGGGCAGAGAGCTGTGTGTTGCCTCAGCTGCAGAAATGTTTTCAAAGGAGGGAGAAATCATTTTTTAGGGCAAATCTGTGTCTTTGTTCCACAACAACTGGTCTGCTGGTTATACTAGTCTGTAGAAGGTATAATCCATACCCAGCAGTCCATTCCTACTAGCATTTGAGAGAGAGTTTTTTGCAATTTTGGGTTTAATACACAATGACTGTTTGCTTTAGCATTGTTGTGTACTGCTGGTGCTGTTTTTTTTTTTTTGCATACTGTAACGCATTTTGTCTGCCCTCATAAGTGCATACCACGTAAGTAATCACCGGCTTGTGTTTTACCCTAGTATTTTTTTTAAGCATACTGTAGAGCATTTTTCTGCCCTCATAAGTGCATACCACATTCCTACATCTAAGTAGGGTACTATTTTGTACCTGTTAATCTGTCAAGGGCCTAGATACTGTGAAAGTCCAGGCAAAAGTACTCACCGGCCGATGTTTTTACTCAGATACTTTTTAAGTGTACTGTAGCACATTTTTCTTCCCACATAAGTGCATACCATTTATGTACATCTAAGTAGTGTACTATTTTGTACCTGTTAATCTGTCAAGGGCCTAGATACTGTCGTGTCGCGACCAGCAACCCAGCAGCCGTGATTGACCGGTTCACTCGGTCATCCACTTCATCCCAAGTGACATTTATGGTCTTCTCATACTAATGCTACCATCTCAAGGCTCTGTCATTGTGCTGCTCTATGGTCTCCTCATGCTAATGCTACCACCTCCAGGCTCTGTCATTGTGCCACCACATGGTCTCCTCATTCTGATGCTACAACCTCCAGGCTCTCGAATTGAGCTGCTCTATGGTCTCCTCATGCTGATGCTGCCACCTCTAGGCTCTCTCATTGTTCTGCTCCATGGTCTCCTCATACTGCTGCTACCACCTCCACAATCTGTCATTGTGCCACCATATGATCTCCTCATGCTGATGCTACCACCTACTGGCACTTTCATTGTGCCACCATATGGTCTCCTCATGCTGATGCTACCACCTCCAGGCTCTCTCATTGCGCTGCCATGGATACCGCAAATCCTAATTAAGGTGCAGGTCCCCAGTTTCAGAAATTCTTTGCATTAGGGTCACTTTCAGGACCCCTGATGCCACCTCCAGGCTGTCTCATTCAGCCACTATATGGTCTCCTCCTGCTTCAGCCAACTCCAGGCTGTGCCATTAAGCCACCATATGGTATCCTCATGATTCAGTAAACTCCAGGCTGTGCCATTCAGCCACTATATGGTATCCTCATGCTTCTGCAATCTCCAGGCTGTGCCATTCAGACACTATATGGCATCCTCATGCTTCAGCCAACTCCAGGCTGTGCCATTCAGCCACAATATGTTATACTCATGCTTCAGCCACCTCCAGGCTTTGTCATTCAGCCACTATATGGTCTCCTCATGATTCAGCCACCTCCAGGCTGTGCCATTCTGCCACTGTATAGACTCCTCATGCTTCAGCCACCTCTAGGCTGTGCCATTGTTCCACTATAGGGTCTCCTCATGATTCAGCCACCTACAGGCATTCAGCCAATATATGGTTTATTAATGCTGCTGGGCCTGGGCCTAAAAAACTTATGGTAGCACTAGCTACCATAAATCTTCAATTTAAAATTCAAAATTAATCTTTTAATCTTAGGGATTGTGAAGCCCTAGTGTCTACTCATGCTGCTGCCAGCTCCAGGCCGTGTCATTTAGCAACTATATGGTTTAGTGATGCTGTTGGGCCTGGAACATTACCTTAAAAGGTTTATGGTAGCACTAGCTACCATACATCTTTCATTTTAATTTCAAGATTCATCTTTTAATCTTAGGGATTGTGAGGCCCTATTGTCTTCTCATGCAGCCCACACCTCCAGGCTGTGTTATTCAGCCACTATATGGTCTCCTTATGCTGCCAACACCTCCATGCTGTGTCATTCAGCCACTATATGGTCTCCTCATGCTGCCAACACCTCCACGCTGTGTCATTCAGCCACTATATGGTCTCCTCATTTTTCAGCCACATCCAAGCTGTGTCATTCAGCCACTATATGGTCTCTTCATGCTGCCAACACCTCCACGCTGTGTCATTCAGCCACTATATGGTCTCCTCATTCTTCAGCCACATCCAAGCTGAGTCATTCAGCCACTATATGTTCTCTTCATGCTGCCAACACCTCCACGCTGTGTCATACAGCCACTATATGGTCTCATCATTCTTCAGCCACATCCAAGCTGTGTCATTCAGCCACTATATGGTCTCTTCATGCTGCCAACACCTCTACGCTGTGTCATTCAGCCACTATATGGTCTCCTCATGCTGCCAACACCTCCACGCTGTGTCAGTTAGTCACTGTATGGTCTCCTCATGCTGCCGACCCCCCTGCTGTGTCATTAAGCCCTTATATGGTCTCCTCATACTGATGCCACCTCCAGGATCTGTCATTGTGCCCCTCTGCGGCAGTGATTCTAATAGCGACCACTATATGGTCTTCTCATTCTTCAGCCACATCCAAGCTGTGTCATTCAGCCACTATATGGTCTCTTCATGCCGTCAACACCTCTATGCTGTGTCATTCAGCTACTATATGGTTTCCTCATGCTGCCAACACCTCATGCTGTGTCATTCAGCCACTATATGGTCTCCTCATGCTGCCAACACCTCCACTCTGTGTCATTTAGTCACTATATTGTTTCCTCATGCTGCCAACACCTCCATGCTGTGTCATTCAGCCACTATATGGTCTCCTCATACTGATGCCACCTCCAGGCTCTGTCATTGTGCCGCTCTGCGGCAGTGATTCTAATAGCGATGTCTGTAATCTGCATGTCATACTGAATAACAGTATTATTTCACTAACAAAGCACACTCCATATGCGTGTTAGAACAAAGCAAAGTGTTCTACACCCCTATTGAAGCTCACTGTATGCCAGAAATACCCTGGATGAGACCAGACAAATTCTGAACATAATTGCGAAAGCTAAACACAGTCGGATGTTTCTCTGCTGCTATCATTCGACTGTGTGCACTGGGGATACCTAAAAACAGTTCTGGGAAAATTTGGAATCCCAACTAACTTGGTGAAAGCAGTTATGTCACTGTGCATTAAACCCTTGGCAAAAGTTAATATGGGCCAATGTTTTTTTATTATCAATGGGACGTGTCAAGGAGGCCTTCTGTCTCTACTTATTTTTGCTCTGTTAGTAGAGCCTTTAGCACAGGGCAACCTTGATTCGGCAGAGATAGAGGGCATCCCCATTGGCCCTATTGGGCACCGCATAGGATTATTCGCTGATGACATAATCCTCTCATTTTCCAACCCGATTTGTTCATTGTTAGCAGTAATGGATCTGGTGGAGCAGTTTAGTAGGGTTAGCTATTATAAGCTTAACCTTTCTAAAACAATTGTCTTTCCCATTTCTCTTTCTAAAGAGATTAACATATTCATCAAAAGAAAGCACCTTTTTTAGCTGGGCAAAGGAGTCCCTCACATATTTGGGCATTAAACTAGCTATTTCATCATCTCGTTCTATCTCACTTCATGTGGAGTCGTTGCTAGCCCGCCTGAGGTTGGATATAAGGGGATATGTAAAATTACCACTATCCTGGTTGGGCCGCATAGCTGTTAGTAAAATGGTCTTGTTGCCAAAGATTTTATATCTCTTCCGCAACCTCTCACTTAAAATCCCTGGGGTAATGATAAGGAAACTTCATTCGACATTATTGAAATTTATTTTTAGGAACAAACCAACAAGAGTTTCCTCTTTGTAGTTGCCTGTTATTGAAGGAGGGTTGGGCTGCCCAGACTTGGTAAAATACTGCCATGCTATTAATCTAACCCATTGTTTCTCAATTCCAGTCCTCAGGGCCCCCTAACAGGTCATGTTTTCAGGATTTCCTAAGTCTTTCACAGGTGATATAATTGTAGTGATGCCTGATTCACTGACCATAATTATATCACCTGTGAAATCCTGAAAACATTACCTGTTAGGGGGGGCCCTGAGGACTGGAATTGAGAAACACTGATCTAACCCAATTGCAGAAATGGTGGCATAATGATATATCCCTTCATTGGGTAGATGCTGAGTCACATATTAATGGGTCTGTAACTTTGAGGTCAGTACTGTGGGCCTTTGCTCTCCAGAGGCAAATACGTCCTACAATCAGCCCTACAGTTGAGGCAAGTATGTAGATCTGGAGGAAAACTATCTCTAAACATATTCTGTGTCTGAACGAATATAATGTGGTCCCACTGGAAGTGATGCAGTATATCCTACCAGAAACAAATCTTTTGGAATGAGTTAAAAGTGGGATTGAAAATCTGGGAGATATAAGTGAGTCTGGAAAATTATTCCCTTTTAATGATATTTGTAGAAAATATGGTCTTCCTCGTAGAGACTTTTTCAAATACCTCCAACTCCGACATCTGATTGTATCCCTTAATTGTATTTTTTAACCTCAAAAGGGGGGAAAGGAGGTATATCAAGAGCATATAAAGCACTACAGCAAGCAGATCACCCACTGAGACTAACATTTCAAGAGGTTTGGTCAAAAGACATGGGAATAGAGATTGCCCCTTAGAACTGGTTACAATCATACTGTATCACTTTTAAATTATCCTATTCCTCATCCCACTTTTAAAATTCACATAAATTGTAAATCGGTGGTATTTGATTCTGACTAAATTGGCACGATTGTGTCCTAGTGCATCGAACTTATGTTGGAGATGTGAAAAGGAAGAGGGTTCATTTTTACATATATGGTGGGGATGTACCAGGGTGCAGCAGATATGGCAACAGATCCATGGCCTGCTACTTAGTTTTAAATCAGATCTGTTTACATGGGGCCCAGAGGAAAACTGTCAGTAAACTCCCCCCGCACTAAACAGAGGTACTGGCTGGTAGTGGGGTGATGCTGATCAATATGCTGCCTACCACGCTCGGATCCACCCCGCCGTTCGCCCGTTATCTTCATTATTCTGGATATGCAAATGAGCTGCTAACTGGCACGGGCGGGAGGGGATGAATATTCATATGCAGGGTGGTGCTGCGGACAAATGGCGCTGACATCAGAGTGCCAGAAGTAGCTTTGTAACCCCGCTCATGCCAGTTAGCAGCTCATTTGCATATACAGACAAATGAAGATAACAAATGAGTGGGGGGGGACAGATCCAGTCATGGTAGGCTACATATTGATCAGCATCCCCCTCACTACCAACCAGTACTTCTGGTTAGTGCGGGGGGAGGGGGGATTTAAACTTAAAGGGGTACTCCGGCGCTAAGACATCTTATTCCCTATCCAAAGGATAGGGGATAAGATGCCTGATCACAGGGGTCCCGCTTCTGGGGACCCCTGTGATCTTGCACGCAGCACCCCATTAGAATCAGTTCCTGGAGCACGTTTGCTCCGGGGACTGATTCTAACGGGGTGCTGCGTGCAAGATCACGGGGGTCCCCAGCAGCAGGACCCCTGTGATTAGGCATTTTATCCACTATGCTTTGGATAGGGGATAAGATGTCTTAGCGCTGGAGTACCCCTTTAAACAATATGATGAAACAAAGCAAAGAGAACTTATGAGGTCCCTGGTGTCTCACACACAGGCAAGCAGCTTGCAGGCATGCTTGACACATCAACCTGCCTCCCAGAGTTTTTTACACTATATTTTTTCAAATTCATAAACCTTTAATTTTTATAATTTTTTACTTGTACCTGTTATACTATACATCTGTACTACAGTACAGAATAAATGTCAGCATTACACTGATAGCCTGTGAGATCCAGCCTATGGTTGAACCTCACAGCCTGCAGTACTTGTCAGACAGGAGGCCATTGGCTGGCTTCCTGCTGCCATGGAAACCATTGGGACCCTGCAATTGTCCTATTGCAATTGTCTTTTTGCACTCAGACTGACTACCTGAGTTCAAGGAGAAGCCCTGCACTCCAGCTGGCAATCAAACCTGACTAGCGGACTCTCCCATCACTGGATAGCAGTCACTTGCATACAGCTTACGTACCATTTAAAGTTATTATTTGTTTACAATATTGTTAACAAGCTAGGAAAACAGCATCAAAAACTGTTCTCTATCAGGTCCTCGATCCAGTGTGAAAGTGAATTAAGATTTGGAGGAGTAACAATCAGTGTCCCATGATGATATATATATGTATATATATATATATTTTTTTTTTATATGTTTACAACACATGTTCTCGGTTAAATTATGTTCATTCAACATAATTTAATAGTAGATATGTGATTAAATATTCAACAAGGACAGTTTGTTTTGCTTCAGTTTTAGAAATAAAGTTGGCTAGAAATGTTTATAAAATTCTGCACTTTCATAATTACATGTTAATAAACATAACCGAAATATTACATTAACACAAACACACAATAAAGTGTACTGATTATTTTATTATTCTGATTAGGCCACTTACATACGATTCAGCTCATATTTTCACTGCTAGTAGAATCTTATTAAAATGGGCCTGTCATGAGAATATGCTAGGTTATTTAAATGGGCACTGTCACCAACTTTATTTTTTGATATGTTGTAGTACTTATGTACTACAACATATCTCTAATATACTTTTATTATTATTTTTTTTCATTAAAAAGGTTTAATTTATATTTAAAAACCGGCCACTGAAAAAGGACTGATTTTGGAGTGGCAATCAGTCCTTTTTCAGTTAGGCTGCACTCGCTCCCTGCCTGTCAATCAGACAGGCGGGAGCGAGAGCATTGGCTCCCCGGCCACTGGCTGGGAGGTCACTCCTCCCGCACATCGCCGCCGCCGCCTCGTTGCCGCCGATGTCCCTGCACGCCCGCTGCCGGACTCTGCAGTAACTGCAAGTGTAATGAGGGAACGGGGTATGCGGGGCGGGGGGGGGAGGAGGGAACGGGCTAGTGCCGTAGCGGGGGGGGAGGAGGGAACGGGCTAGTGCCGTAGCGGGGGGGGGAACGGGCTAGCAAAAAAAAAATAGGATGGTGGGAGCTACCCTTTAAGGGTACACTGTTAATAAATTAACACTATCATAAAGATACAAACAGCAATTAGATTAAATAGTGCAAAAAGAATGAAGGAGGGGGTTATCAACATTTTTAATGCTAGGTTTCTAGTACTTAAATTATTGTGCAATTCTCAGCTGTCCAAAAAATTTAAACTTTTTGGCCAAATGAAGCCATGATCCCTACTTTTGAAAAAGTGGGTGGGAATCAGCACTGTCACTTTAAGCATTATTAACTCTGGGATGCTCATTCTGATTTCGAGATTGTTTTTCCATGACATATTCTAGTTTATGTTAGTGGTAAAATTTTGTCGATATTTGCATCATTTCTTGGTGAAAAATTCCAAATTTTTTTTTACTTTGAAGCTCTCTGCTTATAAGGAAAATGGATATTCCAAATAAATGTTATATTGATTCACATATACAATATGTCTACTTTATGTTTGCATCATAAAGTTGACATTTTTTTTACTTTTGGAAGACACCAGAGGGCTTCAAAGTATAGCAGCAATTTTCCAATTTTTCACAAAATTTTCAAAATCGGAATTTTTCTAGGACCACTTCAGTTTTGAATTGGATTTGAAGGGCTTTCTTATCAAAAATACCCCATAAATGACCCCATTATAAAAACTGCCCCCCTCAAAGTATTCAAAATGACATTCAGAAAGTTTGTTAACCCTTTAGGTGTTTCACAGGAAAAGCAGCAAAATGAAGGAGAAAATTCTAAATCCTCATTTTTTACACTTGCATGTTCTTGTAGACCCAGTTTTTGAATTTTTACAAGGGGTAATAGATGAAAAATCCCCCCAAAATTTGTAACCCAGTTTCTCTCGAGTAAGGAAATACCTCATATGTGTATGTCAAGGGTTCGGCGGGTGCACTAGAGGGCTCAGAATGGAAGGAGCGACAATGGAATTTTGGAGAGGGAATTTTGCTGAAATTGTTTTTGGGGGGCATGTCACATTTAGGAAGCCCCTTTGGTGCCAGAACAGCAGAAAACCCCCACATGACATACCATTTTGGAAACTACACCCCTCAAGGCACGTAACAAGGGGTCCAGTGAGCCTTAACACCCCACAGGTGTTTGACGACTTTTCGCTGAAGTCGGATGTGTAAATGAAAAAAAAAATTCACTAAAGTTCCGTTTTTTCCCCAAAATTTATCATTTTTACATAGGGTAATGGGAGGAAATGCCCCCCAAAATTTGTAACCCCATCTCTTCAGAATATATAAATACCCCATGTTAGGACGTAAAATGCTCTGCGAGCGAACTACAATGCTCAGAAGAGAAGGAGTCACATTTAGCTTTTGGAAAGCAAATTTTGCTGAAATGGTGTTTGGTGGGCACCGAGGGTGCCAGAACAGCAAAAAAAAAAAAAACACATGGCATACTATTTTGGAAACTACACCCCTCAAGGAACGTAACAAGGGGTACGGTGAGTCTTAACACCTCATAGGTATTTCATGACTTTTTGTGAAAGTTGGATGTGTAAATGAAAAAAAATATTTTTTCACAAAAATGCTGTGTTTTCCCCAAATTTTACATTTTTACAAGGGGTAATAGGAGAAAATGACCACCAAAATTTGTAACCCCATTTCTTCTGAGTATGGAAATACCCCATGTGTGGACATCAAGGGCTCTGCTGGCGCACTACAATGCTCAGAAGAGAAGGAGCGCCACTGAGCTTTTTGAAAGAGAATTTGTTTGGAATGGAAGTCGGGGGCCATGTGCGTTTACAAAGCCCCCCGTGGTGCCAGAACAGTCGACCCCCCCACATGTGACCCCATTTTGGAAACTACACCCCTCACAGAATTTAATAAGGGTTGCAGTGAGTATTTACGACCCACTGGCGTTTGACAGATCTTTGGAACAGTGGGCTGTGCAAATGAAAAATTTAATTTTAAATTTTCACCGATCACTGTTCCAAAAATCTGTCAGACACCTGTGGGGCGTAAATGCTCACTCTATCCCTTATTACATTACGTGAGGGGTGTATTTTCCAAAATGGTGTCACATGTGGGGGGGTCTATTGTTCTGGCACTATGGGGGCTTTGTAAACACATGTGGCCTTCAATTCCGGACAAATTTTCTCTTCAAAATCCCAATGGCGCTCCTTCTCTTCTGAGCATTGTAGTGCACCCGCAGAGCACTTAACATCCACATATGGGGTATGTTCTTACTCTGAAGAAATTTCCCCTTGTGAAAATGAAAAATTTAGGGCAACACCAGCATTTTAGCAAATTTTTTTTTTCTCATTTTCCCATCCAACTATTTTGTCAAACACCTGTGGGGTGTTAAGGCGCACTATACCCCTTGTTACATTCCATGAGGGGTGTAGTTTCCAAAATGGGGTCACATGTGGGTATTTATTTTTTGTGCAAATCACCAATTTAGGCCTCAAATGTACATAGTGAGCTCTCACTCCTGAGCCTTGTTGTGCGTCTGCAGAACATTTTACGCCCACATATGGGGTATTTCCGTACTCAGTAGAAATTGCGTTACAAATTTTGGGGGTCTTTTTTTGCTTTTACCACTTGTGAAAATAAAAAGTATGGGGCAACACCAGCATGTTAGTTTAAAAAAAAAAAAATTACACTAACAGGCTGGTGTAGATCCCAACTTTTCCTTTTCATAAAGGGTAAAATGAAAAAAAGCCCCACCAATTTGTAGTGCAATTTCTCCCGAGTACGGAAATACCCCATATGTGACCCTGAACTGTTTCCTTGAAATACGACAGGGCTCTGAAGTGAGAGAGCGCCATGCGCATTTGAGGACTTCATAGGGATTGCATAGGGGTAGACATAGGGGTATTCTACGCCAGTGATTCCCAAACAGGATGCCTCCAGCTGTTGCTAAACTCCCAGCATGCTTGGACAGTCAGTGGCTGTCCAGAAAGGCTGGGAGTTGGTGTTTTGCAACAGCTGGAGGCTCCGCTTTGGAAACACTGCCAGTGTAAGGGGGTGTATATGTAGTGTTTTACCCTTTATTATGTGTTAGTGTAGTGTAGTGTAGTGTTTTTAGGGTACATTCACACTGGCGGGCGGTTACAGTGAGTTTACCGCTAGGAGTTTGTGCTGCGGCGACAAATTTGCCACAGCCCAAACTTGAAGCAGAAAGCTAACTGTAAACCTGCCTGTGTGAATGTACCCTGTTCATTAACATGGGGGGACAAACCTCCAGCTGTTTCAAAACTACAACTCCCAGCATGTACTGACAGACCGTGCATGCTGGGAGTTGTACTTTTGCAACAGCTGGAGGCACACTGGTTGGAAAACCTTCAGTTACCTATCTCAGTATTTTCTAACCAGTGTGCCTCCAGCTTTTGCAAAACTACAACTCCCAGCATGTACTGATCGCCGAAGGGCATGCTGGGAGATGTAGTTATGCAACAGCTGGAGGTACACAACTACAACTCCCAGCATGCAGAGACAGCTGTTTGCTGTTTCGGCATGCTGGGATTTGCAGTTTTGCAACATCTGGAGAGCTATAGTTTAGAGACCACTGCACAGTGATCTCCAAACTGTGGACCTCCAGATGTTGCAAAACTACAAATCCCAGCATGCTCAGACAGCAAACTGCTATGTGAGCATGCTGGGAGTTGTAGTTTTGCAAGATCTTGAGAGCGACAGTATAGAGATCCTTGTGCAGTGGTCTCAATCTGTAGCTCTTCAGCTTTTGCAAAACTACAAATTCCAGCATGCTTAAATAGCTCTCTGGGCATGCTGGGAGTTGTAGTTTTGCAACATCTGGAGGGCTACAGTTTAGAGACCACTCTAGAGTGGTCTCAGACTGTAGCCCTCCAGATGTTGCTAAGCAACTCACCGCCTTCCGTAGGATCCACGGAGCTGCGTCGCCGTCTTCTTCTTCCGTCGATGTCGACCGCTGCCGCCGTCGATCGTCGCCCGCTGCTGTCGCCAATGGGTGAGTGGACTTCGGCGCCGGTCCTGTGTCGTTTCTCCATTCTTCCCCGCCTATTGTGGGTGGGCAGGATGGGGAAACCGAAAGTAAAGCCCCCCGCCCCCGATTTGCAATTGGTCATCGCGTCTTGATGACCAATAGCAGGGATAGGAGGGGTGGCACCCCTGCCACCTCACTCCTATCGCTTCAGGGGGATCGTGGGTGTCTTGGACACCCGCGATCCCCCTTCTATTCCGGGTCATTGGGTCACCATAGACCCTAATCGGCGCAAATCGCAAGTGTGAATTCACTTACGATTTGCGCCGATCACCGATATGGGCATTTGCGCGGGGTGCCTGCTGATCTATATCAGCAGGCCCCTCCGGTCCGGTCACCGCCCAGCACGTGGCGGGGACAGAAATTCCCACGGGCGTATGGATACGTCCTGGGTCCTTAAGTACCAGAAAGCCAGGGCGTATCCATATGCCCTAGGTCCTTAAGGGGTTAAAGAAGTGTGGCCATAGCAGTCTTTCAGACATAATAAGATTTATGCCAGTGACCTGGTGTAAATTACAGTGGAAATTTACACCAGCTCAGAGATGGTATATATTTACCTGTGACGTGCATGGCCTGTCATTGTGCAGGCAAATATATTAAGGAATCAGTGGTTCCAAATAAATCTGCCAAGACGGACAGCAGTGGAAATTTACGTAAAACCAATGTGTAGTACGCCGGTGTAAGTAAATTCCCCTTACTGTGCTTTTAAGATGATAGGTGAAAAAAAGAATCAGTTGCACAATTTTCTGTTTAACCTACTTGGTCCCTTTACATTAAGCTGATCCAAAAGTATTGTCCTGCTGAAACCCCAGCAATCCCTTATGAAACCAGACAGTGTATGTTTAATTTCCATGCAGCACAACCACAGGGGAGATTACAAGCATAAACTAGCACCCTTTCACATAAATAAGATTATGGCAGGGTCCCCACCTATAGGAGAGGTAGGTGTCGATCTAGAGTGGATGAGGGCACCGAGCCTCAAGCAAGTGCATCTATAACTGTGTGTGCACCTTTAAGACACACACACACACACATACATATACAGAGTTCAAAGCATGCTGTTTCCATGACAGGATGGAGCTGGTAGCTCCATCCTGCCACTTCAAGCACAGCTTCTTGTGTGTGACACTGTCTGCACAGAAAGAAAATGAGCCACAGGGGAAAAAAAACTTCTGGAGCTTCAGGGGTATGATGCAGAAGTGAGTGGGGTTTTCTTTTTTCATATGGGGCCTGCCACTATATGGATACAATGTAAGGGGGCCTGCTTCTATATGGGGCAATACGAGGAGCCTAATACTTCATAGGGAGAATACGTGGGGGACTACTTTTATATGGGGACAGAAGGGGCTTAATACTATAAAGGGACACAGAAGAGGCCTAATAACAATTAAGGGCAATATGAGGGGGCCTACTTTTATGTAGAGGAAAAGGGACCTAATACAGTATAGGGACAATATGAGGGGGCCTGTTTCTAAATGGGGGAAATGTGAGGGGGCCTAATACTATATGTAGGCAATGTGAGGGGGCCTGCTTCTGTATGACAGAAGGGGCCTAGTGCTACATAGAAGCATAGAAGGGACCTAATACTATATGGTAACAAGGTGAGCGAGCCTAATACTAAATGGGGCAAAGAAAAGGGACCTATTAGTATATAGGACCTGCTTCTATACGTGGGAAATGTGAGGGGCCTAATTTTATACGGTGGCAATGTGAGAAGGCATGCTTCTGTATAGGGGTACAGAAAGGCACTATTACAACATAGAAGTACTGAAAGGGCTTAATACTATATGGAGGCAATGTGAAAGGCCTAATTCTAACTGGGGAATGCTAGGGGTTTAACCCTTCCTGCTACAGGACGTATGCATATGTCCTGCACAGGCTTTCGCAGTATAACGCGGGGTGAGGTGCTGATCCCGTGTCCTATTGAGTCAATCCCGGCAGCCATCTATGGCCGGGACCCGCGGCTAATACCGGACATCAACGATCACGGTGTTGCCCGGTATTAACCCTTCAAAAGCGGCGATCAAAGTTGATCGCCGTGTCTAAAGTGAAAGTAAACATTGCCGGTTAGCTCAGTAGTGCTGTTCGGGACCGCTGCAGTCAAATCGCGGTGTCCCGATCAGCTTGCAGGACAGCAGGAGGATCCGATCGCCGAATGACTGCTCCTTGCCTGAGATCCAGGCAGGAGCAGTTGAGCGGTGATAACACTGATCAATGCCAGGCTATTGCCTGGCAGTAATCAGTGTAGGAAATCAGTCTGTGCAATGTTATAGCCCCCTATGAAAATAAAGTGTTAATAAATGGGATTTAACCCCTTCCCTAATAAAAGTCAGAATCACCCCCCTTTTCCCATAAAAAAAACTATGTAAATAAAAATAAATATAAACATATGTGGTATCGCCTATAAAACTATAAAAATATATATCGTAAATAAACAACACGGTCTATGGTGAACACGTAAAAAAAAATTCCAAAGCACAAAAATTGCGTATTTTTGGTCACTTTTTATGCCATAAAAAAAAAAAAAAAGTCCAATCAAGACAAAAGCGGTACCAATAAAAACTTCAGATCACGATGCAAAAAATGAGCCTCATACATCCCCATATGCGGAAAAATAAAAAAGTTATAGGGGTCAGAAGAGGATATTTTTAAACGTATACATTTTCCTGCATGAAGTTATGATTTTTTTCCAAAAGTACAACAAAATCAAACCTATATAAGTAGGTTATGAACCTACAGAATAAAGATAAGGTGTCATTTTACCGAAAAATGCACTGCGTAGAAACGGAAGCCCCCAAAAGTTACAAAATGGCATTTTTTCTTCAATCTTGTCGCACAATGATTTTTTTTTTCTGTTTCGCCGTGGATTTTTGGGTAAAATTACTAATGTCACTGGAAACTAGGATTGGTGATGCAAAGAATAAGCCATAATATGGATTTGTAGGTGGAAAATTGAAAGGGTTATGATTTTTTTAAAGTAAGGAGGGAAAAAAGAAAGTGCAAAAACAGAAAAACGTCATGTCCTTGAGGGGTTAATACTATAAGGGGGCATGTGAAGGGGTCTTATCCTGTGGATAGGGGATACATTATCTTTCATTACAGAACTCCTTTAAAATCTTTATCCAGCAGAGACGAGTTATGGCCAGCAGAAGTCTTCATGATGACCTAGGACAGATGGAGAAGAAAAAGAAAAGTGAACAACTCTGATCAGAGAAGACATCACCTATGAGTCATATGATGTAACGATAAGCACTTATATGGTCTGCAGGGCACTAAAGTACAGCTGGCATCTACTTCTATATGGTCACTGTATGTGGTAATATTGGTCTCTGTATACTAGATTTTATTAAGTAACAGTACAGGGGCATTATTCAGTCATTCATAGGTGGTAAAATGCGTGGTCATGATGTGGTAGTATTTGAATGGAAGGTAGTGTAAATAAGGGGTGGGGCCAAGGAGCTGAGCAAAGGGGCCAGCAAAATGAGGTTTTGCATAGGGTGGCAAAATCCTTGACCCATCCCTGAGGAATGATCAGGTTCTCTGACAACCTCTTAAATGCATTCTGTGCACCCCTCATTTCTCCCCCACCTCTTCCTGGCCCCTTTACCAAGGACTGACATCCCATGATGTATATGCCTGTACCCATCTGTGACTGTCAGTAATTAGTGAAGGAGGAAATTCATAATTATAGTGATGTCATAAATAGAAATTAATGAATCTTCCCAAATTTGTTTCAAGTAGATTAATGTAATTCTGCCATTGAATTTAATTTGAATCCAATAAGAGATTTAGTTATACACTGGGCTTGGGGCTCAACAAATGTTGTAGTGAGTATAATTTGAAGTGGTTGCTGATTCTGTACATGGAGTGATCCAGAGGTAACACTACATTTTACTGGATGCTCTCATCTTGTCCAGTCAATCTTAACTAAGCAGCGAGGCATACATTTTGTGCCTCACAGCTCAGTGTACGGGACCTGAGACTCTTGTATTTAAAAGGTGTCCTTGCTCCTGAACTTGATTCACCTGAAATCAATTTCAATATATTTGGATTTAAAGTGATTTTCATTCAGTTAGAATCGATTCACTTGTCTCTACTGATAACTATACTTGCCTTGAATTCTTTCTTCTTGGATATTATTCAAATAAAACAACATTTTGTGCCATTTTTCATAATTGCTAATTGAACCTATAACAATAAAATAAAGCTTTTAAAAAGGCTGCCATATTTTTTATGGGAGACTCATTTTAAGATACAGCAATAACAGACAGCAGTTTAGAAATACTTTAAATATTGACAAAGCTTCAAGACAGCCAATCTGGTTGAATTTAATTCACTTAAGTTCTCTGACAGCCCAATGTCATTAACCAGTGAGAACAGATCAGATTGTCAATGTATGAGAGAGAATACAATTGCCCTTGTTGTCAGGGAAGGACTGGAATGAAAACTAGGCCCGGCATTTTGGAGAAAGCAGATCATTTTTTGGTGAGGGTCCGACTGCTTGGACTCCACCACTCACCTCAGTTCAATTGGCTTTTCAGCTGTTGCAAAGCTACAACTCCCATCATGCCTGGAGAGCCTCAGATTGAGGTACAGTTTCACCCATCAGCACTGCAGAAATGACAAGTGACTTTAGCAGTAATGGGACAGTCAGGAAGAATACAAAATGACATGATTTACAGAGGACATCTCTTAAGTCTTCCCTTTCCCATTGTCCTGTCGGCAGCAAAATAATTGGGTTAGCTCCACCCCCTCTGCACTTACAGGACCTTCGAATTAGTTTAATTACCGTCCATACAATAAAAATATAACACCCTCAAAGGGGATATAAGCTCATCCAGGTCATTTCTGCGATGAATTTCTTTTGTCCTGTGCCTCCAGGACTATAGCCACTTGCTGGCACTTTGTGCTTGTGGTTGTTTTCCTTAATTTGCCTTGCTGTCTTGTTTTTGTCAGCTTGTTTATCCTTTTTCTCTTTAATTATTGACCTATAAGTATCTATCTATAAATTTGTATTGCTATTAAGTTTATCTCAGTCTCCATCCTGACTGTTATGTCTTGTACTTAATTATTGGTGGCAATTAATGTGATGCAATAGAATTGGTTTATGTCTTTTACTGGACAAACAAAATGGAGACTGAACAAGAAACCAGAGAGATATTTACATATGAGACAAACAAGATAAATAACTGACATTGTTATACTATTTCAAAACCTCTCAACTACAGAGTCATCGAATGGCACTAGACATACATAACAGCCAATATACAACACTGGCTTTCTGAAAGGGGAGGAGCTTTTTTGATAATCTCGTGGGGAACGTCCATAAAATAGTTCAGTACTGCAGGGCAGGTCTCTTGGAGTTCTCCAGTTTCTGGTGCCTTGAGACATGCAATGTATTGCTGTATTACTGTTTGTTTTTGCTTTGAGAACTTTGCGTCAAGAATGTAAAAAAAGACTTCTGGTGTTTCTGCAAGAGGAATCTCAATCGGAGGATTGGGTTACTTTTCCCAAAGTCAACACTGCTAAGTTGTTGAAATGGACTTTAACCCCTTAAGGACCCAGTCATTTTACATCTGAGGACCCGGCCATTTTTTGCACATCTGACCACTGTCACTTTAAACATTAATAACTCTGGAATGCTTTTAGTTATCATTCTGATTCCGAGATTGTTTTTTCGTGACATATTCTACTTTAACTTAGTGGTAACATTTTTTGGTAACTTGCATCCTTTCTTGGTGAAAAATCCTAAAATTTGATGAAAAATTTGAAAATTTAGCATTTTTCTAACTTTGAAGCTCTCTGCTTGCAATGAAAATGGATATTCCAAATATTATTTTATTTTATTCACATATACAATATGTCTACTTTATATTTGCATCATAAAATTGACGTGTTTTTACTTTTGGAAGACATCAGAGGGCTTCAAAGTTCAGCAGCAATTTTCCAATTTTTCACAAAATTTCCAAAATCACAATTTTTCAGGGACCAGTTCAGGTTTGAAGTGGATTTAACGGGTCTTCATCTTAGAAATACCCCACAAATGACCCCATTATAAAAACTGCACCCCCCAAAGTATTCAAAATGACATTCAGTCAGCATTTTAACCCTTTAGGTGTTTCACAGGAATAGAAGCAAAGTGAAGGAGAAAATTCACAATCTTCATTTTTTACACTCGCATGTTCTTGTAGACCCAATTTTTGAATTTTTACAAGGGGTAAAAGGAGAAAATGTATACTTATATTTGTAGCCCAATTTCTCTCGAGTAAGCACATACATCATATGTCTATGTAAAGTGTTCAGCGGGCGCAGTAGAGGGCTCAGAAGGGAAGGAGTGACATGGGGATTTTGGAGCGTACGTTTTTCTGAAATGGTTTTTGGGGGGCATGTTGCATTTAGGAAGCCCCTATGGTGCCAGAACAGGAAAAAAATACCCACATGGCATACCATTTTGGAAACTATACCCCTTGAGGAACGTAACAAGGAATAAAGTGAGCCTTAATACCCCACAGGTGTTTCACGACTTTTGCATATGTAAAAAAATTTTACAAAAATTTCAATAAAATGTGTGTTTCCCCCCAAATTTCACATTTTTGCCAGGGTTAATAGCAGAAAATGCCCCCCAAAATTTGTAACCCCATCTCTTCTGAGTATGGAGGTACCCCATCAGTTGACATGAAGTACACTATGGGCGAACTACAATGCTCAGAAGAGAAGGAGTCATATTTGGCTTTTTGAGAGCAAATTTTGCTCGGGGGCATGTCGCATTTAGGAAGCCCCTATGGTGCCAGGACAGCAAAAAATACCCACATGCCATACCAGTTTGGAAACGAGACCCCTTGAGGAACGTAACAAGGAATAAAGTGAGCCTTAATACCCCACAGGGGTTTCACGACTTTTGCATACGTAAAAAAAAAAATGTCACTAAAATGTGTGTTTCCCCCCCAAATTTCACATTTTTGCAAGGGTTAATAGCAGAAAATACCCCCCACAATTTGTAACTCCATCTCTTCCGAGTATGGAGGTACCCCATAAGTTGACCTAAAGCGCACTACGGGCGAACTACAATGCTCAGAAGAGAAGGAGTCATATTTGGCTTTTTGAGAGCAAATTTTGCTCGGGGGGCTTGTCGCATTTAGGAAGCCCCAATGGTGCCAGAACAGCAAAATAACCCCCACATGGCATACCATTTTGGAAACTAGACCCCTTGAGGAACGTAACAAGGGGTACAGTGAGCATTTACCCCCCACTGGTGTCTGTCAGATCTTTGGAACAGTGGGCTGTACAAAATTTTTAATTTGCGCAGCCCACTGTTCCAAAGATCTGTCAGACACCAGTGGGATGTAAATTCTCACTGCACCCTCATTACATTCCGTGAGGGGTGTAGTTTCCGAAATGGGGTCACATGTGTTTTTTTGTTTTTTTTTGTGTTTGTCAAAACCGCTGTAACAATTTTTTTACACTAACATGCTGGTGTAGACCCCAACTTCACCTTTTCATAAGGGGTGAAAGGAGAAAAATTTGTAAGGCAATTTCTCCCGAGTACGGCGATACCCCATATGTGACCCTAAACTGTTGCCTTGAAATACGACAGGGCTCCGAAGTGAGAGCGCCATGCGCATTTGAGGCCTGAATTAGGGATTTGCATAGGGGTGGACATAGGGGTATTCTACGCCAATGATTCCCAATCAGGGTGCCTCCAGCTGTTGCAAAACTCCCAGCTTGCTTGGACAGTCAACAGCTGTCCGGCAATACTGGGAGTTTTTGTTTTGCAACAGCTGGAGGCTCCATTTTGAAAACAGTGGCGTACCAGACGTTTTTCATTTTTATTGGGGAGGGGAGGGGGACTGTGTAGGGGTATGTGTATATGTAGTGTTTTTTACTTTGTATTTTATTTTGTGTTAGTGTAGTGTAGTGTAGTGTTTTTAGGGTACAGTCACACGGGGGGACCTCAAGCTGTTGCAAAACTACAACTCCCAGCATGCACAGTCTATCAGTGCATGCTGGTAGTTATAGTTTTGCAACAGCTGGAGGCACACGGGTTGGGAAACACTGAGTTAGGAAACAGACAATGTTTCCCAACCAGTGTGCCTCCAGTTGTTGCAAAACCACAACTCCCAAACATTCTCAGGCATGCTGGAAGTAGTAGTTCGGCAGCATCTTTAGAGCCAGATGTTGCCGAACTACAACTCCCAGCATGCTTGGAGTTGTAGTTTGCAACATCTGGAGGACTACAGTTTGCAGACCACTAATACAATGGTTCCCAATATGTGCCCTTCCAGATGTTGCAAAACTACAACTCCCAGTATGCCAAAACTGTCCAGGCATGCTGGGAGTTGTAGTTCTGCAACATCTGAAGGGCCAGATGTTACAGAACTACAACTCCCAGCATGCCTGGACAGTAAGGGCATGCTGAGAATGTGTAGTTTTGCAACATCTGGAAGGGCACAGTGGTCTCCAAACTGTGGACCTCCAGATGTTGCAAAACTGCAACTCCCAGCATGCCCAGATGCCAAGGGCTGTCTGGGCATGCTGGGAGTTGTAGTTTACAGGGTCCCAATACAGCAATGCATGTCGCTTTACGGCGACGTGCATTGCTGTAAAGGGCCCGACCGCGGCTGAAGATCTACTCACCTGTCGCCGCCGCCGCCATCTTCCCCGCCGGGATCCGGGTCTTCTGGGACGAGGTAAGTACCGGGGCCGGTCCCCAGCATTCCCCCGTCCCCGCCGCATCCTCCGGTCTTCCTCCCGTCCTCTCCGGACTTCCAGGGGCCGGGCAGGACGGGAGGAAGTAACCGCCCCCCGTGCGATTGGTCGGTTAACTAACCAACAGATCGCAGGGTATAGGAGGAGGTGGCCGGCTTGCCACCTCGCCCCTATGCTTTAGCATGGTCCTGGCTGTCTGTGACAGCCGGGATCATGCGAAATTACCGGGCGGTCGGGTCCCAGAGACCCGATCAGCCTGGTATCGCCGCAGATCGCAAGGGCGATTTCCCTTGCGATTTGCGGCGATCGCCGACATGGGGGCCTACATGGCCCCCCTCGGTGTTTGCCCTGGATCCCTGCTGAAGGATTTCAGCAGGGATCCGCTTCCGATCTCTGCCGGGTGAGCGGCGGAGACCAGGAAAAGACATGACGTATGCATACGTCATGGGTCCTTAAGACCCAGGGTGTGATGACGTATGCATACATCATGGGTCCTGAAGAGGTTAAAGGATCCCATGGCATGCCCCCTGAGGAAGGAGCCAAAACAGCTGTATGGATAGCGAGGTGTCGCAGCACAGATCCAATATGGGTAAGACATTGGGGGAGATTTATCAAAACCTGTCCAGAGGAAAAGTGGCCCATAGCAACCAATCAGCTCGCTTCTTTCTGTTTTAACAAGGCCTTTGCAAAATTAAAGAAGCGATCTGATTGGTTGCTATGGGCAACTGGGGAACTTTTCCTGACCCCCAGGACGAAGGACACGCCGAAACGTGCGTTGGGGTGGCATTGCTCCAGCAGACCCTGATAGGAATTGGATGTTACAGTTTGGTATGCCTATTGTCTTCACTGTGCGCATGATAGTTAGAGCATTGTTTTGCCTATATATGTGCTGTTAATGCATACATGTGTGACTATGCACCATGTTACTTTTCCTTATGTAACTTACTAATGTGGATCTGTCTGCGAGCAATGCCTTTGTCTCTCCACTTTGTGGATGCTTCTCCCTATATGTGATTTTAAATTAACTTTTTAATGCATACTCAATAAAATTATGTAATTTTTATATTATAAGTGTCTCCATTCTCTTTTTCTGCTGCGATATTTGTGTAGGAGTACACAATAGGTTGATTGTAATAAGTACTATCTTGATATATTGATACAAAACTTTGTTTGCTGTTGTACTTATATTATGGTTATACTAGTCTGTAGACGGTATAATACATACCCAGCAGTCCATCCCTACCAGTCTGAGAGAGAGTGCAATTTTGGGTTTAGTGCACAGCGACTGTGTGCTGCAGCACTGTTGCGTACTGCTGATGTGCAAAAATACGTATTTTTAAGCATACTGTGGTGCATTTTTCTGCCCTTATAATTGCAAATCACATACCTACATCTAAGTAGTATACTATGTTGTACCTGTTAAACTCTAAGGGGCCGAGATACTGTGAAAGGCCAGGGAAAAGTAATCACTGGCTGGTGTTTTTCTAAAATATGTTTTTTAATCGTACTGTAGTGCATTTTTCTGCCCTCATAGATGCATACCACATATGTACTTCTAAGTAGGGTACTATTTTGTACCTGCTCAACTCTTAAGGGCCTAGATGCTGTGAAAGGCCAGGGAAAAGTAATCACCAGCTGGTGTTTTACTAAAATACATTTTTTTAAGCATACTGTAGCGCATTTTTCTGCACTCATAAGTGCATACCACATACCTACATCTAAGTAGTGCACTATTTTGTAGCTGGTAATCTGTAAAGGGCCTAGATACTGTGAAAGTCCAGGCAAAAGTAATCACTGGCTGGTGTTTTACTCCAATATGTTTTTTTAAGTGTTCTGTAGTGCATTTCTCTGCCCTCTTTGTTCCACATCATATGGTCTGCTGGTTATACTAGTCTGTAGAAATATAATAACCAGCAGTCCATTCCAATAGTCTGTTAGAGAGTGCAATTTTGAGTTTAGTACACAGTAACTGTATGCTGCAGCACTTTTGTGTATTGCTGGTGTTGTGCAAAGTTAAAAAAAATGTAAGCCTACTGTAGCACATTTTTCTGCCCTCATAAGTACATACCCCATACATACGTTTAAGTAGTGTACTATTTTGTACCTGTTCAACTATCAAGGGCCTAGATACTGTGAAAGGCCAGGGAAAATAAATCACTGCCTCCAATAGGTTTTTTTAAGCGTACTGTAGCTCATTTTTCTGCCCTCTTTGTTCCACAACAAATGGTCTGCTGGTTATACTAGTCTGTTGACGGTATAATACATACCCAGCAACTTATCTCTAATAGTCTGTGAGAGAGTGCAATTTTGGGTTTGGTACACAGCGACTGTGTGCTCCAGCACTATTGTGTACTGCTGGTGTTGTGCAAAAATATTTTTAAGCGTACTGTAGTGCATTTTTCTGCCCTCATAAGTGAATACCACATACCTACATCTAAGTAGTGTACCATTTTGTAGCTGTTAATTTGTCAAAGGCCTTGATACTGTGAAAGTCCAGGCAAAAGTAATCACCGGCTGGTGTGTTACTCCAATACGTTTTTTAAGTGTACTCTAGCGCCTTTTTCTGCCCTCTTTGTTCCACAACAAATGGTCTGCTGGTTACACTAGTCTGTAGACGGTATAATACATACCCAGCAATCCATCCCTAATAGTCTGAGAGAGTGCAATTTTGGGTTTGGTACACAGCGACTGTGTGCTGCAGCACTATTGTGTACTGCTGATGTTGTGCAAAAATATTTTTAAGCGTACTGTAGTGCATTTTTCTGCCCTCATAAGTGAATACCACATACCTACATCTTAGTAGTGTACTATTTTGTAGCTGTTAATCTGTCAAATGCCTTGATACTGTGAAAGACCAGGGAAAATAAATCACCAGCTGGTGTTTTACTAAAATAGGTTTTTTTAAGTGTACTGTAGCACCTTTTTCTGCCCTCTTTGTTCCACAACAAATGATCTGTAGAAGGTATAATACATACCCAGCAATCAATTCCTAATAGTCTGTGAGAGAGTGCAATTTTGGGTTTAGTACACAGTGACTGTGTGCTGCAGCACTGTTGTGTACTGATGATGTTGTGCAAAAATACGTATTTTCAAGCGTACTGTAGGGCATTTTTCTGCCCTCATAAGTGCATACCACATAACTACATCTAAGTAGTGTAAATTTTGTACCTGTTAATCTGTCAAGGGCCTAGATACTGTGAAATCCCAGGTAAAAGTACTCACCGGCTGGTGTTTTACTTGGATACTTTTTTAAGTGTACTGTAGTGCATTTTTCTGCCTTAAAAGTGTATACCACATACATACATCTACGTAGTGTACTATTTTGTACCTGTTAAACTCTCATGGGCCTAGATACTGTAAAAGGCAAGGGAAAGTAATCATCGGCTGGTGTTTTACTCAAATACTTTTTTAAGCGTACTGTAGCGCATTTTTCTGCCCTCATAAGTGCATACCACATACCTATAACTAAGTAGTGTACTATTTTGTACCTGTAAATCTGTCAAGGGCCTAGGTACTGTGAAAGGACAGCCAAAAGTACACACTTGCTGCTGTTCTAAACAAATTCTGTTTTAAGCGTAGTGAAGCATATTATACTCCCCTCATATACTCACTAAGAATGCTAGACAGAGAAGTGCCAGGACATGAACAGAGGAGTGGCAGAGGCCTAAATTCATCAGGTGAAGGCAGAGGCCGACGCAGACTAGGGGCAAGTGGCAGCAGGAGTTGCAGTGAGAGGCATGAGTTCCCGATATCAGCTATCAGTCGTGTCTCGGCCAGCAACTTATCTGCCATCATTGATTGGTTAACATGGTCATCCATTTAATCACAAGTGACATATTTCACCCCAGTCAACAGTCAGTGGGTTCCTCAGACACAACCCTCAGTTGGCATGGCCCGGGAGCAGTCCCTGTCCTCCCATTGCCTCTGTCCAATGCTGTTCCCTCCCCTTAAGAAGTATCTTCTGATGTGGGTTCAGCTCCACTAATCAATGAGGACGATCTAATAGAAGACAGTCAGCAGCAACTGCCCAGTCATAAAGTAGAGGAGACATGCGGAAAAGTAGTGATGAGGAGAGTGACGTGGGAGGCAATGTTGCCAGCGTTCAGGGTCCTGTAGCAGACACTGTTGAGGATCCTGAGGAGGACATCAGTGACGTACAGAAACTTGTTGATGATGATGAAGCCGATCGCAATTGGGAGCCGGGTGCAGAAGAGGCTTCCTTATCATCATCATCATCATCATCAGGAGAAGAGGGTTGCAGGGTGCCCGTGAGGCAGCAGCTGAGCCGGCAAGGTGGTAGCATGGTTGGCAGTCAGCATGGTGGCAGAAGTGGAAATTCTGGAGCCAAACGTGCCCGGTTGAGACCACCTGCTTTGCGGCAGCCTATCTTCCTGGGTGGTAGTGGAACAGTGGATCCTGGAGACGGCGGCAGTAGCAGTCAATTAGTACGGTCTGTTGGTGGGAAAATCAGCTACTCGGCGGTGTGGCAGTTTTTCATGAAGCATCCAGAGAAGTTTAACCCCTTCAGGACCAAGCCCATTTTGGCCTTAAGGACCAGAGCGTTTTTTGCACATCTGACCACTGTCACTTTAAACATTAATAACTCTGGAATGCTTTTAGTTATCATTCTGATTCCGAGATTGTTTTTTCGTGACATATTCTACTTTAACGTAGTGGTAACATTTTTTGGTAACTTGCATCCTTTCCGTGTGAAAAATCCTAAAATTTGATGAAAAATTTGAAAATTTTGCATTTTTCTAACTTTGAAGCTCTCTGCTTGTAAGGAAAATGTATATTACAAATAAAAAAAAATTTTATTCACATATACAATATGTCTACTTTATGTCTGCATCATAAAAGTGACGAGTTTTTACTTTTGGAAGACACCAGAGGGCTTCAAAGTTCAGCAGCAATTTTCCAATTTTTCACAAAATTTTCAAACTCACTATTTTTCAGGGACCAGTTCAGGTTTGAAGTGGATTTGAAGGGTCTTCTTATTAGAAATACCCCACAAAAGACCCCATTATAAAAACTGCACCCCCGAAAGTATTCAAAATGACATTCAGTCATCATTTTAACCCTTTAGGTGTTTCACAGGAATAGAAGCAAAGTGAAGGAGAAAATTCACAATCTTCATTTTTTACACTCGCATGTTCTTGTAGACCCAATTTTTAAATTTTTACAAGGGGTAAAAGGAGAAAATGTATACTTCTATTTGTAGCCTGATTTCTCTCGAGTAAGCACATACCTCATATGTCTATGTTAAGTGTTCGGCGGGCGCAGTAGAGGGCTCAGAAGCGAAGGAGCGACAAGGGGATTTTGGAGAGTACGTTTTTCTGAAATGGTTTTTGGGGGGCATGTTGCATTTAGGAAGCCCCTATGGTGCCAGAACAGCAAAAAACCCTCACATGGCATACCATTTTGGAAACTAGACCCCTTGAGGAACATAACAAGGAATAAAGTGAGCCTTAATACCCCACAGGTGTTTCACGACTTTTGCATATGTAAAAAAAAAATTATTTTTTTTCACTAAAATGTGTGTTTCCCCCCAAATTTCACATTTTTCCAAGGGTTAATAGCAGGAAATACCCCCCCAATATTTGTAACCCCTTCTCTTCTGAGTATGGAGGTACCCCATAAGTTGACCTGAAGTGCACTATGGGCGAACTACAATGCTCAGAAGAGAAGGAGTCATATTTGGCTTTTTGAGAGCAAATTTTGCTCGGGGGGCATGTCGCATTTAGGAAGCCCCTATGGTGCCAGAACAGCAAAAAATACCCACATGGCATACCATTTTGGAAACTAGACCCCTTGAGGAATGTAATAAGGAATAAAGTGAGCCTTATTACCCCACAGGTGTTTCACGACTTTTGCATATGTAAAAAAAAAAAAAAAAAATTTCCACTAAAATGTGTGTTTCCCCCCTAATTTCACCTTTTTGCAAGGGTTAATAGCAGAAAATACCCCCCAAAATTTGTAACCCCATCTCTTCTGAGTATGGAGGTACCCCATAAGTTGACCTGAAGTGCACTATGGGCGAACTACAATGCTCAGAAGAGAAGGAGTCATATTTGGCTTTTTGAGAGCAAATTTTGCTCGGGGAGCATGTCGCATTTAGGAAGCCCCTAAGGTGTCAGAACAGCAAAATAACCCCCACATGGCATACCATTTTGGAAACTAGACCCCTTGAGGAACGTAACAAGGGGTACAGTGAGCATTTGCCCCCCCACTGGTGTCTGACAGGTCTTTGGAACAGTGGGCTGTACAAGTTTTCATTTTCATGGACCACTGTTCCAAAGATCCGTCAGACACCTGTGGGGGGTAAATTCTCACTGCACCCCTCATTACATTCCGTGAGGGGTGTCGTTTCCGAAATGGGGTCACATGTGGGTTTTTTTTTTTTTTGCGTTTGTCAAAACCGCTGTAACAATCAGCCACCCCTGTGCAAATCACCTCAAATGTACATGGTGCGCTCTCCCTTCTGGGCCTTGTTGTGCGCCCCCAGAGCACTTTGCGCTCACATATGGGGTATCTCTGTAGTCGGGAGAAATTGCGTTACAAATTTTGGGGGGCTTTTTTCCCTTTTACCTCTTGTGAAAATGTAAAGTATAGGGCAACATCAGCATGTTAGTGTAAAAAATAAAAAAATTTTACACTAACATTCTGGTGTAGACCCCAACATTTCCTTTTCATGAAGGGTTAAAGAAGAAAAAGCCCCCCAAACCTTGTAACGCAATTTCTCCCGAGTACGGCGATACCCCATATGTGACCCTAAACTGTTGCCCTGAAATACGACAGGGCTCCAAAGTGAGAGCGCCATGTGCATTTGAGGCCTAAATTAGGGATTTGCATAGGGGTGGACATAGGGGTATTCTACGCCAGTGATTCCCAAACAGGGTGCCTCCAGCTGTTGCAAAACTCCCAGCATGCCTGGACAGTCAACGGCTGTCTGACAATACTGGGAGTTGTTGTTTTTCAACAGCTGGAGGCTCTGCTTTGGAAACAGTGGTGTACCGGACGTTCTTATTGGGGGAGGGGGGCTGTGTAAGGGTATGTGTATATGTAGTGTTTTTAACTTTTTATTTTATTTTGTGTTAGTGTAGTGTAGTGTTTTTAGGGTACAGTCACATGGGCGGGGGGTTACAGCGAGTTTCCCAGCGCAAAATTTGCTGCATCTCAAGATGCGAGAAACCCACTGTAAAAGCCTTGCCCATGTGAATGTACCCTGTACATTCACGGGGGTGGCGGGGCGGGGGGGGCTTGCATCAGCTGTTGCAAAACCACAACTCCCAGCATGCATGGTCTGTTAGTGCATGCTGGGAGTCATAGTTTTGCAACAGCTGGAGGCACACAGGTTAGGAAACACTGAGTTAGAAACAGACAATGTTTCCCAACCAGTGTGTCTCCAGTTGTTGCAAAACTACAACTCCCAGCATGCCCAGACAGCTGAAGGGCATGCTGGGAGTTGTAGTTCGGCAACATCTGAAGGGCCAGATGTTGCTGAACTAAAACTCCCAGCATGCCTGGACAGTCAGTGCATACTGGGAGTTGTAGTTTTGCAACAGCTGGAAGAGCACAGATTGAAGACCATTATACAATGGTCTCCAAACTGGGGCCCTCCAGATGTTGCAAAACTACAACTCCCAGCATGCATGGTCTTTTAGTGCATGCTGGGAGTTATAGTTTTGCAACAGCTGGAGGCACACAGGTTAGGAAACACTGAGTTAGAAACAATGTTTCCCAACCAGTGTGTCTCCAGCTGTTGCAAAACTACAACTCCCAGCATGCCTGGACAGCTGAAGGGCATGCTGGGAGTTGTAGTTCGGCAACATCTGAAGGGCCAGATGTTGCTTAACTAAAACTCCCAGCATGCCTGGACAGTCAGTGCATGCTGGGAGTTGTAGTTTTGCAACAGCTGGAAGAGCACAGATTGGAGACCATTATACAATGGTCTCCAAACTGGGGCCCTCCAGATGTTGCAAAACTACAACTCCCAGCATGCCCGGACAGCCAAAGGCTGTCTAGGCATGCTGGGAGTTGCAGTTTTCAGACTCCTAGAAGCAGCAGTGAAGATCTTCACTGCTGCCTCTGAGGACCACATACTTACCCGTCGCTGCTCGTCCACGTGGCCGGTCCCGCGCTGCTCCTCGGTCCCGCTGCTGCTCCAGGTAAGTCTGCCGGTCCCCACGTGTTCCCCCCGAATGCCGCAGGTCCCCGCGAGCCCCTGCAGCGCTTCGTCCCCCGTTCTGCCCGACTTCCAGGGGCGGGCAGTGCGGGGGATCTGAACTTTCACCCCAGATCACTGTGATTGGTCCACAGGGACCAATCACAGTGATCGCTGACCAGGACCATCAATTGATGGTCCTGGGGGTGAAGCAGAAGTTGTCCCCTGCTGGAAACAGCGGGACTTCTGCCAGTTAACCCGTGCGATGCTGCGCATCGCCGGGTTAACTGAATGTCATTTATAAACGCTGGGATGCGAGAACGCACCGCACAACCCGGCGTTTATATATGACATTCTGCGGGAAGGGGTTAAAGGGGTATTCCAGGCAAAAACTTTTTTTTATATATCAACTGGCTCCGGAAAGTTAAACAGATTTGTAAATTACTTCTATTAAAAAAGCTTAATTCTTCCAATAGTTATTAGCTTCTGAAGTTGAGTTGCTGTTTTCTGTCTAACTGCTTTCTGATGAATCACGTCCCGGGAGCTGTCCAGCTCCTATGGGGATATTCTCCTATCATGCAAGGGATATTCTCCCATCATGCACAGCTCCCGTGACGTGACATCATCATTGAGCAGTTAGACAGAAAACTTCAGAAGCTAATAACTATTGGAAGGATTAGGATTTTTTAATAGAAGTAATTTACAAATCTGTTTAACTTTCCGGAGCCAGTTGATATATATAAAAAAAGTTTTTGCCTGGAATACCCCTTTAAGACTCACTTAATTCCTTGTTACGTTCCTCAAGGGGTCTAGTTTCCAAAATGGTATGCCATGTGTTTTTTTCTTTTTGATGTTCTGGCACCATAGGGGCTTCCTAAATGCAACATGTCTCCCCAAAAAACAGAAAAAGGTACTCTCCAAAATCCTCTTGTCGCTTCTCCGATTCTGAGCCCTCTACTGCGCCCGCCGAACACTTTACATAGACATATGAGGTATTTGCTTACTCGAGAGAAATTGGGCTTCAAAAACAAGTATAAATTTTCTCCTTTTACCCCTTGTAAAAATGCAAAAATTGGGTCTACAAGAACATGCAAGTGTAAAAAATGAAGATTGTGAATTTTCTCCTTCACTTTGCTGTTATTCCTGTGTAACACCTAAAGGGTTAAAACACTGACTGAATGTCATTTTGAATACTTTGGGGGGTGCAGTTTTTATAATGGGGTCTTTTATGGGGTATTTCTAATATGAAGACCCTTTAAATCCACTTCAAACCTGAACTGGTCCCTGAAAAATAGTGAGTTTGAAAATTTTTTGAAAAATTGGAAAATTGCTGCTGAACTTTGAAGCCCTCTGATGTCTTCCAAAAGTAAAAACTTGTCAATTTCATGATGCAAACATAAAGTAGACATATTGGGGGATATTTATCAAAGTTGTCTATGTCCCGCATCAATATAGACCAAACTACAGAGGGTTAGGCCGGTCTATTGTGCACCTAATTTATCAAATGGCGCACGGCTCTTGATAAATTCTGTGCACAGACTGCATGATCTATGCTTTAGTCTATATTTAAACCTGCTCCAACATGGTCTGACATTTCGGCGTACTTTCAGCCTATGCGACTTGTCGCTGAAAAGTCGCTTTTGATAAATTCAGCACCAATGCATTTTCAATGCATTTCAGTCTAAAATAGACTAGCATGCATCATGTTCTAAAAATCCTCTAGACCAAAAGTTGCAGATAAGTCGCACATATTTAGACTGCGACTTTCTGTGCGACAAATTTAGACAAAAAAAAACAAGTCTAAATCCTTTGATAAATCTCCCCCATTGTATATGTGAATAAAAAAAATGTATTTGGAATATACATTTTCCTTACAAGCTGAGAGCTTCAAAGTTAGAAAAATGCAAAATTTTCAATTTTTTCATCAAATTTTGGGATTTTTCACCAAGAAAGGATGCAAGTTACCACAAATTTTTCCACCATGTTAAAGTAGAATATGTCACGAAAAAACAATCTCGGAATCAGAATGATAACTAAAAGCATCCCAGAGTTATTAATGTTTAAAGTGACAGTGGTCAGAAGTTCAAAAAACGCTCTGGTCCTAAGGTGTAAAATGGCCTGGTCCTTAAGGGGTTAAGTAGTAGATGCATGGAATAGCCTTCAAGTAGAAGTTTAAGATTCAGTTTGAGCATGCATAGGACAGGAATAAAACTATCCTTCATATAAAATTGATAGTATTCAGAATATTGGGCCAACTAGATGGTTCTTTTTATCTGCCAACTCTTTCTAGGTTTCTATAATAATAACAAGGGTGCAGGAGCCCAAACAGCTGAACCAGTATATGATGTAAGTTTGTTGGTTTATAAACTCCTTCTGTTGAAAGGGAGATTGAGAACTATACAGAACATGCTAAAGATAAGGAAGAAACTGGATAAGGCAGAGGAGAGAAATTGAATATTTGAGGACACTATAGCTTCATTGTCCAAATGTGCATTTGAGTTGAAAATAACAAAAGACAGAAGAAAGGCTGATGGGAATTGACAACAAAGCCTCCAGGTCCATTGTTAACAATATTGGCTTCCCGGAAGGTTCCAGAGGCAAAGTTAAATGTAGAAATAGTTTATTGAGAACTTTGGACTTGAGTTACTGTACTTGTTAAGTTGTTTTTTTTTTTTTTTTTTTTTACCAGATTCCCAAAGGCATCCCTGAGAGCATATTAAAATGCCATGTTTTCAAGATAGATTCACTGTTCTTCATAAAAAAAAGAGATGATATGTTGTAAAACCATTTCTATCTATAATGACTTCTCTGCAGCTACTAATAATTAGAAGTCTAGTTTAATGAATGTAATGAGAATATTAAAGGGGTTGTCTGGGACTATTCAATAAACTTGCATTACATTGACTTTTGTGTGTGTTGTATGTTATGTATACACACGCTTCTTGGGGTCACATGACTGCTCTGCCTGTGATTAGTTATCAGGTGGGCGGGGACAGGCATTCCTCCCATGGGCTGGCTGAAATTCTACACAGGTTTTTAGCCCTGCCCCTGAAGGCGGAGCTAATATCAGTGCAAGCTGCATCAGTAAGGAGACTGAAATCCCACCAACAACATCTGCCAAGAGTTTGTATGTTCTCCCTATATTGCATCAGGTTTATCCCAAGCTCCAAAACATAGTGATAGGTCAATTTTGGGTTTAGATTGCGACAGATTGGTGACAGGGACCAATGCAAGTGATGGCAATTTCTGTACAGCACTGCAGAATATGTTTGCGCTATATAAATAATGACATTTGTATTATTGTATTGTTAGGATCTACAGTGGCAGGGCAGTGCTGCCCCTACATGTAATATAAAAAGAGGCTACATGTATCTGCTTGTGAGTGCTTCATGTCACCGTTCTATCTATTTACTGCTAAGTTAAACGTGCAATAGAATCCAAGGTAATTTAAATAAAGCCACAGGACCGAAGAAACTCCACCCACATGTGGGTTGGACACACCCATTTCCTATTAAAAAACTTTGACTGAGGTCACTAAAGTTTCTTAATAGGTTATACTGCTGATTTCATCCCAAAACAGCACCACACCTGTCCTCAGGCTGTAATATTACAACTTGGCTCCATTCACTTCAATGCAACTGAGTAGCAAGGAGTGGTGCTATTTTTGGAGAAAATAATTCTGGATAACCCCTTTCACTCTGTGCTCCAAAATTACAGGTTACCTACCACCTACAGGGATGTGCAAATACATTTTGGGCACTTCTCATAAATAATGATGCCACACTACCCAGCGGTCCCAATATGCTAATGCCCCAGGAAGTGATTGAGGATGTATACAGTGAATCCTACTTTAGCTGGGAATTTAGAAACATAAAATAATACCTCTACTACAGGATGACATAGTGACCAGCACATAGGGGGAGATTTATCAAAACCTTTTCAGAGGAAAAGTTGACCAGTTTTCAATAGCAACCAATCAGATCGCTTATTTTATTTTTCAGAGGCCTTTTTAAAAATGAAAGAAGCAATCTGATTGGTTGTTATGAGCAACTGGACAATTTTTCCTCTGAACAGATTTTGATAAATCTTCCCCATAGTGACTGGATAATGCCACCATACTGTCACTGCATAAAGCATGAAAGCTAATTTACACAGCGCAATATCACTAATAATACCAATATACAAGAGACAATTAATTATATCACACCATGACCACTACCATTAACACCACTAGGGGACTAGATAATTCCACTCTACTGTAACTAAATAAAAACCACTGTACACTGACTAATAATTTCCCCCTTACAGTGACCATGTAATGGCAAACCCAGTTCTACACAGGCACTGTACATCATTAAGTGATTAAATTACTGTTACAGTGACTCAGAGTGGGCATCTTCTTGGAGTTCTTTTCTTTTCTTCTCTTTTCTATGAGGCTCAGATCACCATGAAGATTTCAGTCATCCAAATGTAGAAGTTTCCTCACGTTTCCAGCACACTCCTCAACTTTTTCCCTTCCTCAGTGCTCCAAATAATGCATTGCTTGGTGTTCTGCATAGTTAAGGGAATAGGCAGGTGTGTTTTGGAGAGGAAGAGTAGTGGAATTTGGTGGGTGGTGATGGGTAGGTAATTTACTCTTTCCATTAGGTAGATATCCCAATAGGCAGGTAGATAGGTAGGGAATCCCTCCAGTAGGTAGATAGATAGGTAAGGCATCCCCCACATAAGTAGGCAGGAAATGCACCATAAAAAGGAAATCCCCATAGTAGGTAGGGAGATAGGTGCCTGCCTACTGGGGGATTTCCTGCCTATCTCCCTACCTACTGTGGGGATTTCATTTCTATGGTGCGTGTGGGGGGGATTTCCTGCCTACTTATGTGGGGGATGCCTTACCTATCTATCTACCTACTGGAGGGATTCCCTACCTATCTACTTGCCTATTGGGATATCTACCTAATGGGAAGAGTAAATTACCTACCTATCACCATCACCACCCACTACTCTTCCTCTCCACTACACACCCCAGTGGGAAGAAAGATAAGAAACCCCCAGTAGACAGGGAGGTAGTTAAACACCCAAGTAGGCAGGTAGATAAAAAAAATCCCCCCAATAGGGGGAAAGGTAAAAAATTATCCCAGCAGGCAGGAGATAGCATTGCACATACACGCGCAGCAGCCTTTAATGCAGTAATGAAGGAAATACAGTTGTAGCAACACAATGAATAGCTCCTGAACGGTTGCAATAATTGTTACCTGATAAGAAGCATTTGAGACAGGGTCACCCACACATCTACCTGTTTAGAAATGTTTGTGTGCTGTCAGTTTCCCTTTAAAATCTATTTGGTTCCCTGCATTTCTTCCTCATTTTAATATTTCCCTTTTTCCCAGTACAGATCCATCTAGCATTGCTTGCTAAGAGTAGTCTCCTGGAATATTAAGTGATAAAATGAAAAGGTATGCCATGTTTAATTTAATTGAATATTATCTTATTACTATTATATTTTTCAAGAGACACATTCATTAAAAGAAAAACGTTTATTTCAGAGAGCTTGGATGTTACAGAAGTATCATTATGCATTTCGTCCTTTGCAAGAGGTATATGTAGTCTCATACCCTGTAATATGAATGCACTAGTTGTCTCTTAATGTAGAAGAATCTTAACATTACAAATTTCCAAAAAAGGAGCCCATTGCTGCTAGCCAGCAGCCCTGCATTCATCAGCAGTATGGAGGTTCAGCCAGCTCATAGTGAGCAGTGTTGAGGGAAGAAGGGGTGAAGGCAGCTTCCACCCACCTCCTGCGGTTGCAGGGCCTCTCTTGTCCCTCCTGGGACTCGTCTGCCTCAGTAGCGGATCCAGGGGTAGCAACAGGGCAATTAGCTCCACCCCCGCCCCCAAGATTGAGCCCCCACCTCATCCAATACACAAGAATGGGGGAGCAGGAGCTGGCACAATGAAGTGATGTCATCCCGCCTGCCTGGAGATCCCATCCCCGCCACTCCTAGGCTGCAAGTATGAAGAGAGGAAACATGGGTAAGGTAAGTATAATTTATTTATTGTTTTGTAATGTTTAGGGCACTTTGGTACAGGGGGCATTAATTAAACTTGGGGAGCACAGAATATGGGGCATTATATGTGAGGGGCACAGAACAGGGGGCATTATAGGTGAGGGGCACAGAACAGGGGGCATATTATGTGAGGGGCACAGCACAAGAGGCATTTTATAAAAGGGGCATAGGACAGGGGGCATATTATGTAAGGTGCACAGTACAGGGGACATTATATGTGAGGGGCACAGGACAGAGGACATTATATGTGAGGGGAACATGACAGGTGGCATTATATGTGAGGCGCACAAAACAGGGGGCATTATATGTTAGAGGCACAGGGTTATGTGGGGGAGGAGGACGGTGGCATTATTATATTTGATATGTGGGGGCATAGGATGGGGCATTAATTTATGTTAGGGGCACAGAGTGTTTTTCATTTCAGAGGTATAGTGTATAAGGAATTTCTGGGGCCACAATAGGTTAAGGTATTGTATTCAGAAGGTGCACTGTACGGCAAAGTTATATTCAGAGGGCGTAATGTGTGGCAGTATTATATTAAGAGGGTACGGTGTGTGGCAGTATTATATTCAGCTGGAGGCAGGTTGCGGGATACCCTTTTTATTTACCAGAGGCAAATTGGTTTACACAGATAGATGGCTGGGCAGGACACCGCGTTTCGAGAGGGGATTCCTTCTTCATCAGGTTAACTATCATATTGTGAAGTGAGTGTATTTATACTGCGGTGGGGGCTTAGATTTTTCAAATTTTGGCGGGCTCATGAGGTCACTGGGGGCTAGTATTATATTCAGCCTCTATGGTCTCTATGGAGAAGTTTACTGTATTTTCCCTCTGTGTATCTATAACATTAAGGATTTTTGCCCATCAAAATCAAAAAGCCATCGTGGTCTATGGTCAAGTTTGCTGAACATCTTTGCAAGCTAAGCAGCTGAGAGCTTGGTCGGGCTGTGGATGGGAGTCTGGCAGTGTACTGTAATTGAAATATCATGGGTATAACTTTAACTTGTGATGACAGCTGGGGTCAATAGGTTAAGGGGTAATGGCTTTGGGAAGTTATTAATATGCTTTGTGGTTGAAGTGATTAAGTTTGAATGTTCACTTAACTATTAATGAGGGGGGAGTCAGGATTTTGGGATCAGCCCCACCAGGCAGGGCCGGATTAAGAGCATCATGGGCCTGGTTCTGAAGGTTGTGATGAGCCTTTTTATCAAAGTATATATGTTCCCCTTACATATAATGCCCCATGTGATTATATGTGAGGGGCATTATATGGCATTATGTGTGAGGGGTACAGAACATGGGGCATTATATGTGAGGTGCACAGGACAGGGGGGCATTATAAGTAAGGGGCAAATGTCAGGGGGGCATTATAGGTGCATTATATGCGCACATGACAGGGGGTCCCTGTCATGTGCCCCTCACATATAATGCCCCCTGACATGTGCCCCTCACAAATAATTCCCCCTGTCCTGTGCCCATCACATATAATACCCCCTGTCCTGTGCCCCTCACATATAATGCCCCCTGTCATGTACCTCTCATATATATAATACCCCCTGTTCTGTGCCCCTCACATATAATGCCCCATGTCCTGTCCCCATCATATTTAATACCCCCTGTCCTGTGCCCCTCACATATAATGCCCCCTGTCCTGTGCCCCTCACATATACTGCCCCCCTGTTATGCGCCCCTCACATATAATTTGTCCTTTTCTGTGCATGCACACCGCCCCCATCCCCCCAAGTTTTAATAATTCCCCCGTACCATACGGTGCCGAAGCATCTCTCTCCAGCTGTCATATTTCTCACACGCTGCTCCGTTCTTGCAGTGTGAGAGCTGCGGGGAGGTGATCTCCAGCCCCACATTAGGTAGTAGCAGGTTCCCCACATTAGGTAGAAGCAGGTTCCCCACATTAGGTAGCAGCAGTTTCCCTACATTAGGTAGTAGCAGGCTCCCCACATTAGGTAGTAGCAGGCTCCCCACATTAGGTAGTGGCAGGTTCCCCACATTAGGTAGTGGCAGGTTCCCCACATTAGGTAGTGGCAGGTTCCCCACATTAGATAGTGGCAGGTTCCCCACATTAGGTAGTAGCAGGTTCCCCACATTAGGTAGTAGCAGGTACCCCACATTAGGTAGCATTGTCGTCGTCCCCCCACATATATACACATGCACAGACACACAAACGTACACACAAAGACACACACAGACAGAGTCATAGACACACACACAGACAGACACACACACACACACATATAGACACACTTACCTGTGCTGCGCTTCTCTCTCTCCGCCGGCGGCCTGACGAGTGATGTCACTGACGTCATGCGCAACGTCCCTCATCAGACTCGGGCTGGCCAACCGGTGACCGGAAGGAGGAGGGCGGGGTAAGTGAAGTCTTCCAGGCATTTAGCGCTGCTCGCTTGAAGCAGGGTTAAATGCCTGAAGAAGTTGCCTGCCCGGTGCCTGGAACTGCATGTCCCGGGCATCGGGCAATACAATTTTCACTTACCGCAAACTTTCGTTCTGCGGGCCGCAAATGGTCCGTGGGCTGGGAGTTTGAGGCTTGATTGTCGGTCGGTGCAGGTCGTTTGTGCGGGCCGCCGGGCCAATTTTAACGCAGGGGCCTGGAGCTCCTGCTTCATTCGCCCCTATGTTAATCCGGCCATGCCACCAGGGTATCCCGCAACCTGCCTCCAGCCAAGTTCCTGACCGCTGCCAGCGGTACCGACGATCAGCGGCTCCTGGATCATGCCTCAAACTATCTGAAGCGCTACTTAGAGTTGTGCCTGCCATTTGCACAACATACCGTATTTTTTGCCATTTAAGACGCACTTTTTCTTCCACAAAACTGGGGGGGGAAAGTTGGTTCGTCTTATATGGCAAATACACATTAAAACCTGTCCTATCGCGGCGGTCACTGCGGCCATCAACGGCCGGGACCCGCGGCTAATACAGGACGTCACTGATCGCGGTGATGCCCTGTATTAACTCTTCAGACACGGCGATCAAAGCTGACCGCCGCGTCTGAAGCGAAAGTGACACTAACCCGGCTGCTCATTTGGGCTGTTCGGGACCGCCGCGGTGAAATCGCAGCGTCCCGAACAGCTTACAGGACACCGGGAGGGACCTTACCTGCCTCCTCAGTTTCTGCTCCATGCTGGGATCCCCTGCATGGCCGGCGCTCTCCTTCGTTGTCATCACGTCGTCGCGCATGCCATCTCATCATCCAATAGGAGCGGTGTGCGTAGTGGCGTGCTTAGCGATGTGATGGTGGCGACGGGAGCGAGGATACCCAGCAGCAGAGATGTTCAGGAGCAACGGGGACACCCCGGGGATGCAGTGACAGCGATGGAGGGTGACATCCAGGGCAGTGGTGACGGGTCCGGAGCGGCGGGGACACGTGATTATTTTCTCTTATACCAGTGGTCTTCAACCCGCAGACCTCCAGATGTTGCAAAACTACAACTCCTGGCATGCCCGGACAACCAACAGCTGTCCGAGCTTGCTGGGAGTTGTAGTTTTGCAATATCTGGAGGTCTGCAGGTTGAAGGTTCAGAATCTTTTTTTTCCTAGTTTTTCACCCTTTAAAATTGGGTGCGTCTTATGTGCCAGAGAGTCTTATATGGCGAAAAATACGGTAATAAGGTGAGCGATATTTCTGCTTTTTTCACACACCTATACCATCTAAAACTTACTACCCTATCAGAGCGCTGTATTCTCTGTCCCCTTTTCACCACCATATTCCAGTATTATATTCAGAGAATGTAGTGTGTGGTAGTATATTCAGAGGGACTGTGTATGGCAGGTTTATATTCAGAGAATGCAGTGTGTGATAGTATTATATTCAGAGAGCACAATGTGTGGCAGTATTATATTCAAAGGGTACAGTGTGTGGCAGTATTATATTAAGAGGGTACGGTGTGTGGCAGTATTATATTCAGAGAATGCAGTGTTTGGTAGTATTATATTCAAGTGCACCTTGTGTAGTACTATTATATTCAAAGGGTAGAGTGTGTGGCAGTATTATATTCAGAGGGTAGAGTGTGTGGCAGGTTAATAATAATTATTGTTTTCATATAGAGGATCGGAATCGAAAAAGTGAGGAGCCAATGCCATCTGGGTGTCAAGTTCAGCAGAGAAATGATTTAACTGGAAAAAGTCATGGTGGTCTATACCAGCTAAATTAGATAAGGGAAGACTATAGAGAAGATGTCGCCTGAAGTCACTGATATCATTGTGTATTCTCCTCACTTTGTCCCATCAGAGCTGTAGTCACTTGTATGTTCTACAGTTATGATGGGTGAAGCTCTAACTCCCAGCATAACCTCACCACTGCTTAGGTCATACTGGGAGCTTTAGTTTTAAATGGTAAAAACGTCTTTAGCACTGTCTCATTCTGTGGAAATTGGTATATTTGATTATTATACTGGAACTAATTTCCGCAACCTGCTACACCACTGGTGTCTGTCACTACAGGATAAAAAAAATTACTTTTGTGTGTGTGTGTGAGTGGGGGAAGGGGGGGGGGGGGTATGAGGTGACACAATTTTCTACCGCCCCAGGTGATGCCAACTCTAGCATAAACTCTGATCCGCCACTGCTCTGCCTTCTTAGTAATGTTCCTTGCCTTCTGCGGCTGTATATACATCTGTATATAACCCTGAAGTTGGGACAGAAGAAGAGGGAAAGGGGATGAATAGTGCCATATCGGGATCTGGACCCCCTAGAGCTGTCCAATATTTGGTACAGAAAACTTAAGTGTTCTTGTGTGTGTGCATCTTTGTGTATTTCTGGATTATGCTTGTGTGTTAGTATGAATGTATATATGAAATATGTATGGTTTTTATCTAATCTGTATTGGGCACTATATAGCTCTATTGTAAGGGGCGCTATTTGGGATCCGACTACTGTGTGGGTTCACCATTAGCGGGGTAACCACTGTGTGGGGTCACTATTAAGAGGACAAACTAATGTGTTGGGACATAATTAGTGGGTGGAATACTGTAAAGAGCACTGTTAGGGAGAGACTACTGTGTGGGGGCATTATTAGAGGAGTAAACTACTGTGTGGGTGCACTGTTAGGGGCAGATTAATGTGTGGAGGCTCTATTAGGGGGTGATTACTGTGAGAGGGCTCTATTAGTTGGTGACTACTGTGTGGGGGCACTAATAGAAGCAGACTACTGTGTAAGGGCTCTTTCAGGGGTGTGACTACTGTGCAGAGGCATTATTAGTGGGTAATTACTATTTAGGGGCACTATAAGAGGGTAAACTACTGTATGGGGGATCTATTAGAGTAGTGACTACTGTGCAGGGGCACACTGTTTGTGAGACACTATTATTGTGTGGAGCACTATAGAGAAGAAGTTTGTATAGCTGTAGGGTGCTATAAAAGTGCTGAGCCGAAGATGTTTGTCTAGCAGATTCTAGATTTTGTATTCTTGGAGAAGAAGTCGCCATCCTGTTGTAACTGTAAGAAGTCGCCATCTAGATCAGAGGGAAAGGCAAGGAAAGTGAATGCTCCAAACAGAGAACACATCATTAGTTATAACAACACTGAAGTCACGATATAGTCACTATGTAAGGTGATTTCAATCTGTGTATTTGTGGATTTGTATACAGTAACAGTATGACAGTATTATTCAGTCATTAGAAGTTGGTAATATGTGGTCATGATGTAGTGGATTATTTGTTTTCTGTAGAGTTTTTTTATTGGTCACATAGTATGGTTAAAAATGTCCCACAAGTAATACTGGTTTTGTGATATTGGGTTTTAGTATATGGCAGCATTATTTAGTTACGGTGTGGTGGTAATATATGGTCATGAGGTGGTAGTATTATTTGTCCTTTGTGAATTGTATCATTGGTAATCTTGATGTTGGTTATGTTCAGTAACAATATGGTGGTAATATGTAAGGGATATTACCTGCTCACATTCTACTGTATACTGTATGACTCTAATTTACATGTTTACTTAATAGATGTATAGAATATACAGGTCCTAATATACACTGCAGATTTCCTGCATACAAAGCTGCTGCAGAAAATCTTCAGAATATTAGCTCTTGTGTGAACATACCATTTATAGGGTATCTTTGCTGTGTAAAAAAAATTGCAAGAAATGTCCTAAGAATATATATTTTTTAAAACTAACAAAAAATAACAGCACAGATGTTCCTCTGTTATAATGCACTGTAGAGGCACCTGCACACAGTCACAATCACATCCATCAGTGGTCACATGCCAGGAGCATGTCACTGTAGAGTGAGGTTATCATGGCTTACAGCCTGTAAACAAAGACTGGGAAGTTGCTTTAGCATCACCGTTAGAACACAAGTAAAGACTATTTTTATTTTAGGACACCCATTTTATTTATTTTTTTGTCTAGGACAGACACTTTAAGTTTTGTGAGCAGCCTTGGGCCTATAGTACACTTACATTATTGACACCTTAAAGATGCAGGGCGCCCGCTTCCCTTCAATGATGCAGGCTCAGGAGCTGAGCTGAGTGATGTCAATGCCGGACATCACTGCTCGTGGTGATGCCCAACATTAACCCCTTAGACGCCGCAATCAAGGTTAATTGCAGTGTCTAATAAAAAAAGTCCCCACAGCTCAGCGGAGCTGATTGGGACCACCACCACGGTGTCCTGTTCAGCTGAGAGGACAGCAGGAGGGCTCTTACCTGCCTCCTTGCCATCCGATCGGTGGCTTAATGCTCCAGGAAGCCTCAGCAGCCTGGAGCAATCGAGCACAGATAACACTGATCAATGCTATGCTATGGCATAGCATTAAACAGTGTATGCAATCCAAGGATTGCATGTAATAGTCCCCTATGTGGACTAAAAACTAGTCAATAAATGTGAATTAACCTCTTCCCTAATAAAAGTTTGAATCACCCCCCCCCCCTTTTCTCATTTAAACAAAAATCTATAAATTTTAAGCCTAAAGTCTATGTGCTTGTTATATGCCGATACACCCCCAGGAAAGGCAGGCGGAGAGAGGCCGTCGCTGCCCGCTTCTCTCCCCCAGTCCTTTCCTGGGGTCTAAAGCCCTGCTGCCGGCCCTTCTCTCCCCCTGGCTATCGGCGCCGCTGCCCGTTCTGTCCCCCTGACTATCGATGCCGCTGCCCCGTTGCCTCCCCCCATCCCCGGTTGCATAATTACCTGTTGCCGGGGTCGGGTCCGCGCTGCTTCAGGCCTCCGGCGTTTGTCCCCTGCGTCGTTGTTATGCACTGCACGGCGCACTGACGTCATGCGCCGTGCCGTGCAGCACATAGCAACGATGCAGGGGACGCATGCGGAGGCCTGAAGCAGGGCGAACCCGACCCCGGCAACAGGTAATTATGCAACCGGGGATGGGGGGAGGCAGCGGCGCCAGCAATGGGTGCCGCTGCCCCTTCTATCCCCCTGGCTGTCAGCGCCGCTTCTCTCCCCCTGGCTATCGGCGCCGGCAATGGGGCGCCGGCACCGATAGTCAGGGGGACAGAACGGGCAGCGGCGCCGATAGCCAGGGGGAGAGAAGGGCCGGCAGCAGGGCTCTAGACCCCAGGAAAGGCAGGGGGAGAGAAGCGGGCAGCGACGGCCTCTCTCCCCCTGCCTTTCCTGGGGGTGTATCGGGGTATACACGTGCACACACGCACCCTTATTTTACCATGAATATTTGGGTAAAAAACTTTTTTTACCCAAATATCCTTGGTAAAATGAGGGTGCGTGTTATAGGCCGGTGCGTGGTATACCCCGATAAATACGGTATATATATATATATATATATATATATATATATGTAAACAAAAATAAACATAAACATATGTGGTATGTCTACGTGTGTAAATGTCCAAACTATAAAAATATAATGTTAATTAAACCGCACGATCAATGGCGTAAATATCCAAAATTGCCTATTATATATACTTTGTATACCCTAAAAATAAAAAAAAATAAAAAGTAATCAAAAAATCATATCAAAACTAAAATGGTACAGACAAAAACTAATGATAAAAAAATAAGCCCTCACACATCCCCGTATACAGAAAAATAAAAAAGTTATAGGGGTCAGAAGAGGAAGTAAAACAAAATCAAACCTATATAAGTTGGGTATTATTTTAATCATATGGACCTACAGAATGAAGATAATGTGTCATTTTTACAGAAAAGTGCACTGCGTAATAATGGAAGCCCCCAAAATGTACAAAATGGTGGTGTTGTTTTGTTTTTGTTTTGTTTTTTTCAAATTTGTCTCACAAATATTTTTTTTGTTTTGCTGTAGATTTTGTGGTGAAATAACTAATGTCATTAAAAAGTTAAATTGGTAGTGCAAAAACACAAGCCCCATATGGGTCTGTAGGTGGAAAGCTGAAAGTGTTATGATTCTTAGAAAGTGAGGAGGAAAATATGAAAATGTAAAAATTAAAAAACCTTAAGGTGTTAAGGGGTTAATATTTTTATTATGATAATTTAATAAGCATCATTTTTCTTTTTTTAGGGCTTAGAAGTTAGCTCAGATCATCAATCTCTCTGCACATGTTCTTACAGAACATGAACGAGCAGTTTTGAACAAAGGTCTATCATTTGTACCGACATCTATCCCTAAAACGTTTGAATGGATAAAAGATATCCACCTCTTTGGACGAAAATTAAAGTGGAAATTTTTTTTTTAAATGCAGGACACACGTACTTGTACCACCCTTGGTATTACTCCGTCGGACTTAGAGGGTATAGTCACACTTAACTCACTGCTATCAGAAAGTGATAGGGTTCCAGGAGAAGGCCCTTTTACCAAACTAAAACCTAAAAGTACCCGGTTCCCACCAGTGGGAGATCATGACTGTATCGACAGTTTTGTCGATATAGTCTGTCGAAATATTGAACTTACTCTCTCTAACTTTCAAATACCTAGTTATAATCTATCAAGATCAGAGTCGGCCGCGCTCGAGTCACTCAAAAGCAACATCGATATAATTATCAAACCTTCTGACAAAGGAGGGAATTTGGTGATTATGAATCAGGACCAATATGTTCAAATGTGTTTACTGGTATTGAACGATAACACTACCTATCGAATTCTAGACTACAATCCCACTTTAAAATATCACAAGGAACTTAAGAACATCCTTCTGGAGGCAAAATCCGCTAAATTAATTGATGAGAATGAGTTTTCCTTTTTACTTCCTCTCCACCCACGGACATCTACTTTTTATGGACTACCCAAGGTACATAAAGGGCTATCACCTCTTAAATGTCGCCCAATTGTCTCGGGTGTGGACAATTTGACCCAAAATATAAGCATTTACTTGGACAAAATACTTAGACCATTTGTCCTGAGTCTACCGTCATACACCAGAGACACAACTGATCTATTATTAAAATTGGAGGGCATTACCCTGGAACAAAATCACTGGCTGTGCACGATCGACGTGGAAGCACTCTATAGTTCCATTTCTCACAAGTCAGGCTTGGAGGCAGTCGAGTTCTACCTGAAAAGCAGAAGTGTACTTCTGACACCCCATAACAATCTAATCATGACATTACTATCATTCATCTTGACACATAACTTCTTTCTGTTCAACCGTAAAATATACCACCAACTCAGGGGCACGGCAATGGGGTCCCCAGTGGCCCCCACATATGCCAACATGCTCCTGGGTTGGTGGGAGGAAACGGTTATCTTCAATGACCACTACTCAATGTACCATAATTCCATCATACTCTGGGCACGCTATATTGACGATATAGCGATTATTTGGTCTGGAACATCTGAGTCCTTCATGACTTTATAAAAGATATCAATGTGAATAATATTGGCCTAAGGTTCACATATGAGATTAATAAAAATTCCCTAAATTTTTTAGATGTTACATTGGAACGGAGTGAAGACGGCACTATTCATACTAAAGTATACAGAAAACCTACTGCAGGCAACAATCTACTTAGGTGGGAAAGTCATCATCCAGTCCCCTTAAAAAAGGGTATACCTAAAGGGCAATACCATCGTATTCGACGAAATTGCTCCTCAGATAATGCCTTTAAATTAGAGGCCAGTGACCTTAGGTCACGTTTCAGACAACGAGGATATCCCGACAGAGTTTTAAAACAAGCATACCAAAATGCATGTACAAAGGACAGAAATAGTCTTCTCAAATCAAAAGACAGGATTTCTGATGAGACGACTGCCCCACGCATAATTGCCACCTTTGATGCGGCAGCGGCAGACATCAGATCTATTATCAATTGTCACTGGCCCATCTTAAAAAGTGACCCCCTGGTAGGACAACTAATTGAAGATAGAGCAATAGTGACTTATAGAAGGTCTCAAAATCTACAGGACCTCCTAGTACATAGTCACCTCTCCACTCCAAAACAATCTACGTGGCTTAACCCAAAAATCAAGGGCACATTTAGATGTGGGGGATGTAAAGCCTGTGACTACATAAAAGTATCAAAAACCTTTAAACGTTATACTGACGATCTTGTCTACACTAATCGCAATTATGCGAATTGCAAAACAATGGGTGTCATTTACTTAGCCTCCTGCACCTGTCCCAAGGGATACGTCGGAAAAACTAGTAGACAATTTAGACGACGTATTCTAGAACATATAGGGGACATAAGAAATAAAAGGGATAAAACCCTATCTAATCACATGCATCTCTTCCACCCAGACTCTCCTTGTAATCTAACTTTCCAGAGTGTTACTACGGTCCAACTAGATAGTAGGGGTGGAGATCTAGACAAAAAACTTCTTCAAATAGAGACTAAATGGATTTACCAGTTGCGGACTTATGTCCCTCTTGGACTTAATGACGCAATTTCGTTTGCATCATACATTTAAAATCTCGGTGGATACCCTAAGAGGTCATGGGATTGTTTAGTTTGGTCCCTCTCCTCCCCCCTCCTCCCTCTATCCCTATTTTATCATTTGTTTGCCATCTATATCATTGGGCCCCAGTGGTACTCGAACAGACAAACCACTTATAATGTTCCATGTGTTTTTTCAGGTAGGCTCCCTTGTCCCTACTGTACTTGGTTTATATTTATCTTTATTTATTATCTTTTCATATTATCTGGAACTGGTATGCCAGGTCAATAGATTGTAACCCGATGTGATGTGACATGTTTTGGTTTCATCTTTGGTGTCAATCTAGGTTAGCATCTTGATCAATTGCGGTTTCTTTCTAACTCCTACTGCTCCTCTCTTGCGGTTCATGGGGACCGGAAGAGATGTCGCTTTGCGTTCCAGGCACCGGTAGTTGCCTGGGTCTGCGGTCCATTGAACCACAGTAAACTTCCGGTTGCGCTTCACACGATCTGTGTGGCGCCGCGATTAGTTCCGCCCTCTGTGCGGGTCAATTCGCCGGATGTGACGTCTTTGCTGCGTTCCACACACCGGAAGCAGCATCATCAAAGACGCCCGGGAGCCCTATTTAAACGCCGGGTGAGCTTCGATATCCAGCGGCGTGCTGGCGCTCACCATCTCCGGTAGCAGACATCATATCTTCATCTGACAAGGTATTTAAGCAGTTAGTTTATGCATCTTGCTTACAGACTGTTCATTCATCTTGCTTACAGACTGTTCATTCAGTTTCTTTCTTTTTGACTTGGCGTCATATTTTCTCTCTTTAGCTACCTGGGATTTATCTCGGGCTAAATGGCTTTATCTTGTTTATGCACACGCTGACTCTATTTAGTGGCTGTGGACAGGTCAGTACAACTGGCTTACTTTGTATCTTATTACTTTATCAGCATACATTCATACTATAAGCACATGGATAATTTCAATTGATGTTTCTTTGGGTTCATAGTTATCAACTTTGATTTGGAACCAATTGAATCTGGCTTATATGGGATATCATACATGTACAGGCTGTCGCATCAGGGTATGTGATGGGTCCTTTGTTTTCTATTTATTTGGTTCTGTACTGTGTTTGGACATTACAATTTTTTGCATTTATCTTTTTTGTCTAGACCTAACGTTACCTTCTTGATTTATCATCATTTCCTATTGACTATGGCACCTACCACATATTCACACCTGTGGTAAGATAAATTGATATACGATTTGGAATCTCTATAAATATTCTTTGAGATTGGATGTCTCATGTCCTCTAATTTGTTTTTTGCAGTATGGAATTGTACATGGAGTGAATATAAACACTCTGAAGATTACCTCTTTATTAATACCTTAACCTGTATAGGACACCATTATACATCATTTAGGTCTAATACTGTACTGTATTTGATATCCCATTTCTAAATGTCTCTATGCATCTATATCTTGACAATTAGACACTGACAACATATACCCTAGTTTGACTGTCCCTGACCACTGTGACCAATTCCTATCTTCTTCTACTTATCAGATTGTATCTGTTCTATGTCAATCGTTTAGTACTTAAGTGTTAACTCATCTATGTTTTAATGTACTAATACCTTGTCATCGCTGTATATATTTGTTGCCCTCTTGTCCCCTGATGAGCCTATGTCTCCACATTAGGCGAAACGCGTTGGTAGAAGAGGCTAACTTATCTGTATATATTGTCTCTATGTTTCCCATTCCTATCCACACTTAGTTTAGGAACCCCCCCTAGAACAGGTAGGGCTCTGAGTGTAGGCACTCACCTGTACCCTCACCCCCCTCCCATTATTAGTTAACACTTTTTGATAACGATTTTATCAGTGAAATAAATTAAGATTTGATATCTAAACCTTATTGGTGATCTTTCATTTTTGCTACATAATATTTACTTTCACCAAGGGATACCTTTATCATTTTATGGATTGAGAAAACCAATTATCTTTATTTTCTCGTGAGTTTCCAGGGCTTAGAAGTTAGCAGCAAATTTTCAAAATTTCCTGAAAGTTTCCTAATTTTATTTATTTATTTTTAATTTTTTTTATGGGACCAGTTCATTTCTGAAGTGATTTTGAAAGGCCTGAATGCTTAAAAAGAAAAAAAAAAACTGCATCTCTCAGATTAGGTTTCCACCTTGTTTTTTTTTGTATTTTTAAATGTATTTTTAAATGTATTGCAGCATAGTATAGCCTGTAAAAAGTGTAAAAAATGTAATGAAAAGTTCAAAAAAAGTATGACGTGTAAACAAAAATAAATAAATAAATACCCCTTTCCCAATAAAAAGCCCTGTATTATCACCAAAAAAAATCAGAAACACAAATCATATACATAATAGGTATTGCCACATCTGCAATGATGTGTACTATAAAACTATAATGTAAATTATCCCGCACGGTGAACGACGTAAAAAAGAAACTACAAAAAAAAGCTAAAAATTTGCCAATTTTGGTACAAATAGCGGAATAAAAATATCAAAATGTAGCACATATGGCAAAAATGTTACTAATAAAAAGTACAGCTCATCATGCAAAAAATAAGAGCTTACTCAATGACGTGGGACGAAAAATAAAAAAGTTGGAAAATGAATGGCAGAAAAAGAATTTTGTACAGAAAAGGAAAAATAACAAAGAAAGCTATATAAAATGGGTATCCCCATAATCGTACTCACAGAATATATATAACATCACTTTTTTTTATACAATCCTCAACAGAAAAAAAACGACACTGCTACTTCGCTATCCACTAATCCGCTATACTCTTCTCTATGGACAGACCTTCCCGGTGCTCACACATGACAGTCCAAATTCATATTCTATAATAGGCAAGAAAGAAGTGGAGCACTCACCAGGTCAGTTGATGTCAGCAAGCTTCTTCGGTTCATATTAGCTTGACAGCGTACAAACATGCATGGGAGAGCGAAGGGAAACAGAGGGGTGGGGGAGAGGGTTGGGCGATGGTCCATATCACGCAAGTGCTCCACTTCTTTCTTGCCTATTATGGAATATATAACATCACTTTTACCACACAGTGTACATCATAAAAAAAATGTAAAATGCCAAAAAATGTATATGTCATGAAAAAACGATCTCAGAATCGCTCCTCTCAGAAAAAAGCGTTCTAAAGCTATTACCATTTAAAGAGATACATGTCAAATTTTAAAAGAAGAGCCTAGTCATTAAGGTGAAAAATGGGTCCATCCTTGAGGGGTTAAACAGGGATCAATTTATGTGGGCGGGCAGGGAACTAAAAATGTAACCGACAATAATAAAAATGTAAATGAATACATTTTTAAAAATTAATTTATTTAACATTTTTATTAGTAATGTATTTTAACCCCTTAAGGACATAGCGTTTTTCCATTTCTGCACTTTCATTTTTTCCTCTATACCTTTTAAAAATCATAACCCTTTCAATTTTGCACCTAAAAATCCATATGATGGCTTATTTTTTGCACCACCAATTCTACTTTGTAATGACATCAGTCAAGTTATCCAAAAATCTAAGGCAAAACGGGAAAAAAATTATTGTGCGACAAAATGGAAGAAAAAACTAAATTTTGTACATTTTGGGGGCTTCTGTTTCTACACAGTACAGTTTTCATAAAAAATGACACTTTATCTTTATTCTGTAGGTCCATATAATTAAAATTATACCCTACTTATATAGGTTTGATTTCATACTTAGGAAAAAAATCATAACTATATGCAGGAAAATGTATATGATTAAAATTGTCCTCTTCTGACCCCTATAACTTTTTTATTGTTCCAAGTACGGGGCGGTATGAGGACTAATTTTTTGTGCCGTGATCTGAAGTTTTTATTGGTACCATTTTGTTTTGATGGGACTTTTTGATAGCTTTTTATTAAAAATGTTATGTTATAAAAAGTAACCAAAAATACATTATTTTGGACTTTGGAATTTTTATGTGTGTACGCCATTGACCGCACAGTTTAATTAACGATATATTTTTTGAGTTCGGACATTTCCGCATGCGAGGATACCAGATATGTTAATTTTTATTTTATTTTTGGTTTTTTTTTATGGGAAAATGGGGGTGATTCAAACTTTTATTAGGGCCATTTTGGCCTTAAGGACTCAGACAATTTAATTTTTACGTTTTCATTTTTTCCTCCTCGCCTTCTAAAAATCATAACTCTTTAATATTTTCATCCACAGACTAGTATGAGGGCTTGTTTTTTGCGCGACCAGTTGTCCTTTGTAATGACATAACTCATTATATCATAAAATGTATGGCACAACCAAAAAACACTATTTTTGTGAGGAAATTAAAGCTCAATTTTGCTAATTTTGGAAGGTTTCGTTTTCACGCCGTACAATTTATGGTAAAAATGACGTGTGTTCTTTATTCTGAGGGTCAATACAATTAAAATGATACCCCTTATTACATACTTTTCTATTATTGTTGCGCTTAAAAAAAATCACAAACTTTTTAACCAAATTAGTACGTTTATAATCCCTTTATTTGATGACCTCTAACTTTTTTATTTTTCCGTATAAGCGGCGGTATGGGGGCTCATTTTTTGTGCCATGATCTGTTCTTTTTTTTATAACACATTTGCATATAAAAAACTTTTAATATTTTTTTTGTAATTTTTTTTTATAAAATGTATAAAAAAAAAGTAGCAATTTTTTACTTTATTTTTTTCCGTTCACGCCGTTCACCGTACGGGATCATTAACATTTTATTTTAATAGTTGGGACATTTACGCACGCGAGAATACCAAATATGTCTATAAAATTTATTTTTTACGCTTTTTGGGGGTAAAATAGGAAAAAACGGACGTTTTACTTTTTTATTGGGAGAGGGGATTTTTCACTTTTTTTTTACTTTTACTTTTACATTTTTTTACATTTTTTTTTTACACTTGAATAGTCCCCATAGGGATCTCAGACCAGAGCAGGAGACGCCGGGAGCCGGACGGAGGCAGGTGAGGGGACCTCCGTGCAGCGTTCTGAATGATCGGATCCCCGCAGCAGCGCTACTTTCTCAAACGGACGTTACAACCACAGCTTCTTAGGGACGGGTACCGCCTCTAGTACTCACTAGTGGGTAGATGCTACTCTTTCCTTCACGCAAGGTGTAGTCTACTTAGGGTATGTGCAGCTTGATGCTGGGTGTGGGTGAGTTATTTTATGAATTGTTATTCCTCATATTGTGGTTGCTTTTTGCCCTCTATAGGCCTGCCCTCGTACACAGTTTATGGCACACCTCTGACTGCTATGCAAAGTTAAGGTCTTTGTACAGGAATGTATGCAACGTTTTCAGTTACTTGTACATGTCTGGAGCCCTGAGCACAAGTATTAAGCCCAGTTTCAAAGATTGTCTGTATATGAATGTCGGCTATGCTGCCGAACCCATGCTAACTCTGCCGTACATGTGTGTCATGGTGCATAAAGGAGAGTTGGGAAAGTCCTATCTCTACAGCTCCCTGACACTCACTTTTACTCTCTGCTCATCTCAGACCTTAACCTTGCCAGACGAGAAGGGGTGGGTTGAAGATGGGATTGTCATGTATGATGATCGTTTAGCCCACACTTGATGTCTGTCATTTTGACATTTTGGTGTTGCTAGACCACTTTTTTAAAGTAATGGATGCAGTGGTCACGAGTTTATTATCTGCATGTTTTTGACTTTTGAGCAAATTTTGTCGCAACTGGTGCAAAAAAAACCGCAACTCCCGACCTGGTCTAAAAAAATTTACTACTCCTGTCTGTTTGCCCAAAAATATAAAATCATCAGCCAGAGTGAAAGAGAGGGATAAAGGAAGAGAGAGAGGGAAAGAGGGAGAGAGAGAGAGAGAGAGAGAGAGAGAGAGAGAGAGAGAGAGAGAGAGAGAGAGAGAGAGAGAGAGAGAGATCAAAAAGAGAAAGTACGTTTAAAGACTTTAAAAGTTAAAAAAAAAAAAACATGCAAAGGAAAAGTAAAGCAGTTGTCCATATGAAACAATCAAAAATATTGTTTAACTTATAATGGGACGGAGCCCATTATAACCCTAAGGATGGGAGCATTTTTTGCAATTCTGACCACTGTCATTTTAAGCATTAATAACTCTGGGATGCTTTTACTTTTCATTCTGATTCCGAGATTGTTTTTTCGTGACATATTCTACTTTATGTTAGTGGTAAATTTTTGTTGATACTTGCATCATTTATTGGTGAAAAATTCCAAAATTTGATGAAAAAATTGAAAATTTAGCATTTTTCTAAATTTGAAGCTCTCTGCTTGTAAGGAAAATAAACATTCTAAATAAATAATATTTTGATTCACATATACAATATGTCTACTTTATGTTTGCATCATAAAGTTGACATGTTTTTACTTTTGGAAAACATTAGAGGGCTTAAAAGTTGAGAAGCAATTTTCCAATTTTTCACAAAATTTTCAAAATCGGAATTTTTTAGGGACCAGTTCAGTTTTGAAGTGGATTTGAAAGGCCTTCATATTAGAAATACCCCATAAATTACCCCATTATAAAAACTGCACCCCTCAAAGTATTCAAAATGACATTCAGTAAGTTTGTTAACCCTTTAGGTGTTTCACAGGAAGAGCAGCAAAGTGAAGGAGAAAATTCAAAATCTTCATTTTTTACACTCGCATGTTCTTGTAGACCCAGTTTTTGAAATTTTACAATGGGTAAAAGGAGAAAAATCCCCTCAAAATGTGTAACCCAATTTCTCTCAAGTATGGAAATACCTCATATGTGTATGTCAAGTGTTCGGCGGGCACAGTAGAGGGCTCAGAAGAGAAGGAGCGACAATGGGATTTTGGAGAGGGTGTTTTGCTGAAATGGTTTTTGGGGGCATGACGCATTTAGGAAGCCCCTATGGTGCCAGAACAGCAAAAAAAAAAACACATGGCATACTATTTGGAAACTACACCCCTCAAGGAACGACTTTTCGTTATATTCGGATGTGTAAATGAAAAATGGAAAAAAGTGCAGGTTTTTTCCCCAAATTTACCATTTCTACAAAGGGTAATGGGAGAAAAATCCCCCCAAACTTTGTAACGCAATTTCTCCCGAGTACGGAGATACCCCATATGTGGCCCTAAACTGTTGCCTTGAAATACGACAGGGCTCTGAAGTGAGAGAGCGCCATGCGCATTTGAGGCCTGAATAAGGAATTTGCAGTAGGGGTGGTCCCAGTTACAAGGATGGGGCTTGTCTCCACCAAAACCCTACAGCAGTGTCTCCCACAGGGTGCCTCCAGCTGTTGCAAGAATCCCAGCCTGCCAGGATATTCTATGGCTGTCCGGCAACACTGGGAGTTGTGGTTTTGCCACAGCTGGAGGCGCCGTTTAGGAAACACTGCCGTATGAGACATTTTTCATTTTTATTGGGGGGGGGGGGGGGCGACGAGTAAGGGGGTGTATGTGTAGTGTTTTACTTTTCATTATTTGTTAGTGTAGAGTAATGTTTTTAGGGTACATTCACACAGGCAGGGGTTCACAGTAAGTTTCCTTGAAGGAAACCCACTGTAACCCCACCCGTGTGAATGTACCCTGTACATTCACATGGGGGGCGCCCCAAACCTTCAGCTGTGGCAAAATGACAACTCCCAGAATGCACTGACAGACCGTACATGCTGGGAGTTGTAGTTTTACAGCAGCTGTAGGCACACTGGTAGGGAACCACTGAGTTAGAAAACAGACTCTAGCTCAGTTATTCCAACCCATGTGCTTCCAGCTGTTGCAAGACTACAACTCCCAGCATGTACGGTCTGTCAGTGCACTCTGGGAGTTGTAGTTTTGCAACAGCTGGAGGCACAAGGGTTGAAATCAGACTCTAGCTCAGTGTTTCCCAACCAGTGTGCCTACAGCTGTTGCAAAACTACAATTCCCAGCACGGCCAGACAATCAGGGATGCATGGGCGTGTAGTTCTGCAATATCTGGCCCTTCAGATGTTGCAGAACTACAACTCCCAGCATGCCTGGACAGTCTGGGCATGCTAGGAGTTGTAGTTATGCAACAACTGGGGAAGAACAGAGTTGTAGTTCTGTAACATCTGAAGTGCCAGATATTGCAGAACTACACGCCCAGCATCCCTGATTGTCTGGCCGTGCTGGGAATTGTAGTTTTGCAACAGCTGTAGGCACACTGGTTGGGAAACACTGAGCTAGAGTCTGTTTCCTAACTCAGCGATTTCAACCCTTGTGCCTCCAGCTGTTGCAAAACTACAACTTCCAGAGTGCACTGACAGACCGTACATGCTGGGAGTTGTAGTCTTGCAACAGCTGGAAGCACATGGGTTGGAATAACTGAGCTAGAGTCTGTTTTCTAACTCAGTGGTTCCCTACCAGTGTGCCTACAGCTGTTGTAAAACTACAACTCCCAGCATGTACGGTCTGTCTGGGCATGCTGGGAGTTGTAGTTTTGCAACATCTGGAGGGCTACAGTTTGGAGACCACCATATAGTGGTCTCCAAACTGTGCCACTTCAGATGTTGCAAAACTACAACTCCCAGCATGCCCAGACAGTCAGTGCATGCTGGGAGTTGCAGTTTTGCAACATCTGGAGGACCACCGTTTAGAGACCACTACACAGTGGTCTCCAAACTGTGACCCTCCAGATGTAGCAAAACTACAACTCCCTGCATGCCCAGACAGCCTTTGGCTGTGTGGGCATGCTGGGAGTTGTAGTTTTGTAGCTTTTAGAAGGCCACAGTGAAGATCACTTATCACGATCTTCACTGCAGCCTTCTCAGCCGCACTTTCCGGCCGCCGCTGCTCCTGCTCGCGCCGCTTGTTCCTGCTGCGGCCGATGCCGGTCCGGGTAAGCCGGGCCATGTCCCCCCCCCCCTCGCCGCCAGTATCCCCCCCCCACTCTGTACCGACTTCGATCGGTGCGCAGAGCGGGGGAAAATTAACTCTAACCCCCCCGCCCCCCTCCTGCCATTGGTGGTCAGTCTGACCAACCAATGGCAGGGGATTGGAGGGGGTGACAACACTGCCACCTCGCTCCTATGCTTTAGGCTGGTCGGAGCTGTCTCTGACAGCTCCGAGCAGTCTTATTTTCTGGGAGATCGGGTCACCAGTGACCCGATTTGCCCGGATCGTGGCAAATCGCAGGTCTGAATTGACCTGCGATTTGCTGCGATCGCCGATATGGGGGGGGGGGGGGTCTCACGACCCCCCCTAGGCATTGCCACGGGACGCCTGCTGATAGATATCAGCAGGCATCCCGGTCCGATCACCGCCCGGCGAGCGGCTGTGATCGGAATAACGGAGGGCGTATGGATACGCCCTCCGTCCTTAAGTGACGGGACGCGAGGGCGTATGCATACGCCCTTCGTCCCCAAGGAGTTAAAGAACAAAAAGGTAATGGTAAAGATGTAAGAAACAATAAGATTTTTAGCAATGGCCAACATCTCACAATTTCATGTGCCCAAGTTTAACCCCTTAAGGACCAAGGGCGTACAGGTACGCCTTTGCTCCCTGGTACTTAAGGACCAAGGGCGTACCTGTACGCCCACGGGAATTTCAGTCCCCGCCACGCGCCGGGCGGGGATCGCGCCTGGGTGACTGCTGATATCTATCAGCAGGCACCCCGCGCAAATGCCCAGGGGGGTCATTAGACCCCCCCATGTCGGCGATCGGCGCAAATCGCAAGTGAATTTACACTTGCGATTTGCGCCGATTCCGGGTCATACGGGTCTATGGTGACCCGGTGACCCGGAATAGAAGGGGGATCGCGGGTGTCCTAGACACCCACGATCCCCCTGTAGCGATAGGAGTGAGGTGGCAGGGTTGCCACCCCTCCTATCTCTGCTTTTGGTGGTCTAGACGTGACCACCAATAGCAGATCAGGGGCGGAGGGGTTTACTTTCGTTTTCCCCGTTCTGCCCACCCACAATAGGCGGGGCAGAACGGGGAAACCGACAGGGACCGGCGCCGAAGATCCACTTACCCATCGGCGACGGCAGCTGCGACGATCAGCGGCGGCAGCGGGCGACGATCGGCGGAAGAAGATGACCGCGACGCAGCTCCCTGGATCCAACGGAAGTCGGTGAGTTACTTAGCAACATCTGGAGGGCTACAGTCTGAGACCACTATAGTGGTCTCTAAACTGTAACCCTCCAGATGTTGCAAAACTACAACTCCCAGCATGCCCAGAGAGCTGTTTAGGCTTGCTAGGAGTTGCAGTTTTACAACAGCTGGAGGTCTACAGTTTGAGACCACTGCAAAGTGATCTCTATACTGTGCACCTCCAGATCTTGCAAAACTACAACTCCCAGCATGCCCAGACAGCAGTTTGCTGTCTGGGCATGCTGGGAGTTGTAGTTTTGCAACATCTGGAGGTCCACAGTTTGGAGACCACTATGCAGTGGTCTCTAAACTATAGCTCTACAGATGTTGCAAAACTGCAACTCCCAGCAAGCCTAAAATGCAAACAGCTGTCCCTGCATGCTGGGAGTTGTAGTTGCGATCCCTCCAGCTGTTGCATAACTACATCTCCCAGCATGCCTTTCGGCGATCAGTACATGCTGGGAGTTGAAGTTTTGCAACAGCTGGAGGCACACTGGTTGGAAAATACTGAGTTAGGTAACAGAACCTAACTGAAGGTTTTCCAACTAGTGTGCCTCCAGCTGTTGCAAAAGTACAACTCCCAGCATGCACGGTCTGTCAGTACATGCTAGGAGTTGTAGTTTTGAAACAGCTGGAGGTTTGCCCCCCCATGTGAACGTACAGGGTACATTCACACTGGCGGGTTTACAGTAAGTTTTCTGCTTCAAGTTTGGGCTGTGGCAAATTTTTCACCGCAGCGCAAACTCCTAGCGGTAAATTCACTGTAAACCCGCCAGTGTGAATGTACCCTAAAAACACTACACTTACACATAATAAAGAGTAAAACACTACATATACACCCCCTTTACACTGTCCCCCTAATAAAAAATAAAAAACGTATTGTACGGCAGTGTTTCCAAAACAGAGCCTCCAGCTGTTGCAAAACAACAACTCCCAGCATTTCCGGACAGCCACTGACTGTCCAGGCATGCTGGGAGTTTAGCAACAGTTGGAGGCACCCTGTTTGGGAATCACTGGCATAGAATACCCCTATGTCCACCCCTGTGCAATCCCTAATTTAGTCCTCAAATGCGCATGGCGCTCTCTCACTTCGGAGCCCTGTCGTATTTCAAGGAAACAGTTTAGTGCCACATATGTGGTATCTCCGTACTCGGGAGAAATTGCGTTACTAATTTTGGGGGCTTTTTTTTCTTTTACCCCTTATGAAAAAGAAAAGTTGGGGTGTACACCAGCCTGTTAGTGTAAAAAAAATTTTTTTTTTACACTAACATGCTGGTGTTGTCCTTTAATTTTTATTTTCACGGGAGGTAAAAGGAAAAAAAGACCCCCAAAATTTGTAACGCAATTTCTCCTGAGTACGGAGATACCCCATATGTGGGCGTAAAATGCTCTGCGGACGCACAACAAGGCTCAGGATTGAGAGCGCACCATGTACATTTGAGGCCTAAATTGGTGATTTGCACAGGGGTGGCTGATTTTACAGTGGTTCTGACATAAACACAAAACAATAAATACAGACATGTGACCCCATTTTGGAAACGACACCCCTCACGGAACGTAACAAGGGGTATAGTGAGCCTGAACACCCCACAGGTGTTTGACAAATTTTCATTAAAGTTTGATGGGAAAGTGAAAAAAAAAATGTTCTCACTAAAATGCTGGTGTCACCCTAAATTTTTCATTTTCACAAGGAAAAAAAAAAAAAAGCCCCCCAAAATTTGTAACCCAATTTCTTCTGAGTAAGAGCATACCCCATATGTGGATGTAAAGTGCTCTATGGGTGCACTACAATGCTCAGGAGAGAAGGAGCGCCATTGGGATTTTGAAGAGAAAATTTTTCCGGAATTGAAGGCCACTTGTGTTTACAAAGCCCCCATGGTACCAGAACAATGGACCCCCCCATATGTGACCCCATTTTGGAAACTACACCCCTCATGTAATGTAATAAGGGGTGCAGTGAGCATTTACGCCCCACAGGTGTCTGACAGATTTTTGGAACAGTGATCCGTGAAAATGAAAAATGTAATTTTCCATTTGCACAGCCCACTGTCCCAAAGATCTGTCAAACGCCAGTGGGGTGTAAATGCTCATTGCACCACTTATTAAATTCTGTGAGGGGTGTAGTTTCCAAAATGGGGTCACATGTGGGGGGGGTCCACTGTTCTGGCACCACGGGGGGCTTTGTAAATGCACATGGCCCCTGACTACCATTCCAAACGAATTATCTTTCCAAAAGCTCAATGGTGCTCCTCCTCTTCTGAGCATTGTAGTTCGCACGTAGTGCACTTCAGGTCCACTTATGGGGTACCTCCATACTCAGAAGAGATGGGGTTACAAATTTTGGGGGGTATTTTCTGCTATTAACCCTTGCAAAAATGTGAAATTTGGGGGGAAACACACATTTTAGTGAAAAAAAATATATATTTTTTTACATATACAAAAGTCGTGAAACCCGTGTGGGGTATTAAGGCTCACTTTATTCCTTGTTACGTTCCTCAAGGGGTCTAGTTTCCAAAATGGTATGCCATGTGTTTTTTTTTTGCTGTTCTGGCACCATAGGGGCTTCCTAAATGCGACATGCCCCCCGAGCAAAATTTGCTCTCAAAAAGTCAAATATCACTCCTTCTCTTCGGAGCATTGTAGTTCGCCCGTAATGCACTTCATGCCAACTTATGGGGTACCTCCATACTCAGAAGAGATGGGGTTACAAATTTTGGGGGTATTTTCTGCTATTAACCCTTGCAAAAATGTGAAATTTGGGGGGAAACACACATTTTAGTGGAAAAAAAATATTTTTTTTACATATGCAAAAGTCGTGAAACACCTGTGGGGTATTAAGGCTCACTTTATTCCTTGTTACGTTCCCCAAGGGGTCTAGTTTCCAAAATGGTATGCCATGTTGGTTATTTTTGCTGTTCTGGCACCATAGGGGCTTCCTAAATGCAACATGCCCCCCAAAAACCATTTCTGAAAAACGTACTCTCCAAAATCCCCTTGTCGCTCCTTCGCTTCTGAGCCCTCTACTGCGCCCGCCGAACACTTAACATAGACATATGAGGTATGTGCTTACTCGAGAGAAATTGGGCTACAAATATAAGTATACATTTTCTCCTTTTACCCCTTGCAAAAATTCAAAAATTGGGTTTACAAGAACATGCGAGTGTAAAAAATAAAGATTGTGAATTTTCTCCTTCACTTTGCTGCTATTCCTGTGAAACACCTAAAGGGTTAAAACACTTACTGATTGTCATTTTGAATACTTTGGGGGGTGTAGTTTTTATAATGGGGTCATTTGTGGGGTATTTCTAATGGCAAGACCCTTCAAATCCACTTCAAACCTGAACTGGTCTCTGAAAAAAAGCGAGGTTCAAAATTTTGTGAAAAATTGGAAAATTGCTGCCGAACTTTGAAGCCCTCTGGTGTCTTCCAAAAGTAAAAACACGTCAATTTTATGATGCAAACATAAAGTAGACATATTGTATATGTGAATAAAAAAAATTATTTTGAATATCCATTTTCCTTACAAGCTGAGAGCTTCAAAGTTAGAAAAATGCAAAATTTTCAAATTTTTCATAAAATTTTGGGATTTTTCAACTAGAAAGGATGCAAGTTACCACAAAATTTTACCACCATGTTAAAGTAGAATATGTCACGAAAAAACAATCTCGGAATCAGATTGATAACTAAAAGCATTCCAGAGTTATTAATGTTTAAAGTGTCAGTGGTCAGATGTGCAAAAAACGCTCTGGTCCTAAGGTGTAAAATGGCCTGGTCCTTAAGGGGTTAAAAAAAATCTGACAATATCCGATGATATATTTATAATTATAAATATATCATTATAATTAAAAAATCTATAATTTTTATAATTATAATTAAACATAATAAAAAAAGGTGAAAGGTAAAAAAAAAAAAATACCTGTTCAACTAAAACTTCCGTCTCTCGATAACTAAAGTTTTTTTTTCTTCTGGCCTGCGGCAAGGTAAATGTCTATTCAAATGTGAGGGAGACTCTCTTTGCAGACATTCTTTTAGACATTAATTTGCATTAAAATTAAAGCTAAAACAAATAAAGCCAAGCACACAGACAAACAAGCTCCTCAGAAGCAGGGTAGACATGATCTGAAAGCGGCAGTAAAAAAAATTATCTGGGTGCAGATCTGCGCGAAATTTATCACAGTCACTGCGACAATATGATAAATTTGGAGCAGCACCACCAAAAAAAAAGCCTCTAGACAAACAACAAAAATGATCTAGCCAAGACCATTATTGATAAATAACCCCCTTAGTGCTTGTCCCTCAGTGCAACCAGCATGTCTCCCTCTGTGAAGAGGTGCTGTCTCTGTGGTGCAGCCTCTCACAGCTAGAAGCACATCCTTTCTCTTACTGGGCTTGTGGTACTCTGAGCAAATCCTTAGAGCAGAGCACAGGACCTGTGTGATGTCACAATCATGTGACTGGAGTCTCCTCCAATGCTGAATCATCTCTCATGAAATGGCTGCTAATCACGTGATCCAGTCTTTATTAAAAGCATACTAAGTTTGTTTGTGGTCTCCGTCCCCAATCTACTGGGCATTTCAGGTACTGCATTCAACTCCATAGGGTTTACATAAGATTTGCCAAAACAAATTTGACAGTCCCTATAAGGAAATTCTAATCCCATATTAATGGAAATAAAAGAAATGTATTGGTTTGAGTACTGTATATGTGTTCTTTATATCTCTAGTATACTGCAAATTTCAGTTTGTCTTTCGTGTTACTCTTGTCCTGCTGCACAGCCCTAGGCCAGTTCTCTCTGCCAACTTATGACATGATTTTACACATTGTTCCTTGCCAAGATATAATTTTGACTACTGCGTCTTCATAAATCCTGTACCTGTGTAGTGGTGTTTGCCTCATTGTGCAGAATGCTGAATATCTCAGTGTGAGCTCTGTAGTGTGCACAAAGTGCTTTAATTATCATGCTGAGAACACCATTCCTCTTCTTTGTCAGTCCTGAAAGATGCTATACAAGAATCAGTACTGTTTTAATTAATCAGTTCCATTTCCAAGGCTCCCTTTAAACACTTCCACTCTAACATGAAAAGCTTGAAAGTATAGTGATTTTTTTTTTGTTAGAAAATCTTTGCTGACTCAAATAGCATCTTAAATATGAAACGATATGTCAGTTACTAAGGATTGACATTACTCAGTCAGATAACTCAGCCAATCGTGGTCAACATTACTCTACCTCAATGCTCTTTTGAAAATATCATTATGTAAAGATGCATTAAGTGAACAGAACCTACAATTGTCTCGTTCAGTTTATGTTTACCTGCAGAACAGGATGTAAAATAAAATTGAAATGTCGGACAATTCAATATTAAAAAATAAGTCATCTTAAAATATAGGGCTCGAGCAAAATAGCAAATGACACATATTTTCTGGTCATATGCCCCCATGAATTTCCAATCAATGTTTGTTTAGTGACCTCTATCTCCAACATAGGGCACCATGAGGCAATGCAATGCAGATGGCAGCAGGAGTCTCTCAAACTACAAAGATAAAAAATGTGGATTGATTTTTATTAGGTTTGTTTTTTCTTTTTTTGCTACTGTATATTTCCTTAGCATAAACACTGTCACTATAAAGTCCTTATAGGGGTATGCCTGTGAATTTTTTTTTAATAAACTGATGCCAAAATGTTATACTGATTTGTAAATTACTTCTATTTAAAAATCTTAATCAGCTGCTGTATGCTGCAGAGGAAGTTGTATAGTTTTGACCACAGTGCTTTTAACGGCTGAGATAGATGGATCCACTGACCTGTGAGGAAGATGGCTTGGGCCTTACCAGGGAGCGATGTCTAAGGTACCACTGGTTTTCACCAGAGTTTGCCGCAAAGTGGGATGGACTTGCTGTGGCAGGTGGCACCCTAGTCGCTACCCCTGATACGAATCGTCCCCACTGGCAGCCGAGGTATAACGAGGCACAGGAAAGATGAGGCACAGACGTAGGCAGGACTGGCAGGAGGCCAGGACAGGTGGCAATGAAACAAGGTCAGGTCACGTAGCAAGAGGTCTGAAGGCAGGTGGCACAGGAGCAAGGTCAGGAAATGTAGCAAGGGATCAGATACATGGCAAGGCAAGACACAATATAAATGCTTTCTCTGGGCAACTAGGGCACAAATATACGGCAGGGAACAGGAGGAAGTGCCGGAACTAAATAGGGTAGGTTTGGGACATGCACCAATTGTCGTCCCCGCCTCCTAGGGCAGAGATGGGCAGGAGAAGAGGAACAGAGTGGAGCTTGCAAGTGAGCGAGCCCCACAATGTGAGGAGAAGGGCCAGTGGGACCAGAAGAAGACGGGGAAGCCCAGGGTTCGCATGTGGGTGCGTCCCCCAATGCAATCCGTGGCACTTCTAGCAGTACACCCCTTGGGTTTCCCCCTCTTTTCAGGTCTTAAAAAGTTCTGAAGTAAGTCACGGTCCAGTACATTCTCCTCCGGCTCCCAAGATCTCTCCTCCGGACCGAAACCTTTCCAGTCCACCAAAAAATAACGTCTCCCTCTCACAGTTTTTGTGGCTAAGATTTCTTTGACCTTGTATATGTCAGAAGAACCAGAAACAGGAATGGAAACAACAGACTTTTGTGAGAACCGATTGATCAGAACTGGTTTGAGTAGGGAGACATGGAAAGAATTCGGAATGCGAAGGGAAGAACAGACAAAGTTAATAAGAGACCGAGGACCCAACTTGTTGCTAGAAATCTTGAAATGGATATATTTGGAGGATAACCAGACCTTATCACCAGGAGAGAAAGATGGAGGAGATCTTCTTTTCTTATCCACCTGAGATTTCATATGGGAGGAGGCTTGAAGCAGAGAACGCAGAGTCTGTTACCAAATGGACGTGAAATCCCGAACTAGTTCATCAATGGCTGGCACGCCCATGGAGACTGGAAGGGGAAGAGGAGGACTATGATGAAGACCGTAGACAACATAAAATGGAGAAGACTTCAGAGTCTCTATGACTGTAAGAGAATTATGCCCAGGGTAAAAGATCGATCCAGTCATCCTGTCGGGCCAAAACAAAGTGACGAAGAAATTCTCCTAGAACTTGATTTACTCTCTCGACTTGTCCAACTTCATAAAGCTCGCCAGAACTTTGAGACAAATTTCACCCTGCAGTCCGAGACGATGTGAGACGGGAGGCCGTGTAAGCCTAAGATATGCTGAAGGAAGTGTTTGGCCAGTTGCAGAGTAGAAGGTAACCCGAGCAATGGAATAAAATGAGCCATTTTGGAAAACCGATTGACCACCACCCAGATGACTGACAAAGTCTGTGACATCTCGTTTGAGGTGGAACCACCAATAATGGCGAGAGATTAATTGAAAAGACTTCCGCACACCGGAATGGACGGCTACCAAGGAAGAATGACCCCAGCTCAGCACCCTGCGTCTCAATAGAGGTGGCACAAAGAATGTTCCAGATGGAGCTTGCTGGAGCATGCCGGTGCTACCGAAACCAAACACTCAAGAGGAATAATATGACGAGGAGTGGAATCCTGACCAGCCACATCTGAGGACCTGGAGAGTGCATTGGCTCTAATGTTCTTGTCGGCAGGACAGAAATGAATAAAAAAAATTTACCTGGAGAAGAAGAGTGACCATCTTGATTGGCGAGGATTCAGACATTGGGCGGACTGAAGACACAAAAGGTTATTGTGAGCCGTAAAGATGCTGACTGGATGTAAGGAATCCTCTAAAAGATTCTTCTAAGGCAAGTTTTATAATGAGGAATTCACTATCGTCAATAGAGTAATTCCTCTCCACTGGTGAAAAGGTCTCAGAGTAAAAAACACAGGTCATATTCTTGCCCTTGGGGGTTTTCTGAGTTAAAACTGCGCCAGCTCCTACGGAAGATGCGTCAACCTCCAAAAAGAATGGCTTTTCAGGATCACGTCTTGTGAGAACAGGCGCTGAAGTAAAGGCAGACTTTAAGCGAGAGAAGGCCTCCTCAGCCTGAGGAGACCAGTTCTTGGGGTTGCTGTTCGTTTTGGTGAGGGATACAATTGGGCCAACCAAGGAAGAAAAGTGTGGAATGAATTAACGGTAGTAATTGGAAAACCCCAAAAATCCTGAAAAGCCTGTAGACCGATTGGACGTGGCCAGTCCAAAATCGCAGAAAGCTTGTCAGGATCCATCTGTAAACCTTGGTTAGATACTATGTATCCAGGAAATGGAAGACTTGTTCTCTCAAAGAGGCATTTCTCAAGCTTGGCATTTAGATAATTCTCCCGGAGATGCTGAAGGACCAGACGAACATGGAAACGATGAGCTTCCAAATTGGGAGAGAAAATCAGAATATCATCCAGGTAGACGACTACACAGGTGTACAGCAGGTCTCGAAAAATGTCATTAGCAAATTCTTGAAAGACAGTGGGAGCATTGCAGAGACCAAAAGGCATGACAAGGTATTCAAAATGGCCATCTCGGGTGTTAAAGGCTGTCTTCCATTCGTCACCTTCAAAAATTTTAATAAGATTGTATGCTCCCCTAAGAGAAGATTCTGTCTCCCCGTAAATGATCAAAAATTTCAGAAATGAGAGGCAAAGGGTAGCGATTTTTGGTCGTAATTAGAGATGAGTGAACTTTTCAAAAATTCGATTTGGCCTATTTGCCGAATTTTCCAAAAAGTTTTGATCCAATTTTTTTTGCGGCAAATCTATATTAAAAAAGGCTATTTCTAGCCTACATACAGCCTCTATAGGGGTATAGAACACTTGGCTGTATTCTAAAACTCATATGGAGTGTGCTGGGGTAGTGAAATAATAACATAATCTGCAGAATAACATGCAGATTACCGGCATCGCTTTTAGAAACACTGCAGCAGCACAATGACAGAGCCTGGTGGTGGCTTCAGTGTCAGGAGACCATATAGTGACTGAATGACATAGCGTGAAGGTGTTGTCAGCATGAGGAGACCATTTAGTGGCTGAATGGCACAGCATGGAGGTGTTGGCAGCATGAGGACACCATATAGTGGCTGAATGGCTCAGCGTGGAGGTGTTGGCAGCATGAGGAGACCATATAGTGGATGAATGGCACAGCCCAGAGTTGTCAGCAGCATGAGTAGGCACTAGGCCTTCACAATCCCTAAGATTAAAAGATGAATTAAGAAATTTAAACTGAAGATTTTGGATAGCGGGTGCTACCTATGAGAAAATGTTAAATTCCCAGACCCAGGCCCCACAGCGGCATCAGTAAACCATATATTGCCTGAATGACACAGCCTGGAGTTGGCTGATGCACGAGTACACAAAAGGGCTTCACAATTTGCCCCAAAAAACAACACAATTTTAGAATTTTTTTAAAAAGATTTTGGATAGTGAGTGCTACCTCTGAGAAAATTTGAAATTACCAGTCCCAGGCCCCGCAGCGCCATCATTTTTTTTATTTGAAAATTAAAACAAACTTTGAGTGTCCCGGACCCCATCGTGTGGGTACGAAGGACCAAATCCAACAAGCCTCCACAGCAACATCAGTAAAGCATATATTGCCTGAATGACACAGCCTGAAGTTGGCTGATTAACGAGTACACAGCAGGGCTTCAAAATTCCCCCCAAAAACACACCAATTTTATAAATTTTTGAAAAAGAGTTTGGATAGCGAGTGCTACATATGAGAAAATTTTTAATTCCCAGACCCAGGCCCCACCGCAGCATCAGTAAACCATATATTGCCTGAATGACACAGCCTGGAGTTGGCTGATGCACGAGTACACAGCAGGGCTTCACAATCCCCCCCAAAAAACACAACAATTTTATACATTTTTGAAAAAGATTTTGGATAGCGGGTGCTAACTATGAAAAAATTTGAAATTCCCAGACCCAGGGCCCACAGCGGCATCAGTAAACCATTTATTGCCTGAATGACACAGCCTGGAGTTGGCTGATGCACGAGTACACACCAGGGCTTCACAACCCCCCCCCCCCCCCCAAAAAAACACAACAATTTTATAAAATTTTGAAAAAGATTTTAGAAAGCGGGTGCTACCTATGAGAAAATTTGAAATTTCCAGACCCAGGCCCCACAGCGCCACCATGTTATTATTTGAAAATTAAAACAAACTTTGAGTGTCCCGGACCCCATCGTGTGGGTACAAAGGACCAAATTCAACAAGCCCCCACAGCAACATCAGTAAAGCATATATTGCTTGAATGACACAGCCTGAAGTTGGCTGATTAATGAGTACACAGTAGGGCTTCAAAATTCCCCCCCAAAAAACACAACAATTTTATACATTTTTGAAAAAGATTTTGGATAGCGGGTGCTACCTATGAGAAAATTTGAAATTCCCAGACCCAGGCCCCCCAGCAGCATCAGTAAACCATATATTGCCTGAATGACACAGCCTGGAGTTGGCTGATGCACGAGTACACAGCAGGGCTTCACAATCCCCCCCAAAAACACAAAAATTTTATAAATTTTTGAAAAAGATTTTGGATAGTGGGTGCTACCTATGAGAAAATTTGAAATTCCCAGACCCAGGCCCCACAGCGGCATCAGTAAACCATTTATTGCCTGAATGACACAGCCTGGAGTTGGCTGATGCACGAGTACACACCAGGGCTTCACAACCCCCCCCAAAAAAAAACACAACAATTTTATAAAATTTTGAAAAAGATTTTAGAAAGCGGGTGCTACCTATGAGAGCATTTGAAATTACCAGACCCAGGCCCCACAGCGCCACCATGTTTTTATTTGAAAATTAAAACAAACTTCGAGTGTCCCGGACCCCATCGTGTGGGTACGAAGGACCAAATCCAACAAGCCCCCACAGCAACATCAGTAAAGCATATATTGCCTGAATTACACAGCCTGGAGTTGGCTGATTAACGAGTACACAGCAGGGCTTCACAATTCCCGCCAAAAAACACCACAATTTTAGAAATGTTTGAAAAAGATTTTGGATAGCAGGTGCTACCTATGAGAAAATTTGAAATTCCCAGACCCAGGCCCAGCAGTGCCATCATTTTTCGATTTGAAATTTAAAACAACCTTTGCGTGTCCCGGACCCCAGCGTGTGGGTACGAAGCACCAAATCCAACAAGCCCCCACAGGGCTCATGTGGCCGTGAGATGTAGGCACAACTTCTCCATGGCCCTGACCGGCCATTGTTTCCAAGACTTTTCGCCAAGGCAAACGTGAACAGCAGCTTCAGAATCCCAAAGAAAAAACAACCATTTTTTAAAAATGTTTCAGAATATTTAGGACAGAGGGTGCTACCTATATATTGCCTGAATGACACAGCCTGTAGTTGGCTGATGCATGAGTATACACTAGGGCTTCACAATCCCCCCCCAAAAAACACAACAATTGTAGAAATTTGTGAAGAAGAAGACTTTTGGATAGCGGGTGCTACCTATGAGAAAATTTGAAATTCCCAGACCCATGCCCAGCAGCGTCATCAGTAAACCATATACTGCCTTAATGACACAGGCTGTAGTTGGCTGATGCATGAGTACGCACCAAAGCTTCACAATCCCTAATAAAAAAGACAAACATTTTTGCCGAAAAAATTTAGGACAGCAAGTGCTCTCTATATATCACCAGAATGACGCAGGCTGGAGTTGGCTGCAGCATGATGAGACCATTGAAATGTGTGATTTTTTTTATTTGAAATCTAAATCAAAATTTGTGTCCCGAATCCTGCCATGTGGGTAAAAAGGACCTAATCTCACAAGCACCCACAGGGCTCATGTGGCCGTAAGATGTAGGTGCAACGTCTCCATAGCCCTGACCGGCCATTTTTTGTTTTTGTACCTTTGTTTAAGAACAAGCGGATATCCAAGAGTCCAGAAGGACTATAATGCAGGACTATAATGCAGGGACAGGGGACCACCAAAAGACATTCTTCTATGAAATATTTTTTTATGAAATAAAGAAGCAGAGTTCATCCCTCTCCGTGTTTTTTTTTTGTTGAAAATTTTACTTAAAAAATCACAAGCAACAATCGTTCAATGGTGTAATGGTTATTATTCTGGAACATTCAAGTTAATTACTGTGATAATTATCAGAAAATTTGAAAAAAAACACAACCCAATAGTGTTTAATAACCCCATACATTGCACCATAATTGTTGAAATTTAAATTAAGCATGTATGTATGTATTTCAAAAATCCTAAAATGAAAGGCCCAAGCCCAGAAGCATCATGAAGTCAAGTAGTTCCTGAAAGACACAGGAGCAGTCAGGAGTAGGCATCAGCAGTACTCAAGAGGCTTTAATAACCCTTTACATTGCACAATCAATCGTGAGATCAGGTAATAGCAGGTGTGTTATGCCCTCAGATGTCTGGGGCTGCACTCACGCTACACTGAACGGACCAGGGTGCGTCTATCTTTCACCGACAGGTGCGGGTAACCCGCTGAACCCCGTTTGCGATAGGGATCAGGGATTGCAATTATTTGTTAGGAAGGAAGAATCACAACTAAGTGCGGGTCATAAGCTCGGGTTCATTAAGTCCCTGCCCTTTGTACACACCGCATGTCTCTACTACCGATTGGATGGTTTAGTGAGGTCCTCGGATCGTAGGAGAAGGCCCTGGCAGAGCGCCGAGAATTTAAAGATCATTGTTGAAATTTGCATTAAGCATGTATTAGCTACTGCTAAACTTCCAAAAGTTGAAGGCCCAAGGCCTGAGGCATCAGGGAGGCAAGTAGTTCCTGAAAGACACAGAATGAGTCAGGAGCAGTCCTTCGGAGTACCCAAGAGGGTTTCATAACCCCTTACATTTAACGATCAATGTAGAAATTTGCATTAAGCATGTATTTAGCTACTGCTAAGCATCCAAAAATTGAAGGCCCAAGGCCTGAGGCATCAGGGAGGCAAGTAGTTCCTGAAAGACACAGAATGAGTCAGTAGCAGTCATTCGCAGTACCCAAGAGGGTTTCATAACCCCTTACATTTAAAGATCAATGTTGAAATTTGTATTCAGCATGTATTTAGCTACTGCTAAACTTCCAAAAAATAAAGGCCCAAGGCCAGAAGCATCAGGGAGGCAAGTAGTTCCTGAAAGACACAGGATGAGCCAGGAGCAGGCAATCGCAGTACCAAAGAGGGTTTCATAACTCTAATTGATAACCCAAGAGGGTTTCATAACCAACCATAATTGGGAAATATTGGTGTAGCACAGTGTTTCCCAACCTTTTTCGGGTCGGGGCACACCTCGGAATTTTTTTTTTTTCCCTCGGGGCACCGCTACCGAGGTTGACAAGCAAGAAAAAAAAAAAAAAGAAAAAACGATAAAAAACACAATGCACTATATCTATTTATGTAGATTAAAGTGCTGCTTTATACAGCAACTCACCAATGACGTCTTCTCTAATTTGCATTGTTGCCTTCTCTTCTCCATCTGGTCTGGGCCATCATCACGATTTCTTCCACACACAATTCTTCACCTTTAAACCTGCAAAACAAATCTATTAGGCGCCAAACTTTTTTTCTTTTTTTTTTATATGGGTGACAGAGGGGTGTAGAAGAGTGGATATGGGTGACAGAGGGGTGGACATGGGTGACAGAGGGGTTTAGAGGAGTGTACATGGGTGGACATGGGTGACAGAGGGGTTTAGATGGGTGTAGAGGAGCGTACATGGGTGACGGAGGGGTGTAGAGGAGCGTTCAGAGGGGTGTAGAGGAGCGTACATGGGTGACAGGGGTATAGAGGAGCGTACATGGGTGACAGGGGTGTAGAGGAGCATACATGGGTGACAGATGGGTGTAGAGGAGTGTACATGGGTGACAGATGGGTGTACATGGGTGATAGAGGGGTGTAGAGGAGTGTACATGGGTGACAGGGGGTATAGAGGAGTGTTCATGAGTGACAGGGGTGTAGAGGAGTGTCCATGGGTGACAGATGGATGTACATGGGTGACAGAGGGGTGTAGGGGAGTGTACATGGGTGACAGATGGGTGTGCATGGGTGACAGAGGGGTGTAGAGGAGTGTACATGGGTGACAGATGGGTGTACATGGGAGACAGAGGGGCATAGAGGACTGTACATGGGTGACAGATGGGTGTACATGGGTGACAGAGGGGTGTAGAGGAGTGTACATGGGTGACAGATGGGTGTACATGGGTGACAGAGGGGTGTACATGGGTGACAAAGGGGTATAGAGGAGTGTACATGGGTGACAGGGGGGTGCAGAAGAGTGCACATGGGTGACAGGGGTGTAGAGGAGCATACATGGGTGAAAGGGGTGTAGAGGAGCGTACATGGGTGACAGGGGTGTAGAGGAGTGTACAGAGTGGTGTTGAGGAGTGTACAAAGGGGTGTAGAGTAGTGTACATGTGTGACAAATGGGTGTAGAGGAGTGTACATGGGTGACGGGTATAGAGGAGTGTACATGGGTGACGGGTATAGAGGAGTGTACATGGGTGACAGAGGGTGTAGAGGAGCATACATGGGTGAAAGGGGTGTAGAGGAATGTACAAAGGGGTGTATAGGAACGTACATGGGTGACAGGGGTGTAGAGGAGTGGACAGATGGGCGTAGAGGAGTGTACATGAGTGACAGAGGGGTGTAGAGGAGTGTACATGAGTGACAGAGGGGTGTAGAGGAGTGTACATGGGTGACAGAGGGGTATAGAGGAGTGTATATGTGTGACAGATGGGTGTAGAGGAGTGTACATGGGTGACAGAGGGGTATAGAGGAGTGTACATGGGTGACGGGTATAGAGGAGTGTACATGAGTGACAGAGGGGTATAGAGGAGTGTATATGGGTGACAGAGGGGTGTAGAGGAGTGTACATGGGTGAAAAAGGGGTATAGAGGAGTGTACATGGGTGACAGAGGGGTATAGAGGAGTGTACATGGGTGACAGAGGGGTGCAGAAGAGTGTACATGGGTGACAGGGATGTAGAGGAGCATACATGGGTGAAAGGGGTGTAGAGGAGCGTACATGGGTGACAGGGATGTAGAGGAGTGGACAGATGGTTGTAGAGGAGTGTACATGGGTGACAGATGGGTGTACATGGGTGACAGAGGGGTGTAGAGGAGTGTACATGGGGGACAAAGGGGTGTAGTTGAGTGTACATGGGTGACAGAGGGGTGTTGAGAAGTGTACATGGGTGACAGAGGGGTATAGAGGAGTGTACATGGGTGACAGATGGGTGTACATGGGTGACAGAGGGGTGTAGAGGAGTGTACATGGGTGACAGAGGGGTGTAGAGAAGTGTACATGGGTGACAGAGGGGTGTACAGAAGTGTACATGGGTGACAGAGGGGTGTAGAGAAGTGTACATGGATGACAGAGGGGTGTAAAGAAGTGTACATGGGTGACAGAGGGGTGTAGAGGAGTGTACAGAGGGGTGTAGGGAGGTGTACAAGGGTGATAGATGGGTGTAGAAGAGTGAACATGGGTGACAGGGGCATAGGGGTGACAGAGGGGTGGACAGGGGGTGGACAAGGGTGACAGGAGGGTGGACAGGGGGTCAGAGGGGTGGACAAGGGGGTAAAAGAGGGACAGGAGTGACAGAGGGGTGGACTGGGGTAACAAAGGGACAGATGGGTGAACAGGAGGGTGGACATGGGTGACAGAGTAGACAACGGGGGTAGACAGGGGGGTAAACATGAGTGACAGGGATGGACAGGGGAGTGGACAAGGCAGACGTGGATGACAGGAGGGTGGACATGGGTGAGAGGGGGGGTGGACATGGGTGACGGGGATGATAGGTGGGGGGACATGTGTTAGTGCGGGTGGACATGAGTGATGGGGGTGGACATGGGTGACAGGAAGGTGAACATGGGTGACATGGGTGACTGGGGGGATGGACATGGGTGACAGAGAAGGGTGGACATGGGTGACAGGGAAGGGTGGACATGGGTGACAAGGATGTGGTCAGAGGGGTGGACAATGGAGGGTGAACATGGGTGACAGGGATGGGCAGGGGTGACAGAGGGTTGGAAGGGGGTGGACATGGATGACAGGAGAGTGGACATGGGAGACAGGGGGTCAGAGGGGTGGACAAGGGTGACAAAGGGACGGATGGGTGAACAGGAGGGTGAACATGGGTGACAGGGTAGACTACGGGGGTAGACGGGGGGGGGGTAAACATGAGTGACAGGGTTGGACAGGGGAGTGGACAAGGCAGACATGGATGACAGGAGGGTGGACATGGGTGACGGGGATGACAGGTATGGGGACATGTGTGAGAGGGGGTGGACATGAGTGACGGGGAGGGTGGACATGAGTGACAGGGAGGGTGGACATGGGTGACAGGGAGGGTGGACATGGGTGACAGGGGGGGTGGACATGGGTGACAGGGGGGGTGGACATGGGTGACAGGGGGTCAGAGGGGTGGACATGGGGGTAAAAGAGGGACAGGAGTGACAGAGAGGGGTGGACTGGGGTGACAAAGGGACAGATGGGTGAACAGGAGGGTGGACATGGGTGACAGGGTAGACTACGGGGGTAGACGGGGGTAAACATGAGTGACAGGGATGGACAGGGGGGTGGACAAGGCAGACATGGATGACAGGAGGGTGGACATGGGTGAGAGGGGAGGTGGACATGGGTGACTGGGATCATAGGTGGGGGGGACATGTGTGAGAGGGGGTGGACATGGGTGACATGAAGGTGAACATGGGTGACAGGGAGGGTGGACATGGGTGACAGGGTAGACTGGGGAGTGGACAAGGCAGACATGGATGACAGGAGGGTGGAAATGGGTGACGGGGATGATAGGTGGGGGGACATGTGTGAGAGGGGGTGGACATGAGTGACGGGGAGGGTGGACATGGGTGACAGGGGGGGTGTGGACATGGGTGACAGGGGGAGGGTGGACATGGGTGACAGGGGGAGGGTGGACATGGGTGACAGGGGGAGGGTGGACATGGGTGACAGGGGGAGGGTGGACATGGGTGACAGGGGGAGGGTGGACATGGGTGACAGGGGGAGGGTGGACATGGGTGACAGGGGGGTGGACATGGGTGACAGGGGGGTGGACATGGGTGACTGGGTGGGATTACATGGGTGACTGGGAGGGATTACATGGGTGACAGGGTGGGATTACATGGGTGACAGGGTGGGATTACATGGGTGACAGGGTGGGATTACATGGGTGACAGGGGGGGAGGAAGGGTGATAGAGATGGACAGGGAGGTGGACAAGGCGGACATGGCTGACAGGGGGGGGGTGACAGGGGGAGACAGACATGGCTGACAGGGGGGACAGAGGGTGGACCTGGGTGACGGTGGGGGGGTTTAGACAGGGTTGAGAAGGTGAACAGAGGGGTGGAAAGGGTACGGTACCTTAAGCAAGCCGTCCCGCGCAGCATGCAGTTCCACAGCAGGCACGGGAGTCCGGCGCAGGTGCAGCTCGTTCCGCCCCAGACAGGGACCCATTTTCGGCTCCCTGCGCCGTAAGGGAGAGGGGGACGGAGGGAGACGGAGGGTGAAGGAGGGGGACGCGGGGGACACAGGGAACAGAGGAGGAAGGAGGGGGAACATGGGGGACGCGGGAGACGGAGGGGAACACAGGAGACGGGAGGAGATGCAGGGGGACGCTGTGCGCGCAGTGCGCACGCAGACTTCCCTTCCCCCCTGCGCCGTCAGGCCGGGGCGGGACATTTAAAATAATAATAATAATAAAAAATAAAAAATCACGGCAAAATCCCGCGGCACCACGGGCAGTGCTGAACAGCACACACGTGTGCCGCGGCACCGCGGTTGGGAATCACTGGTGTAGCAGCATGGTCAATCTACTCTGAGGCATCTGGCATTGGTGGCTGGAAATCCTGGCTGATCCATCCCTGATTCATCTTGACATACGTCAGTCTCTCCACATTTTTAGTGGACAGACAAGTTCGCCTTGGGGTGACTGTGGCCTTGGTCACACTAAACACCCGCTCTGATGGCACACTACTGGCTGGGCAGGACAGGTTTTCCAGGGCAAACTCTGCTAGTTGCGGCCATAAATCAAGTTTGGCTGCCCAGAAGTCCAGCGGATCTTCAATGGTTGTTGGCATGGCCATGTCAAGGTATGCCACCACCTGCTGGTTCAGGTCCTGCTCCATGTTTACCTGCTTCTGATGAGTTGCTTCACTATGCGGGTGAAGAAAACTACTCATCAGCGACTATGGGCGGCTGCTGATTGAGCTGGCACTGCTCATGCCACCCCTCTCCTCCCCAGCAGCCATGGCAGTGGAAGGTGAGCGCAGAGGGCCCCCCGAGTCAGACCTGCGAGTGGATGGACCATGTGGCCGATAGGCATCGGCCAACTGACTACGTTGAATCTCTCTGTAGTAGGTCAGTTTGTCCTCCCTCTCAGTGGGTGTAAAAAAGACCCCCATTCTGGGATGGTAGCGAGGGTCTAATAAGGTGGAAATCCAGAAGTCATCCCGCTGACGAATTTTGACAATTCAGGGGTCACTACGAAAGCAACTGAACATGCATCGAGCCATTTGCGCCAGTGACTCGGAGGGACTACCTGCCTCCATATCCACTGCATACTGCCACGGTGTGTCTGGGTCCTCTTTCTCGCCTTCCTCATAACCCTCCAGCTCCTCTGGCTGCTCCTGCTCCTTCTCTCCTGTCCGATGACTAGAAACACCGGCCATCTCATCCAACCTAAACTGTGCTCTGCTCTGCCCTTCATCATCCTCCTCTTCCAGTTCAGCACCCACAGGGCTCATGTAGACTTGAGATGTAGGCGCAACGTCTCCATTGCCATGACCAGCCATGGTTTCAATCATTTGTTGTAGGAGTGGAATTACGTCGTTCATGGCGTAATCCAAGTGACTTACAAATAATGTGGCTTCCTCAAAGCGCCTCAGCAAACGGCATGTGTCACGTATGAGCTGCCACTGGTTCACATTTAAGTTACCCAGGGGAGTACTCCTATCTGCTTGGATCATCAAGAAATCGATGATGGCTTTTCTTTGTTTGTGTAGTCTGTCCAACATATAGAGGTGGAATTCCAACGTGTGGCAACATCACAAATAAGACTATGTTGTGGGATACCGTTCTGACGCTGCAGCTCAAGGAAGGTGTGCTTGGCGGTGTACGAGTGGCTGAAGGGCATGCACAGTTTCCTTGCCATTTTCAGGATGTTTTGCAAATGGGGTGAAGACTTGAGGAAGTGCTTGACAACCAGATTCAACATGTGTGCCATGCAGGGCGTATGTTTCACACTTCCTTGTGGCAGTGCGGACACGATGTTCTTTCTATTGTCGGTCACCATGGTTCCCATTTCCAGATTTTGTGGAGTAAGCCATACTGGGATTTCTTTATGAATGAACTTTAGCAGTTCCTCCCCTGTATGACTCCGTTCGCCAAGGCAAACCATGTGAAGAACAGCTTGACACCGCCGTGCAGTACACACATGGTACGATGAAGGGCCACCAAGATTTGGACATGCAGTGGAGGCTGAGGACACGGTGGAGGATGAGGAGGCGGCGTTGCACACTGTAACAGGACCAACTGCCTGGAAGCGAGAGCGTGGAGGAAGAAGCGGTGTGACCTGTCCAAGTTGCTGTAGTGGCTGTTCAGGAACCCCATTTACCCAGTGGGCCGTAAAAGATAAGTATTGTCCCTGCCTGTAGTTACAGCTCCACACCTCAGCGCTCCCATGCACTTTTGAACATACCGACAGGCTCAAGGACTGGCCCGCCTTCTCTTGTACAAACTTATGCAGGGCTGCTACTGCCTTCTTCGCAAAGAAATGACAGCTTGGGACTATCCACCTCGGCTCAGCACAAGCCATCAATTCTCTGAAAGGTGCAGAGTCCACCACTTGAAAAGGGAGGGACTGCAACACAGCAACTTGGACAGGAGCACATTCAACTTCTGCGCCGTTGGATGAGTGGGTGCATACTGTTGTCTCTTGGACATGGCTTCGCCAATGGATTGTTGGCGTAATGGCTGACTAAAAGCGGGAGAAGCTGGAACGACAGAAGGAGGGTTTGACACACAGCTCCCTTCGGCTGAGGTGGTGGAGCCTTGGCTGGATGAAGGAGGGAGCGGATGGCCACTGGGTGATGCAGCAGGCTGGACCACTACATCGAAGCCACGGTTCTCCCAGGCCGCTTTATGGTGGCGAAGCATGCGTTGAGGCATTGCCATGGTGCCGACTGTCAGGATCCGGACTGGCGGATGGTGAGGACACTGGAGGTGGATCCTCTGGGCCGGAGAGGTGATGGCGTGGGCCGTACCAGGGGAACGGAGTCTACGAGGTTACTGGTATTCACCAGAGCCCGCCGCAAAGCGGGATGGACTTGCTGCAGCGGTAACCCCCAGGTCTTTCCACCCGGTAGCGACTCAACCTCACTGGCAGCTGAGATGGTGCGGTAGAGAAGGATACGGCAAGGCAAGGTCAGACGTAGCAGAAGGTTAGGGCAGGTGGCAAGGTTCGTAGTAAGGGGCAACAGCAAGGATTCTGGTAACAAAGGCAAAGGACACTCAAGAAACGCTTTCACTGAGCACTAGTCAACAAGACCCGGAACGGACAGCAAGGGGAAGTGAGTTAATATGTGATTGGGAGTGATTTACAGTGATTGAGCCAGGCACCAATTAATGGTGCACTGACCACTTAAATTTATGAGAGCCGGTGCGCGCGCCCTAAAGCGCGGGGCCGCATGCGGCGGGAGGACAGGCAGAGGGAGGTGATTAGAATGGGATGCTATCCACGGGAGGACTTGTGCCGCCATGCGGATCGCATCCCTGCTGGCAGCACTGTAGCAGCGCTCCCGGTCAGAGTGACAGACCGGGGCGCTGCAGGAGGACACACGTCGTGAGCGCTCCAGGATGGATGCGGGACCCAGAGCGCTCGGCGTTACACTGACATTGGGACCCTGGCCACGCTTCACCTTCTGCCGAAAGATCTTGCATGTGGCTACGTTAACCTCCTCCGGATGCCTTATGAAAAGCTTCCACACCACCGAGTAGCTGATTTTCCCATGTGCAGTCCGCATTAATTGACTGCTAATGGCGCTGTCTCCAGGAACCCCTGTTCCACTACCTCCCGGAAAGGTAGGCTGCCGCGAAGCAGGTGGCCTCCCCCGGGCACGTTTGGCTCCTGAACTTCCACTACTGCCACCACGCTGACTGTCAACCGAGCTATCGCCTTGCTGCCTCAAGGACAACCTGCAACTCTCTTCTCCTGATGAAGATGAAGCCTCTTCTGCACCCGGCTCCCAATTGCGATCAGCTTTATCATCATCAACAGGTGTAAACTGATGTCCTCCTCAGGTTACCCAACAGTGTCTGCTTCAGGACCCTGAACACTTGCAATACCGCCTCCCACATCACTCTCCGCATCACTACTTGGCCGCCTAGCGAAGCAAGCGGCGCATGTCTCCTCCCCTTCTTGGCTGTCCAGTAGCTGCTGACTGTCCTCTATTAGATCGTCCTCAGTAAATAGCGGAGCTGAACCCACAGCATAAGATACTTCTTTAGGAGAGGGAACAGCAAAGGACAAAGGCAATAGGAGGACAGGGACTGCTCCTAGGCCATGCCCCCGACTGTTGACTGGGGGTGTCAGATGTCACTTGAGATGATGTGGATGAGCGTGTTAACCAATCGACTACGGCAGATGGGTTGCTGGTGGAGACTCGACCACTGGCTGATAACTGGAGCTCAGGCCTCTCGCTGCGACTCCTGCTTCCACTCGCCCTTAGTCTGCTGCCAACTCTGCCTAAAGTATTTAGGCCCTTTAAACAGTATTTGTCTAGAACAGCAGCAGGTGATTACTTATGTCTGTCCTTTCACAGTATGTAGGTCCTTTACAGATTAACAGTTACAAGATGGTACACTACTTGGATGTACGTATGCGGTATGCACTGATGAGGGCAGTAAGATACCCAACTATAGGCAGAAAAAACTCTGTATTTTTTAATACTATTGTTTGGACGTTGACAGTATGGAGCACCTTGACAGCTTAACAGGTACTAATTGGTACAATACTTGGACGTACCTATGCGATATGCACTGATGAGGGCAGTAATATGCATAACTTTACGCAAAAAAAAAAACCCTGTATTTTTGTAAAACATAAGCCGAGGAATACTATTGTTTGAACTTTGACGGTATGGAGCACCTTGACAGCTTAACAGGTACTAAATGGTAAAATACTTGGATGTACCTATGCGGTATGCACTGATGAGGGCAGTAATATGCGTAACTATACGCAGAAGAACGGTGTATTTTTTTAAAACACCAGCCGGTGAATACTATTGTTTGAACTTTGATGGTATGGACCACCTTGACAGATTAACAGGTACTAATTGGTGCAATACTTGGATGTACCTATGGGGTAGGCACTGATGAGGGCAGTAATATGGGTAACTATACGCAGAAACAACTCTGTATTTTTGTAAAACACCAGCCAGTGAAAACTATTGCTTGGACTTTGACGGTATGGAGCACCTTCACAGATTAACAGGTACTAAATGGTACAATACTTGGATATATGTATGCAGTATGCACTGATGAGGGCAGTAATATGCGTAACTATATGCAGAAAAAACTCTGTATTTAAAAAAAAAATACACCAGCCGGTGAATACTATTGTTTGGACTTTGACGGTATGGAGCACCTTGACAGATTAACAGGTACTAAATGGTACAATACTTGGATGTACCTAGGCAGTATGCACTGATGAGGGCAGTAATATGCGTAACTATACTCAGGAAAAACTCTGTATTTTTGTAAAACACCAGCCGGTGAATACTATTGTTTGGACTTTGACAGTATGGAGCACCTTGACAGATTAACAGGTACTCAATGGTACAATACTTGGATCTACCTATGCAGTATGCACTGATGAGGGCAGTAATATGCGTAACTATACTCAGGAAAAACTCAGTATTTTTGTAAAACACCAGCCGGTGAATACTATTGTTTGGACTTTGACAGTATGGAGCACCTTGACAGATTAACAGGTACTTAATGGTACAATACTTGGATCTAGCTATGCAGTATGCACTGATGAGGGCAGTAATATGCGTAACTATACTCAGGAAAAACTCAGTATTTTTGTAAAACACCAGCCGGTAAATACTATTGTTTGGACTTTGACGGTATGGAGCACCTTGACAGATTAACAGGTACTAAATGGTACAATACTTGGATGTACATATGCAGTATGCACTGATGAGGGCAGTAATATGCACAACTATAGGAAGAAAAAACTCTGTATTTTTTAAAAACACCAGCCAGTGAATAGTATTGTTTGGACTTTGAAGGTATGGAGCACCTTGTCAGATTAGCAGGTACTAAATGGTACAATACTTGGATGTACCTATGCGGTATGCACTGATAAGGGCAGTAATATGCATAACTCTACGCAGAAAAAAAATCTGTATTTTTGTAAAACACCAGCAGGTGAAAACTATTGTTTGGACTTTGACGGTATGGAGCACCTTGAAAGCTTAACAGGTACTAAATGGTACAATACTTGGATGTACCTATGCGGTATATACTGATGAGGGCGGTAATATGCGTAACTAGACGCAGAAAAAACTCTGTATTTTTTTAAAACACCAGCCGGTGATACTATTGTTTCGACTTTGACGGTATGGAGCACCTTGAAAGCTTAACAGGTGCTAAATGGTACAATACTTGGATGTACCTATGCGGTATGCACTGATGAGGGCAGTATTATGCGTAACTATACACAGAAAAAACTCCGTATTTTTAAAAAACCCCAGCCGGTGAATACTATTGTTTGGACTTTGAAGGTATGGAGCACCTTGACACATTAACAAGTACTAAATGGTACAATACTTGGATGTACCTATGCGGTATGCACTGATAAGGGCAGTAATATGCGTAACTATATGCAGCAAAAACTCTGTATTTTTTAAAAACACCAGCCGGTGATACAATTGTTTGGACTTTGACGGTATGGAGCAGCTTGACAGATTAACAGGTACTAAATGGTACTATACTTGGATGTACCTATGCGGTATGCACTGATGAAGCAGGAATATGCGTAACTAAACGCAGAAAAAAATCTGTATTTTTGTAAAACACCAGCCAGTGAAAACTATTGTTTGGACTTTGACGGTATGGAGCACCTTAAAAGCTTAACAGGTACTAAATGATACAATACTTGGATGTACCTATGCGGTATATACTGATGAGGGCGGTATTCTGCGTAACTATACGCAGAAAAAACTCTATATTTTTTAAAAACACCAGCTGGTGATACTATTGTTTGGACTTTGAAGGTATAGAACACATTGACAGATTAACAGGTACTAAATGGTACAATACTTGGATGTACCTATGTGGTATGCACTGATGAGGGCAGTATTATGCATAACTATAAGCAGAAAAAACTCCGTATTTTTAAAAAACACCAGCCGGTGAATACTATTGTTTGGACTTTGAAGGTATGGAGCACCTTGACAAATTAACAGGTTCTAAATGGTACAATACTTGGATGTACCTATGCCGTATGCACTGATGAGGGCAGTAATATGCGTAACTATACGCAGAAAAAACTCTGTATTTTTTTAAAACAACAGCTGTTGAATACTATTGTTTGGACTTGCACAGTATGTAGCCCCTTGACAGATTAACAGGTACAAAATGGTACAAATGCACTACAGTCCACTGAACAATCACGTATTTCTGAACAGCAGCAGGACCCAACAGTGCAGCACCACAAAAAGAAAAAGAAAAAGACAGGGATTAAACCCTAAATTGCACTCTGTCACACAATTCTGAGCAGCAGATGATTTGTGGAGCAAAAAAAAAAAAAAACTCAGTTGGGCTGAAAAATGAGGAGATAAGATGCTTCAGAAAGTTCAGGCAGCTTGTTGATCTGTATGAGGCAGCTGACAGCTATTTGCCCCTCTCTGCTGCAATGCTCAATAACGTGAATAGGAGGTTTAGCTATCAATGATCCTTCTCAGTGTGAACAGCAAATTTTTCATGAAATTCATAACGAATTCGGGTTCATCAACTTCGATTTGCTCATCTCTAATCGTAATCATGTTTAAACCCCAATAGTCAATACAGGGACAGACGTGTACAGACAGATTCTCTTTCGTGAAGAAGCTCTTCCTGTCTCTCAGAAAATCGAAAAATCAATTAGAGTGGCCAAATTGATTAGGTCACACAGAGAAGTCGGAAGGTCTCGTGCAGCAAGGGTGTCCTTGATTCTACTCGTAAGTCCTTTTGCCAAGTTGTACCGCGTAATCCCCTACAGAAGAGTTCCCTTGACAGAGATTCAACAGGGCTGTCTCATCAGAGGAGGCCCGCGCCGGTTCTTCAAAGACATTGCAAAATTCTGCGAGGAAGGGCTGGAGGTTTGCAGACACCTGATCATTACGATCCCAAAGAGGAGTAGCCCAGGTCAGAGCTTTGCCAGACAGAAGACTGATGACGAATGCCACTTTAGCATGTTCCGTAGGGAACCTGTCAGCCAAAAGTTCCAGATGCATAGAGCACTGAGTGACAAAACCTTTACACAACTCGGTATCTCCGTCATACCTGGGAGGCGGAGAGAAACAAATCTTGGATCAGCCATTCTTTCTTTACATTATTCTTTCTCTGACATTGTTTTATAAAATCATGGATAGTACTGTTTTTTCTATATGTTATGATGGAAAATTCTACTGCAACAGAAACTAAATCTGTGTCAGTTTGAAGAATATGCCAGTGTTTCAATATAGCTTTTTTTTTTTTTTTTTTTAAACAAATTTTATTGAATTTTCATTGTTATAAACAAACATCACACATTGATGGTTAAGTGCGGAATATCATCGAATAAGAGCCATAAGAACATTCAATAAATTACAAACCAAAAACTGTAAACTCCACACAGCTAATGGAGAACCCAAGTGGAAATGCGCGGCAGTATCACAATATTCATTCGCCTCGCTCAAATTAGGCGTGCCATGCTCGTAGTATGCTAGAAGTCAAGGTCAAGAGGTAAGTCGTAATGGACCCAGTGAATCACTCAAAACCCCAAGACAGTACCAGTCTGTCGAGCTAAAGGGCTTAACTATGTCCTCGATTTCAGCTGGTGTGTAGTGTGCAACAATAAAATCTTGCCATTTGGCGAAATATTTTGCTGTGTTTGTGCTCATGTGTCGTTCAGTATCAAGCCTATCTATCCCACATAACAGTTTAAGTTGCGATATGACCATGGAGATGGTGGGAACAGAAGGGGAGAGCCAGGCTGCAAAGATACACCTAAGTGCCACTAAGAGGACAATGTGAACTAGTTGGGGTGTTTTGGTGGGGCCTTGGTCGGTCAAGTCAGGTGGTCTAAACTGATGAAACAATAGGGCTCTTGGTGTATGTGGTAGTGACATTTCCCATTTCTCTCTGATATATGATATAATCATTTGCCAATATCTTTCTGTATGGGGGCACGTCCAAACTCCATGCCACATATTCGTCAAAGGGGTAGCACATTTAGGGCAGGCCGTGATACGATCGGGGAAATCCGGGGAAGGCAGTATGTTAAACCCATATAAGGCTTTGTGAGCCATTTTGTAGTAGGTTTCACGCCATCTCTCATTGATAATACATTTACGGATGATATTCCACCCATTCAAGATACATTCCGAAATATCGTCTCCTGGTACCCATGAGGTCCACGCTGAAAAAATAGAAGAGGGTGTAAATTTCAGTAGTACTTTCCTAAGGGATGTGTATATCATGGAGATGGACAATTTCCGGGGTTCCGAACCAATAAGATAGTCTAGTTCGTTCTTTGTGGCCTCTTTGGACAGGTTACGCAATCGACTAAAGAAGAAGGAGCATATCTGTTGTATAGGGAATGCATGAGACGGGGGAAGGTTGTGTAGGGAGAGCAGTGTGGTTGGTCGGAGCCATCGTTTCTGAGTAACGTCCATAAAGTGCCTGGCCTTCGTGAGGCCCCTGTCCGACCAAAGGCCAAGCACCCCAGGAGGAAGTCTTGGGGGAAACTCTGGATGTTTCGCCAGTGGTAGATGTTTGGATAAGAGGTAAGGCAGTCCATATAACTTCCTGACCTCCTTCCAAGATGCCACCGTATCCCTCAGCAGTACAGAGCGTTTCACTATGGAGGGGAGTTTAGAGTATGTAGTATGTAAGAGGACTGCTAGGTTCCATGGGGCCGCCAATTCACTCTCTAAACCGTAAAGAGCATGGTAAGAGGATCCATGTATCCAGTCATTAACAAATCGAAAAAGACATGATAGATTGTATCCTCTTACATTGGGAAAATTCAGTCCCCCATCAGACCTATTGAGCATCAGTTTGTTTAGTGCGATTCTGGGCCTCTTCCCCGCCCAGATAAATTTGGTGAATGCTGAGTTTAAGCCTTTCACGTCAGTATGTTTTAACAGAAGTGGTAGGGTTTGCAGGGGGTATAGGAGACGCGCAAAGCTAACCATTTTAATGAGTGCACATCTCCCCATAAAGTTCAGGGGGAGTTTTTCCCATTTACGTAATTCAGCTTTAATCTTGGAGAAGAGGGGAGTATAGTTTAAACTATATATGGTGTCGGGCGTTCTCCCTATTTTGATACCTAGGTAGGTGATGGAGGAGTCAGCAATGCGGACTCCCATACCTGATATTTCTGGAAGCCACTGGTGACGGAAAGGACCTAGGGGTAAAAGTTCCGATTTAGACACATTTATTTTGTAACCCGAGAACGCCCCAAATGTTCTCAGATGTTCAAGAATGCGTCCTAGGGAAGCAGTCGGGCCATCAAGGAACAATAAAATATCATCTGCGAACATTGTCAATTTTACTTCATTCTTCCCCACCTTAATGCCAGGATAAATATTTTCAGACAGTAGGGAGAGCGCCAGGGGTTCTAACGCTAAATTAAAGAGTAGGGGAGAGAGTGGGCAACCCTGTCTGGTGCCCTTAAAGAGAGGGAAGGGTGTGGATAGGATACCAGGCGTGTGTATTCTAGCCATGGGGTTTGCATAAATCCCCGAAATGTAATTCCTAAATGACCCTTGAATACCAATCGCATCCAGCACCAGTCCCAGCCAATCCCATTTTACATTATCGAATGCTTTTTCAGCATCCAAAGTGAGCAAGGCAGGAGCTTCACCCCTCTGGGGCTGATGCTGTAGGCGATCTAAAACCGCCATAACCGTTCTCAAATTCATGGTAGCTGATCTGTTCCTAATAAAGCCCACTTGATGGGAACCGATTAAAGCTGGCATGAATCGAGAAAGACGGTCAGCTAAAATTTTTGATAGAATCTTGATGTCTTGGTTAATTAGAGATATCGGACGATAGGAACCTGGGTCAGTTAGGTCCTTACCCGGTTTAGGCAAAACTTTTATGTGTGCAAGAGAGGCTTCTGTGGGTAACGATCCCGTAGACATGAATACTTGAAACATATCCCTTAAGACTGGGGCAATCTGCTCTGATAGGGCTTTATAAAATTCGCCTGAATACCCGTCAGGGCCCGGGGCCTTCCCGTTATGGAGATGACCGATAACTCCCTGTATTTCCTCCACCGACACCGGTGCATTAAGAATCTCCCTCTGTTCTTCCGTCAGTGTGGGAAGTTGGACCCGTTTCAAGAAGGCCTCACCCACCGAAAGGTCAGAGGGAGAGTTTTCATAAAGCGAGCTATAATAGGAGGACAGCAATTTGTTAATGGAGTGAGGGTTTTTGTGCGTGACTCCCGAGGAGTCTTTAAGTGCTGTTATGTGAGGGGTGGGTATCTTTCCCCTAGCTATACGGGCTAGTAGACGTCCCGATTTGTTACCGTGTCTAAAGAGATCTACCTCAAAGTGGGACCTCCCTAGGCGTTCCCTTCTATCCCACCATAATTCAAAATTGGCTCTAGCCGATTTCCATTCCTCCCGGTTCTGAATAGTAGGGTGGGCTACGAAGGTGGCATAGACATCCCTTAGTCGAGCACTGGCTTCATTCAGATTTTTCAGAGAGGTGCGTTTTAGGTGGGCCACGTGTGCCATCAATTTTCCCCTTAATACTGCCTTCCCCGATTCCCAGAACAGAGTTGGGTCTGAGCGGTGTTCCCCATTATATACGGTATATTCTAACCACCAACCCCTAAGTAATTCGAGGAAGGTATCATCCTTGGCCAGCAGTGAGGGGTAACGCCAAAGAATATCTGTCCCTTTGGGGTAGGAGGGCAAAAGCCGTAGACAGAGAGGGGCATGGTCTGACAACGCCAGTTCTCCAATGTTTACTGAGCTAACTTTATGGTAAAGTTCCGGAGATGTCAGTAGATAGTCTATACGAGACCAGGAAGAGTGAGCATTGGAGAAATGGGTGAATTCCCTATCGTCCGGGTGGGACATTCTCCACACATCTAGCAGTCCCAATTGGTCCAAGAAAGGGGGCAATACACAGTCCCTGCTACGTATGGGGATTGCTTGAGATGTCGGGCCCTTTCTGTCCACTAGGGGGTCGAGGACTGTGTTAAAGTCGCCCCCCACTATTTTGTTCGTCGTGTTATCGTCATGAATTCTGTCCGCTAGAGCGTGAAAAAAGGACTTATTTTCCCCATTGGGACCGTATATGTTATAAATGCTAAAGATCTCTCCATTGTGGTCAAGTCGTAAATGTGAGACCCTGCCTTCATCATCAGTGTCGTGTGATATAAGACCAAATGCAAAAGATTTGTGGATCAAGGTGACCACTCCTGCTTTCCCATCCTGGGCCTGAGAACCAAACACCTGCCCCACCCATTGCTGCTGTAACCTAAAGAAATCTGAGCCAGCTAGGTGGGTTTCTTGGAGGAGGACAATGTCCGGGTGGAATCTTTTCAAGTATCGTATAAAAAGTCTTCGTTTTTGGGGGGAGCGAAGACCCTTGACATTCCACGATATTATGTTAGGCATGGTAAATCAAGACAATCTAGACAATCCCTCATGGAGGGCTGTGCAGATATTATATGTGTAAGTAGATATGAAAGGGCGCAGCAGCAATGGGGGCATACCAAACATGACCCTGAATAAGTAATACCGTGTAAAGTATCTGTAAGGCAGGATAGGTGCCCGATAATAAACTGGGCAGTAGTTTTCACTAGAGGTTCCGAGCTGTGGGAAAGAACAAACAAAACAAAAACAGTATACAAGCAAATAACAGTTAACCATCTTGTAGAATATCCTAGAAAGTGTTGCTAATTTAGCAACACCTTCCTTTTGGATGATGGACTTCCTTTTTTCGGCCGACATAGGCATCAAAGTAATATCACACATTTCTGGATGCCCATGCTCCCCCCCCCCTCCCCCCGACCCCTTCTAAGATGGTCGAGTCCCTCAGTCAGGCAGGGGAAAGGCCAACCCTGCCGTGCGGCCGTGAAACATTACAGCACCAGAGCCGGGTTGGAATATGGCAACACTGGAAACCTTCTGTATAACAGCGCCATACAGGCGAGGAAGATAAAAATAAAGAGAAAACCTGGACGTCCAGTTCATCATTCCCGTAGTCCCAGCAGAAGGCTCAAAGGCAAGAAGGTGAAGTCATCAGGAACAAGGAACAGCTGTGGTCAGTCAGGTGAAGATCGCCTGTCGCTGTCATAGCCACGACCTGGAGAGCGATGACGTCTACGTCGGTGTCTTTGGCTTGCGGAGAATTGCGATTCTCTAGGTGCTGAGCGGGAACGATGATTCCTCCTTGGTGACCTTGAACGACGAGTGGGCGTCCGAGCCGGTGGACGGGAAGATGACGTGGAGGAAGAGGACAGCAGCTGGTCCATTGATGAAGATGCTTCCTCTGGAGTCTTGAAAGTGGTAGTAGAGCCGTCAGGATGGAACACCCTCAGGGTGGCTGGATACTGCAGTTGGAATCTATATTTCGCCTGAAATAGCTTAGTGCAAACAGTGCTGAAGGCCCTCCTTCGTTTCGCCACTTCTACCGAGAAGTCCTCAAAAATCAACAGGCGCATTCCATGAATTTCCAGGGGTTGTGTCAGACGGCGGTACGCCCTCAGAATATCAACTTTGTCGTTGTAATCCAGTAGTCGCAGAATGACTTGACGGGGGCGGGCCTCCGGAGTGGAAGATGGTCGGTTAGGCTGGGGGTGTGAAGATGGGCCAATTCTGTGGGCTCGTTCCACCCTGCAGGGATGAGACAGGCCAAGCGACTTAGGAAGATCTCGCTCACAAAAGCGTTGCAGGTCAAGAGGTGCTACTGTCTCCTTAACCCCCACTATACGTAAATTATTGCGCCTAGAGCGATTTTCTAGGTCTTCCATTTTCTCGCCAATGCGGGTCATCTCTAGTTCCATGTCCTGTAGGCGTTTAGCTGCAGCCGTGTCGGTATCCTCCAATTGGGAGGTTCTGTGCTCCAGTTCTGACAGGCGGCCAGTATGTTCCTGTACTTCTAGTTTTAGGTTTTGGAGAGTTGCTTTTAGGACCTCCTCCACTATATTTCGTACAGTTGGGGTAATACGCAACGCCATTTCATTCGCCAGGTGCTGGTAGTCTATGGAAAAGGCCGGCCCTGGGGAAAGTTGAGGGGTTGCAATAGTAATCCCGGGGAGTGTGGGGCCCATGGTGGCAGTGTGTGGTCCCAAGTGTGGGTCAGCTGGCAGGCTGACTTCCATTGCGGTTACCTCAGAGTTTAATTGCCCCTCCGTTCGTGGTGGCCGTGATGTCTCCCCCGATGCGGTCGCCGCCATTACTGCAGAGTCGGGCTGCGCCATTTCTGGGACTGCAGGTGGTGCCGGTTGTTGGGTGCCGCCATGCGGTGTCGCCCCGTCAGTCCCCGGCGTCCCCACGCGGGTATCATTCATTAGTGGCAGTGTGGGGACTCCCGAAGCGGGTCGCAGCTTCTGTCCCGCTGCCGCCGCCATGACAGGTGCGCTTTGCGGCGTGTGCTGGGGAGGCGCGGGCTGCGATGTACCGGAGGAGCCGCCACGTTGGAGGTACCTGTCCATCCCCTCGGTCTGGCTGAGGTGTCGGGTGGTGTTCGGGGACTTCTGAAGCCCGTTAGTGCAGCGGTACCGAGCTGGTATGAGCCGGGGGTGGAGGAGCACAGGCGCTCGCCGTCTACATCAGGCCGCGCCGGAACCGGAAGTCCAATATAGCTTTTTTAAGAGTGTTATTCATATTGGTGTTTTTAAATGAAAAGATCCCACATTCCTGATTATCTCTTTTTTTTAGGACCTCTCAAAAGATTTTCTCTGGGAATGTTATTAATTTTACACCTGGCTTGTTAACACTCTGATTTGGGGTACCCACGTCGAACTAACCTAGACTGCAATTCATCCACCTGCCTCTCTGCCCCTCTGTGTATTATTGATCATTTTCAGTCGTACCAATTGGCCATAAGGGATTCTATAGCTTGTGGGGGGTTCGAGGATTCATAGTGGAAGAGGACATTTCTCAAGATTTCCTTCCGGAAACCAGATGTTATTATTTGTTCATCCACTATCTCTATTTTAACATCGAGGAATTCCAAGGACTTACCCCCATATGCTGAGGTAAACCACATTTTTACCTCATTAAGGTCATTAAGATAGTAAATAAATTCTTGGAATTCCTCTTTGGACCTGTCCCAAATCATCTACAAATCGTAGTAGTAGTTAAATGTGGTGGTTGAAAGGGTTTAAAGATCTCTTTTTTTTTTTAAATACCCCCCAAAAAACGGATGTCAGAGAAAGAATAATGTACAGGAAGAATGGCTGACTGATACTAGACCTGTGGGGAATTTCAGTTGTGGGTCATGTTTGTTTTGTAAGTACAACCTGAAAGCAAAGTTTGTTAAATTGGGGAGTTATAATGTCCATATCCGCCAGTTTATCACATGCAGAACAGACCATGTGTCTATGCGTTATTATGTGATTGCGGTTTTTACTATGTGGGCAAAACAATCCTCACCCTATTCCACAGAGTCAGAGAGCATCTCCACTCATTGAAGACAGGAAGAGGGTCCACCTGCTTCATAGAGCATATGGTAGCAACACACGCTGATGACCCCCAATCATTTGTCTTGTCGAATTGGAATGGGTGGAGAAAATGCATGGAGGAAAAAACAGGCATCAAATCTTACTTACAAAAGAAGCCAGATGGATCCTTCGCCTGGATGTGACAGAATTTCTGGGTTTAAATGATTATAATGAAATGAATGCATTGCTATAAATCTTTTCCCCCTTGCATTTGTCTCTCATGAGGAATTATTCTGCTGACACCCCTTCAGATTGGTTTCAAGACATTCACTTGTGTTGGCACTCACAGAGTTAATTTGTGCACTAGGTTTGGTGTGTTTTCTGTTACCCCTCCCCTTGTCTTCTGTACATACCTGTCTGAAGTGCACCTGCTGGAAGGGGCCTGCAGAAGCGCAGATGGGGGGCAGAGTAGGAGTTTTTAATTACATAGTGATGAGCCCAGTACAGCTGACCTGCAGGCATACTCAGATGGAACACAATACATAAAAACAAACTGTTGTTAGGGTGCTCTCTAACTAATTAAACAAAACAAAGGTGACAAGGGTAACTCAGCACTATTGTTTGTAAAGAGTGTGTAGTTAATTGCAATATCAATAAAGCTTATAGGAACCTATAAATAAGTAAATGGGAAAATAGGGTCCTTTTGAATTAAGAAGCGATCTGATTGGTTGCTCTGGACAGGTTTTGATAAATCTCCCCCATTGTGCGAGGTGAGTGTTCAAAGCTGAGTTCTTCATGCAAGTGTATGTCTACGCTGTATCTCGATTGTGAGAACCAAATGCAAGACACTAATGAAATAAGGCTGTGCTGATCCTGCATTATACAGAAGGATATTTGTTGGCGTGTGAGTCAGTACTATGCCTGGTCATGTATATCAGCTTGGGATATTTCTTTAAAAAAATAGTTACAAAGGCTTTGGATCCCACTGGGCATTGTCCCCATTTCTGCTAGATTACAGGGAAGAAACATCAATTACAGTCAGGGGCGGACTGACCGGCCTGTCCATTCAGCCGTAGTCCAAAGGCCTGGCCTGGTAAAGGGCCCGCTGCAGCTGCAGAGGATTAAGGACACTTGTCCCGGATCCCCAGTCAGACAAGCGCTACTTTCAGGTGATGTCTTTCTCTATATAAACATCCCTGCGCTGCTCCTGCTCTGCGAATCATCAGCAGAAAAAGACAGCGGCGCAGGGATGAAGAGGACCTGATTGTTGGCTCTGTCCCCAGCACAGGAAGATGGCGGGGGCCGGGAGCTGACAGGCCTCCCAGGAACACAGAGCAGCCGCTTCATATGAGGGTGAGTGATGTCCCCATGTGCTGCCTCTCTCCCCTCTGATCAGCAGTATAACCCGGGGCTGGGTGATGTGTATAGTAGCAGCCCAGTGGGGTCACTTTCCCTCCTCCTGTGTCCACAGGTCACCAACAGGTCACATTACCAGAACAATTTTTGGGAAAAATTGCGTCAAAAATGGCACGGTTCTACCACAATTTTTCGAAATTGCAGTAAAACTGCGCAGTTTTTGCCGCAATTTTTCAATATGCTCTTTGATGTCAGGGTCCTACTTTCCTTCTTATGATATGACTTATTCACAATTCACATGTTTTAAAGATATGTGCAGGTCCCAGAGGAGGGACCCACATGTTTCTAACATTTATGGCATATATCATGGATAAGTGTCTTAAAAGAGAATGTCCCTCTAATGTAAATGGAGTTTTTAACAAAGGCTGATTCCTCTAGCAGATAAAAACCTCAGGTTGATGCTTTAGAGATAAAGTTGATGACCTACAAATAATATGTATGTTACTGTATACATTGAATTGTGTCTCTATTGCTTTACTATTACTACTTCATGTACCATTATTCTAATGTTTCCTCACAATTCTAAGTCAAATGCCATAGGAAATGTCCTTAAAGTCACCTTTATATAAAAGATAAACTAATGTAATACCCACAATTCATTGTGTCAACGTATCATTAACACCATGTGGTGAGAGGATGAATTTTCTGTACAGCTACAAACATTTTTACTCTATCAATGTACAAGGTTCTTGTAATGACAACCGTTTAAAGGCTTCAGCTATCTTAGTGAGATAATTCATTTGAGCAAATCATCAATCCTGCAAGAAATCACAAGCTACACATTTTTTGGACTTTTTTTTAAATAAAATATGCAGTGTGATGACTATTTTTAATTCAAGTTGGTGTCACATATTATCATTTATAATATATTGAGAATATAAGAATCATTTTTTTTTTTCCTGAACTCAAAGACAGAGACATGTCTTAAGTTTTCATCAGTCAGGGTTTCGGTTCTGAAACCCACTCCAATCCCCAATGCAGGGATGTCCCTTCTATATCATTTGCCGGCCTTCTACAATTATAATGGGGCCATCCTGTGTAACTGGACGCAGATCTCGGTACGCTATCTTTCTCTTGTCTCCACCTGTCTAATGATAAGTGAGAGTCTAAGTCTCTGTGACATGTCAAATTATTTTAATTTTTTTAAATGACAGGGATACTTTAAAATATTTAAGTTTATATATATATATATATATATATATATATATATATATATATATATATTTTTTTTTTTTTTTATGGTTTATTCATGTTTATTAAAAAAAAAGTATGGCATTTTTAATTATACCCTGCTAAAAAAAAACGTAGACATCATACGCATTACAGAATAAAACAAATTCAATTGATCTTTAACGGTAGTGGGCACTGGGCTTCTTCTGGCAGGACAACAAATAGCCATATTGTCTGGGCAGATCCTGGGTTATAATACCTTTGATTGTCCCTCATGTTCCTCAGACCTGAATTCAATTGAGAACATTTGGGATGATATGTTTCAGTGCATTCCAGGCCGCCAGGTAGCACCATAGACTGTGCAGAAGTTCACTGATGTCCTATTTCATGTTTGGGATGTGAAGAATTCTGCCCAAAGAATTCAGCTAGAATCCATATGTCATTCTGTTCAAGACTAAGGGATCCACTGTGAAACATAGTGTCATACTCAGGAATGGCCATAAATGTGCAAACTTTGTGGCTTTCTAATTGTATATTGAAAGACTTACCAATATAGAACTCCTAGAACTCACAATTAACTGGTTGCACATCAGTTTTCACAACTTCTCATAACGGGGCATGTGGCTGTGTTCAGAATGAACCAATCACATTCAAACTCATGTTAAATAGAAGTCATTACACACCTGTCATCATTTAAAGTAACTCTGAATAATTTCAAATAAAGTTCAGCTGTTCTAGTAGGAATTTCATGACATTTGCTTAGTTACATGTCTGAGTGAAAGCCATGGTGCGTAGTGAGCTTTCAAAGCAATAGATGGATCTTTTTGAAAGCTCATTCAGGAAAAGGGGACAAAATAATTTTTAAAGCATCAAATATACCATGGAATACTGTGAAGATAGTCATCATCAAGTGGAGAAATGCACGTCCCGCAGTGTTTTTAGATAGTTAATTATAATGGTAAAGTTATAAATACCCTATTTTTTCTAATGATTTGTTATGTACTAACCGATGGATACCAGGCAAATCCCACAAGAACTGCCATTGTAGAGAAGTTTTGACTCACTCATCTAGTCTTCAAAAAGTAACCCCTTTTAAAGTCATTTAGGTCCTTATACTTTTACGTTGTACACTTTCCTTGGTTTCCACACACAAACTTCAAGAACTGACTACTCAATTATTGATGCCTGATATATACGACTACTTGACAGATGGTGTTGTAATGAGATTATTGCTGTTATTCACTTCACCTGTCAGTGGTTTTTAATGTAATGGTTGTTCAATGTACATGCAATATTATGTACTAAAGTGTTTTTCTTCTCTAGAAAAACAAAAATAAGTTTTATTTCTTTCTCTTCTACATTGATTTGTTCTATTTTTCTTAGTTTGTGTTTTAAAGATTAGATCTTTTCAGTTTCTAATTTCATTTTAAATTCTTAAGGATGCAGGGCGTACCTGTATGCCCTGCGCTCACTCCCCACTATGATGCGGGGTCACGAGCTGACCTCATGTCATAGTGGGTCGGTTCCGGTGGTTATCACCGATTGGGGTGATGTCCGGTATTAACCCCTTGGACGCAGCCATCAAAATTGATTGCTGCGTCTAAAATGAAAGAAAATGCTTCCTGGCCGCTCAGTCGGGCTGATCGGGATCACTGCAGACCTGATAGAGTAACTAATGTGCAAGTAGAAGGATAACTAGGAAATAGTGATCATAATATAATACATTATAGCTTGTTTTTCAATAAGGGAATCTCTCGAGGGGCAACAAAAAAATGAACTACAGGAAGGCAAAGTTCGATCAACTCATAGAAGCCCTTAACAATATAAAATGGGATAATGTCCTCAAAAACAAGAATACTGACACTAACTGGGAGATTTTTAAAAATATCTTAAATTTTCACTGCAAGATGTATATACCTTATGGAAATAAAAGGGTCAGAAATAAAAGAAAACCAATATGGATGAACAAAAATGTTAAGGGGCAATAAATGACATAAATAAAGCATTTAAACTACTAAAACAGGACGGCAGTGAGGAAGCATTAAAAAGCTATAGAGAAAAAAGTAAAATATATAAAAAACAGATAAAAACTGCAAAAATAGAGACAGAAAGACTCATTGCCAAAGAGAGTAAAAAGATCAAAAATGAAAGTGTTGGCCCTTTAAAAAATGATAAGGGAGAAATTATAAACGGGGATCAGGAAAAAGCAAATATATTAAACAAATTCTTCTCCACTGTGTTCACTGAGGAAAATGAAATGCCAGGTGAAATACAGCGAGATAAGGTAAACTCCCCAGTACAGGTCACCTGTATAAGCCAGGAAGAAGTACAGTGCCGCCTACAAAAAATCAAAATAGACAAATCATCAGGTCCAGATGGCATTCACCCCCGCATTCTAAAGGAATTAAGTAATGTGATAGACAGACCCCTATTTTTAATATTCACGGAATCTATAGTAACAGGTACTGTTCCTCAGGACTGGTGCATGGCAAATTTGGTACCAATATTTTAAAAGGGATCAAAAGTTGACCCCGGGAATTATAGATATGTTAGTTTAACCTCCATAGTATGTAAATAGTTTGAGGGTTTTCTAAGGGATGCAATTCTGGAGTATCTTAAAAATAAATGTATGACCCCATATCAGCATGGCTTTATGAGGGATCGGTCCTGTCAAAATAACCTCAGCTTTTATGAGGAGGAGAGCTCCAGACTGGACCAGGGTGAATCACTGGATGTCGTATATCTGGATTTTTCCAAAGCATTTGATACGGTTCCACATAAAAGGTTGGGGCATAAAATGAGAAGGATAGGGCTGGGGGAGAATGTGTGTAAATGGGTAAATAACTGGCTCAGTGATAGGAAACAGAGGGTGGTTATTAATGGTACTTATTCTGATTGGGTGACTGTTACTAGTGGGGTACCACAGGGGTCCCTCTTGGGTCCTGTTCTTTTTAATATATTTATGAATGACCTTGTAGAGGGGTTGAATAGGAAAGTAGCAATCTTTGCAGATGATACTAAACTCTGTAAAGCAGTAAGCACTATAGAGGACAGTGCACTGTTACAAATGGATCTGGATAGGTTAAAGGTTTGGGCTGGGAAGTGGCAGATGAGGTTCAACACTGATAAAAGTAAGGTAATGCACATGGGGAAGAAAAATACGGGCTGGGATTATGTATCAAATGGGAGAACGCTTGGGACGACTGACATGGAAAAGGATTTAGGAGTCTTAGTTAATAGTAAATTTAGCTGTAGTGACCAGTGTCGGCCAGCTGCTGCCAAGGCAAATAAAATCATGGGGTGCATCAATAGGGGCATAGATGCCCACGACAAGGAAATAATTCTACCGCTGTATAAATAACTAGTCAGACCACACATAGAATACTGTGTACAGTACTGGGCACTAGTGTACAAGAAAGATATAGGGGAGCTGGAGAGGGTTCAAAGATGGGCAACCAGAGTAATACGGGGAATGGGAGGACTACAGTACCCAGAAAGATTATCAGAATTAGGGTTATTTAGTTTAGCAAAAAGAAGGCTTAGGGGAGACCTAATAACTATGTATAAATATATCAGGGGACCATACAGTGATCTCTCCCATGATCTATTTATACCCAAGACTGTATCTATAACAAGGAGGCATCCTCTATGTTTAGAAGAAAGAAGGTTTCCACACCAGCGCAGATGGGGGTTCATTACTGTAAGAGCAGTGAGAATGTTGAATTCTCTGCCTGAGGAGGTGGTCATGGTGAACTCTGTAAAAGAGTTCAAAAGGGATCCGGATGCATTTTTGGAGAGTAATAAGATTACAGGTTATGGATTCTAGATCTATAGGGACAGAATGTTGAGCCAGGGATTTATTCTTACATATTTGGAGTCGGGAAGGAATTTTTACCTCTAGTATGAGAGTTTTTTGCCTTCCTCTGGATCAACTCAGTAGGGATTCATTAGGGTTATGGGTTGAACTTGATGGACTTTGGTCTTTTATCAACCTTTTGAACTATGTTACTATGTCACTGCTGTAAAACCGTGGTGTCCCTCGAGGACGCAAGGAGGGTCCCAAACTTTCTCCTCTGTGTCTGATCGGCAATCTATAGCTCCATGCCTGAGATCCAGGCTGGAGCAGCAGAGCTCCAACAACACTGATCAATGCTATGCTATGGCATAGAATTGATCAGTGTCTGCAATCAGAAGATTGCGTGTTATAGTCCCCTATGGGGGCTATTAATGTGTTAAAAAAATGTAAAAATAAAGTTAATAAATGTCATTTAACCCTTTCCCTAATAAAAGTTTGACCTTTTAGCATAAAAAAAAATTGTAAACAAAAACTTATATAAACATTTGTGGTATCGCCGTGTGCATAAATGTCCAATCCATAAAAATATAATTTTAATTAAACTGCAGGGTCAATGGCAGTCAGTGAATGGTCACTTTGTATACCCTAAAAAACAAAAAGGGACCAGACAATTTTAAACGTACAAATTTTCGTGCAAAAAGTTGTAATTTTTTAACAGTAGTAAAATAAAATCAAACCTATGTAAGTTGGGTTTAATTTTAATCGTGGGGACCTACAGAATTAATATAAGGTATCCTTTTTACCAAAAAGTGCACTGCGTAAAAACGGAAGCCCGCTAAATTTACAAATTAGTATTTTTTTTTTTTCAATTTTGTCCCAAAAAATATATTTTTTGTTTTGCCTTAGATTTGTTTTGTGAAATGACTGATGTCATTACAAAGTAAAATTGGTAGCGCATAAAACAAGCCCTCATATGGGTCTGTAGGTGGAAAACTAAAAACATTATGATTTTTAAAATGTGAGGAGGAAAAAACGAACTTGCAAAAATGGAAAACCCTTAAGGGGTTAAGTATTTATTTCTGTTTATATACTTGGAATACTTATGTGAGGACTAGCTATAGATTAGAAGAACAATTCTTTAATAAAAATATATGCAAATCTTTCTAGATTTTACAGTTTCAATACTGTAATTAAAATTTTTCCTATAACATTGAATACCGGTAATTGATTTAAAGGTGTTCTCCGGTGCTTAGACATCTTATCCCCTATCCAAAGGATAGGGGATAAGATGCCTGATCGCGGGAGTCCCGCCGCTGGGGACCCCCGTAATCTTGCACACGGCACCCCGTTTGTAATCAGTCCCCGGAGCGTGTTCGCTCCGGGTCTGATTACTGGCGACCACAGGGCCGGCGGCGTGTGACATCATGCCTCCGCCCCAGTGTGACATCATGCTCCGCCCCTCAATGCAAGCCTGCAGGAGGGGGCATGATAGCTGTCACGCCCCCTCCCATAGGCTTGCATTTAGGGGCAGAGCGTGATGTCACATGGGGGCGGAGTCATGACGTCACACGCCGCCGGCCCTGTGGTCTCCGGTAATCAGACCCGGAGCGAACACGCTCCGGGGACTGATTACAAACGGGGGGCAGCGTACAAGATCACGGGGGTCCCCAGCAGCGGGACTCCCGTGATCAGGCATCTTATCACCTATCCTTTGGATAAGGGATAAGATGTCTAAGCACCGGAGAACCCCTTTAAGCAAAAATTCCCCAACTGTGGAACAGAGGGCAGTGATCCTAAATCTAGATTTAGAAAAAATGTTTTACTTCCATTTCCTATAAGAGATAAACAGGCTAAATAACTACATTGTAAAATATACTGATATATTTTATTTTAAATATTCCACATTTTTGTCCATAATCTTCAAAAAGGCAGCATTTTTTTTTTAACGGAAAGAAATGTGCACATAAAATAAAATATGTTATTATATTTTAATGTAAGTTTGTTTTACATAGTTACTGTTTGCCATATTTTTTAAACAATGTTCCATTTGCTATAAAACTAGAAGTTTAGCTCTGGGGGGCCTCTATACCTTGATTTGAGTTAACTGTTAAATCATTTTTAAATTGCGAAAGTTTGTTAAAAACTGGAATATGTATACTTACTACTTACTGTACTGTACACTAAGATAAGTAAATATGGTACTCTATACTGCATTTCCCACTGCCATCTGAGTTACATTCTAGTTCAAAAAAATTTGTCAAATAACGGTCACAGAAAATCTGCGTCCCAATGTCTCTCCTACCCATGCATCAAAAGGGTTATCCACGTTAAGGTGATTTTCGTACGTACCTGGCGGACAGTAATGGACATGCTTAGGAAGGATCTGCACTTGGCTTGGGGCTAAATGGCTATGTTGTGAGATTTCCTTTTTGAGTTTACTTCTTTGCCTACAAATCCCATAAATCCCTTTTCTTCCCTCCCACACATCAGCCACCCCAACCATTGAAACATAAATGAGCTGCATCCAATTAAAAGACCTGTGGTTTTCAATTAGGGTGCAAACAGCTGTTGCATTAGTTGCAGATTGATCTCTCTCCCACCAAGTGATCCCACCACCCATTGAAGTAGACAGGCTCCCTGTCATCAGCTGACTGAGTCAGGTCTCGACCGCATTGCAACCTGGGAAAAATCTGAGACAACAGTCTTTTTTTATGCTGTTAAAAATAAATATTGGGCTGAAAATAACATAAGAATTATAGAAAACTGTCACACATGGGCACAGACACTATATTATGAACTGCAGTAACTTTACAGCCCCTGTAACATAGTCAAATAAAAAAAATGCTGGAATACCCCTTTAATCTGTGTGCCACAAAACATCACTAATCCACAGTAACCTCACTATCACCCCTACAGTCAGCTAAGATAGAAAACTATCTAAATTGCATGATCAGTACCCCTTTTTACTCTGCTATCTGCTAACTATGCCCTTCCACTGCCCACTTATTCCTTTTTGATGCCCTCATACAATTCCATGTTGCCCTTTATCTCTGTCTTCAATTCCCTGTCATCTGCCTTAGTCCCTCTCCAGACACCTAAGTGTCCCTCCATTTCCCTCTGTCCATCCTTCAGATTCCTCTGTCACCCTCAAGACCCATCTTTGCTCTCCATGGTCCTTTTTTCACTTCAAGACTCCTCTGCCTCCCTCCAAAAACACACATAAAAAAAAAAATATATATATATATATATATATATTTTTTATTCAAATAATACACCACCACACAACCATCGTTGACCATTTTTATTAAAAATAAAAAAGCCTCCCCCCATCAAAGTAATCCAAATGGTAGATCAGCAAAAGTTAACAAAAACAAATAAAAGAAATTAGTAACCCCTTGAGCAGGTTTTTCTTTTTTACCAACCCCTTAAAGGCGTACTTCCATGGAAAACTTTTTTTTAAAATCAACTGGTGCCAGAAAGTTAAACAGATTGGAAATCACTTCTATTAAAAAATCTTAATCCTTCCAGTACTTTTTAGGGGCTGTATACTAAAGAGAAATCCAAAAAATAAATGCATTTTCTCTGATGTCATGACCACCGTGCTCTCTGCTGACCTCTGCTGTCCATTTCATGAACTGTCCTGAGCAGGAAAAAATCCCCATAGCAAACAAATGCGGCTTTGGACTGTTCCTAAAATGGACAGCAGAGGTCAGCAGAGAGCATTGTGGTCATGACATCAGAGGAAATGCATTTCTTTTTTGGATTTCTCTTTAGTATACAGCCCCTAAAAAGTACTTGAAGGATTAAGATTTTTTAATAGAAGTGATTTACAAATCTGTTTAACTTTCTGGCACCTGTTGATTTAAGAAATTTTTTTTTCCCACAGGAGTACCCTTTTAAACTTTGAAATGACATCACTTATTTTACCACCAAATCTATGGTAATAAAAACATGCACTTTTCTGTAAAAATGACAGATTTTCTTGATTCCGTAGATAGATACGATTAAAATAATAGTTAATTTTATATGTTTTGTTTTATTTACTACAAATAATAGTGTATGGTGAGCTAATATTTTGAAAAATTTGATTCGGACGATTCACCACTTTTAAAGAGCTTTTTTAATTTTAGTTTAATTTATTTTTTATATATTTTTTAAATCCTCTATTGAGGACCCATTCTGGTGAGCATTGAGCTAGCGGTCTGCAGCAAGCTGCCACCTGTTCCAGCCCCTGCCTCTCAGTCCGCCCTGCCCCCCAACTGCCTTACTCTGTGTGGAACTGCAAATGTTTCTTTTAATCAGTTATGGTTCATTGTTATAGCTCCAACCTGTTTCATTTGATTAATTCCAGAGGTAATATATGACGACGACCATAGGGCCTCAGTCTTGAAAAGATTACATAGATTTGTAAATTTTAAATTTAAATAGATGTTGAATAGATTAACAAGTTTAATGTGCCAGCAGCATGAGGAGATCACATGGTGGCACAAAGACAGAGCCTGGTAATTGGAATGAGCAACCTTTAAATCCTTTTTTGGTTGGAAGGCAAGTCTGGTGCCAGCAGCTGCGGTAATTTCAGCTCCAATAGTGTATAATTTCTGCAGTGTAAACTATGGCAAAGCTCCTAGTTGTATCTTAAAATCGAGCTGGCGGTCCGCTGCGAGGCCGGCTACCGCCTTTCCCAGCCCCTGCCTCTCAGCGCATCCCCATGCTCTAAGTGTCCACTTGAAAAGATAGGGACTGCAGTACCAGCAACTTTAACAGGAGCATATTCAGCTTCTGTGCCGTTGGATAGGGGGCACATAAAGCTAGTAGTGGCTGCAGTGAAAAAGCTTGTACTTGTATCTTAAAATTGAGCTGGCGGTCCTATGCGAGGCGAGCTACCTCCTGTTCTAGCACCTGCCTCTCAGCGCCCCCCGACTGAGAAAGTGCAAATGTTTCATTTAATCAATCATGCTTCATTGTTATCGCTCCAACCTGTTTCATTGGATTCTTGTGGTAATTCCACAGGTCATGTATGACGTTGAAGACTATAGGGCCTCAGTCTTGAAAAAATTACATAGATTTGTTTACATTTAAATAGATGTTGAATAGATTAACAAGTTTAATGTGCCAGCAGCATGAGGAGATCACATGGCGGCACAATGACAGAACCTGGTAATTGGAATGAGAAAACTTAAATTTTAAACAATTTTTTATTTTTCAAATATTTTAAAGACAAAGGAACAAATCAAAAAAGCCACAGTACAGTACAAGACATTGCAAGCCTGCAAGAATGTAGATACATATCTAAACATAGCATTTTGCATGCACAAGCTCTGTCTACTATACTTGGTTAACATGTAGAGCATAACACAAAAACAATAGTTACATAAAGTATGTATCCAGGGTTAGTGTAATTTGAGGCAATCATGCATCACAAATGTAGTAATTAATTCCATGCACCAGCTAAGTTAGGTTAGCTCATCCTACTCAAAGTTATATTCCAATTAGCAAAAGTCTATCTAGAACTCCACTCCTAAATAACAAATTCTACTTATCAGTTTTGTCAGCATCAGACCATAGTGACCATCTCAACAACACTCACAGTGTCTAGTAGGTGGTTCCCAGATTACATTAGTGAATTCAATCCGGTGCTCTACATGGACAATGGGGACTAGATAGCCATGCTGCCCACTGCATTGTATAATGTGAGTATTGTCCATTTGCCAAAGCATAGATTCTTTCATAGTTACAGGATGTGTTTACCAAGGCAATCACTTCCATTAATGTCGGGGATTCCGTCTCCTTCCATCTTCGTGTGATAAGTAACTTTGTGGACATGAGAATGAACGCAATAGGAGTACGGACATCCTTTGGGATAAGATTCAAATCTATGAACAACAATGCTAGACTAGGTTTTAAGTCTATGTGATAACCCAATAGATAACTTATTAACATGGCGACCCCTAACCACAATGAGAGAAGTCTAGGGCAGTCCCAAAGGGTATGTAGCAAATTGCCAACCTGCCCACATCCTCTCCAACAAAGATTAGAGCAGTCAGCATTAAATAAGTGCAGACGGGAGGGGGTGAAGTACCACCTGTAAATAGACTTGACTACAACCTCCTGGAAGTTTGTACTGAGCCACTGCTTAGTGGAAAATTCGATCCCTATGTCTTTCTCCCATTTGTCCATAAATTGCAGTCTTTTGGGCAACGATTTGTCATCCAAGAGGTTGTAGAAAAACGTAATGCCTTTTTTAGTGGGAGAGTGTTTCCTGAAGAAAGCATAAACTACTGCAGGTAATCGGATAGAGCGTCTAAAATCCTGTGAAAGTAAGCTTCTAATTTGGAGGATTTTGTAGAATTCCTTATGAGGAATTCTATAGGTGTCCTGAAGCGCTTGAAAGTGTACATCTCCTTGAGGGCTCAGTAGGTCTTGTGCAGTCAGAATGCCATTTTCTTTCCAAGTTACAAGGTCCAAGTCAGGTATGTGATATGAAATGAAATCTAGGGGTACACTATCTAATGGGCATACTGTCTGTGGGAGGGGTTGTTTCAAGAGGGACCGCCACATCAGGTCAGACACTTTTATAGCAGATAGGTATGAGGGAGGTGGTTTCATTCTTTTAGCTATCAATAGGAGGCGGGACTTAAGGGAAAGAGGATTCGAGCAGCTTGCCTCTAGGGTCACCCAAAGTTTTTCAGTATTGTTGGACCACCAATGTTGGAGTTGATCCAATATACAAGCCTTATGGTAGTCTTCTACGTGTGAAAGGCCCAGTCCCCCCACATCTCTATGTCTAGTCATGATTTTCCTCGCTATCCTTGGTTTTATCCCAAGCCAAATAAAGGCCGCAACCGATTTATCTAGATTTGTAAAGTACGATTTAGGGATTGTAATAGGCAGTGTTCTAAAAAGATACAGTAGTTTGGGAAGTACTGGCATTTTAAAAGCTGCCAGACGACCGAACCAAGACAGTATTGTTTTCGAGTAAGATAGCAAAGACTGGGAAAGAGAGGAAGCCAAAGGGAGGAAGTTAGCTTGAAAGAGTTGAGTGGAGGGGAATGTTAATTGGAGCCCCAAATAGGTGACTGCCCTCTCCTGCCAGTCTCATTGAAATCTTAGTTTCAAGTCCTCAACTGTCGAGGTGGGGAGATGAATTGGGAGTATTTGCGATTTAGTCACATTTAGCTTGTAATACGACAATTTACTGAATTTGTCTATGATACTAAAGAGGGAAGAGAGCGAATTTTCCACATCTGTAAGGGTAAGTATAACATCATCGGCAAATAGCGCCAACTTATGCTCTACGCCATTCACCTGGATCCCTTTTATAGCAGAGCTATTCTGAATCGCCTGTGCAAGAGGTTCTATTGTGAGCACAAACAACAGAGGGGAGAACGGACAGCCCTGTCTGGTGCCGTTCGACAGGGTGAACTGGTCAGATAGCGATCCATTTGTAAATACCATCGCTGCAGGGTTGGAGTATAGCGCTCGGATCGCTGTGAGAATATGTCCTGAGATGCCAAAAGCCTCCAACACCGAAATGGCATATTGCCAGTTCACCCTGTCGAAAGCTTTTTCAGCATCTAATGTCAAGAATGCTGAGGGGAGGTCAAAATGTTTGCAATGTTGGAGCAGTGATATAACCCTACGGGTGTTATCTGGTGCCTGCCGTCCCAATGTGAACCCCACTTGATCTTTGCCCACTATTTGAGGGAGTAATGGCGCCAAGCGTGCCGCTAGGATCTTGGCGTAGATTATCACATCACTATTTAAAAGTGAGATGGGTCTATAATTAGTAGTCAAGTTCGCAGGTTTACCGGGTTTAGGTATGGTGGTGATAAGGGCAGTCAACATCTCCCTCGGTAAGGACCCCGATTCCTTTGCTGTTGAGAAAACTGCACCCAGATGGGGTACCAATATGGTGCTGTATCTCTTGTAATATTCATTAGGTAGGCCATCTGGGCCTGGAGTCTTTTGGGCTGGTAAAGTCCTTATTGCTTTAAGTATTTCTTGGCTGTCAATAGGTTTGTTAAGATCAGAGAGGGAGGATTCAGGTAGACGAGGCAAATGTAAGGAAGAAAGAAAGGATGATATATCTGCACTGTTTGGTTGGGTCGTCTGTGCATCTGCATTCAGATTATAGAGAGTGGCGTAATAATCGCGAAAGGCATTAGCTATACCCCTAGGTGACATTATTTTATCTTTAGAGGTGGGGTGGATGATTTCTAGTGTTGCTCGCGAATATTCGCAAAGCGAATTTTATTCGCGAATATCGTATATTCGCGAATTTGCGAATATTCGCGAATATAGCACTATATATTCGTAATTACGAATATTGTTGTTGTTTTTTTTTCACAGTACACATCATAGTGATCATCCCTCTCTCCTTCCAGCTTGTGTGGTGTAAAGAAGGCTCTAATAGTACTGTGTGAAACTGGCGTGCGAAATTTCGCATATGCGAAAATTAGCATATGCATATTTTCGCATATGCGAATTTTCGTTTATACTAATTTTTATGCAAATTTTCGCATACACGATTTTTTTCCCGCATGCGGAAATAAAACAAGGATATTACGAATATGCGAATATTCTCGAATATATTACGAATATTCGTCCATATATTCGCGAATATTCACGAATTCGAATATGGCCTATGCTGCTCAACACTAATGATTTCTTGTATACGGTTTCTCAGTATTTTAGGCTTAAAATTTTCTGGCTAAGAAGGAACCTCTCCTATTGTCCTGCGTGTAGAATTTAAATTTTGACTTTTGCAGCTCTTTTTCATATTGATACAGTAGCAATTGTCTCAAATGAGTTCTTTCTCGGGTCAGATGTGCTAGAGTTTCGGGGTTTGGGGACGCCTTATGTAAGGTCTCTAGAGTCGCTATTTTGCCTAACGCTTCCGTCACCTGTCTGGAGCGCTGTTTTTTAACAGTGGCGCCCAATTGTATGAAAGAGCCTCGCACAACTGCTTTGTGGGCTAACCACAGAGTATTGTTCGTGACCTCTTGAGATGCATTGAGACTAAAGTACTCCCTCAGAGTCTGCTCTATATTATGGCTATGTTCCGTGTGGTCCATAAAATGTGTATTAGCTCTCCAGACGAAATCACTTCGATCCGGCGCTACATTAGTTAATTGCAAGAGCACTGGGGCATGATCAGTCCATGTCAATTGTTTTATCGCTGTGTGAGTAACCATATCTAGTAAGCCCCTAGAAACTAGGATCAAATAGACCTGTGAGTAAGTGTGGAATCTAGGAGAAAAATAGGTGTAGTCACGTTCGGAGGCATGATGTAGCCTCCAGGCATCGAACAGTCCAAATGAGTCAAGCAAGGATTTATTATAAAAGCCCTGTGTTTCGTAGGATCTGACAGGTCCATCTGAGGGTCCGAAACAGAGTTGAGATCACCACAAAGCAAAAGTTCTCCACATTGCACTGAGGTGATCAATTTGAGTGTTTTTCTTAAAAATCTACCTTGGTGCTTATTTGGGGCGTACACATTTGCCACAGTGTATGGACGTCCTTCTAGTGTGCAGACTAAGATAATGTATCTGCTTTGTGGGTCAATCAGTTGCTTTAGATCCTGTCTAAATGCAATCAAAACACCTTTTTTTTTTCTAAAGGTAGAGCTGATTATAGTGGGAAACTTTTTATGGCTAACGGTCGGGGGGTTAGTGGATGCAAGGTGGGTTTCCTGTATACAGATTATGGAGGAGTCATGTCTCTCCACCTTCAGCCACCAAAAATTTCTTTTCTGGGGGCTATTTAAGCCGTTAACATTAAGGGGAAAATACTCCAAGAGGCATGTTGAGGATTTAGAAATAGGAAACCCCAGCGTCAGGATAAAGGAGGGAAATTAAAAACTTGACTGGACTCTATGGTACTCAGACAAGGATGTCACACCCGTTCACACAAAGTTAAAAACCCGACTGAGATCTAAGACCACTAGACGGGGATGTCACAAAGCAGTCACTTACCCCTGGTCAAAGGTCACTGGTCTGATGCTGAATTTCGCTCAATGGTAGGAAACCAAATGCAATAACTTGGCACAGTTCTACAATTACAATGGAGAAAATAAGTACACATTAAAGTAAACAGTAAATGTGCACTTTGGAAAATTATTAGATTAATCTTAATGCTCTATTCATTGTTACGCCGAGCGCTCCGGGTTCCCGCTCGTCCCCGGAGCGCTCACAGCGTTCTCTTATTCACAGCGCCCCGGTCAGACCTGCCGACTGGGTGCGCTGCGATAATGTTCCCAGCAGGGATGCGATTCGCGATGCGGGACGCGCCCGCTCGCGATGCGCATCCCCATTCCCTTACCAGACCCGTTCCCCGTCTGTGCTGTCCCGGCGCGCGCGGCCACGCTCCTTAGGTCTTTGCGATTTAAAGGGCCGGTGCGCCACTGATTGGCGCATGAGGTTTCATCAGTACCTTCACCTGTGCACTTCCCTACTTACACCTCACTTCCCCTGTACTCCCTCGCCGGATCTTGTTGCCATTGTGCCAGTGAAAGCGTTTCCTTGTGTGTTCCTAGCCTGTGTTCCAGACCTCCTGCCGTTGCCCCTGACTACGATCCTTGCTGCCTGCCCTGACCTTCTGCTACGTCCGACCTTGCTCTTGTCTACTCCCTTGTACCGCGCTTATCTCAGCAGTCAGAGAGGTTGAGCCGTTGCCGGTGGATACGACCTGGTTGCTACCGCCGCTGCAAGACCATCCCGCTTTGCGGCGGGCTCTGGTGAATACCAGAAGCAACTTAGAACCGGTCCACCGACACGGTCCACGCCAATCCCTCTCTGGCACAGAGGATCCACCTCCAGCCAGCCAAATCGTGACAGTAGATCCGGCCATGGATCCCGCTGAGGTCCCGCTGCCAGTTGTTGCCAACCTCACCACGGTGGTCGCCCAGCAGTCGCAACAGATAGCGCAACAAGGCCACCAGCTGTCTCAACTGACCGTGATGCTACAGCAGCTACTACCACAGCTTCAACAATCTTCTCCTCCGCCAGCTCCTGCATCTCCTCCGCAGCGAGTGGCCACATCCAGCCTCCGATTATCTTTCCCGGATAAATTTGATGGGGACTCTAAATTTTGCCGTGGTTTTCTTTCGCAATGTTCCCTGCATTTGGAGATGATGTTGGACCAGTTTCCAACTGAAAGGTCAAAGGTGGCTTTCGTAGTCAGCCTTCTGTCTGGGAAAGCCCTGTCATGGGACACACCGCTCTGGGACCGCAATGATCCTGTCACTGCCTCTGTACACTCTTTCTTCACGGAGATTCGAAGTGTCTTTGAGGAACCTGCCCGAGCCTCTTCTGCCGAGACTGCCCTGCTGAACCTGGTCCAGGGTAATTCTTCTGTTGGCGAGTACACCATCCAATTCCGTACTCTCGCCTCCGAATTGTCCTGAAATAACGAGGCCCTCTGAGCGACCTTTAAAAAAGGCCTATCCAGTAACATTAAAGATGTGCTGGCCGCACGAGAAATCCCTGCTAACCTGCATGAACTTATTCATCTTGCCACCCGCAATGACATGCGTTTTTCCGAAAGGCGTCAGGAGCTCCGCCAGGATATGGACTTTGTTCGCACGAGGCAGTTTCTCTCCCCGGCTCCTCTCTCCTCTGGTCCACTGCAATCCGTTCCTGTGCCTTCCGCCGTGGAGGCTATGCAAGTTGACCGGTCTCGCTTGACACCTCAAGAGAGGACACGACGCCACATGGAGAACCTTTGCCTGTACTGTGCCAGTACCGAACATTTCTTGAAGAATTGTCCTATCCGACCTCCACGCCAGGAAAGACGCACGCTGACTCTGCACAAAGGTGAGACAGCTCTTGATGTGAACTCTGCTTCTCCACGTCTTACTGTGCCTGTGCGGAATTCTTCTTCTACCTTCTCCTTCTCAGCTATGGCCTTCTTGGATTCCGGATCTGCAGGAAATTTTAGTTTGGCCTCTTTCATCAACAGGTTCAACATCCCGGTGACCAGTCTCACCAGACCCCTCTACATCGCCTCTGTTAATAATGAAAGATTGGACTGTACTGTGCGTTACCGCACGGAACCCCTATTAATGTGCATCGGACCCCATTACGAAAAAATTGAATTTCTGGTCCTCTCTAACTGCACTTCAGAAATTCTTCTTGGATTACCATGGCTTCAACGCCATTCCCCAACCCTTGATTGGACCACCGGGGAAATCAAGAACTGGGGTACTTCTTGCCACAAGGACTGTCTTTTTTTTTATTTTTTTTTTTTATTTTATTTTATTTTTTTTTTTGCAATGTAAACTTTACTGTATTGTATCACACAGCAGTAGATCAAGTGTAACCAAACAGGCAATAATAAGACAAGCACAAACAAAACTTTACTGACATAACAAGGATAAAAGTGTCTCACCCTTTAAGATTTATTCCTTGCATGGTCCAAGTTAATTGTAGTGGAAATGTAAATAGCAGGCGGTTATTCTTCTACTGTCTACTATGGCCAGATTCATTGCATAAATCAGTGTTAAAGGAAATCCGCCAGCAGCACCACCCGCACCAAAGCCGCCACACAGGCCCGCAGCGCGGCCACTCCGCCCAGCTCATCAACACTCACAACCCCCCTCCCCTCTCCTGCGCCCCGCGCCAGCGCACGGCGCATGCGCCGCACACCAACAAGGTGCACAAGAGAAGGGAGGGGGCCACGAACACCGATGAGCCGGGCGGAGGAACGACGAAGATGGCATCAGCGTGCCCCTAGCTCGGTTCGGAGCTCTGCCCATGCCTCAAGGCCCTCATTTGCATAAAAAGAAAAAAGTGAATTGCTGCGGAACGGCTTGGCAAATCTGGTCGCCACGAGTATCTTTTTATTCAGCATCACCGGCGCCACAAGCCTGTGCGACAGCTCCAGTGCAGGCGACACCGCCGACAGACCCCCCCCAATGCTGGGTTAGACTATACACTATGAATCAAAGTAAATTATACTTTACAGTGTCTCCTAAAAGGGTCAACAAAAGCAGCCAATATTTCCAACACCAAAAGGTGTTAACATAAAACAAAAAACGAAGCATCTCCCAGTTTCAACAAACATACAACAATATCACAGGATAAATAACAAAATTCAGGATAACCTAATTTTTAGCAGTGGTGTCTGCAGAAAACACCGTAACTGCTCTTCTGTAAAAAGTGGTGATGAATCTAGGTTGGCAAGTAAGGTGGAGGCACCAAATGTAACACATCTGAGCTCTTCATCTTCTCCAAGTGCTGACAGATACTCCTCTCCATAGTCTCCTGCCAGCCAGTCAAAGTTCAAATGCAGGAAAGCGTGAAGTCTCTGGTGTCATCACGTCTGACAAGAAATGAATTGTGCCAGCCATTCCTTCAAAGAGAGAGTATGGTCTGTCCAGGATTCGGCATCCATGTGCACCATAATCTAAACACCATTCTGCAAACTTACAGGCTCTGTAGAGATACTTTTTATCTTGGGTGTGGTGGTAAAGTGATAAGAAGGCGTATCCATTCCCCGATGTCCCATGACAAATGCCATATCCTTTTCTTAATAGGCCTCTCTGCCAAATAACATCGCTACAATCCACAGCATCTTTCAAGTATTTATCTTCTTTAAACAGCTTATGAGCTTGAAGAAGCACGTGTATAACTCCTGGTGCTCCATGACACCAATATACCAACCGATCTGTTTCATTGCTTAAAGATGACGGATAATTGCCAGACCTGAATTTCTTGTGGCGTACGTAGTCAATGCATGGCTTTACAAGCTCAGTTAATGTTTCCTGGTCTACTTTGGCTAATGGCTGCATCAACATGTAGTAGATCCCAGCCAATCCATGGGCTGCCCCCACATACTGCTTCTTGTGCCACTGATACAGCAGAGGACAGCGTTCCGTCTTGTGCTCTTCTTTAGACAAATTCTTCCCAGATTCTATAATGGCATCTACAAGCTCTTTGATTGTAGCTTGAGGCACCGTGTCTGGACTGATCTCCGCATTTAGATAGAGCAACGCATAGAGATAACCAGCTCTTCCATACAGCAGCTCATCTGGAAGCTCAGAGTCTGGGCTGACCACCCCCAGATGCAATGCCAATAACTTTGTAATGCAATCCTTGGATTCAGCTTGATTCTGAAGCTTGTGATGAACGACAGCACCTACAGCGAGAGGCCCAGCATCACCGCATAGGAATGTGACTCTTCGGCCATTCAGGTTCCGCAGAATTCTTTTCACATAATCGAGAGACCGCTGCAAATGAGCCTGGTCTTTGGCAATACGATACAGCTGCAGGTAGAGGAGGGCTATGCCTGTGTATCCGGTATAAGTAGAGCAGTCATGTGGATCAGCGGTCTTCAGACCTTCCTCCATTTGTTGTAGCAGATCACTCATTTTTGCCTGGATACGTCTTGAAAATCTTCCTAAAATCTTTCCATCTCTGTCAAAGGGCAGGTCCAGCTCTCCCGGTTCACCCGCGGCGGCGGCGGCGGCATAATCTTCTTCTTCCTCCGCCGGCTCTGCCGTGTCCGGGCCGGGCCGGTAGTCCGGGTATGGGTTACTGAAGGAGCGCTCCTCCATCTCCGCCTCCCCGCCAAACTGCCACACAAGGACTGTCTTAAGCCTGCTCCCTGTACTGTCAGTCAAGACCCCGTGGTTCCCCCGTTATCTGGTCTCCCCAAGGCCTATCTGGATTATGCTGATGTTTTTTGCAAAAAACAAGCAGAGACTTTGCCTCCTCACAGGCCTTATGACTGTCCTATTGACCTCCTCCCTGGTACTACTCCACCCCGGGGCAGAATCTATTCTCTGTCTGCTCCAGAAACTCAAGCCATGTCGGAGTACATTCAAGAGAATTTTAAAAAGGGGTTTATCCACAAGTCCTCCTCCCCTGCCGGAGCTGGATTTTTTTCGTTTCCAAAAAAGACGGCTCCCTACTCCCTTGCATTGATTACCGCGGACTTAATAAAATCACTGTAAAAAAACGCTATCCCCTACCTCTTATCTCGGAACTCTTTGACCGCCTACGAGGCGCCCACATCTTTACCAAGCTGGACTTAAGAGGTGCATATAATTTCATCCGCATCAGGGAGGGGGACAAATGGAAGACTGCATTTAACACCAGAGATGGAAACTTTGAATATCTGGTCATGCCCTTTGGCCTTTGCAACGCCCCTGCCGTCTTCCAAGACTTTGTAAATGAAATTTTTCATGATCTTCTATATACCTGTGTTGTGGTTTACCTAGACGATATTCAGATTTTTTCTGCTAACCTAGAAGAACACCGCCAGCATGTCCGCATGGTTCTTCAGAGACTTCGGGACAATCAATTATATGCCAAAATGGAAAAATGTCTCTTTGAATGTCAGTCTCTTCCCTTCCTAGGTTACTTAGTCTCTGGCCAGGGACTACAAATGGACCCAGATAAACTATCTGCCGTATTGGATTGGCCACGCCCCTCCGGACTCCGTGCTATCCAACATTTTTTGGGGTTTGCCAATTATTACAGACAATTTATCCCACACTTTTCCACTATTGTGGCTCCTATCGTGGCCCTAACCAAGAAAAACCCCAACCCTAAGTCCTGGCCTCCTCAAGCGGAAGACGCATTCAAACATCTCAAGACTGCCTTTTCTTCTGCTCCCGAACTCTCCAGACCTGACCCATCTAAACCCTTCTCATTGGAGGTAGATGCCTCCTCGGTGGGAGCTGGAGCAGTACTCCTACAAAAAAATTCTTCCGGGCATGCTGTTACTTGTGGGTTTTTTTCTAGGACCTTCTCTCCGACGGAGAAAAACTACTCCATTGGTGATCGAGAACTACTGGCCATAAAATTGTCGCTTGAGGAATGGAGGCACCTGCTGGAGGGATCCAAATATCCAGTTATTATATACACTAACCACAAGAATCTCTCTTATCTTCAGTCTGCCCAACGGCTGAACCCTCGCCAGGCTAGGTGGTCGTTGTTCTTTGCCCGTTTTAACTTTGAAATTCATTTTCGCCCTGCTGACAAGAACATTAGGGCTGATGCCCTCTCTCGTTCATCAGATGCCTCTGAAGTGGAAGCTTCCCCGCAGCACATTATTCCTCCGGACTGTCTGATCTCCACCTCTCCAGCTTCCATCAGACAGACTCCTCCAGGGAAGACCTTCGTCTCTCCACGCCAGCGCCTCAGGATTCTCAAGTGGGGACACTCCTCTCACCTCGCTGGCCATGCTGGCATCAAAAAATCCATCCAACTCATCTCTCGATTTTATTGGTGGCCTACCCTGGAAACTGATGTTGTTGATTTCGTGCGGGCTTGTACAGTCTGTGCCCGGGACAAGACCCCTCGCCAGAAGCCTGCTGGTCTCCTCCATCCTCTGCCTGTTCCTGAACAACCATGGTCTCAAATTGGTATGGACTTTATTACTGACTTACCTTTATCCCATGGCAACACAGTTGTTTGGGTGGTCGTTGATCGATTCTCCAAGATGGCACATTTTATCCTTCTTCCAGGTCTTCCTTCGGCGCCTCAGTTGGCGAAGCAATTTTTTATACACATTTTTCGCCTTCACGGGTTGCCCACGCATATCGTCTCGGATAGAGGCGTTCAATTTGTGTCTAAATTCTGGAGGGCCCTCTGTAATCATCTCTAAATCAAATTAAACTTCTCATCTTCTTATCATCCCCAATCCAATGGGCAAGTAGAAAGAATTAATCAGGTTCTGGGTGACTATTTGCGACATTTTGTTTCCTCCCGCCAGGATGACTGGGCAGATCTTCTACCATGGGCCGAATTCTCGTACAATTTCAGAGTCTCCGAATCCTCCGCTAAATCCCCATTCTTCGTGGTGTATGGCCGTCACCCTCTTCCCCCCCTCCCCACTCCCATGCCCTCTGGTTTGCCCGCTGTTGATGAAGTGACTCGGGACCTCTCCACCATATGGAAAGAGACTCAAAATTCTCTTTTACAGGCTTCATCCCAGATGAAAAAACATGCCGATAAGAAAAGAAGAATTCCCCCCATTTTTTCTCCCGGAGACAAAGTATGGCTCTCCGCCAAGTATGTCCGCTTTCGTGTCCCCAGTTATAAACTGGGACCACGTTATCTTGGTCCTTTCAAAATCAAGTGCCAGATCAACCCTGTCTCTTACAAACTCCTTCTTCCTCCTTCTCTCCGTATTCCCAATGCTTTCCATGTCTCTCTCCTTAAACCACTCATCCTTAACCGCTTCTCTCCCAAAGTTGTTTCTCCCACTCCAGTTTCCGGGTCCTCTGACGTTTTTTCGGTGAAGGAAATTCTGGCATCCAAGACGGTCAGAGGTAAAAAATTATTTTTGGTTGACTGGGAGAATTGCGGCCCAGAGGAGAGATCATGGGAACCTGAGGACAACATTCTGGACAAGAGTCTTATCCTCAGGTTCTCAGGTTCCAAAAAGAGGGGGAGACCCAAGAGGGGGGGGTACTGTTACGCCGAGCGCTCCGGGTTCCCGCTCCTCCCCGGAGCGCTCACAGCGTTCTCTTATTCACAGCGCCCCGGTCAGACCTGCCGACCGGGTGCGCTGCGATAATGTTCCCAGCAGGGATGCGATTCGCGATGCGGGACGCGCCCGCTCACGATGCGCATCCCGATTCCCTTACCAGACCCGTTCCCCGTCTGTGCTGTCCCGGCGCGCGCGGCCCCGCTCCTTAGGGCACGCGCGCGCCGGGTCTTTGCGATTTAAAGGGCCGGTGCGCCACTGATGCTATTGTGCCAGTGAAAGCGTTTCCTTGTGTGTTCCTAGCCTGTAACGGAGAGTATAGAAGTACAGAATAAGAAAAGCAACTAAAACTTTAGTAATAAAAAGAAAAGTGTCAGTGATTTCTCCTGTGGCAGGTACACCGAGTCAGTGGGCGTGTAAATAAGAAAATAAAGAAATATAGCAATCATAAGCTACTCAGGCTAGCACCCAGAGGTATACGGAGGTGACTATGTAAGCACTGGATTCAGTCCGGATCACAGTTCACTGGAGAAGCGTCTCCTAGTTCCTCCGCTTCTTTTCCCTCTAAGATCATTCCCCACTCCTGTAATGAATACAGTCCTTCTTCAGCTGACAAAAAAGTATGAACTTTCCCTTGTCGATTCACAAGAACCTTAGCAGGGAACCCCCACCTATAGGGATCTCCCAAATCTCTCAGGGTCACCGTCAGTTGACTAAAGTTCCTTCTTGCTTGTAGAGTCGCAGCTGACAAATCCGTGTAAATGTGTATATCCTCAAAAGGCTCAGGTAAGGTAGGGTGTCTCCGTGAGTATTGCAACAGTAGATCTTTAGTATGGAAGAAAGTGAAGCGAGCCAGGACATCTCGTGGGACCTCGTCAGGTAAGTTGCGAGGCTTAGGTACTCTGTGGGCCCTGTCCACAGTATACTCATAAGGTTCCATATCAGGCAGCAGATGTCTAGTCATTTGAAGTACATATTTGGCCAGCTGGTTCCCTGCTTCTTCTTCAGGGATGCCTCTAAATTTGACATTATTGCGTCGATTTCTGTCTTCATAATCTACCATTTTTGCATGTAAGGCTTCAACCTTGTCGTCTAATGCATTATGAGCGCCTTGGAGATCATTGTGGGCTTTTGCAAATGTCACCAGCTTTGTCTCTGTATTAGCCACTTTATGTTCCAGTATGGTGGAGGTGATCTGTATGGGCTTAATCAACTTAGAAAAGTCAACTTGTAGGGAATTACGGAGCGCTAGCAACATGTCCTTAAGTACTGTGTCCGACACCATTTTATCAGATGTGTGGTAGGAGGCAAAGATATTATTCTCGCAAGGCTGGTCAGTAATAGGGATAACATCATCCACCCCGTCTGGTCCAGCCAGCCAAGGTTTTTGTTTCAGGGGACTGACCTGTGGTGAGCTCCCGGTCTCTGTCGCAGACTCTCGGAGTTCAGAGGCTGCAGGCTGCGCAGCAAGGCCGTCTCCACTAACCTCTTCCGTCACTAGAGGAGCGGAGTTCCGTGGCATCTCTGTTCCCACCGGCGAGCCCCATGTCAGCGGCACCTCAAAAGTCAGCTGCTGATTCACCCGTGTAGACGGTAAGCTATGGAAAGGGCTCACCCTCACCGGTCCCTGTGCTTTATTCCTCCCGCGCCTTCCGGCAGCTGCTGGTATCTGCGAGGCGCGTGTCTCGGCGCCATCTTGGAAAGGTTTGCAGGGCTGCTCTATGGTCCGAAAAAACTGGGATAACTTCTTATTCTTATTCTCCGTCTTTCATATTTCTTTTCCTGCTATGAGTCGCCATTATAGTTTGGAATGTCCAATTTGCAGTGTGGAGTCGCTAGCAGGGTCTCTGTCGCTTGTAAAAGCGGTGCTGTAGCAGGAGCTCTCACTCTAAGCAGCCATCTCTCTCGGCGGCCAAACCACACCCCCGAATGAGAAAACTTTAAATCCTGTTTTGAGGACTCATTAGAAGGCAAGTCTGGTGCCAGCAGCCAAGGTTATTCCAGCTCAAATAGTGTTTAATTGCTGCAGTGTAAACTATGGCAAAGCTCCTAGATGTATCTTAAAATAGAGCTGTCAGTCTGCTGTGAGGCCAGCTACCACCTGTCCCAGCCCCTGCCTCTCAGCACACCCCCATTAAAATTTAAATTGAAGATTTAAATTAGATTAAAATTGTAAAAGTTTAATTTAAGGTGTCAATAGCATGAGCAGACCATATGGTGGCACAATGATACAGCCTGGAGGTGGCAGTAGCATGAGGAGACCATAATGTGGCAGAATGACACAGCCTGGAATTGGCGGCAGCAAGAGGAGACCCTAATGTGGCAGAATGACCCAGCCTGGAGGTGGCAACAGCCTGACGTGACCATAGTGCCTCACTATTGAAAAGATTAAAGATATTTTGGAAAATTTTATTTGAAGATTTAAAATAGATTAAGATAAAGTTTCATTTAATGTGCCAGAAGCATTAGGAGACCATAATGTGGCAGAATGACCAAGCCCAGAGGAGGCAGCAGCCTGATGAGATCATAGGGCCTCTCAATTGAAAAGATAAAAGATATTTTGGAAAATTTTAATTGAAGATTTAAAATAGATTAAGATAAAGCTTAATTTAATGTGCCAGCAGCATGAGGAGACTACATGGCAATGGTGTGTCTGGGTACTCTGCCTCGTCTTCCTCATCACTCTGTAGCTCCACAGCCTGCTCCTACTCCTCCCCTCCTATCAGATGACTATAAAAATCACCCATTTCACAAAACCTTGTGCTCCACTGTCCCCCTTCCCCTCCTCCTCCAGTTCAGGCCCCACAGGGCTCATGTGGCCTCGAGATGTAGGCACCACGTCTCCAGTGCCCTAACCAGCCATAGTTTCCAACACATGTTGTGGTTGATGAAGCAATGGAATTATGTTTTTCATCCCGTAATCCTGGCAACTGACTAATAATGTGGCTTCTTTTAAGGGCCTTAGCAAACGGCAGGTGTCACGTATGAGCTGCCACTGGTTCACATTGAAATTACACAGAGCAGTCCCCCTATCCACTTGGATCATCAAGAAATCGGTGATGGCTTTTCTCTGTTCGTATAGTGGGTCCAACCTATGGAGGGTGGAATTCCACCATGTGAAAATGTTGCAAATCAGACTATGTTGGGGGATGCTGTTCTGACGCTGCAGCTCAAGGAGGGTGTGCTTTGCGGTGTACGACTAGCTGAAGTGCATGCAAAGTTTTCTTCCCATTGTAAGGATGTCTTGCAGATAGGGTAACACTTCAGGAATCGCTTCACAACCAGGCTGGACACGTGTGCCATGCAGGGTGCATGGCTCAGGCTTCATAGACGCTGTTTTAGACAAGAGGTTCTTCCCGTTGTCGGTTACCATGGTTTCCATTTCCAGTTTTCATGGAGTAAGCCATGATTTGATTTCATGATGAATTACTTTTAACAGTTCGTCCCCTGTGTGACTCAGTTCGCCAAGGCAAACCATGTGAAGAAAAATGTGACACCGCTGTGCCCTGCACACATGGTATGCTGGAGGGGCACTGAGACTTGTCTGTGCAGTGGAGGCTGAGGACAAGATGGAGGATGAGGAATCGGAGTTGCACATTGTCGCAGGACAAACAGCCTGAGTGCATGGAGGCGGAAGCGGTGTGACTTGTCCAAGTTGCTGTTGTGGCTGGCAGGAACCACATTCACCCAGTGGGCCGTAATGGACATGTATTGTCCCTGACCGTAGTTACAGCTCCGCACTTCAGCGCTGCTGTGCACTTTGGTACAGTACAATTTGGTAGAGTGAGGTGGTGGGTGTTAATACCAGTACCCGGTGACGGAAGTGGGTGAAAGAAGGAGAACTTGGCAGCAGATATGTGGCATCAGGCAGGTGGCAGGATCAGAATAGTAGATGAGACAGGTAGGCAGAAGAAAACAGTCTCTTTTTGGCAAAGAGTTGGTGAGCAAAAGTAAGTATTGAGGATATGTATTCGCTAAAACGTAACTTTTCTTAGGATAAAATATATGGACCCAATTTTTTTTTTAAATAACATTTTGTTTTAAATCAAACAAAAGGAAAGGTGCACAAAAAATACTATGTGCCACCTACACCACAAAGTATTGATGCGATGCAAAGACCTCTAAAAGGTAGAAGGGAACAACGTATGGTCAATTGTAACAGGTAACTGTAAAAACTTCCCCTGTACTTGCCAAAAGGGAATTAATAGTGCAAGAGTAGGGCCTACTCTCGCACTATTAATTCCCTTTTAGCAAGTGTTACTCGCCCTAAAAAGGGCGACCCCACATAGGAACCTCTCCCTGTTTCCATCTGAAAAGACTGCCATTTTCCCAGGGTTTTTGGTTGGAAATAGGGAGAGGTTCCTTTGGGGGGTCGCCCTTTTTAGGAAGATTAACACTTGCCTCCAAAAGGTGGAAGGGGACAACGTATTGTCCATTGAAGCAGGTGGGGGTAAAAACTAGGGATGCACCGATATATCGGCGGCCGATACATATCGGCCGAAAATAGCTATTTCGGCAAAATGCCGAAACAACAAAAAATGTGCCGATAATGACCACCTCCCCTGCCCGCCCACAGCACAAGTTATAAACACTGCCAGTGGCAGAGGCACTCGTGGGGGGTGCAGGGGGGGCTGGCCGCAACATCTGGGGGGGGGGGTGTTGCGCTCTCCGGGATAGGATTAGGAATACTTATTTTTATATGCCGGGGCCGGCTCCTGTGTGTGGCTGCAGGCGGGGGCCGGCCAGCGCATATAAAACCTAATACTGTATACTAAAAACCAGGGGGCCTCCAGCTGTTGTGAAACTACAACTCCCAGCATGCCCGGACCGGCAAAGTCTGTCCGGGCATGCTGGGAGTTGTAGTTTCACAACAGCTGGAGGCCCCCTGGTTTTTAGTATACAGTATTAGTTTTTATATGCTCTGGCCGGGCCCCGCCTGCAGCCACACACGGGAGCCGGCCCAGGCAAATAAAAATAAGTATTCCTAATCCTATCCCGGACATCCCTGTGTCCCGAAAAATCTTTTCGGGACATAAGGATGTCCGGCGGTCACTCACCATTCCCCGGCGTCCTCCTGCGATCCTCCCGCGATCCTCCTTCGGTCCTTCGCTTCTCCGCCTCTATGGCCGTACGCACGGGACATCACTGACGTCCCGTGCGTACAACCATAGAGACGCAGGAGGACCGCAGGATCGTCGCGGGAGAACGCTCGCCGGCCGGGGCCTGGTAAGTGACCGCGTCATCTTCTTCAGTGTTCCGGTCACCACTGCTCCGGTCCCGGCACCTACTGCTATGGTCCATAGGCCATAGCAGTAGATGTGACCCCGGGCCGGAGGAGCGGTGACCGGAACACTGTGGGGGCAGCAGTACAGACATACAGCCTCCAGCCGTACACTGTATATGGCTGGAAGCTGTATGTCTGTGGGGTGGGGGAACTGCTGACCTAATGTGGGGGGGAGCTGCCTACAAATGTGGGGGGAGCTGCCTACAAATGTGGGGGGAGCTGCCTAATATTGTGGGGGGGGAGCTGCCTAATATTGTGGGGGGGGAGCTGCCTAATATTGTGGGGGGGGGAAGCTGCCTAATATTGTTGGGGGGAGCTGCCTGATATTGTGGGGGGGGGAGCTGCCTAATATTGTGGGGGGGAGAGCTGCCTAATATTGTGGGGGGGAGCTGCCTAATATTGTGGGGGGGGGAGCTGCCTAATATTGTGGGGGGGGGGCTGCCTAATATTGTGGGGGGAGCTGCCTAATATTGTTGGGGGGAGCTGCCTAATATTGTGGGGGGAGCTGCCTGATATTGTGGGGGGGAGCTGCCTAATATTGTGGGGGGGGGGGAGCTGCCTGATATTGTGGGGGAACTGCTGACCTAATGTGGGGGGGGGGGAGCTGCCTACAAATGTGGGGGGAGCTGCCTAATATTGTGTGGGAACTGCCTACTATTGTTGGGGGGAGCTGCCTACTATTGTGGGGGAAATGCTGACCTAATGTGGGGGAGCTGCCTACTATTGTGAGGAACCTGCCTACTATTGTGGGGGAACTGCTGACCTAATGTGGGGGGGAGCTGCCTAAAAATGTGGGGGGAGCTGCCTAATATTGTTGGGGGGAGCTGCCTAATATTGTGTGGGAACTGCCTACTATTGTTGGGGGGAGCTGCCTACTATTGTGGGGAACCTGCCTACAATTGTGGGGGAAATGCTGACCTAATTTGGGAACCTGCCTACTGTTGTGGGGGAGCTGCCTACTATTGTGGGGGAGCTGCCTACTATTGTGGGGGAGCTGCCTACTATTGTGGGGGAACTCCCGACCTAATGTGGGGGAGCTGGCAATCTAATGTGGGGGAATCTAATCTAATGAGCGGAGCGCTGCATTTTACCAGAATACGGGGAGAAGTCATTTTCGGTATCGGTATCGGTTTCGGCCAGACATTTTTTTTTATTTCGGTTTTGTTTCGGTTCTGAAATTTCCATTTCGGTGCACCTCTAGTAAAAACTTACTCTGTTAGGCCATACTGTCGCCCTATTAATTCCCTTTTTGACAAGTGTTACTCGCCCTAAAAAGGGCGCCCCCACACAGGAAACTCTCCTTATTTCCACCTAAAACACTGCCATTTCTCAGGGTTTTTAGTTGGAAATAGGGAGAGGTTCCTTTGGGGGGCCACCCTTTTTAGGATGATTAACACTTGCCACCAAAAGGTGGAAAGGAAAAACGTATTGGCCATTGTAGCAGGTGGGGGTAAAAACTTACCCTGTAAGGCCCTACTCGCCCTATTAATTCCCTTTTTGGCAAGTGTTACTCGCAAAAAAAAGGGTGGCCCCATAGAAGAACCTCTCCCTATTTCCAACTAAAAACCCTGGGAAATGTCAGCATTTTTAGGTGGAAATAGGGATAGGTTCCTGTGTGGGGCTAACCCTTTTTAGGGCGAGTAACACTTGCCAAGAAGTGAGGAATTAATAGTGCGAGAGTAGGGCCTTACAGGGGAAGTTTTTACCACCACCTGTAACAATGGACCATACACTGTTCCCTGCCACCTTTTAGAGGTCTTTGCCTCGCATCAATACTTGGTGGTGTAGGTAGCACATGATGTTTTTTTGCACACCTTTCCTTTAGTTAGATTTAGAAAAAAAAATTGGATCAATATATTTTATCCTCATAAAAGTTAAGTTTTAGCTAACGTATATCCTCAATACTTCCTTGTGGTCTAATTCATGAGGAATTTCTGTAACTGGGGACCAACACCTTAATTATGTTTTGCAGTATCCATGGCAGCACAATGAGAGAGCCTGGAGGTGATAGCATAAGGAGACCATATGGTGGCACAATGACAGAGCCTGGAGGTGGCAGAATCAGTATGAGGAGACTATATGGCAGCACAATGAGAGAGCCTGGAGGTGGCAGCATCAGCATGAGGAGACAAAATAGCAGCACAATGACAGAGCCTGAAGGTGGTAGCATCAACATCAGGAGACCATATGGCAGCACAATCAGAGAGCCTGGAGGTGGCAGCATCAGAATGAGGAGAGCATATGGCAGCACAATGACAGAGCCTGGAGGTGGAAGCAACAACATCAGGAGACCATATGGCAGCACAATGAGAGAGCTTGAAGGTGGCAGCATCAGCATGAGGAGACCATATGGCGGCACAATGACAGAGCCTGGAGGTGGCAACATCAGCATGAGGAGAACATATGGCAGCACAATCAGAGAGCCTGGAGGTGGCAGCATCAGCATGAGGAGACCATCTGGCAGCACAAAAACAGAGCCTAGAGGTGGCAGCAGCAGCATGAGGGCCATGCTAACTGAGAGTTGAGTCTGAGGAACCCAGACTGCTGACTGGTAGTGTTGGATGGCAATTGGGATGAAGTGGATGACCAAGTGAACCAATCAATCACGGCTGTTTGGTTGCTGGTTGAGAAACAACTGCTAGCTGACACCGAGAGCTCAGACCTCTCGCTGCAACTCCTGCTGTCACACACTCCTACTCTGTTACGACCTCTGCCTGTGCCTGATGAATTTAGGCCTCTGCCACTCCTCTGTGCATGTCCTGGCACTTCTCTGCCTGACATACACCAACTGAGTGCACATATGTAGCACTTATGAGAGGAGGACAATGCATTCCACTACGCTTAAAACTGTATTAGACTACAGAAACAAGTGTGTAGCTTTACATAGTAACATAGTTCATATGGTTGAAAAAAGACCAAAGTCCATCAAGTTCAACCTATATCCCTAATGAGTCTCTACTAAGTTGATCCCGAGGAAGGCAAAAAACCCTCATACTAGAGGTAAAAATTCCTTCCCAACTCCCAATATGGCAGTCAGAATAAATCCCTGGATCAACGTTCTGTCCCTATAAATGTAATATACATAACCAGCAATGTTCTTACTCTCCAAAAATGCATCCAGACCCCTTTTAAATTATTTTACAGAGTTCACCATGACCACCTCCTCTGTGAGACAATTCCAGTCTCACTGCTCTTACAGTAAAGAACCCCATATTTGTGCTGGTGTATAAACCTTCTTTCTTCTAAACGTAGAGGATGCCCCCTTGTTATAGATACAGTCCTGGGTATAAATAGATCATGGGAGAGATCTCTGTACGGTCCCCTGACATATTTATACATAGTTATTAGGTTTCCCCTAAGCCTTCTTTTTTCTAAACTTAATAACCGTAATTCTGATAATCTTTCTGGGTACTGTAGTCCCCTCATTCCCTGTATTACCCTGCTTGCCAGTCTTTGAACCCTCTCCAGCTCCACTATATCTTTCTTGTACACTGGTGCCCAGTACTGAACACAATATTCTATGTGTGGTCTGACTAGTGATTTGTACAGCGGTAGAATTATTTCCTTGTCGTGAGCATCTATGCCCCTATTGATGCACCCCATGATTTTATTTGCTTTGGCAGCAGCTGCCCGACACTGGTCACTTCAGCTAAATTTACTGTTAACTAAAACTCCCAAGTCCTTTTCCACGTCAGTCGTCCCAAGTGTGTTCCCATTTAATACATAATCCCAGCCCGGATTTTTCCTCCCCATGTGCATTACCTTACATTTATCAGTGTTGAACCTCATCTGCCACTTCCCAGCCCAAGCCTCCAACCTATCCAGATCCATTTGCAACAGTGCCCTGTCCTCGATTGTGTTTACCGCTTTATAGAGTTTAGTATCATCTGCAAAGATTCATACTTTACTATTCAACCCCTCTACAAGGTCATTAATAAATGTATTAAATAGAACAGGACCCAAGACGGACCCCTGTGGTACTCCACTAGTAACAGTCACCCAATCAGAATAAGTACAATTAGCTCATGAATATAAAAAATAGGGGTCTGTTCATTACAGTACTTAATTCCTTTAGAACACGGGGGTGTATACCATCTGGACCTAACGATTTGTCAATTTTAATTTTTTGTAGGCTGCACTGTACTTCTTCCCGGGTTAGGCTGCTTTCACACTATGAGATTCTTCCGTTAATACACGTACGTTTGAAACTTAATTATTAACACACGTTAAACAACCCCATTCAAGTCAATGGGTTTTTTCATTTACCCTTTGTCACACGTTATAGCCCGTCATGACTAATGCACATTAGTTGTGAAGGGAGAAATAACGTGACATGCACTAATTTTCCACACGTCGCAAGAAACGGATATATTAACGTATGTTATTTTTAACATTGAAGTCTATGGCCGACATACGTTAGAAAATACACCCGTTAATGCCCGTTATTATAACGGACATTATTTTTACTGAGCATGCTCAGAAGAGGTGACATCAGTAGTGCTGAGGGACTACTACTACTACTCCCATCACGGAACAGACTTGTTTCCATGCTGGGAGTAGTAATTCCCCACTGCAGGAGTCTGCCGGTGGCTGGGGAGGTTACATTAGTGTTTGTACTACTACCCCCATCATGGAACAGACTCTGTTCCATGATGGGGGTTGTAGTTCAGGGGCTGAGGGATTGATCGCACCGGGTCTCACTTCTGACACCCGATGCGATCAGAAGTTATTAAGCAGGGTAGTGGGCGGCATGGTCCGCAACCCTGCGATCACCGATGTATTTTTTACTTTCATTTTTAAATTCCCCGCGGGGATCCCTGAATGGCCGATACTGAGGAGCGAATCAGGGATCCCCCTGGGGTTTTATAAATGGACAATGTAAGGGGACATATGTATAATAAAAGTGTTTATTGGGGGGGGCATAGAGCGCTATATATCTAGCCCCCACCAGCACATTAATAAAAATATGACCCCCGCAAGCGCATTTATAAGTATATATCTATACCCCCGGCAGCGAATACTGTGACCCCGCCAGCGCATTTGTCCTAATTTTCTATTGCAGCTATATGTGACAACCATACCTATCAGAACGTATTCAGCAGCGGCCCGGCCAGATGATCCTGACAGATATACTATTCATTCGTCTGTTAATAATACATAGTAACATATGTTTATTAACGGGTGAACTTCATAATGTGAAAGCAGCCTTAGACAGGTGATCTGTATGGGGAGTTTACCTTATCTCGCTGTATTTCACCTGGCATTTTATTTTCCTCTGTGAAATTTAGCACAGATGTCCATGATCACCTTCTCCACCATAGGGGGTTAAGCAATCATGTGCCATAGTCTGGCTTTGCTGCTTGGATACACAATTTATATACAATTTATATACAATGTACTCTTTTCTTTCAAAATTAAAGAAATTTACTGAAAAAAAGCCAAACAAGTATATACAGTATATCGCCATGTGCAAATACTGCCTTTGAAAAGTAAATTGTTTCTGAGTAACACATAAGCAATTAGTGAGAGTTTTATTGTCTCGTAATTCATGTTATATCCCAGAGACTGGCCGCTCCTTTATCTGGGCATAAATCCTTAGATGTTGTAGTGTGTCATATAACGTATATAGGCTATATATAACCCATATAGCTCAACAGATCACACATTTTATGATCTATCAATATAATTACTGAGCAGGAAGAAGGGTGTAACACGAAACGTCACTCTGCATACTGTGCCTGTTTGTCATTGCACCCATCCTCTTTGAATAAAGAATTCGTGGATCACAGTGATTTGCCATCCATTCTATTTCTCATGTTTGGATTTAATTAACAATATATTATTATAATTCTGACATTTCCGCATGCGGCAATACCACATATGTTTTATTTTTTTTACACCATTTTTGGGGGGATTTTTTGGGGAAAAGGGGGGTGAATCAAACTTTTATTAGGGAAGGGGTTAAATGATCTTTATAAACTTTTAGTTTTCACTTTTTTTTTGCAATGTTATAGCCCCCATAGGGGGCTATAACACTGCACACACTGATCTTTTAAATTGATCATTGTTATCCCATAGGATAACTTTGATCAATGATTCTGCCGCTTGACTGCTCTTGCCTGGACCTCACTTAGCCGGTAGAAGCGTGTAACACGAAACATTGCTCTACATACTGTGCCTGTTTGTCATTGCACCCTTCCTCGTTGAATAAAGAAGTCGTGAGTTGCCGTCCATTCTATTTGTCCCGTTTGGATTTGCATTTTCTTGCCATGGGACTGAGCACTGCTTTCATAGACTACAGAGGAGCAGCGGTAGCAGCGCATCACTGGAGGATTTAGTGCATCAGTGAAGGATCCTGAGGAGGTAGTGCCAGCTCCACTCTCCTGTACTAGATTATTGTTAATGAAACCGCATGGTCAATGGCGTATGCGCAAAAAAATTCCAAAGTCCTAAATAGTGTATTTTTGGTCACTTTTTATGTCATGAAATAAAACTTCAGCTCACGGCGCAAAAAATGAGCCCTCATACCTACATGCATGTAGTTATGATTTTTTCCAGAAGTACGACAAAATCAAACCTATATACGTAGGGTATCGTTTTAATCGAATGGACCTACAGAATAAAGAGAAGGTGTAATTTTTACTGAAAAATGTACTGCGTAGAAACGGAAGCCCCAAAAGTTACAAAAAATTGAATTTTTTCTTCAATTTTGTCACACTATGATTTTTTTTCCATTTCGCCGTAGAGTTTTGGGTAAAATGACTGATGTCATTACAAAGTAGAATTGCAAACAAAAGTGCATAAACTGAAAAACCCTGAGTCCTTAAGGGGTTAAAATACACAAAAATATGTCAGCATGTGTGTGTGTGTGTGTGTTATACAGCATGTGTGTCAGTGTTATACAGCATTTGTGGCAGTGTTATATGGCAAGCACTGCTCTTTCTGAGGCTAATAATTTATGAATGGAATTCAAGAAATGCAGTAAAGACTGACACATCTTAAAGGGGTACTCCAGTGAAAAACGTTTTTATTTTTAAATCACCAGGACCAGAAAGTTAAACAGATTTGTAAATTACTTCTATTAAAAATCTTAATCCTTCCTGTACTTATTAGCTACCGAATACTGCAGTGGAAATTCTTTTCCATTTGAAAAACAGAGCTGTCGGCTGACATCATGAGCACAGTGCTCTCTGCTGACATCTCTGTCCATTTTAGGAACTGTCCAGAGTAAAAGGAAATCCCCATAGCAAACATATGCTGTTGTGGACAGTTCCTAAAATGGACAGAGATGTCAGCAGAGAGCACTGTGCTCATGATGTCAGCATACAGCTCTGTGTTTCAAAAAGAAAATAATTTCTGCTGTAGTATTCAGCAGCTAATAAGTACAGGAAGGATTAAGATTTTTTAATAGACGTAATTTACAAATCTGTTTAACTTTCTGGCCTCAGTTGATTTAAAAAAAAAAAAAAAAAAAAAGTTTTTCACCGGAGTACTCCTATAAGGCATATAAAAGAAAGCCCCAGACTCACTGTAACATTGTATCCTATATAACGTTATGAGTCTGCAGCATTGTTCATCCTAAGCCTCCTGTTTCATGAACAGAATACAAACCTGAAATTATGAGTGATAAACATGCAGGCTTTGCAGAGGGAAATGTAACTTTCTGTACAATGAGTTAAACGGCATCTACCAGCACTGCTCAGACAGTCATATATGGAACACAAAAAGTACAGTGAGGACTGACATACATCCTCCTCATGTAATGTCTGCATTAGAAGCCCCTGTTTGTAATTCTAGGTTTTTGGAAAGTTGGGTGATGGCACTGCAATTGTTACCCAATATGAGTCAAAAAAAGAGAGACTAAAGGAATATTCTGTATACATGGTTTTCTCTGAAATTCCTGGTCTGAACAATGTGACAATTAGCACACATGTTCATGATCACTTTCTGTACCACAATTGATCACCAGATTTGGCAGCCATATTGGATTGCGCAATATTCTGCAAACATAGTTTTCTATAAAATTACTCATCAGAGTAATGTGAAAATTAGCGCATGTGTTAACCATCACTTTCTGTACCACAATTGCTTACCATACTTGGCGCCATATTGGATTGCACAGTATTCTGCAAACTAAAATTAATTGTCAGAGCAGTGTTGTGGTTCGTGGCTCTGGGGTTGAATTGGATTTGGCTCCAAGGGTTACACGCTCAGTTATAATCTGCAGACCATGCATCAGAGACACAAAATGGCTGACACCATGCGGACTAGTGAATACAATATATTCACACAGACCGCAGATATTTAACTATCTGTATCACCGGAGATCAAACGCAATCATAAATAACCCCTCAGATCCACGAACCACAACAAATGGCGACGAGGATGGGATTTTGCAGGAGTTATGAATATTAGTAACCAATTGACCAAATTAACAAAAATTTTCCTAGCAATTATAATTTATTCATGAAACTTCTATAAAGGAATATTTTTCTGATGATTAACTTTGTAGTCTTCAAAGGGCTTTTATACTAAAAGGGTGATTTGTATGTTGGCCTGTACTTCCTGCTTCCGTTTTATACATAGCTGGTGGCCATTTTTGGGGCAAAAAAGCACATGGTCGGGGGAGGGGCATGTTTTGTTGTACTCTTATACAATAGGTTAATCTGTTTAGATGTGGTTATCTCGTGTAGCACTGTACTAGTTATACAGGATATGACTGTTGCTTTTGTGTTCCTTGTTTTAAGGGTAACTAGAAATGCAGACATGATAGTTATTTAGTGATTGTCACTGGTAATCAATAGCATTGCTTTTGTAGGTAATGGTTGGTTGTATTGCATACATGATAGTTATTAGACACAGATTGTAAAGCATATTGAAAGTCTCCTGTGGTACATGCGTTGCTAGATTGTGAGTGTACCCTTAGTTGTGTGAGCTGTAAATCTACAATATATATTTTCAGTGCTTCACTAGTGAGAGGGCATACACGCTTGTGCGAGATACCCCCAGTGTAGCCTGTATGTGTTTAGCGGTACAAAATATACTAGTAAGGCTTACTGCAAACACGTGTGATTGTCCTGCCATCTGCTGTTGTTCAGAATGAGTTTCCTTAGGAAGAAGTTTTGCATTGCAAATTTGGGGCTGTACCACATTGGGCTACCACTATGGGAAAATGGAGTGTTATAGCAGAAGAGCTTGTACGCTGTGGTGCTCCGGTTTACCCAGAGATGGGGGATGAGATAGGAGGTATGGCTCTGAAGCTTGATTTAGGGGTTTATCCCAAAAATGAGAGCCGAGCTGCGGCTGGATTCTTTTACATGCCCTAAAATGTGAGGTGCAGAGAAATGAGGAACTTGAGAAACAGTTGCAGACAAAAACACAGATGATTCGTGATAAAGATAGGCAGATTAGCATGTTGGAATCAGAATTACTGGAATGTATAGATACTGATAAAAAATTGGCTCAGTCTTATGCTGAGATCCAGGAGTTGAGGAATGAGATTGCTAAAAGTGAGTTCCCCAAAATGGTGTCTGGTGTGGCCTCTTCCCATAATTCACAGCCACATTTTACAGCAGATTTACTATCTGATAAGGTCTGTGTTTCAAGTTCAAATAAGGGGAAGTTCAAAGCAAATTGGAGAAGTTTAAGAGTTGTTAGAAGTGTGTCTCTATTAGTGAAAAGGTATAGATCAGCTATGAAAAATGAGACCCATATAGTAAATATGGCTAAAAGGGTAAAGTCTTGTTTTGCATGTGGTGTTTCAGGCCATAATGCTAGATATTGTAAGGCACATGTTAACAAAACGAAATACTATTCAGCTAAATGTACAACATGTGGTCATAGTGGCCATATCTCCACAAGTTGTTATTCTACTGGAAACATGACGCAGAGGGAACCAGGTAAATCTAGACAGACTGGGAAGGGAAATATACATTCTTCCTCCCAACAACAGTTTCCAGAGAAATCTCTCAGCTTCCAATATAAACCTCATCTGTTTGATCCTATGAAAGATGACATCACAAAATACATGTTCAAGGAGTTGTGTGCACAGGTAGCAATATTCTTACAGAAACCATATATACAGGTGGAGGATCCCATGCCCCCTGTTGGTCAAATGGGGGAAGGGAGACTAAAGAGTAAACAATGGCCACCTTCCTTTTGCATGTAAATAGTGTTCACTTGTTTTGTCTTTTAGGAAAAAATGGAGACACCTAACATAAGGACTGTGTGCAGCAAAATTTTCTTTTCTGGCCACTAGGGCCATACCATAGGCTTACATGTAAAAATGACAATACTCTTGTTAGTTTGGGTTGACATTTACAGGAGCCTCCCCAAATTTGTGGGGAAAACAAATTAGTAAGAAACTAACTAACCCCTTTGATTTTTTTTTTTTTTTTTAAGAGGTTGGTGGAGGTTTAGCAATAGCTAGTCCTTCCACTAGAAGGCAATTTGCCTAGAGGGACTGAGGTAACACTCACACTCAAATATTAGTTAGCAATGGTTGGAATAATGCTGGGAAAGTGAGTATGGATATGCAGAGTGGAGTTCAACTGTGTCTAGTGTTGGGTTTTACCAAGGTTCACTAATCAGCACAGGCAGAAGATAATCTCTGATGGGCCTGGAAATATTAAAATTGTATTGTTGGAAAGTGACTTTAAACCTGTTTATTTTCCATTCAGCAGATTAGAGGCAGTGTAACCCCGCTCAACCCATGGACCTCCAATCAGAAGAATCCAAGCTCACCACAAACAGATGACCAGCGTTTCTAATGGAGTGAAGAAGGCTACCCATTCCTCAGCATCCGTGGTTGGAAGATGACAAGGATCAAGTTGTCAGGACTGGGTTTGGATGACATTGCGAGACAGGAGAACCTAGAACCAAAGGATACCCTCCAGCACATTTTGGAAAATGCTTTGGCCACCGCAAGGACGCTTTAAAGAAACTGTCTGAAGAGAAGCTACAAATAAGGGCTGTAGCTCTAACAATCGCCTAGCCCTAGATCCTTGCTGCAGCTACATAGTGAACAATGAGGGCGACAGGAACCATGATCAATGTAGACTGCCAGCAATCAAAACTCCATGGAACACCAAACACCGGATTATTTGGGTGGATGGGAAAACTGGGGGAATATAATTACTTTGTATTTCTTTGTTTTATGGAGATATACATGTTGTATGTTTGGTAAACTAGCAGACATGGAATTTAGGGAATCACCCAACATTGGTCAATTATGATGTAAAAGCAAGAGGGGGAATGTTGTGGACATGAAAATGACATACATTTTATTTGCTATGCTTGTGATCCTAGTCCAAGAAAGCCGCATGGGTTTGGACAAAGGAAAAGATTGAGTCTCTTAAAGGGTCTCCTAGTCATGCTCACAAGGGCTTTTGTAACATGAGATAAAGACCACCTGGGGGCTGGCTAAGGGGGCGGAGACAACATAATAAAACCCATTGAACAGGCCCAAGCGTTCCTCTTTTCTCTTCCGGGGCTGGATACCATCACACCTCCTATTCACTTCCTGTGGGGCCTGAATCCTGAAACAAAGGAATGCAACCACTTGTCCACTGCCTCTGCTCCATTTTCATACTTGCCGTAAGGGAGTCCCGAAGCAAAGTATTCTCAGTTATATTCTTTTGTGTGATATATATATATATATATATATATATATATATAGATAGATATATAGAGATATAGATATATATATATATATATATATAGAGATATAGATATATATATATATAGAGATATAGATATATATATATATATATATAGAGATATAGATATATATATATATATATATATATATATATATATATATAGAGATATATATATATATATATATATATATATAGAGATATAGATATATATATATATATATATATATATATATATATATATATATAGATATAGATATATATATATATAGAGAGATAGATATATATATAGAGAGAGAGATAGATATATATATATAGAGAGATATATATATATATATATAGAGAGATATATATATATATATATATAGAGAGATATATATATATATATATAGAGAGAGATAGATATATATATATAGAGAGATATATATATATATATATATAGAGATATATATATATATATATATATATATATATAGAGAGAGAGAGAGAGAGATAGAGATATATATATAGATATAGATATAGAGAGATATATATAGATATATATATAGAGATATATATATAGATATATATATAGAGATATATATATAGATATATATATATAGAGATATATATATATATAGAGATATATAGAGATATATATATATATATATATATATATAGATATATATATATATAGAGATATATATATATATAGAGATATATATATATATATATAAAGAGATATATATATATATATATATATAGAGATATATATATATATATATAGAGATATATATATATATATATTGTCACGATGCCGGCTGGCAGGTAGTGGATCCTCTGTGCCAGAGAGGGATTGGCGTGGACCGTGCTAGTGGACCGGTTCTAAGCCACTACTGGTTTTCACCAGAGCCCGCCGCAAAGCGGGATGGTCTTGCTGCGGCGGTAGTGACCAGGTCGTATCCACTAGCAACGGCTCACCTCTCTGGCTGCTGAAGATAGGCGCGGTACAAGGGAGTAGGCAAAAGCAAGGTCGGACGTAGCAGAAGGTCGGGGCAGGCAGCAAGGATCGTAGTCAGGGGCAACGGCAGAAGGTCTGGAAACACAGGCAAGGAACACACAAGGAACGCTTTCACTGGCACTAAGGCAACAAGATCCGGCAAGGGAGTGCAGGGGAAGTGAGGTGATATAGGGAAGTGCACAGGTGAACACACTAATTGGGACCACTGCGCCAATCAGCGGCGCAGTGGCCCTTTAAATCGCAGAGACCCGGCGCGCGCGCGCCCTAGGGAGCGGGGCCGCGCGCGCCGGGACAGAACAGACGGAGAGCGAGTCAGGTAGGGGAGCCGGGGTGCGCATCGCGAGCGGGCGCTACCCGCATCGCGAATCGCATCCCGGCTGGCAGCGGAATCGCAGCGCCCCGGGTCAGAGGACGTGACCGGAGCGCTGCCGCGGGGAGAGTGAAGCGAGCGCTCCGGGGAGGAGCGGGGACCCGGAGCGCTCGGCGTAACAGTACCCCCCCCCTTGGGTCTCCCCCTCTTCTTGGAGCCTGAGAACCTGAGGAGCAGACTTTTGTCTAGGATGTTGTCCTCAGGTTCCCAGGATCTCTCTTCAGGACCACAACCCTCCCAGTCCACTAAAAAAAATTTTTTCCCTCTGACCTTTTTGGCAGCTAAAATTTCTTTGACCGAGAAGATGTCCGAGGAGCCAGAAACAGGAGTGGGAGGAACAGATTTGGGAGAAAAACGGTTGAGGATGAGTGGTTTGAGAAGAGAGACGTGAAAGGCATTAGGGATACGAAGAGAGGGAGGAAGAAGAAGTTTATAAGAGACAGGATTAATTTGACACAAAATTTTGAAAGGACCAAGATAGCGTGGTCCCAACTTGTAGCTAGGGACACGGAAGCGGACATATTTAGCGGAGAGCCATACCTTGTCTCCAGGGGAAAAAACGGGGGGAGCTCTTCTTTTCTTATCCGCGAACTTCTTCATGCGTGATGAAGCCTGTAAGAGAGAATTTTGGGTCTCTCTCCATATGATGGAAAAGTCACGAGAAATTTCATCCACAGCGGGCAGACCAGAGGGCAAGGGAGTAGGGAGGGGGGGAAGAGGGTGACGGCCGTAGACCACGAAAAATGGGGATTTGGAGGAAGACTCAGAGACCCTGAAGTTATACGAGAATTCGGCCCATGGGAGGAGATCTGCCCAGTCATCCTGGCGGGAGGAAACAAAATGTCGCAAATAATCACCCAAGATCTGGTTAATCCTTTCTACTTGTCCATTGGACTGGGGATGATATGCAGAAGAAAAATTTAATTTAATCTTGAGTTGTTTACAGAGAGCCCTCCAGAATTTAGACACGAATTGGACGCCTCTATCCGAGACAATCTGCGTAGGCAACCCGTGAAGACGAAAAATGTGTACAAAAAATTGTTTAGCCAACTGAGGCGCAGAAGGAAGACCAGGAAGAGGGATGAAATGTGCCATTTTGGAGAATCGATCAACGACCACCCAAATAACAGTGTTGCCACGGGAAGGGGGTAAATCAGTAATAAAATCCATACCAATCAGAGACCAAGGCTGTTCGGGGACAGGCAGAGGGTGAAGAAAACCAGCGGGCTTCTGGCGAGGAGTCTTATCCCGGGCACAGACAGTGCAGGCTCGCACAAAGTCCACAACATCCGTCTCCAGAGTCGGCCACCAATAGAAGCGGGAGATGAGTTGCACAGATTTCTTGATACCCGCATGACCTGCGAGATGGGAGGAGTGACCCCATTTGAGGATTCCGAGGCGTTGGCGAGGAGAAACAAAGGTCTTTCCTGGAGGAGTCTGCCTGATGGAGGCAGGAGAAGTGGAGATCAGGCAGTCAGGTGGAATGATGTGTTGCGGAGAGAGTTCAACTTCTGAGGCATCCGAGGAACGAGAGAGAGCATCGGCCCTAATGTTCTTATCGGCAGGACGAAAGTGAATCTCAAAATTAAATCGGGCAAAGAACAGAGACCACCGGGCCTGGCGAGGATTCAGCCGTTGGGCAGACTGGAGGTAGGAGAGGTTCTTGTGGTCGGTGTAGATAATAACAGGAGAACTTGATCCCTCCAGCAGATGCCTCCATTCCTCAAGTGCTAATTTGATGGCTAGAAGCTCTCGATCCCCGATGGAGTAGTTCCTCTCCGCTGGAGAGAAGGTCCTAGAGAAAAAACCACAAGTGACAGCATGCCCGGAAGAATTTTTTTGTAGAAGAACAGCTCCAGCTCCCACTGAGGAGGCATCAACCTCCAATAGGAAGGGTTTGGAAGGGTCAGGTCTGGAGAGGACGGGAGCCGAAGAAAAGGCAGACTTGAGTCGTTTAAAGGCGTCTTCTGCTTGAGGAGGCCAGGACTTGGGATCAGCATTTTTTTTGGTTAAAGCCACGATAGGAGCCACAATGGTAGAAAAATGTGGAATAAATTGCCTGTAATAATTGGCGAACCCCAAAAAGCGTTGGATAGCACGGAGTCCGGAGGGGCGTGGCCAATCTAAGACGGCAGAGAGTTTGTCTGGATCCATTTGTAGTCCCTGGCCAGAGACCAAATATCCTAGAAAAGGAAGAGATTGGCATTCAAACAGACATTTCTCAATTTTGGCATAGAGTTGGTTGTCACGAAGTCTCTGAAGAACCATACGGACATGCTGGCGGTGTTCTTCTAGATTGGCAGAAAAAATTAGGATATCGTCCAGATATACAACAACACAGGAGTATAACAAATCACGAAAAATTTCATTGACAAAGTCTTGGAAGACGGCAGGGGCGTTGCACAGTCCAAAGGGCATGACCAGATACTCAAAGTGTCCATCTCTGGTGTTAAATGCCGTTTTCCACTCGTCCCCCTCTCTGATGCGGATGAGGTTATAGGCGCCTCTTAAGTCAAATTTAGTGAAGATGTGGGCACCTTGGAGGCGATCAAAGAGTTCAGAGATGAGGGGTAAGGGGTAGCGGTTCTTAACCGTGATTTTATTAAGACCGCGGTAGTCAATGCAAGGACGTAGGGAGCCATCTTTTTTGGACACAAAGAAAAATCCGGCTCCGGCAGGAGAGGAGGATTTACGGATAAAGCCCTTTTTTAGATTCTCCTGGACGTATTCGGACATGGCAAGAGTCTCTGGGGCAGAGAGAGGATAAATTCTGCCCCGGGGTGGAGTAGTGCCCGGGAGGAGGTCGATAGGGCAATCATAAGGCCTGTGAGGAGGTAGAGTCTCAGCTTGTTTTTTGCAGAAAACATCCGCGAAGTCCATATAGGCCTTAGGGAGACCGGTTACTGGAGGAACCACAGAGTTACGGCAAGGGTTACTGGGAACCGGTTTTAGACAGTTCTTGGAACAAGAGGACCCCCAACTCTTGATCTCCCCAGTGGACCAATCCAGGGTAGGGGAATGAAGTTGAAGCCAGGGAAGTCCAAGCAGAATTTCCGAGGTGCAATTGGGGAGGACCAAAAGTTCAATCCTCTCATGATGAGATCCGATGCTCATAAGAAGGGGCTCCGTGCGGAAACGTATGGTACAGTCCAATCTTTCATTATTTACACAATTGATGTAGAGGGGTCTGGCGAGACTGGTCACCGGGATGTTGAACCTGTTGACGAGAGAGGCCAAAATAAAATTTCCTGCAGATCCTGAGTCCAAGAAGGCCACTGTAGAGAAGGAGAAGGCAGAGGCAGACATCCGCACAGGCACAGTAAGACGTGGAGAAGCAGAGTAGACATCAAGGACTGTCTCACCATTGTGCGGAGTCAGCGTACGTCTTTCCAGGCGAGGAGGACGGATAGGACAATCTCTCAGGAAGTGTTCGGTACTAGCACAGTACAGGCAGAGGTTCTCCATACGGCGTCGTGTCCTCTCTTGAGGTGTCAGGCGAGACCGGTCGACCTGCATAGCCTCCACGGCGGGAGGCACAGGAACAGATTGCAGGGGACCAGAGGAGAGAGGAGCCGAGGAGAAGAAACGCCTCGTGCGAACAGAGTCCATATCTTGGCGGAGTTCCTGACGCCTTTCGGAAAAACGCATGTCAATGCGAGTGGCTAGGTGAATAAGTTCATGTAGATTAGCAGGAATTTCTCGTGCGGCCAGAACATCTTTAATGTTGCTGGATAGGCCTTTTTTGAAGGTCGCGCAGAGGGCCTCATTATTCCAGGACAATTCTGAAGCAAGAGTACGGAATTGTACGGCATACTCGCCAACGGAAGAATTACCCTGGACCAGGTTCAACAGGGCAGTCTCAGCAGAAGAGGCTCGGGCAGGTTCCTCAAAGACACTTCGGATTTCCGAGAAGAAGGAGTGTACAGAGGCAGTGACGGGGTCATTGCGGTCCCAGAGCGGTGTGGCCCATGACAGGGCTTTTCCGGACAGAAGGCTGACTACGAAAGCCACCTTAGACCTTTCAGTGGGAAACAGGTCCGACATCATCTCCAGATGCAGGGAACATTGGGAAAGAAAGCCACGGCAAAACTTAGAGTCCCCATCAAACTTATCCGGCAAGGATAAGCGTATCCCAGGAGCGGCCACTCGCTGCGGAGGAGGTGCAGGAGCTGGCGGAGGAGATGACTGCTGAAGCTGTGGTAGTAACTGTTGTAGCATAACGGTCAGTTGAGACAGCTGTTGGCCTTGTTGCGCTATCTGTTGTGACTGCTGGGCGACCACCGTGGTGAGGTCAGCGACAACTGGCAGAGGAACTTCAGCGGGATCCATGGCCGGATCTACTGTCACGATGCCGGCTGGCAGGTAGTGGATCCTCTGTGCCAGAGAGGGATTGGCGTGGACCGTGCTAGTGGACCGGTTCTAAGCCACTACTGGTTTTCACCAGAGCCCGCCGCAAAGCGGGATGGTCTTGCTGCGGCGGTAGTGACCAGGTCGTATCCACTAGCAACGGCTCACCTCTCTGGCTGCTGAAGATAGGCGCGGTACAAGGGAGTAGGCAAAAGCAAGGTCGGACGTAGCAGAAGGTCGGGGCAGGCAGCAAGGATCGTAGTCAGGGGCAACGGCAGAAGGTCTGGAAACACAGGCAAGGAACACACAAGGAACGCTTTCACTGGCACTAAGGCAACAAGATCCGGCAAGGGAGTGCAGGGGAAGTGAGGTGATATAGGGAAGTGCACAGGTGAACACACTAATTGGGACCACTGCGCCAATCAGCGGCGCAGTGGCCCTTTAAATCGCAGAGACCCGGCGCGCGCGCGCCCTAGGGAGCGGGGCCGCGCGCGCCGGGACAGAACAGACGGAGAGCGAGTCAGGTAGGGGAGCCGGGGTGCGCATCGCGAGCGGGCGCTACCCGCATCGCGAATCGCATCCCGGCTGGCAGCGGAATCGCAGCGCCCCGGGTCAGAGGACGTGACCGGAGCGCTGCCGCGGGGAGAGTGAAGCGAGCGCTCCGGGGAGGAGCGGGGACCCGGAGCGCTCGGCGTAACATATATATAGATATATATATATATATATATATATATATATATATATAGAGAGAGAGAGAGATAGAGAGATAGAGAGAGATAGAGAGAGATAGAGAGAGATAGAGAGAGAGATAGAGAGAGAGAGAGAGAGAGAGAGAGAGAGATAGAGAGAGAGATAGAGAGAGAGAGAGAGAGAGAGAGAGAGAGAGAGAGAGAGAGAGAGAGAGAGAGAGAGAGAGAGAGAGATCAAAAAGCGGTTGCAGCACACAAAATAAGTGAAAAAATGGTGGTAGCTTTAATCCATTATAAATACAGATGCAACGTTTCAGCTGCCAGTGCAGCCTTTATCAAGCATACAGAGTGACTGAACACAAGGTATATATATATATGGTAGCCAATTACAATTAATACAAATCAGTGTCAAAAATTTATAAACATAAACGTGATAAAAACAAGCAATCCATGGGTGTAAGTGCATAACAATATAAGGCATAGGGACAATACACATATTGTCAAATTAATACAGTGTTACAAATAAAAGTGTTATTAAAAACAAGTGGTAAAAACCACAAATATAGCTTGATTACAAATATAAATACATTAATATCACCTGGAGGACAAGTAATAGCGGAGGGCGCTCACCTGTACATGCTGTAAACATGGCGATAGTACGCCAGAACGGTGTATGTATGGGATAGAGGCTGTGCAGCAGCCCTAACAGAGGAGACAAGAGTGCACCAATCAGGGGGAAGAACGAAATCACATGGGTCGCATCGCAGTTGCCGAACGGCGCATGCGTACTGTGACAGAACGAATCTCCGTTTGTCATATCTAAAGAGGGCAATTGAAAAACAACAGTGTGGATGTGAAAAGGGCAATTAAAAAAACGCAATGTGAGTGCGTGATAGTTAGCATGTGTGTAGTGCATATGTGCAAGAAGCAATAAAGCTGTTGCCCGTGGTAACTATCAATATAGATAAAACCAAAGTAAAGATTTGTGTGTGATGGTGAAAATGAGTGAAAAAATAAAAAATAAAATAATAAAAAATAAAAAATATAAAAAAAAATAAAAAAAAGTCTAGACAAAAAAGGAAAGAAAAATAATTTTTTTAAATAAATATAAAAAAATAAAAATAAATATAAAATAATAAGGCACCATAGAATAATAAATATTATTATTTATTTATTATTCTATGGTGCCTTATTATTTTATATTTATTTTTATTTTTTTATATTTATTTAAAAAAATTCTTTTTCTTTCTTTTTTTGTCTAGACTTTTTTTTATTTTTTTATATTTTTTATTATTTATTATTTTTTTATTTTATTTTTATTTTTTCACTCATTTTCACCATCACACACAAATCTTTACTTTGGTTTTATCTATATTGATAGTTACCACGGGCAACAGCTTTATTGCTTCTTGCACATATGCACTACACACATGCTAACTATCACGCACTCACATTGCGGTTTTTTAATTGCCCTTTTCACATCCACACTGTTGTTTTTCAATTGCCCTCTTTAGATATGACAAACGGAGATTCGTTCTGTCGCAGTACGCACGCGCCGTTCGGCAACTGCGATGCGACCCATGTGATTTCGTTCTTCCCCCTGATTGATGCACTCTTGTCTCCTCTGTTAGAGCTGCTGCGCAGCCTCTATCCCATACACAAGCTATATTTGTGGTTTTTACCACTTGTTTTTAATAACACTTTTATTTGTAACGCTGTATTAATTTGACAATATGTGTATTGTCCCTATGCCTTATATTGTTATGCACTTATGGATTGCTTGTTTTTATCACGTTTATATTTATTAATTTTTTACACTGATTTGTATTAATTGTAATTGGCTACTATATATATATATATATATATATATATATATATATATATATATATATATATATATAAACATTGCATCTGTATTTATAATGGATTAAAGCTACCACCATTTTTTCACTTATTTTGTGTGCTGCAACCGCTTTTTGCTTTCTAAATTGGGGACCAGGGACCAGGGTCCGTTTGGTTGCCTGCACCAGAGATATTTTTTTATAAGGTGTGCTACTTTTCGCTATATCTTCTTCTATATATATATATATATGTACATAAAACTATATATATATATATATATAGTTTTATCTTTTACGGAAAATCCACCCAATAGTGTTTTCTACTATATTTGTTGTATCTATTAGTAATATCTTTTCCTCTTTTCTCTCCTTCAGTTAGAGTGTGTTTTAGTTTTTCAATTGTGTATTAAACATCTTTATTTAGTCCGCATTTGGGTGTGTAGTGTTAATTTGTGCATTGGATGCTAGGATATAACTAGAGATGAGCTAACTTACAGTAAATTCGATTTGTCACGAACTTCTCGGCTCGGCAGTTGAAGACTTATCCTGCGTAAATTAGTTTAGACTTCAGGTGCTCCGGTGGGCTGTAAAAGGTGGATACATTCCTAGTAAAGAGTCTCCTAGGACTGTATCCACCTTTTGCAGCCCATCGGAGCACCTGAAAGCTGAAGTCATTTATGCAGGAAAAGTCATCAACTGCCGAGCCGAGAAGTTCATGACGAATCGAATTTACTGTAAGTTCGCTCATCTCTAGATATAACTCTTCCAAAATTCCTAAAAATAGGTTGGTCTGTGGGTTGTTTATGATTGCGTTTTGTCTCCGGTGATACAGCTAGTTAAATATCTGCGGTCTGTGTAAATATATTGTATTCACTAGTCCGCATGGTCTCAGCCATTTTGTGTCTCAGATGCATGGTCTGCAGATTATAACTGGTCGTGTAACCCTTGGAGCCAAATCCAATTCAACCCCAGAGCCACGAACCACAACAAGCAGGGCGAAAATTAGCACACATGTTTGTGATCACTTTCTGTACCACTATTGCTTACTATACATGTTGGCCATATTGGATTGCGCAACATTCTGCAAACATAGTTTTCTCTAAAATTACTGGACAAAGCAGTGTGAAAATTAGCAGACATGTCCACAATCAGCTTCTCTACCACCAGGGGTCACAGCATTCGTGTGCTATACCCTGACTCTGCAGCTTGGCCACCTGTATTGCTGCTTGCAACTATATCTCCTATTGTTTACAGGTGATTTTGATCTAGATTATTTTTGCATAGTAACATATGAAAGTATTGAAAGATAATAGAATAAAAAAAGAATAAAGTAACCCATTTTGAAAAGTGTGCACAACAACCAGATGTGGGAACAAAGCATATCAGGATCAAATCAGTCACTGTATTAAGAACAGTCAGTAAAGCTTCACATTTCTCAATTTTAGATGCTTTTTTTCTCCTGAAAACCATTTTATTCCCAGAAAAAGTTAAATTCAAACAATCAGGACTTGATAGATATGTCAACCAGTCAGCAGGCTGTGAATGATTATTATTAGCACAGCAAACATTCACTTAACACAGCAAAATGCGCTGACGATAGAAAAAATAACTTTCAATCTGTCCCTACCTTCTGTATCTAGTCCATTTCCTCAAATGACAGTTTTCTTTACATTATACCTGATTTTCTTATGTTATTATTACACTAAACCTTAGGTAAAATGTTATTTTAACCCTATGGTCTATTTTCTTTTTATACAGTTACTAGCCATCTTTAAAAAAACAAATGAAAATATTTGGACTGTATAATGTGGTCCATCTGATTAAGGGAGGTGTTTGTGGTATTTTTTCTATCATGTATGACAGAATATGAGACAGAGGCCTCCAAGGCAGATGTGAACAGACATATATACAGGGTGGGCCATTTATATGGATACAACTTAATAAAATGGGAATGGTTGGTGATATTGACTTCCTGTTTGTTGCACATTAGTATATTTTAGGGGGGAAACTATTCAAGATGGGTTGTGACCATGGTGGCCATTTTGAAGTCGGCCATTTTGAATCCAACTTTTTTTTTTTCAGTAGGAAGAGGGTCATGTGACACAAACTTATTGGGAATTTCACAAGAAAAACAATGATGTGCTTGGTTTTAACCTAACTTTATTCTTTCATGAGTTATTTACAAGTTTCTGAGTACTTATAAAATGTGTTCAATGTGCTGCCCATTGTGTTGAATTGTCAATGCAACCCTCTTCTCCCACTCTTCACACACTGATAGCATCACCGCAGGAGAAATGCTAGCACAGGCTTCCAGTATCCGTAGTTTCAGGTGCTGCACATCTTGTTTCTTCACAGCATAGACAATTGCCTTCAGATGACCCCAAATATAAAAGTCTAAGGGGGTCAGATCGGGAGACCTTGGGGGCCATTCAACTGGTATTCATATAAATGGCCCACCCTGTAGTTTTGGAATGCATAAACAGTATTTAAAGGGGTACTCTGCCCCTAGACATCTTATCCCCTATCCAAAGATGTATGATCGTGGGGGGCCTTCACTGAGCCCCTCCGCGGTCCCCCTGCAGCACCAGGCATTCATTTAGAACGCCAGCTTCTGTACCGGAGACTCGTGACTTCACGCCCCCCCCCCCCCATAGACTTGCATTGAAAAAGAGGGTGCTCTGTGCACCTGATGACTGCGGTGTCACAGCAGAGATCACGGGGGGTCACAGTGGCGGGTACTCCCGCAATCAGACATTTCTAGGGGTAGAGTACCCCTTTAAAGCAAGGTTCATATAGCACCATATCAGCACATTACTGGTACATGTCAGAAACTTTAAATAAAAGGATGGTGACATAAAGTGTACTGGCAAGGGCTCATTTTACTTTAATGGTCCAAATGTAGTCAACTAGCGACTATATTTAGGCCATTTGCCTCCAAAAATATGTGTTTTTAGTAAGACTCAAAAGAGCAGTAGACCATGATTGGGTCTTGCTAAATAAATGAATGTGTGCAAGAAATTATCTGGATATAGTCACTAGTTGATTATGTTGGGGCCATAAAATTGAAAGGGGCTCTTGCCAGTACACTGTAGTATATGTTGGAATCCTTTTCTTTACAGGTTTTTGATGTATACCATTAATGTACTGGTATATTACAAAGCAATTCCACCCTAAAGGATGTGGTGTAGCAAGGGTATTGCAGCTTTCCCCATTCACGTGGACTCTTATCGATCATACATTGATATCCTATCAATATGGCATGAATACCCATACACATGGGTATACATTGATATCCTATCAATATGGCATAAATACCCATACACATTCTTAAAGGCCTTCTTCACACGACTTCAGTTTTTTTTCTGCTTAATTTTTTTTAAGTCTTTGTTTTATTACCTGAAATTTTTTTAAGTGTATTATCTATTACAAATATTACACTTTTACATGATTTCTCTTTACATAACATAATTTGCAAAGTGAAAAAATACCACAAAATGAGTGGCATTTTCTAGAAATAATACCTGTGTGTGACATTAGCCAAATATCGAAAGACTTGATTATACGATATGTTTATAGCATCTAAGGTATATTAGTATATTTTGCATGTGAAATAATAATAATAATAGCTGTTTTCTCCTGCTCATATTATTGTATGGTCTGTTATTTTGTTTATTTGTTTGTTTTATACATACATATAAAATACACATACATATAAAATTGCCTTATATAACAAAACTATATGAGCAGTTGAGTCTTGATTTATAATGTTTTTATCATGATTTTTAAATAATGATTTTTGTGTGTATTTATCTTTGTTTTGTATTGGTGTGTTCTTGATGGAATTGTGTGTTGGTGGGTGTTGGTGGCGTAGCCTGATTACAGGTGTGTGCCACCTGATCCTCCCACACATAAAGAGATCCATATGGGTATTTTTCTTTGTATGACTAAGACTTCTTAGTGCAAGCTGAAACGCGTCACCTTTACCATGTTCCTGTATGTCTATCCTGGCTTATCAATAAAGAATCGTTCCTGAGTCAAGCGCTGGACATTACCTTTCTTTCTGAAATAATTAAATGGTTTGTGGATCAATTGAGTTCATTTGGTAAGGTAAATATTGCATAGAACAATATGGACACATTTTTAAATAGAACCCAAAATGTATGTATCAACTTAACAAAAGAGTTCTTAAGATAATCCCATATTTTTTTTTGTGTGCACAGCAGTGTCGTTCTGGTTCATGCATGTCTACTTAGTATGAAGAAGGAATTTTTACTACGAAATATTGTTAATATTGTGTAGGTCCTGCCAGTGCCACCAAAGCAGCTCAAATCCATCAAAGCATGGACTTCACCTCTAAAAACCTCTGAAGGTTTCCTTTGGTTATGTGGCAGCAAGACATTAGCAGCAGATACCTTTAGTCCTATAAGTGGGGCTTCTTTGTATCGGATTTGCTTTTCCTATCCCTTTCATGCACTTGTATCTTTCAGTGCAGGAAGGAAATAAGAAGCTCAATACAGGTAGGTCAGCACCGGTGCCTGAAGCGGTGGTTAATCACTGGACACCAGGAAGGAAATATTAGCCCTCTACTTTACCGTCATTAACCATTGCTAACCCTAGAACACCAGTGATGCAAACAGGTAACCCTTAACTGCCTTATATTACTAGTTATGCATGCAATAGCTGCTTAACTTCCCTATACCCCCAGAAATAATTAACCCCTTCCTTACACTAGACTATGAGGTATGCTAAAAATAATCCCCTTTTTTTTCCTAGAACCAACAGGGATCCTGGCAGTAACCCCTTTTCCTAACTTCACAGATTTTACTATAAACCCATTAAGTCCCCTAGTTAATTATAGCTAACTACTTTTTACTAAAATGCAACAATATTGTATTGCTACAGTAGCACACACAATGTTCTTATACTTTACCTGGACCTGAAAAGGATCCTAAGAGTGAGGAGGGTAGGTTTTTGAGTCTGGTTTAGGATGTATACTAGGATGTACTAGGGTGTTGCCTGCATTCATTTAGAATGTAGTCAGAGTGTTGCTTTCATTTAGGTTTCTGATCTCAGATATATAAATTTATTTAGGAATCTGATCTGCAGTCAACATAAATTTAGGAGTCTGCAGGAGTTTTATTTAATTTAAGGATCTGGTTTGAGGTTGGAATTATGTTGCTATAGAGGGTTAGGATTAGAGTTGAACAAACTTTTGCAAAAGTTCGGGTTGCCAATCTCGACAAACTTCGAAAATTGTGAGTTCGGTTTCGGACGGTTCAACGCGAACTGGCAATTAAATAAGCCGTTAAACATGTTTAAAACACTGCCTAACAGCTCTAAACCCCTGTCTAACACTGTTAAGAGTGTGTTCTGGCTAGCTAGCAGATACATATTACTTATCAGCACGCTTTTTGACTGACTGAGATTACTGCACAATGGCCCTCATTTACTATTGCAAACCCGACATGTTTCTGTCTGCGCCAGAATTTGCGCCAGAATTGAAAAAAACCCTGACTGACCCTCCATTTTGCTACAAAAACCCGGAAATGAGGCGTGGCAACCAAAAAGGGGCGTGTTTCCGATATTTTCACAAAAACCCAACATATTTACTAAGGTTTCCACAGAAAAAAGTGGTGTATTTCAGCTGAGGAAAACCCTACAGATCAGAGCATGTGTAAAAAAAGCAAAATGTAGGGAAAGTGGAAAATGTAGGAAAACATTAGTAAATACCGTGGAAAATAAATTGTAGGGATTTAAAACCGACAAGGAAACCTACACTCCACTCTTAGTAAATAAGGGCCAATGTGTACTGACGGTGTTTGTGGAACTATATAATAAACAGAACTACAGGCTAGATACAGATCACGGCACTAGCTACTGTAGCTGGTTAAAGAACACTATTCAATTCAGGTATTTGCAGGTATGAGCCTTGTAAGAGGCTTTGGATTTGTGGTACCAAAAGATGAGTCCTTCAGAGGCTGTGAGAAGACTGTCCTAATCTGCTGTATAGTAGCCCCTATAGGTTTCTTGGATGGGGATTGACTCCTGTTCACACACCTTTATCTCTCTTTCTTATCTGTCTCTATCTATCTTTCTCTTTCTAATCTAAATATCTATCTTTCTAACCACTAACATATGTCTGGCTCTCCCCACTCCCTGTCTCCTCTCTGCAGAAGTTCTGAATGCTGTGAACGCTGTGGGTGACGTCAGTGCCTTTTATCTATGTCCCTGACTGTGTCCTATTGGCCTTTGTGCTTGATTGACACAGTAAGCAGCAAATCACCTGATAGACCTGGGTTATCATGGGTGATCTCCTGCTTTCCCTATATGATCTCACCCCTGCCACCCTGCTTTTTCCGCCTGCCAAAAAAATATGCTTTCCTTTTGTACTATTTACCGTCTCGCATAAGCTGAGCCTGTAAAAGCTTGAGTGTTCGGCAACCCGGAAAAAACTTAAAAGTTCGGGTCGACTCCTTGTTCTCCGGATTTGGCTCGCTCATCTCTAGTTAGCATGATGTAGCTGTAGAAGAAAGAAGCCAAAGATGTCAGCTGACATATCTGTAAAAAAGTAATAAATACTTTTGTGGCACAAAAGATATACAAAATTCACCATGTAGCTAAGGCCTATTTGACAATTAGAAGTTACAATATCCTTTGTCAGTCAGATGTATATCTTCATACACTGATACTGTCAGCAATGACTGTAAACAGTCAGTGTGTAGAGACATAGTTGTTTGAGACAGAAAATGGGATCATTGTTTTGGTAATTTGTGCCAGGAAGTAGAGGATTTGGGGAATGTGAAATTGAGGTTGAAATGGCATAGAAAGCAAAGAAAAGTACATCAGTTGTTTATGTCATGGGTGATTGTTGAGTTCAAAAATGAACATTAGAGGCTGACAAGGGTGAGCTGTGGTTAAAGTATGCCTATGGTTGTATTGTTCAGACACTCAGTGGCATAGTGCTTATGTCTACCCTCAGCCTTTATGGTCTATGAAAAGTCTTCTGGGCTATGACAATGATCATCTATCTCTCTACCATTAGTAGGTGAGCAATACAGTTTTCAATCCCAAAACAGACTACATCCATGTACAGCCAGGGCTGTCATATGTGTTAGTTCTGTGGCTGACAAGTCATACAAGAAGAATTTCGAGAGGCACTCAACCTGGAGATAAGTATAAAAAAGTTTTCCTTCATTTAGGTTGCACACACATTAAGCAATTATTGGGGCCACAATGACCACAGCAGGAATTAGTTACAGCTGTTTCATGTCCGACAAAGTGTTTATTCAGACCACTGTGGATGACAAGAATAGAGCTATTGCTATTCGTTGCTATTCACTGCACGGCGCGGCGCAATGACGAGTGACATCAGTGCGCCGCGCCGTGCAGTGCATAGCAACGACGCAGGGGACGCACACCGGAGGCCTGAAGCAGCGCGGACCCGACCCCGGTAACAGGTAATTAGACAACCGGGGATGGGGGAGGCAACGGGGCAGCAATGGGTGCCGCTGCCCCTTCTCTCCCCCTGGCTGTCGGCACCGCTGCCCCATTGCCGGCACCGCTTCTCTCCCCCTGGCTATCGGCGCCGGCAATGGGGCGCCGGCACCGATAGTCAGGGGGAGAGAACGGGCAGCGGCACCGATAGCCAGGGGGAGAGAAGGGCCGGCAGCAGGGCTCTAGACCCCAGGACAGGCAGGGAAGAGAAGCCGGCAGCGCTGGCTGTCTCTGCACCTGCAAAGCCGCTGCAGTTCATTGATTTAAAGCGCCCGCTTTAAATCATTGAACTGCAGCGGCTTATCGGCGTATAACACGCAGGTAGACTATAGGCTAAAAATTTTAGCCTAAAAAGGTAATTCGGTCAGGTGTGTTTTTACACACCTTAAGGTGATATTTTACCCATCTTATGTAGCTCCAGATGCTCCTGCTCCTCCTATGTTGAGTCAGTCATTCCGCCATGCCCAAGAGAGAACAGTATGCCCCCACTCATCCTACGGCACAGAAGCTGAATGTGCTCCTGTCCAAGTTGTTGGTGCTGCAGTCCCTCTCTTTTCAAGTGGTGGACACTGCACTTCTCAGAGAAATGATGGCTTGTGCTGAGCTGGGGAGGAGAGTCTCAAGCCATCATTTCTTTGCAATAAAGGCAGTACCAGCCCTGCACAATCTTGTGGAAGAGATGGTGGGTCAGTCTTTGAGCCTGTCGGTGTATACCAAAGTGCATGGCAGTGCCAACGTGTGGAGCTGTAACTACGGTCAGGGACAATACTTGACCATTACGGACCACTGGGTGAATATGGTTCCTGCACAGCCACAACACCAACTTGGACTGGTTACGCCGCTTCTGCCTCCACGCTCTCAGGCCATAGGTCCTGTGACAGTGTGCGACTCTGTCTCCTCATCCTCCACTGTGTCCTCAGCCTCCACTGCACGAACAAGTCCCAGTGCCCCTTCAGCATACCATATGTGCAGGGCATGGCGGTGTCACGCTGTTCTTCACATGGTTTACCTTGGCGAACAGAGTTACACAGGGGGGGAACTGCTTAAAGTAATTCATCAAGAAATCGGATCATGGCTCACAAAAACTGGAAATGGGAGCCATGGTGACCGACAACAGGAAGAACATCTTGTCTGTGCTGCGACAAGGAAACGTGAGACATGCACCCTGCATTGCACACATGTTCAATCTGGTTGTCAAGCAGATCCTGAAGTGTTCCCAAATCTGCAAGACATTATATCAGTGGGAAGGAAACTTTGCATGCACTTCAGCCACTCGTACACCGCAAAGAACACCCTCCTTGAGCTGTAGCGTCAGAACGGCATCCCCCAACATAGTCTGATTTGTAACTTTTCCACACATTGGAATTCCACCTTCCATAAGTCGGACTGACTGTACGAACAGAGAAAAGCCATCATATATTTCTTGATGATCCAAGCGGATAGGGAGACACCCCGGAGTAAATTCAATGTCAACCAGTGGCAGCTCATACGTGACACCTGCCATTTGCTCAGGCCCTTTGAGGAAATCACATTATTAATCAGTCGCCAGGATTACGGGATGAACAGCGTCATTACAATGCTTAATTTCCTACAACACGTGTTGGAAACGATGGCTGGTCAGGGCACTGGAGACGTGGCGCCTACATCTCACGGCCACATGAGCCCTGTGGGGGCTAAACTGGAGGAGGAGGAGGGGGGGGGGCACAGTGGAGCATAGTTTAGGTTTCACGAGATGGGCGGTTTTTCTAGTCATCTGACAGGAGAGAAGGAGCAGGAGATGCCTGAGGAAAGGGAGGGTTATGAGGAATGCAAAAAAGAGGACCTACACACACCGTGGCAGTATTCAGTGGAGATGGAGGCAAGGAGTCCCTCCAAGTCACTTGCACAAATGGCACAATGCATGCTCACTTGCTTGCGTAGTTACTGCCAAATTGTCACCATTCGGTAGCGGCATGACTTCTTGCTCTCCACCTTATTGGACCCTCGCTACTGGCACAAAATGGGGGCCTTTTTATTCCCACTGAGAGGGAGGACAAACTGACCTACTACAGACTGGGTTGCTGGGGAGAGGTGGGGTGGCAGGAGCAGTACCAGGTCCATCAGCAGCAGCCTGGGTCAACAGTCGCTGATGAGTTGCTTTCTTCACCCGCATAGTGAAGCAACTCATCAGCAGCAGGTAGACCTGTAGCAGGACCTGAACCAACAGGTTGTGGCATATCTTTACATGACCATGCCAACACACCTTAACCCCTTAAGCACCAGGCCATTTTACAGCTTAGGACCAGAGCATTTTTTGAACATCTGACCGCTGTCACTTTAAACATTAATAACTCTGGAATGCTTTTAGTTATCATTCTGATTCCGTGATTAATTTTTCGTCACATATTCTACTTTAACATGGTGGTAAATTTTTGTGGTAACTTGCATCCTTTCTTGGTGAAAAATCCCCAAATTTGATGAAAAAATTTAAAATTTTGCATTTTTCTAACTTTGAAGCTCTCTGCTTGTAAGGAAAATAAGTATTCTAAATAAATTATATTTTGATTCACAAATACAAAATGTCTACTTTATGTTTGCATTATAAAGTTGACATGTTTTTACTTTTGGAAGACATCAGAGGGCTTCAAAGTTCAGCAGCAATTTTACAATTTTTCACAAAATTTTCAAAATAAGAATTTTTCATGGACCAGTTTAGGTTTGAAGTGAATTTAAAGGGCTTTCTTATTAGAAATACCCAACAAATGACCCCATTATAAAAACTGCACCCCTCAAAGTATTCAAAATGACATTCAGTAAGTGTGTTAACCCTTTAGGTGTTTAACAGGAATAGCAGCAAAGTGAAGGAGAAAAATTTGCATATATGTAGACCCAGTTTTTGAATTTTTACAAGGGGTAAAAGGAGAAAAATCCTCTCAAAATTGTAATCCAATTTCTCTCGAGTAAGGAAATACCTCATATGTGTATGTCAAGTGTTCTGCGGGCGCAGTAGAGGGCTCAGAAGGGAAGGAGCGACAATGCGATTTTGGAAAGGGAATTTTGCTGAAAGTTTTTTTGGGGGGCATGTCACATTTAGGAAGCCCCTATGGTGCCAGAACAGCAGAAAACCCCCACATGGCATACCATTTTGGAAACTACACCCCTCAAGGCACGTAACAAGGGGTCCAGTGAGCCTTTAAACCCCACAGGTGTTTAACGACTTTTCGTTAAAGTCGGATGTGTAAATGAAAAAACATTTTTTTCACTAAAGTGCAATTTTTCCCCCAAATTTACCATTTTTATAAAGGGTAATGGGAGAAAGTGCCCCCCAAAATTTGTAACCCCATCTCTTCTGAGTATGGAAATACCCATTGTTAGGATGTAAAATGCTCTGCGGGCGAACTACAATGCTCAGAAGAGAAGGAGTCACATTTGGCTTTTGGAAAGCACATTTTGCTGAAATGGTTTTGGGGGGGTATGTCATATTTAGGAAGCCCATATGGTGCCAGAACAGCAAAAATACCCACATGGCATACTATTTTGGAAACTACACCCCCCAAGAAACGTAACAAGGGGTACAGTGAGCCTTAACACCTCAGAGGCATTTCACGACTTTTTGTTAAAGTTGGATGTGTAAATAAAAAAAAATAAAAAAAATTCACTAAAATGCTGGTTTTTCCAAATTTTTTTACAAAGGGTAATAGGAGAAAATTACCCCCAAAATTTGTAACCCCATGTGTGGACGTCAAGTGCTCTGCGGTCGAACTACAATGCTCAGAAGAGGAGGAGCGCCATTGAACTTTGAAGAGTGAATTTGTTTGGAATGGAAGTCAGGGGCCATGTGCATTTCCAAAGCCCCCCCGTGGTGCTAGAACAGTGGACCCCCCCCACACATGTGACCCCATTTTGGAAACTACACCCCTCACAGAATTTAATAAGGGGTGCAGTGAGCATTTACACCCCACTGGCGTTTGACAGATCTTTGGAACAGTGGGCTGAGCAAATGAAAAATAAAATTTTTCATTTTCACAGATCACTGTTCCAAAAATCTGTCAGACCCCTGTAGGGCATAAATGCTTACTGTACCCCTTATTACATTACGTGAAGGGTATAGTTTCCAAAATGGGGTCACATGTTCTGGTACCATGGGGGCTTTGTAAACACATGTGGCCTTCAATTCCGGACAAATTTTCTTTTCAAAATCAAAATGGCGCTCCTACTCTTCTGAGCAATGTAGTTCGCCTGCAGAGCACTTTACATCAATATATGGGGTATGTTCTTACTCAGAAGAAATGGGGCTACAAATTTGGGGGAATTTATTCCTAATTTCCCTCGTGAAAATTAAAAAATTTAGGGTAACACCAGCATTTTAGTGAAAAAATTTTTTTTTTTCAATTTCCCATCCAACTTTAATGAAAATTTGTCAAACACCTGTGGGGTGTTAAGGCTCACTATACCCCTTGTTATGTTCCGTGAATTTCCAAAATGGGATCACATGTGGGTATTTACTTTTTTGCGTTTATGTCAAAATCTCTGTGAAATCAGCCACCCCTGTGCAAATCACCAATTTAGGCCTGAAATGTACATGGTGCGCTCTCACTCCTGAGCCTTGTTGTGCGCCCCCCGAGCATTTTAGGCCCAAATATGGGGTATTTCCATATTCAAGAGAAATTGCGTAACAAATTTTAGGGGTCTTTTTTTCCTTTTACCTCTTGTGAAAATAAAAAGTATGGGGCAACACCAGCATGTTAGTGTAATTATTTTTTTTTTACACTAACAGGCTGGTGTAGACCCCAACTTTTCTTTTTCATAAGGGGTAAAAGGAGAAAAAGTCCCCCAAATTTGTAGTGCAATTTCTCCCCAGTACGGGAATACCCCATATGTGGCCCTAAACTGTTTCCTTGAAATACGACAGGGCTCCAAAGTGAGAGAGCGCCATGTGCATTTGAGGACTAAATTAGGGATTGCATAGGGGTGGACATAGCGGTATTCTACGCCAGTGATTCCCAAACAGGGTGCCTCCAGCTGTTGCTAAACTCCCAGCATGCCTGGACAGTCAGTGGCTGTCCGGAAATGCTGGGAGTTGTTGTTTTGCAACAGCTGGAGGCTCCGTTTTGGAAACACTGCCGTACAATACATTTTTTTTTTTTATTGGGGGGACAGTGTAAGGGGGTGTATATGTAGTGTTTTATCCTTTATTATGTGTTAGTGTAGTGTTTTTAGGGTACGTTCACACTGGCGGCGGTTTACAGTAAGCTTACCGCTAGGAGTTTGCGCTGCGGCGAAAAATTTGCTGCAGCTCATACTTGAAGCTGTAAACCTGCCCGTGTGAATGCACCCTGTACGTTCACATGGGGGGGGGGGGGGCAAACCTCCAGCTGTTTCAAAACTACAACTCCCAGCATGCACTGACAGCAGTGCATGCTGGGAGTTGTACTTTTGCAACAGCTTGAGGCACACTGTTTGGAAAACCTTCAGTTAGGTTCCATTACCTAACTCAGTATTTACCAGCCAGTGTGCCTCCAGCTGTTGCAAAACTACAACTCCAAGCATGTACTGATCGCCGAAGGGCATGCTGGGAGATGTAGTTATGCAACAGCTGGAGGTACGCAACTACAACTCCCAGCATGGCGAGACAGCTGTTTGTTGTTTGGGCATGCTGGGATTTGCAGTTTTGCAACATCTGTAGGGCTACAATTTAGAGATCTCCAAACTGTGGACCTCCAGCTGTTGCAAAACTACAGATCCCAGCATGCCCAGACAGCAAACTGCTGTTTGGGCATGCTGGGAGTTGCAGTTTTGCAACATCTGGAGGGCCACAGTTAGAGATCACTGCCAGTGATCTCCAAACTGGGGCCCTCCAGCTGTTGCAAAACTATAAATCCCTGCATGCCCAAACAGCTGTCTGGGCATGCTGGGAGTTTTAGTTTTGCAACATCTGAAGTGTTACAGTTTAGAGACCAACGTATAGTGGTCTCAAACTGTAACCTCCAGATGTTGCTAGGCAACTTACCGCCTTCCGTCGGATCCAGGGAGCCTGCCGCACAACATCGCCGGACTCCGATCTCCTCCACCGATGGTCGCCCGCAGCCTCACCCGCGGGGTAAGTGGACGTCGGCGCCAGTCCTCTGTCGATTCTCCGTTCTGCCCCCCTATTGTGGGTGGGCAGAACGGGGAAACCGAAATAAAGCCCCCCGCCCCCGATCTGCAATTGGTGGTCGCGTCAAGACCACCAATAGCAGGGATAGGAGGGGTGGCACCTTTGCCACCTCACTCCTATCAGTTCAGGGGGATCATGGGTGTCTTGGACAACCTCGATCCCCGTTATATTCCGGGTCACCATAGACCCGTATGACCCGGAATAGCCGCAAATCGCAAGTGTGAATTCTGTGACCACCCCTGGGCATTTGCGCGGGGTGCCTGCTGATAAATATCAGCAGTCACCCCTGTTCGGTCCCCGCCCGGTGCGCGGCAGGGACCGAAATTCCCACGGATGTATGAATATGTGCCTGGTCCTTAAGACCCAGGTCCTTAAGGGGTTAAAGATCCGCTGGACTTCTGGGCAGCCAAACTTTTTTGTGGCCACAACAAGCAGCGTTTGTCCTGAAAAAACTGTCCTGCCTGGCCAGTCGTGTGCCATCAGAGCGGGTGTTTAGTGCAGCGGGGGCCATAGTAACACCAAGGAGAACTCGTCTGTCTGTGAAAAATGTGGAGAGACTGACCTTTGTGAGGATTAATCAGGCATGGATCAGCCACCAATGCCTGATGAATTAGAGTAGATTGACCATGGTGCCACACCAACACTTCACAAATATGGATAGTGCAAAACATATTTAAGGTGCTGCTCCCAAGTTACAGAAATTCCTCTGCATCCGACCACAAATAAGTATTGAGGATATGCATTAGCTTAAACTTAGCTTTTCTTAGAATAAAATATATGTACCTAATTTTTGGGTAAATCAAACAAAAGGAAAGGTGTGCAAAAAAACCCATTTATGTGATGCAAACACCTTTAAAAAGGTTGAAGGGACCAAAGTATGGTCCATTGTAACCGGTGGGGGTAAAAACTTCCCCTGTAAAGCCCTACTCTCACACTATTATTCCCTTCTTGGCAAGTGTTACTCGCTGTAAAAGGGGCGGCCCCACACAGGAACCTCTCCCTATTTCCCCAATACAAACACTGCCATTTCCCATGGTTTTTAGGTGGAAATAGGGAGAGGTTCCTGTGTGGGGCCCCCTTTTTAGGGTGAGTAACACTTTCCAAGAAGGTAATTAATAGAGCATAAGTAGGGCCTTACAGGATAAGTTTTTACCCCCACCTGCTACAATGGACAATAAGTTGTTCCCTTCCACCTTTTCGAGGAATGTGTTTCTTGTCTTAAAAAGGGTGACCCCACACATTAACCAATCCCTACTTCAACCTAAAAACCCTGGGAAATGGCAGTGTTTGTAGGTGGAAATAGGGAGAGGTTTTTAGAGTGAGTAACACTTGCCAAGAAGGGAATTAAAAATGTGAGAGTAGGGCCATACAGGTGAAGTTTTTACCACCACTGGTTACAATGGACCATACATTGTACCCTTCCACCTTTTAGAGGTCTGTGCATCACACCAATACTAGGTGGTGTAGGTGGCACATGGTGTTTTTTGCACACCTTTCCTTTTGTTTGATTAAAAAAAAAATTGGGGTCCATATATTTTATCCTAAGCATATTATTAAAAGTTATGTTTTACGTAATGCATATTAGAGATGAGCAAATTGAATCTGACAAATCCGAACTCGTTACGAATTTCATGAAAAATTTGATTTGCAGCGAATACGAATATTGCAGAGATTCTATCATGCGATTCACTTAATTAAACTCCATTTAGTGCAGCCCAGGCTCCAGGGCATATAAAATGGCAGATCTACATGTGAGGACATGTGGCAAAAAATTCTGGGAAGGTGGGAACGATGGTAGGCGGGATGACCCTGAATCACATGCAGGATACAGCCTATCAGCAGCTATTCACAACTGTGAAGCAACAGACCCATATAAGCGGCAGCCATATTCCGGCTAGTCACTTCATCTTTTCACTGCAGAGAAATAGGACAGTGCTTTGTGTTACACAGACAAGCTTTTTCCAGCAGCGTTTCACCTCATAGTCATGTCCCTATTCTGGTGGACAGGTATTTTTCACAGAAAATATTTTTTACTACAGCCATTAACCTCCCAGTCACTTTCTACAGCAGTGTATTACAGAGAGGGGCAGGGAGCTGTGTGTTGCCTCATACATTTGAACATGCAGGCTGGAGGAATAATTTTTCAGCGCAACCTTGTGTCTTTGTTCCACAACAAATGGTTTGCTGGTTATTCCAGTCCGTAAACAGTATAATACCAAGCAGTAATAGTCTTTGAGGGAGTGAAATTTTTAGTTTGGTACACAGTGACTGTGTGCTGCGGCACTGTTGTGTACTGCTGGTGTTGTGCAAAAAAAAGTTTTTTTAGACGTTCTGTAGCACATTTTATTGCCCTCATCTAAGTAGTGTACTATTTTGTACCTGTTAATCTGTCAAGGGCCTAGATAGTGTAAAAGGCCAGGCAAAAGTAATGATTGGCTGGTGTTTTACTCCAATGCGTTTTTTAAGCGTACTGTAGATCATTTTTCTGACCTCATAAGTGCATACCACATACCTACATCTAAATAGTGTACTATTTTGTACCTGTTAATCTATCAAGGGCCTAGATACTGTGAAAGGCCAGGCAAAAGTAATCACCGGCTGGTGTTTTACTCCACTACTTCTTTAAGCATACTGTAACACATTTTTCTGCCCACATAAGTGCATATAACATACCTACATCTAAGTAGTGTATTATTTTGTACCTATTAATCTGTCAAGGGCCTACATACTGTGAAAGGACAGCCAAAAGTACACACTTGCTGCTGTTCTAGACAAATACTGTTTTAAGCGTACTGGTGCGTATTGTACTCCCCTTATATACACACTAAGTATGTCAGGAAGAGAAGTGCCAGGACGTGCACAGAGGAGTGGCAGAGGCCTAAATTCATCAGGCAGAGGTCACAGCAGACTAGGGGCAAGTGGCAGCAGTAGTCGCAGCGAGAGACCTGAGCTCCCAGTATCAGCTAGCGGTTGTGTCTCGACCAGCAATCCATCTGCCTTCATCGATTGGTTAACACGGTCATCCACTTCATCACAAGTGACATCTGATACCCCCAGTCATCAGACAGTGGGTTCCTCAGACACAACCCTGAGTTGGCTTAGCCCGGGAGCAGGCCCTGTCCTCCCATTGTCTCTGTGAAATGCTGTTCCCTCCCCTAAATATGTATCTTGTGCTATGGGTTCAGCTCCACTATTCAGTAAAGATGATCTAATAGAGAACAGTCATCAGCTTATACCACCAACAAAGTATGGCCACTGGAGTTACCACAATTTGTTCACATAGCCAATATCCACAAACAAAAAGAACCAATTATGTAAAATCATACCAGAATGTTGGTGGGGAAAACAGCTACTTTGCCGTGTGACAGTTTTTCATCAAGCATCTGCAGGAGGTTAACATATCCACATGCAATATGTGTCGGCAGAAGATGAAGCGTGGCCTGTGTCGCAAAGTTGGCACCACGGCCCTACGTCAACATTTGCTGTGCCACCATAAAGCAGCCTAGGAGAACCGTGGCTCCGATGTAGTGGTCCAGCCTGCTGCATCACCCAGTGGCATGCCACTCCCTCTTTCAGCCAACCAAGGCTCCACCACCTCAGCCGAAGGGAGCTGTGTGTCATACCCTCCTTCTGTCGCTCCAGATGCTCCTGCTCCTTCTACTTTTAGTTCACCATGCCGCCAACAATCCATCGTCGAAACCATGTCCAAGAGACAACAATATGTGCCCACTAATCCAATGGTGCAGAAACTGAATGTGCTCCTGTTTAAGTTACTGGTGCTGCAGTACCTCCCTTTTCAAGTAGTGGGTTCTGCACCTTTCAGAGAAATGATGGCTTATGCCGAGCCAAGGTGGATAGTGCCAAGCCGTCATTTCTTTGCGAAGAAGGCAGTACCAACCCTGCACAATTTTGTGGAAGAGAAGGTGGGCCAGTCCTTGAGCCTGTCGGTGTGTACCAAAGTGCATAATTGTGGTTCCTGCACAGCCACAACCCCAACTTGGACAAGTCACGCTGCTTCCTCCTCCATGCTCTCATGCCGTTGGTCCTGTGACAGTGTGCGACTCTGCCTTCTCATCCTCCACTGTGTCCTCAGCCTCCACTGCACAGACAAGTCTCAGTGGCCCTTCAGCATACCATGTGTGCAGGGCACAGCAGTGGCACTCTGTTCTTCGTATGGTTTGCCATTTGTCACACAGGGGAGGAACTGCTAAAAGTAATTCATCAAGAAATCAGAGCATGGCTTACTCCACGACAACTGGACATGGGAACCAAGACATCCTAACAATGGGAAGGAACTTTGCATGCACTTCAGCCACTCGTACATCACACCCTCCTTGAGCTGCAGCGTCAGAACTTTATACCCCAACACAGTCTGATTTGCGACGTTGCCACACGCTGGAATTCCACTGCCCATATGTTGGACCAACTATACAAACAGAGAAAAGCCATCACCGATTTCTTGATGATCCAAGTTGATAGGGGGATGCCCCTGTGTACCTTTAATGTCATCCAGTGGCAGCTCATACATGACACCTGCCGTTTACTCAGGTCCTTTGAGGAAGCCACATTATCAGTCGCCAGGATTTAGGGTTGAACAACGTCATTCCACTGCTTCATTTCCTACAACACGTTTTGGAAACAATGGCTGGTCGAGGCAATGGAGACGCGGCACCTACATCTCACGGCTACATGAGCCCTGTGGGGGCTGAACTAGAGGAGGAGGAGGGGGGAGCAAGTTGAGCACAGCTTAGGTTTCGTGAAATGGGCAGTTTTTCTAGTCATCTGACAGAAGAGGAGGAGCAGGAGCAGCCAGAGCTAGAGGGTTATGAGGAAGGCTAGACAGAGGACCTGGACACACCGTGGCAGTGTGCAGTGAGTCAGGGAGTTCCTCCGAGTTACTTACACAAATGGCATGATGCATGCTCACTTGCTTGCGTAGTGACCGCCAGATTGCCACCATTCGGCAGTTGGATGACTTCTGGCTCTCCACCTTATTGGACCCTCGCTGCCGCCACAAAATAGGGGCCTTTTTTACACCCACTGAGAGGGAGGACAAACTGACCTACTACAGACACATCCTACATAGTCAGTTGGCCGATGCCATCGGCGCCATTGTCCATCCTATCGCAGTTCTGACACGGGGGTCCCTCTGCGCTCATCTTCCACTACTTGGCTGTTGGGGAGGGGGGGGTGGCAGGAGCAGTACCAGCTCCATCAGCACCAGCCTGAGTCTACAGTTGCTGATGAGTATCTTTCTTCATCCGCATAGTGTAGAAACTTGTCAGCAGCAGGTAAACCTGGAGCAGGACCTGAACCAGCAGGTGGTGGAGTACCTTGACATGACCATGCCAACACACCTTGAAGATCCGCTGCACTTCTGGGCAGCCAAACTTGATTTGTGGCCGCAACTTGCAGAGTTTGCTCTGGAAGAGCTCTCCTGCCCGGCCTGTAGTGTGCCATCAGTGTTGGTGTTTAGTGCAGCGGGGGCCATAGTCACCCCAAGGAGAGATCGTCTGTCCACGAAAAATGTGGAGAGACTGACCTTTGTGAACATGACTCAGGCATGGATCAGACAGGATTTTCATAAATGGATTGACCAACACTTCACAAATATGGATAATGCCAAACAGATTTAAGGTGTTGCTCCCCAGTTACAAACATTCCTCTGCATCAGACCTTTTTCCCCCCACCTTCATCACCGGGAACTGATATTACCACCCACTGCACCACTCTGTCACCGGGTCACTTTCAGGACAACTGATGCTGCTTCCACCTCCAGGCTGTCTCATTCTGCCACCATATGGTCTCCACATGCTTCCGCCAACTCCAGGCTGTGCCATTCAGACACTACATGGTCTCCTTATTTGCCTCAAACTCCAGGCTGTGCCATTCAGCCACTATATGTTCTACTCATGCTGCCGCCAACACTAGGCTGTGCAATTCAGCCACTATATGTTCTACTCATGCTGCCGCCAACTACAGACTGTGCCATTCAGCCACTACATGTTCTACTCATGCTGCCACCAACTCCATGCTGTGCTATTCAGCCACTATGTGGTCTCCTCATCTGCCGCCAACTTCAGGATGTGCCATTAAGCCGATACATGCTCTACTCATGCTGCCGCCAACTCCAGGCTGTGCCATTCAGCCACTATATGTTTTACTTATGCTGCCGACAACTCCAGGCTGTGCCATTCAGCCACTACATGTTCTACTCATGCTGCTGCTAACTTCATGCTGTGCTATTCAGCCACTATGTGGTCTCCTCATCTGCCGCCAACTTCAGGATGTGCCATTAAGCCGCTACATGTTCTACTCATGCTGCCGCCAACTCCAAGCTGTGCCATTCAGCCACTTTATGCTCTATCCATACTGCTGCCAACTCCAGGCTGTTCCATTCAGCCACTATATGGTTTACTGATGCTGCTGGGCCTGGGACATGAAATGCATTTTTTTTTTTATGGTAGCCCTAGCTACTAGAGATGAGCGAATCGAAGTCTACAAACCCAAATTCGTTACGAATTTCATGAAAAATTCGATTCACAACGAATACAAATATCGCCGCAATTCTATCGCACAAATCGCTTAATTAAGCTCCATTTTACAGCGTTCCAGGCTATTGGAGACCTAAGATGGCGGATCCATATGTGAGTACATGGGGCAGGGGATTATGGGAGGGCGGGAAACACCGGCGGGAATGAAGGTAAGCGAGCTGACCCTGAACCACATGTGAGATGCAGCCTATCAGTGTTCACTGACCCCTGTGATGTCACAGCCCCTATATAATCGGCGGCCATCTTGCCTCTCTTCATTTCATCTATGCACTCAGATGGAGAGGACGGAACTGCGTGTGTGTGTGTGAATAGCTCATACCACAGCGTTACACTGCAACTGCTAGTTACATCAGCATTAGGGAAAGAAAGGAGTGCAGAGTACTTTGCTGTAACACTGAGAAGGATCATTGATAGCTAAACCTCCTATTCAAGTTATTGAGCATTGCAGCAGAGAGGGGCAGATAGCTGTCAGCTGCCTCATACAGATCTCCAAGCTGCCTGAACTTTCTGAAGCATCTTATCTCCTAATTTTTCAGCCCAATTGAGTTTTTTTTGCTCCACAAATCTTCTGCTGCTCAGAATTGAGTGCAATTTAGTGTTTAACCCCTTCATGACCCAGACCATTTTCACCTTCATGACCTGGGCATTTTTTGAAAATCTGACCACTGTCACTTTAAACATTAATAACTCTGGAATGCTTTTACTTATCATTCTGATTCCGAGATTGTTTTTTCGTAACATATTCTACTTTATGTTATCGGTAAAATTTCACTGATATTTGCATCCTTTCTTGGTAAAAAATCTAAAAATTTCATGAAAATTTTGAAAATTTAGCATTTTTCTAATTTTGAAAGTCTCTGCTTGAAAGGAAAATGGATATTCCAAATAAATTACATATTGATTCACATATACAATATGTCTACTTTGTGTTTGCATAAAAAAATTGACAAGTTTTTACTTTTGAAAGACACCAGAGCAATTTTCCGCAGCAATTTTCCAATTTTTCTCAAGATTTTCAAAATCGTAATTTTTCAGGGCCCAGTTTAGGTTGGAAGTGGATTTTAAGGGTCTTTATATTAGAAATACCCCATAAATGACCCCATTATAAAAACTGCACCCCTGAAATGACATTCAGTAAGTGTTTTAACCCTTTAGGTGTTTCACAGGAATAGCAGCAAAGTGAAGGAGAAAATTCTAAATCTTCATTTTTTTACACTCGCATTTTCTTGTAGAACCAATTTTTGAATTTTTACAAGGTGTAAAAGGAGAGACATCACCCTAAAATTTGTAACCCAATTTCTCTCGAGTAAGGAAATACCTCATATGCGTATGTAAAGTGTTCGGCGGGCGCAGTAGAGGGCTCAGAAGGGAAGGAGCGACAATGGGATTTTGGAGAGTGAGTTTTTCTGAAAGGGTTTTTGGGGGGCATGTCCCATTTAGGAAGCCCCTATGGTGCCAGACAGTGGACCCCCCCCCCACATGTGACCCCATTTTGGAAACTATACCCCTCATGGAATTTAATAAGGGGTGCAGTGAGCATTTACACCCCACTGGCGTTTGACAGATATTTGAAACAGTGGACTGTGCAAATCAAAAATTTTATTTTTCATTTTCACAGACAACTGTTCCAAAAATCTGTCATACACCAGTGGGGTGTAAATGCTCACTGCACCCCTTATTACATTCCGTGAGGGGTGTAGTTTCCAAAATGGGGTCACATATGGATATTTATTGTTTTGCGTTTGTCAGAACTGCTGTAACAATCAGCCACCCCTGTACAAATCGCCTCAAATGTACATGGTGCACTCTCCCTTCTGGGCCTTGTTGTGCGCCCCCAGAGCACTTTGCGGCCACATATGGGGTATCTCCGTAGTCGGGAGAAATTGCATTACAAATTTAGAGGGTCTTTTTTCCCTTTTACCTCTTGTGAAAATGAAAAGTATAGGGCAACACCAGCATGTCAGTGTAAAAAATTTATTTTTTTACACTAACATGCTGGTGTAGACCCCAACTTCACCTTTTCATAAAGGGTTAAAGAAGAAAAAGCCCCCCAAAATTTGTAAGGCAATTTCTCCCGAGTACGGCGATACCCCATATGTGTCCCAAAACTGTTGCCCTGAAATACGACAGGGCTCCAAAGTGAGAGAGCGGGATGCGCATTTGAGGCCTGAATTAGGGATTTGCATAGGGGTGGACATAGGGGTATTCTATGCCAATGATTCCCAAACAGGGTGCCTCCAGCTGTTGCAAAACTCCCAGCATGCCTGGACAGTCAATGGCTGTCCGGCAATACTGGGAGTTATTATTTTGCAACAGCTGGAGGCTCTGTTTTGGAAACAGTAGCGTACCAGACGTTTTTAATTTTTTGGGGAGGGGGGGCTGTGTAGGGGTATGTGTATATGTAGTGTTTTTTACTTTTTATTTTAGGTTAGTGTTAGTGTAGTGTAGTGTTTTTAGGGTACAGTCACATGGGCAGAGGTTCACAGCAAGTTTGCCGCTAGAAGTTTGAGCTGCAGTGCAAAATTTGCGCCATCTCAAACTTGCAGCACTCACTGTAAACCTCCGATTTATGGCCGAAACTAGTGGAGTTTGCCCTTGAAAAGCTGTCCTGCCCGGCCAGTAGTGTGGTGGCCAGAGCGGGTGTTTAGTGCGGCCGGGGCCATAGTCACCCCAAGGCAAATTTGTCTGTCCACTAAAAATGTGGAGAGACTGACGTTTGTCAAGATGAATCAGGGATGGATCAGCCAGGATTTCCAGCCACCAATGACAGATGGGTCTGAGTAGATTGACCATGATCCTACAACTACATTTTCTCTATTGTGGTTGGTTATGAAACCCTCTGGGGCAGACCTGGGCATTGTACAGCCTGCTTGCCACATACAGCCCTTTGATTGGCTCTGACCGGTCTGCGCTGATTGGGGGACAACTATGCTGCCTAATCTGGGGGACAACTATGCTGCCTAATCTGGGAGACATCAATGCTGCCTAATCTGGGTGACATCTATGCTGCCTAATCTGGGGGACAACTATGCTCCTTATCTGGGGGACAACTATGCTCCTAATCTGGGGGACAACTATGCTCCTAATCTGGGGGACATGTATGCTGCTTAATCTGGGTGACATCGATGCTGCCTAATCTGGGGGACAACTATGCTCCTAATCTGGGGGACATCTATGCTGCCTAATCTGGGTGACATCTATGCTGCCTAATATGGGGGACATCTATGCTGCCTAATCTGGTTGACATCTATGCTGCCTAATCTGGGGGACAACTATGCTCCTTATCTGGGGGACAACTATGCTCCTAATCTGGGGGACAACTATGCTCCTAATCTGGTGGACATCTATGATGCCTAATCTGGGGGACAAGTATGCTCCTAATCTGGGGGACATCTATGCTGCCTACTCTGGTGGACAAGTATGCTCCTAATCTGGGGGACATCTCTGCTGCCTAATCTGGGTGGAATCTATGCTGCCTAATCTGGGGGACATCTATGCTGCCTAATCTGGGTGACATCTATGCTACCTAATCTGGGGGACAACAATGCTCCTAATATGGGGAAAACTGATGCTTCTGGCCTTGGGCCTATAATTTTTTGAAGTTTAGCAATAGTTAAATACATGCTTAATGCAAATGTCAACATTGATCTTTAAATGTAAGGGGTTATGAAACCCTCTTGGGTACTGCAAATGCATGCTCCAGACTCATTATGTGTCTTTCAGGAACTACTTGCCTCCCTGGTGCCTCTGGCCTTGGGCCTTAAATTGTTGTATGTTTAGCAGTAGCTAAATACATGCTTAATGCAAATTTCAACAATGATCATTAAATTCTCATCGCTCTGCCAGGGCCTTCTCCTACCCCGCCTGGGCCGATCCGAGGACCTCACTAACCATAACCAACTCACTAACTAATCCAATCGCTTATAGCGATGGGCGGTGTATACAAAGGGCAGGGACTTAATCAACACCAGCTTATGACTAGTGTTGCTCACGAATATTCGCAATTCGAATATTATTCGCGAATATCGCATATTCGCGAATTCGCGAATTTCGCGAATATAGCGCTATATATTCGTAATTACGAATATTCGTTTTTTTTTTTTTTTTTTTTTCACAGTACACATCACAGTGATCACCCCTCTCTGCTTCCAGCTTGTGTGGTGTAAAGAAGGCTCTAATACTACTGTGTGAGACTGGCGTGCGAAAATTCGCATATGCTAATTTTCGCATATGCGAATTTACGCGTATGTTAATTTTGTATATGCTAATATTCACATATGTTAATTTTCGCATACGCGAATATTCGCATATGCGAAAATAAAACTGGAATATAACGAATATGCGAATATTCGCGAATATATGACGAATATTCGTCCATATATTCGCGAATATTCGCGAATTCGAATATGGCCTATGCCGCTCAACACTACTTATGACCCTCACTTACTGGTAATTCCTTGTTTTAAGGCTAAATAATTGCAATCCCAGATTCCTAGCACGAACTGGTTTCAGCGTGCAACACGCACCTGTCCTTGAAAGATAGAGATACGCTAATCCGTTCAGTGGAGCACTAGTGCGGCCCAGGACATCTGAGGCCATAACACACCTGTTATTGCTCGATCTCGCAATTGATCGGGCAAGGTAAGGGATTATTAAAGCCTCTTGGGTACTGCTGAGGCCTACTCCTGACTGCTCCTGGTGCAATGTATGGGGTAATTAAACACTCTTGGGTAGTGTTATTGTTAAATTTACTGATAATTTTATCAGTAATAAAATTGAATTTTGCAGAATGCTAACCGTTACACAACGGAACGATTGTTGTGTGTGATTTTTTAATGAAAAGAAAAATAAATAGATGGAGAGGGATTAACTCTGCTTAATCATTTTTGGTGATTAGAATCCTTTTGTCATCTGATTTTTTAGAGACAGATGCGCTTACACACATGTAATAATGTTTTTTAACCAAATTTCAAACATTGTGTGGTTTATTATTTTTGAGAAGAATGTCTTTTGGTGGTCCACCATCCTGCATTATAGAGTCTTCTGAACTGCTGTGCATGCACTTGTTTTTAAGAAACAGTTTTTTGTCAGACAATTTCAATACAATTTTGCCTTTTTTTGGGGTGGATTGTGAAGCCCGGGTGTGTACTCGTGCATCAGCCAACTCCAGGCTGTGTCTTTCAGGCAATCTATGGGTTCCTGATGCCACAGAGGAGGGGCCTGGGTCTGGGAATTAAAAAAATTTGGATTGCGGGTGCTACCAAAAAAGATGGACACACCCTAATCCGTTCAGTGGAGCGCGCCTGCGACCCCGGACATCTGAGGGCATAACACACCTGTTATTGCTCGATCTCAGGAGAAGGGGGTTCATCATCGGGAGAAGAGAGTTGCAGGTTGCCCTTGAGTCAGCAAGGCGGTAGTACGGTTGGCAGTCAGCGTGGTGTGGCAGTAGTGGAAATTCTGGAGCCAAACGTGCCCGGGGGAGACCACCTGCTTCGCGGCAGCTTACCTTTCCGGGAGTTAGCGAGTTACCAGCATCGGTCAATGAAAGATAGAGATACGCTAATCCGATCAGTGGAGCGCGCCTGCGGCCCCGGAGATCTGAGGGCATAACACACCTGGTATTGCTCGATCTTGCAATTGATCGTGCAAAGGTAGGGGGTTATTAAAGCCTCTTGGGTACTGCTGAGGCCTACTCCTGAGTGCTCCTGGTGTAATGTATGGGGTAATTAAACACTCTTGGGTAGTGTTTTTTTTTATTTTATTTACTATAATTTTATTGGTAATAAAATTGAATTTTCCAGAATGCTAATCGTTACACAACAGGAACACTTGTTGCGTGTGATTTTTTTATGGGAAAAAAAAAAAAAAAACGGACAGGGATTAACTCTGCTTCATCATCTTGGGCGAAAAAAGTCCTTTGGTGATCTGATCTTTTGGAGACAGATGCGTTTACACACATATTGAATTAGTTTTTGTAAAAAAATTTCAAACATTGTGTGGTTTATTATTTTTTAGAAGAATGTCTTTGGGTGGTCCACCGTCCTGCATTATAGAGTCTTGTGAACTGTTGGATATGCGCTTGTTCTTACACAAAGGTGTTTCTTTAAAACATTTCTAAAATGTTCTTGTTTTTTGGAGGGGATTGTGAAGCCCGGGTGTGTACTGGTGCATCAGCCAACTCCAGGCTGTGTCCTTCAGGCAATATATGGGTTCCTGATGCCGCAGAGCTGGGGCCTGGGTCTGGAAATTTCAAATTTTTGGATAGCGGGTGCTACCTATGAGAAATCTTTGTCAAAAATGTCATATGTTGTGTTGTTTTTTTTGGGGGGAATTGTGAAGCCCTGGTGTGTACTCCTGCATCAGCCAACTCCAGGCTGTGTCATGCAGGCAATATATGGGTTACTGATGCCGCAGGGGTGGGGCCTGGTTCTGGAAATTTCTAATTTTTGGATAGCTGGTGCTACCAATGAGAAATCTTTGACAAAAATTTCTCATTGCGTTGTTTTTGGAGGGGGGATTGTGAAGCCCTGGTGTGTACTGGTGCATCACCAACTCCAGGCTGTGTCCTTCAGGCAATATATTGGTTACTGATGCCGCAGAGGTGGGGCCTGGGTCTGTTAATTTCAAATTTTTGGATAGCAGGTGCTACCAATGAGAAATCTTTGTCAAAAATGTCATATATTGTCTTGTTTTTTTGGGGGGATTGTGAAGCCCTGGTGTGTAGTGTACTAGTGCATCAGCCAACTCCACGCTGTGCCATTCAGCCACTAAATGGTCTCCTCTTGCGGCCAACATGTCCACGCTTTGTCATTCAGTCACTATAGGGGCTCCTGACACTGATGCCACCACCAGGCTCTGTCAATGTGCTGCTGTGCGGCAGTAATTCTAAGAGCGATGCCGGTAATCTGCATGCTATTCTGAATAACAGTATTATTTTACTACCCCAGCACACTCCATATGCGTTTTAGGACACAGCAAAGTGTTCTATACCCCTACAGAGGCTGTATGTAGGCTAGAAATAGTCTTTTTTAATATTGATTCACCGCGAGCAAATTCGGATCAAAACAAACTTTTCGGGAAAATTTGGCTAATTGGCCGAATCAAATTTTTGAAAAGTCCGCTCATCTCTACTAGCTACTATAAATCTTCAATTTAAATTTTAAAATTAATCTTTTAATCTTAGGGTTTGTGAATCCCTATTCTCTCCTCATCTGCCACCTACTCCAGGCTGTGCCATTCAGCCACTGTATTGCTTGATCATCTGCTGGCAACTCCAGGCAGTGTCATTCAGCCACTATATGTTCTACTCATGCTGCCGCAAACTCCAGGCTGTGTCATTCAGCCACTATATGGTTTACTTATGCTGCTGGTCCTGGGACATTGCATACAAATTTTTATGGTAGAACTAACTACCATAAATCTTCAATTAAATTGTTAAATTCATCTTTTAATCTTAGGGATTGTGATGCCCTATGGTCTCCTCATGCTGCCGCGAGCTGCAGGCTGCGTCATTCAGCCACTAAAGGGTCTCCTCTTGCTGCCACCAATTCCAGGCTGTGTCATTCTGCCAGATGATGGTATCCTCATGCTGCTGCCACCTCTAGGCTTTGTCATTGTGCCGACATGTGACTCCTGGTTAGTTTGGGTTTTGTGCTCATACTGTATTAGTTCAAAGTACACACTGGGACATTAAATTTGGGAATCTAATTTAAATCCTAAATTTTAAAAAATTGATGTGATCTTTTCAAGACTGAGGCCCTATGGTCGTCGCCATAATATTACCTGTGGAGTTATGACAAGAATCCAAGGAAACAGCTTGGAGCAATAACAATGAACCATAACTAATTAAATTAAACATTCACACTTTCACAGTCAGTGGGGCTCTGAGAGGCAGGGGCTGGAAGAGGTGGTATCTGGCCTGGTATCTGGAACCCCAGCTGGATTTTGAGATACAAGTACGAGCTTTTTCACTGCAGCAACTTCTAGCTTTATGCACCCACTTATCCAATAGCACAGAAGCTTAATGTGCTCCTGTCAAAGTTGCTGATACTGAAGTCCCTCCCTTTTCAAGTGAACACTCAGAGTATGGGGGTGCATTGAGAGGCAGGGGCTGGAACAGGTGGTAGCTCGCCTCACCGCCAACTTGATGCTCATCAGAATGGGTTATCAAAAAGTTTAAATAAATTAAAATTAAAATTAAAAAAAATACATAAAGAAATCTGCCACATGCAGACTCTCTATGGCAATGATTCTAATAGCAATGATTCTGTATTCTGCATCTCATTTTGAATAACAGTATTATTCCACTAACACAGCACACTCCTTATGCGTGTTAGGACAAAGTAAAGTGTTTTACACTCCTATTGAGCCTTTCTGTAGGCCAGAAATAGCTGTTTTTAATAGTGATTTTCCACGAATAAATTTTGACCGAACCAAATTTTTCCGAAAAATTCTGCCGAATCAAATTTTTCTAAAATTTGCTCATCTCTAATGCATAACCTCTTTACTTACTTGTGCACAATAACAGTTTTACAAAAGAGACCATTTTCTTCTGCCTCAGCTACTATTCTGATCCTGCCACCCACCTAATGACACTCATCTGATGCCATGTTCTCATTGTTTTCACTCTGTCACCTGGTCACTTCAGGACCCATGATGCTGCTGCGGCCACCTCCAGGCGGCCTCATTCTTCCACCATATGTTCTCCTTATGCTGATGCCAGCTCCAAGTTGTCTCATAATGCCACCATATGTTCTCCTCATGCTGCTGCCACCTCCATGCTGTGTCATTCAGCCACTATATGTTCTCCTCATGCTGCTGCAAACTCAAGGCTGTGTCATTCAGCCACTATATACTACTGCCAACTCCAGGCTGTGTCATTCAGCCACAATGTGATCTCCTCATGCTGCCGTTAATTCGAGGCTGTGTCATTCAACCACTATATGGTCTCCTCATGCTTCCGCCACCTACTGACTGTGTAATTCAGCAACTATATGTTCTCTTCATGCTGCCGCAAACTCCGGGCTGTGTCATTCAGCCATTATATGTTCTCCTCATGCTGCCGCCAACTCCAGGCTGTGTCATTCAGCCACTTTGTGGTCTCCTCATGTTGCCGCCTACTGCAGGCTGTGTCATTCAGCCACTATATGTTCTCCTCATGCTGCCGCCACCTCCACGCTGTGTTATTCAGCCACTATATGGTCTCCTCATACTGATGCCACCTACAGGCTCTGTCATTGTGCCACTCTGCGACAATCATTCTATTAGTGACGCCTCTGATCTGCATGTCATACTGAATTACAGTATTATTTCACTAACCCAGCACACACCCTATGTGTGTTACAGCATGGCAAAGTGTTCTACACCCCTGTTGAGGCTTTCTGTAGGCCAGAAATAGTCTTTTTAATAGTCATTTACTGTGAATAAATTTGTTCCAAAACAAATTTTTTGCGAAAATTAGGCGATTCGGCCAAATAGAATTTTTCTAAAATTTGTGCATCTCTAGTTACAATTATAAGCAACATTCCTGTTTTAAATGTTATGGCTGATTTTTATGACAGATACTGCTAGAAAACTGTAATATGAGTCATTGGCTAAAAGCATTCATTCCACAAACTTGCCAGATTAAATTGAAAATACAGAAATTATTTTTTTAACATCCCACTAAGTACCAAGGTTTTCATCTTTACAAAAAAAAAAAGAAGAAACATGATACCTGATTGAAACAAGTTATAGAAGCAGCTTGTTTATTTAACAGCTTGGATGGAAGCCTCCACATCTGTTCTTCTAGACAAATAACATATCAATTTATTAGCAACCAAGCATTTATCATCATTGTAAATCACTTCCTGTGAAAATAACATGCACTGTATGTGGCTATTGGATAATGTTTCTTTTATGTTTACATTTATGCCAGATATCTTTCCCCGATATGTTACAAGCAGATTTGCTACTTGACACAAGGATCCGTTAGGCCATGTTCACATAGCGCAGTATTTATTTAAAATATGTAAATTAATTCAGTTTCAGACATAAGTCCCTACCATAAATCCTACAAAAATTCCACACCAAACGTATTCTACCCTTTAAAACAAGCAATAAATCCTACAATAATCATGGTAGACTTCAATTAACCCCTTAAGGACTCAGACCATTTTGGCCTTAAGGACTCAGACAATTAAATTTTTACGTTTTCATTTTTTCTTCCTCGCCTTCTAAAAATCATAACTCTTTTATATTTTCATCCACAGACTAGTATGAGGGCTTGTTTTTTGCGCGACCAGTTGTCCTTTGTAATGACATAACTCATTATATCATAAAATGTATGGCGCAACCAAAAAACACTAATTCTGTGGGGAAATTAAAACGAAAAACGCAATTTAGCTAATTTTGGAAGGTTTCGTTTTCACGCCGTACAATTTATGGTAAAAATGACGTGTGTTCTTTATTCTGAGGGTCAATACGATTAAAATGATACCCATTATTACATACTTTTATATTATTGTTGCGCTTAAAAAAAATCACACACTTTTTAACCAAATTAGTACGTTTATAATCCCTTTATTTTGATGACCTATAACTTTTTTATTTTTCCGTATAAGCGGCGGTATGGGGGCTCATTTTTTGCGCCATGATCTGTACTTTTTTTTGATGCCACATTTGCATATAAAAAACTTTTAATACATTTTTTATAATTTTTTTTTAATAAAATGTATTAAAAAAGTAGGAATTTTGGACTTTTTTTTTCTCGTTCACGCCGTTAACCGTACGGGATCATTAACATTTTATTTTAATAGTTCGGACATTTACGCACACGGCGATACCAAATATGTCTATAAAAAAAAAATTACGCTTTTTGGGGGTAAAATAGGAAAAAACGGACGTTTTACTTTTTTATTGGGGGAGGGGATTTTTCACTTTTTTTTTACTTTTACTTTTACATTTTTTTACATTTTTTTTTACACTTGAATAGTCCCCATAGGGGACTATTCATAGCAATACCATGATTGCTAATACTGATCTGTTCTATGAATAGGACATAGAACAGATCAGTTTTTTCGGTCATCTTCTGCTCTGGTCTGCTCGATCACAGACCAGAGCAGAAGACGCCGGGAGCCGCACGGAGGAAGGAGAGGGGACCTCCGTGCGACGTTATGAATGATCGGATCCCCGCAGCAGCGCTGCGGGCGATCCAATCATTCATTCAAATCGTGCAGTGCCGCAGATGCCGGGATCTGTATTGATCCCCGCACCTGAGGGGTTAATGGCGGACGCCCACGAGATCGCGGGCGTCGGCCATTGCCGGCGGGTTCCTGGCTGCGATCAGCAGCCGGGATCAGCCGCGCATGACACGGGCATCGCTCCAATGCCCGCGGTTATGCTTAGGACGTAAATGTACGTCCTGGTGCGTTAAGTACCACCGCACCAGGACGTACATTTTCGTCCTGCATCCTTAAGGGGTTAATCAAAATACATAATCTTTGTTGAGTACACATAAATAACAAAAAAGCGTAAAAACACTTCAAAAGTAGGTGTGCACAAAAAAGAGCAGGACGTACCCAAATGGCCCCTTAAGGACTCAGGACGTTTGAGTACGTCCTGTCAAATCCCGGCCCCCCGCCGCTAGCTGGAGGGGAGCCGGTGCCCGATGCCTGCTGAAATCGTTCAGCAGGCATCGCAGCATATCGCCCATGGGGGTCATGATGATCCCCCATGTCAGCGATGGCCGCAGATCGCTGGACAATTCAGCCCAGCGATCTGCGGCGGATTCCGGGTCAATCGGGTCTCCAGTGACCTGATGACCCGGAATTACAGGCTGTTCGGGGCCGGTTTACCGGCCGACCAATCAGGGCACCTGCTGCGGGTGTCACTCCCGCAACCCGCTCCGCCCCTCTTCCGGAGGACGTGATCGGGTGCGGGAAGAGGACCCCGGCAGCTGGGGACCTCGATCCCCGGCGTCAATGTTGGGATCGGGGCCCCAGGAGTGGCGGCTGTGAGGGACTGACCTGCAGAGGCGGCGTGGATCAGCAGTTGGAGATGAATGACAGCCTCCTGCTGTTGCTTAGCAACAGCTCCCAGCATGCAAAAAGGGCATGCTGGGAGCTGTAGTTATGCAACAGCAGGAGGCGGACCACCACAACTCCCAGCATTCCCTTATGGGCAGTTTTGCAACAGCTGGAGGCACATTTTTTCTATGGAAAAGTGTACCTTCAGCTGTGGTATAACTACAACTCCCAGCTTGCACAAAAAGCTAAAGTGCATGCTGGGAGTTGTAGTGGTGCATCTGCTGGTTGCATAACTACAACTCCCAGCATGCCCGTTGGCTGTCGGTGACTGCTGAGAGTTGTAGTTTTGCAACAGCTGAAGGCACACTGGTTGTGAAATTCAGTTTTTTTTTTTTTTTTACCTAACTCAGTGTTTCACGACCGGTGTGCCTCCAGCTGTTGCAAACTACAACTCCCAGCATGCACCGTACATGCTGGGAGTTGTAGTTTTGCAACAGCTGGAGGCACACTGGTTGTGAAACACTGAGTTTGGTCACAAACTCAGTGATACACAACCAGTGTGCCTACAGCTGTTGCAAAACTAAAACTCTCAGCATGTACCGTCTGCCAGCGCATGCTGGGAGTTGTAGTTTTGCAACAGCTGGATGTTCATCCCCCCAGTGTGAACGTACAGGGTACACTCACATCAGCGGAGGTTTACAGTAAGTATCCGGCTGCAAGTTTGAGCTGTGGCAAATTTTCTGCCGCAGATCAAACTGCCAGCGCAAAACTACTGTGAACCCCCGCCCGTGTACCCTAAAAACACTACACTACACTAACACAAAATAAAATAAAAAGTAAAAAACACTACATATACACATACCCCTACACAGCCCCCCTCCCCTCCCCAATAAAAATGAAAATTGTCTGGTATGCCACTGTTTCCAAAACGGAGCCTCCAGCTGTTGCAAAACAACTACTCCCAGTATTACCAGACAGCCACTGACTGTGCAGGCATGCTGGGAGTTTTACAACAGTTGGAGGCACCCTGTTGGGGAATCACTGGTGTAAAATACCCCTATGTCCACCCCTATGCAAGTCCCTAATTTAGGCCTCAAATGGGCATGGCGCTCTCACTTTGGAGCCCTGTCGTATTTCAAGGCAACAGTTTAGGGTCACATATGGGGTATCGCCGTACTCGGGAGAAATAATGTTACAAATTTTGGGGGGTATTTTCTGCTTTTACCCTTTTTAAAAATGTAAAATTTTGGGTAAAACAAGCATTTTAGGTAAAAAAAACAACTTTTTTTTACATATCCAAAAGTCGTGAAACACCTGTGGGGTATAAAGGTTCACTTAACCCCTTGTTACTTTCCCTGAGGGGTCTAGTTTCCAAAATATTATACCATGTGTTTTTTTTTTTGCTGTTCTGGCACCAAATGTGACTCCTTCTCTTCTTAGACCTGTAGTGTGCCAGCAGAGCACTTTTCACCCCCATATGGGGTGTTTTCTGAATCAGGAGAAATTGGGCTTCAAATTTTGGGGAGTATTTTCTGCTATTACCCTTTTTAAAAATTTTACACTTTTGGGAAACCAAGCATTTTAGGATTTTTTTTTTTTTTTTTTTACATATGCAAAAGTCGTGAATAACCTGTGTGGTATTTAGGTTCACTTTACCCCTTATTATGTTCCCTGAGGGGTCTTTTCCAAAATGGTATGCCATGTGGTTTTTTTGCTATTCTGGCAACATAGGGGCTTCCTAAAGGTGACATGCCCCCCAAAAAACATTTGTCGCTCCTTCCCTTCTGAGCCCTCTACTGTGCCCGTCGAACACTTTACATAGACATATGAGGTATGTCCTTACTTGATAAAAATTGGGTTTCAAATACAAGTAAAAATTCTCTCCTTTTTACCTCTTGCACAAATTCTAAAATTGGGTCTACAAGAACATGCGAGTGTAAAAAATGAAGATTGTGAATTTTCTCCTTCACTTTGCTGCTATTCCTGTGAAACACCTAAAGGGTTAAAACACTGACTGAATGTCATTTTGAATACTTTGGGGGATGCAGTTTTTATAATGGGGTCATTTGTGGGGTATTTCTAATATGAAGACCTTTCAAATCCACTTCAAAACTGAACTGGTCACTGAAAAATAGTGAGTTTGAAAATGTTGTGAAAAATGTGAAAATTGCTGCTGAACTTTGAAGCCCTCTGGTTTCTTCCAAAAGTAAAAACTCAAAGTAGAGTAGACATATTGCATATGTAAACAAAAATTTTTTATTTTGAATATCCATTTTCCTTACAAGCAGAGAGCTTCAAAGTTAGAAAAATGCAAAATTTTACATTTTTTCATCAAATTTTGTGATTTTTCACCAAGAAAGGATGCAAGTTACCACAAAAATATACCACCATGTTAAAGTAGAATATGTCACGAAAAAACAATGTCGGAATCAGAAGGATAACTAAAAGCATCCCAGAGTTATTAATGTTTAAAATGACAGCGGTCAGAATTGCAAAAAAATGGCCGAGTCCTTAAGGTGAAAAAGGGCTAAGTCGTTAAGGGGTTAAACATGCATGGGATAAGCATAAGGCTATCATTCATATAAGATAGGGCCAGGGACTATTCATAGTATTCAGATGATTGGGCAGACTAGATGGGCCAAATGGTTCTTATCTGCCGACACATTCTATGTTTCTATGTTTCTATTATTATTATTATTATTATTTTCTGGCTCAGAAACTAATAGGCCTTGGAATATGACTGCTGTATTTATAAGATACATTGCACTAGATAATTGTAATTTTGCTAATGTATTAGTGACCGTACATTGCTTTGAAGATGTGCATAAAGCCAACGCAGAAACTCTCTAATTTGTTTAATGACTTACTGTTGTATTCCTGAACTATACAACTATAAAAATGGTTTTCAATAAAACCGCTAAGGCAAAACAAAGGTCATTAGCATTTTTTACACAAAGGCTTTAGATGGCGGAAAAATCCTAAAGCAATTAATCAGTGATTTTTTCCCCCCCCAGGAGATTTGAAGCGCTGTACTGTACTGAGTCTCTTTTTTAATACTCAGGCAGCTTGCACATATTCTACATTCAATTACTATGATCCTTGGATGTGATTAAGAAAAATGTAACAATATAACAAGGAAATATTTACTATACTGTTGTAAAAGAATTAAATATCATTAAGGCAAACAAAAGCTATATATATATATATATATATATATATATATATATATATATATATATATATATATAATTCAATGTGTGTTTTTGTGTGTGTGTGTGTGTATGTATGTTCCACAAAAACGTCCAAATGGCTAAAGATATTAACATGAAACTTTGCACACATGTTACTTATATGTCAACAACAAACATAGGATAGGGGCGGGGTTTATGTTTAAAGTCCTATACAAGTCTATGGGAAATATATGTTACTGCATAACTTCCAAACGGCTGGAGATATTTCGATAATACTTGGTCACATGTTACTTATATGTCCACTTAAAATTCAGGATAGTAAATTTAACCCTTAACTACCCCCATTTGTGAGGGTCGAGGTTTTTGTTTAAAGTCCCATGCAAATCAATGGGAAATGTATGTTCACACACAACTTTTGTCCGGCTGGAGATATTTCAATACCTGGTACACATATTACAGGTCGGGATATGAGAATGGGATAGGAGGTCAAGATAGGAGGTCGAGATAGGAGGACGGGATAGGAGGATGGGATAGGAGGACGGGATAGGAGGATGGGATAGGAGGTTGAGATAGGGGTCGGGATAGGAGGTCGAGATGGGAGGTGGAGATAGGAGGACGGATAGGAGGACGGGATAGGAGGTCGAGATAGGAGGTCGGGATAGGATGCCAAGATAGGAGGTCGGGATATGATGACGGGATAGGAGATCGGGATATGACAACAATATATGAGGACGGAATATGAAGTCAAAAGCTTCCTCCTTTGTTTATTTTCCTCCCCAACAAGGATTAGGAAGGAAAAACCGGGCAACGCCAGGTACTCAGCTGGTCTATATATATAAAACTCAACTTGTGTGTGTGTGTATATGTATGTATGTGTGTATGTTCCAGCATCACGTCCAAATGGCTAAAGATATTAACATGAAACTTGGCACACGTTACTTATATGTCAACAACAAACATAGGATAGGTGATTTAACCCTTACTCACCCCCATTTGCCAGGGGCGAGGTTTATGTTTAAAGTCCAATACAAGTCAATGGGAAATATATGCTACTGCATAAATCGAGATTTTCCTAGCTTGTGACGGAAAATATAAGTTATATGAAGACAGGAGGTGAGTATCTTATGCATGAATCTTTCTTTATTAATGCCCATAGCAGAATTGTTATCTTCATTTTTAATAAAATTCAAATAGAAAAAACTTTCCAACGACTTTAAAGACTACCACTCCCAGCAGTCCCTGTAATCTCGGTAGCCACACCCAGTCCAGTGGCTCATATATAAGGGACTGTCCGAGAGTGATCCCTCCTCTTTCTTGATGCGAAAACCAGCCACACTGGAACCGCAAACTCCATCCAAACTGCTGCACTGCAACCCGGATCTTCGGCCAGCCGGCCTGCAACCCTCCAAATCCTGTTCAGGAACCTGGAACAGTCTCACCAACATCATCTCAACATAGATTTCAGGAAACTAACTTCGTCCCAACGGGCACTGAGGAACCCGAACAACTGCTCGAACATGTTAGCCGTCAATATGGACCCACCATCGTCGTTCAGTAACCTGAGAAGAGAGCAAAATATTTGTAATAGGGTTGGGTCGGGAGGGAAGATATGCGCCTCCTGTATTCATATAACTTATATTTTCCGTCACAAGCTAGGAAAATCTCGATTTATATATCAGACAGGAGGCTCATATCTTATGCAGGTTCAAAGCTAGCAGTCAACTGAAGACGAATACACAAGAAAAAACATAACAACTGAAATCATAAAACCGACTGTTACGCCGAGCGCTCCGGGTCCCTGCTCCTCCCCGAAGCGCTCGCGGCGTTTCTCTCCCTGCAGCGCCCCGGTCAGACCCGCTGACCGGGAGCGCTGCACTGACATGGCCGGCGGGGATGCGATTCGCATAGCGGGACGCACCCGCCCGCGAATCGCATCCCAAGTAACTTACCTGTCCCGGTCCCCGGCTGTCATGCTCTGGCGCGCGCGCGCCAGCTCTCTGAGATTTAAAGGGCCAGTGCACCAATGATGGTGCCTGGCCCAATCACCCTGATTAGCTTGCACCTGTTCCATGCTCATATAACCTCACTTCCTCTGCACTTCCTTGCCGGATCTTGTTGCCTTAGTGCCTTGTGAAAGCTATTACTGTGTTACCCTTACTGTGTTCCTGACCTCCTGCTATTTCCATATTGACTACGAACCTTGCCACCTGCCCCGACCTTCTGCTACGTCTGACCTTGTCTCTACCTAGTCCTTCTGTCCCACGCCTTCTCAGCAGTCAGCGAGGTTGAGCCGTTGCCAGTGGATATGACCTGGTTGCTACCGCCGCAGCAAGACCATCCCGCTTTGCGGCGGGCTCTGGTGAATACCAGTAGCTTCTTAGAACCGGCCAATCCCTCGCTGACACACGCCAATCCCTCGCTGACACAGAGGATCCACTATCAGCTAGCCGAATCGTGACAGTAGATTCGGCCATGGATCCTGCTGACGTGCCGCTGCCAAGTATCGCTGATATATCCACGCTGGTCGCCCAGCAATCCCGACAGATCGCCCAACAAGAACACCAGCTGTCGTACTTGACCACCATGACACAGCAACTTCAGTCACAGCTTCAGCAACTTCAGCCACAGCTACAGCAACTTCAGTCACAGCTACAGCAGTTTCAACAGCAACAACCATCTCCTCCGTCGGCTCCTGCACCTCCTCCGCAGCGAGGCTTGTCCCTGCCGGATAAATTTGATGGGGACTCTAGACTCTGCCGTGGTTTTCTGTCACAATGTTCCCTACATTTGGAGATGTTGTCGGACCAATTTCCTACAGAACGGTTGAAGGTGGCTTTCGTGGTCAGTCTCCTGTCTGGGAAGGCTTTGTCTTGGGCCACACCGCTCTGGGGCTGCGATGACCTTGTCACCGCCACTGTACACTCCTTCTTCTCTGAGGTTCGCAGTGTCTTCGAGGAACCAGCCCGAGCTTCTTCTGCCGAGACTGCCCTGCTGAACCTGGTCCAGGGTAATTCTTCAGTAGGCGAGTACGCCATCCGATTTCGTACTCTCGCTTCCGAATTATCTTGGAACAACGAGGCTCTCTGCGCGACCTTTAAAAAAGGCCTATCCAGTAACATCAAAGATGTGCTGGCCGCACGAGAGATTCCTGCCAACCTGCATGAACTTATCCATTTAGCCACCCGCATTGACATGCGTTTTTCGGAAAGACACCAGGAACTCCGCCAGGAAAAAGACCTTAATCCCTGGGCACCTCTCTCACGGTATCCCTTGCAACCTACCCCTGTGCCTCCCGCCGAGGAGCCTATGCAAGTAGATCGGTCTCGCCTGACTCTTGAAGAGAGGTCTCGCCGTAGGGATAAAAATCTATGTCTGTACTGCGCTAGTACCGAACATTTCTTGGTGAATTGCCCTATTCGTCCTCCACGTCTGGAAAATGCACGCACGCAACCTGCTCACGTGGGCCTGGCGTCTCTGGGTACGGAGTCTGCTTCTCCATGTCTCACTGTGCCCGTACGGATTTCTCCTTCTGCCAACTCCTCCTTCTCTGCCGTGGCCGTCTTGGACTCGGGTTCTTCTGGAAATTTTATTCTGGCCTCCTTGCTTGATAGGTACTGCATCCCGGTGACCCGTCTCATCAAGCCGCTCTACATTTCTTCAGTCAACAGAGTCAAGTTGCACTACACTGTGCGTTATCGCACAGTGCCCCTGCTGATGAACATTGGACCACATCTCGAGAAGATTGAATTTTTGGTTTTACCCGGCTGCACCTCTGAAGTCCTCCTCGGTCTGCCATGGCTCCAGCATCATTCTCCCACCCTTGACTGGACCACCGGGAAGATCAAGAATTGGGGTCCTGCTTGCCTCAAAAAATGCCTCACTTCTGCTCCCAGCCCCGCCTGTCGAGCCTCAGTGTCTCCTTCTGTGCCTGATCTCCGAAAGGCTTATCAGGACTGTGCCGTGCCTCCTCATAGCCCCCGTCCTGGTGACCCTCTGCCCCCCCTCCCCATTCCCATTCCTTCTGGACTGTCTGGCGTGCATGTGCATACCCAGGACTACGCTGTCCCCCGGAGGGAGACTCTACAGTCGCTCCCGATGTCCTCGTCCTGTGTGGAGCGACATCCCGACAAAAAGAGGGGGAGACCTAAGGGGGGGTACTGTTAGGCCGAGCGCTCCGGGTCCCTGCTCCTCCCTGAAGCGCTCACAGCGTTTCTCTCCCTGCAGCGCCCCGGTCAGACCCGCTGACCGGGAGCGCTGCACTGACATGGCCGGCGGGGATGCGATTCCCATAGCGGGACGCGCCCGCCCGTGAATCGCATCCCAAGTCACTTACCAGTCCCGGTCCCCGGCTGTCATGGTCTGGCGCGCGCGGCTCCGCTCTCTAGGGCGCGCGCGTGCCAGCTCTCTGAGATTTAAAGGGCCAGTGCACCAATGATGGTGCCTGGCCCAATCACCCTGATTAGCTTGCACCTGTTCCATGCTCATATAACCTCACTTCCTCTGCACTTCCTTGCCGGATCTTGTTGCCTTAGTGCCTTGTGAAAGCTATTACTGTGTTACCCTTACTGTGTTCCTGACCTCCTGCTATTTCCATATTGACTATGAACCTTGCCACCTGCCCCGACCTTCTGCTACGTCTGACCTTGTCTCTGCCTAGTCCTTCTGTCCCACGCCTTCTCAGCAGTCAGCGAGGTTGAGCCGTTGCCAGTGGATATGACCTGGTTGCTACCGCCGCAGCAAGACCATCCCGCTTTGCGGCGGGCTCTGGTGAATACCAGTAGCTTCTTAGAACCGGTCCACCGGCACGGTCCACGCCAATCCCTCGCTGACACAGAGGATCCACTATCAGCTAGCCGAATCGTGACACCGACATGGAGACATGTTCCTCCGGCCTGAAGTAAAAACGGCGAAACGTGGTCTCAGAAGACCAATCGGCTGCCATTAAAAGATCAGCGAGGGAACCCCCCCGACGTGACCACCTTGGTAGCCATAGCCCCTCTGGAAGAATGTGCTCCAAAAAAGCATATGTCTACACCCGCCATCTCCATGGTGGAATGAACCCACCGCGCAAGCGTGGCGGAGGTCACCGGGTGATGAGGTCTGACATATGACACAAGGAGTTGAGAAAAGCCTGAAGAGCGTAGATCGGCAGTTTGCGATTCGTAAGCCTGTAGGCAACGAACAACGCAGAGCCAAGGATGCGCAGGAAAAAATGGGTAAAAAAATCGAATGTATACCAGTCTTGGTCCTACGGACCACCAAGAATTTGACACCCTGAGGAGAGAATTGACGCCTAGAAATGTCCAGGGCCTTAATGTCCGAGACTCGTTTGATTGAGACCAGACATAAAAGGACAGTAAGCTTGTAGGACAGCAGTTTTAACGAAAGCGCATCATTATCCTCCCACCTAGAGAACATATCAAGCAACCTGGAAACAGCCCAGGTTGATTGATATCTAGGACAGGGTGGTCATTTAAATTTAATGCCCCGCAAAAGTCTACGCACCAGTGGATGTTTGCCAACCAGCAAAAATTCACGGGACAATGGTAAGTGGAGATAGCCGATAGAAGTTGATAGAGCTAAAGGACTTCCCAGATTCAAAAGAATCCGCCAGATAGTTCACTACTACCGATACAGGCACCTGTACGGGATCAACCTGCCATTGATTACACCAACGCACCCAGAGTCTCCAGGCTGATCGGTATGCCGATCGAGGGGCTCAGGCCAGGGCGAGGAGATCCCTAGCCGACTTTGAAAGGTCGCTGTCATCGTGTGGCACCCCGAATATAACCACGCCAGGAGAGTCATGTTGCCCTCTGCTACCAGAGGGGGAAGACCCTTGGTCGGGTTGGAGAGAATCTGCAGAAAATGAGGTAGCAGTCTGGGGTAATCCAAGGCCATCCCCAGCAGGAGGGGAAACCATGGTTGCGTCGGCCACCATGTTGTGATCAACACAACCGTCGCCTTCTGGTTCGCTATATGCAGGAGAACCCTGGGGATCATCGAGAACGGAGGAAACGCATAATGCGTGCCCTCCGGCCAGATCTGGCGGAAAGCGTCTACCGCAGACGCCTGCGGGTCCAGCCTCCAAATGAAGAAGCGAGGCAGAAGATGGTTGAGGCGAGAAGCAAAGAGATCCATGCCTAAAGGACCCCAAAGTAGGTTCAGCTGCAGGAAAACTGAGTGATCCAGACGCCAATCGCTGGAGTCGAGAAGATATCGGGAATTCCAATCGGCTACAGCATTGGAAACCCACGGAATATATTCCGCCATCGGAATAATGTTGCGGGAGAGGCAGAAATGCCAGAAATCCTTGGCGATGTTCGCAAGGATTCTGGATCTGGTGCCCCCCAGACGGTTGACGTACTGTACCGCTGCAACATTGTCCATGGTTAATAATACGCAGCAATTAGACGCTTCTGGCAAGAAACTCCTGATGGCGAACGACACCACCAGAAGTTCCAACGCCTTGATGTGAAGGAGGGATTCCCTTGAGGACCAACTCCCTCCAGTGGCGGCGTCTCAGAAACGAGCGCCCCAACCTTGACGGCTCGCGTCCGACTCTATGATGAAGTCCGGACTGGAATTGAAGATCGTATTGCCGTTCCACTCGACGGCATGACGAAGCCACCACTGCAACTCTGCCTTGGCCTCTAAACAGAGAGGCACCTGGTCTGCATATCTGAGACACTGTCGCAGATGAAGGATCTTGAGTCTCTGGAGGGCCCTGTAGTGGAGAGGGGCCAGAAGTATGGCTTATATGGAGACACTAAACAGCAGGTATGAAGAACCTAAAAAGGGCACCTTCTACCAGGCTATACAGTGTGGTATATATATATATATATATATATATATATATATACATACACTTATGAAACTATATATGAGAACACACTATAGAGTAGTACTTAGCTGTAAATCTGCCATGAGCAGAAAGAAAGAGGAGGGATCACTCTCGGACAGTCCCTTATATATGAGCCACTGGACTGGGTGTGGCTACCGAGATTACAGGGACTTCTGGGAGTGGTAGTCTTTAAAGTCGTTGGAAAGTTTTTTCTATTTGAATTTTATTAAAAATGAAGATAAAAATTCTGCTATGGGCATTAATAAAGAAAGATTAATGCATAAGATATGAGCCTCCTGTCTGATATATAACTTCCAAACGGCTTGAGATATTTCGATAATACTTAGTCACATGTTACTTATATGTCCTCCTCTGTTGATTTTCCTCCACAACAAGGATCAGGAAGGGAAAACCAGGCAACGCCGGGTACTCCACTAGGAGGACGGGATAGGAGGATGGGATAGAAGTGCGAGATAGGAGGTCGAGATAGGAGGACGGGATTGGAGGTCAGGATAGGAGGTCGGGATAGGAGGTCGAGATAGGAGGTCGAGATAGGAGGTCGAGATAGGAGGACGGGATAGGAGGACAGAATAGGAGGACAGAATAGGAGGTCAGGATAGGAGGTCGGGATAGGAGGTCGAGATAGGAAGTCAGGATAGGAGGTCGAGATAGGAGGACGGCATAGGAGGTCGGGATAGGAGGTCGGGATAGGAGGTCGGGATAGGAGGTCAGGATAGGAGGTCGAGATAGTTGGTCGAGATAGGTCGGGATAGGAGATCGGGATAGGAGGTCGGGATAGGAGGTCGGGATAGGAGGTCGGGATAGGAGGTCGGGATAGGAGGTCGGGATAGGAGGTCGGGATAGGAGGACGGGATAGGAGGACGGGATAGGAGGACGGGATATTATGACAGGATAGGAGGTCGGGATAGGAGGTCAGGATATGAGGACAGGATATGGGGTTGGGATATGACAACAATATATGAGGACGGGATATGAATTCAAAAGCTTCCTCCTTTGTTTATTTTCCTCCCCAACAAGAATTAGGAAGGAAAAACCGGGCAACGCCGGGTATTAAGCTAGTATGTATATATATATATATATATATATATATATATATATATATATATATATATTCCAAATGGGGAGGACCGGCACTATAGCTCACAAGTGGGTGCTATGCTCCTTTGGTCCTTACTCCAAACCATGCATCCAAGGAAACCCAAGTAGTAGAAGCTGCACTCCAATGTGAATGCACTCCAATGTGAACAAAGTCTTTATTCACCCACCAAGGTGCAAGGTGCGATGTTTCAGCCGCACAATGAGGCCTTTCTCAATGAGGTCTTGAGAAAGGCCTCATTGTGAGGCTGAAATGTTGCACCTTGCACCTTGATGGGTGAATAAAGACTTTTTTTTAACATTCACATTGGAGTACCGCTTCTACTACACTAGCAAACCAACAGACCCAAACATGCAGGTGTTACAGTTTGGTAGTCTTGGGATTATTGTAATAACTCAAATACAGTTCCACTTGCTCCATACCATTTAGCAGAAATGTAATCATCAATTACATCAGGTTCTTTGTATAAATATAAACTTTAGAGATTCTCACCCAAAACTTGGCACATTCAGTTCCAAAGTCAGTCTTTTCTATGCAGTATATCAGTATTCAACATGCCACAGACAAGCTCATCTTACTTCAGAACAGCTCATTGTTACACCTTGCGCTCCGGCCACTTTCCCTGGCTGTGAGTCCACTGTCCCCCTCTCCTCTGCTGCCGGCGGGGCTGGGATTTGCATCGCGGAACGTGCCTGCATGCAAATCCCAGCCTGTCACTTACCATGCTCCTCTGCTGCTTCTTCCTCTGCATTTCAGCTCCGGCGCACACGTCCTTGTCTCCTAGGGCGCGCACGCCGGAGCTCTGAAATTTAAAGGGCCACTACACCCATAATTATTTGAAACACCTGAAACTATTCTAAGTCATCCCACTCTCCCCTGCCGGATCTTCAGTGCCATTTGCCTGAGATTAAGAGTTCCATACTGTCTGTTTGCCTTGCCCATGTTCTGACCCTGTAAAGAAAGGGAGTCTGTACGACCTCTGCACTTTCCTCGCCTGGCACCCGTGTTCCAGCAACCACCGCAACGTTCTACGTTGCCTCCCCCAGTGGAGGCTATGCAGGCGGATCGGTCTCGCCTGACTCTGCAGGAAAGAACTCCCCGATGAGCTGAGAATCTATGTGTCTACTGCTCCAGTGCAGATCATTTCCTCAAAGATTGTCCTGTACGTCCACACCTCCACCTAGGGTTTGTGGGAGAGGCCTCCCTAGGTGTGAACACCACCTCTACACGCTTGAATTTGTCGGTCCAGCTTTCTCTACCCTCCAAAGATATTATTTCCATTTTTGTCTTCCTGGATTCTGGTTCTGCGGGAACTTTTATTGATGCTTCCATAGTACATAGTATCATCTGCTGGTGTCTCACCTTTTGAAGCCCTTCTACATCTCTACGGTTAAGAGAGAAGATCTGGACTGTACCGTGCTAAACCGCACAGAACCAATATCAATGCAGGTAGGAGTCTTGCATAAGGAGAACTTGTCCTTCTATGTATGTCCTAACTGTACCTCTCCTCTCCTGCTTGGCCTTCCTTGGTTGAAACTACATGCCCCGCAGCTGGATTGGATAACTGGAGAAGTTCTCAGTTGGGGACCTTAATGCAACAGTCAATGCATTCATACTCGTCTGTCTAAGTGGGTGCCTCCTTCTACTCATCTACCTGGTTTGCCTTTGTTTCTTCAGGACTTTGTTGAAGTCTTCAGTGAGAAACAAGCTGAAATATTGCCACCTCATCATCCCTATGATTGTCCTATAGACTTATTGCCCAGGACCACTCCTCCTCGGGGAAGAATTTACCCTTTGTCTATTCCTGAAACTCAGGCCATGTCTAAATATATTCAAGACAATCTTCAAAAAGGCTTTATCAGGAAGTCATCTTCCCCTGCCGGAGCCGCATTCTTCTTTGTAGAGAAAAAAGACGGTTCTCTGCAACCCTGATTTGACTATCGCGGACTGAATAAAATCACCATCAAGAACCGCTACCCTCTTCCCTTGATCACTGAGTTATTTGACCGTCTCCGTGGGGCGAGGATCTTCTCCAAAGTAGACGAGGTGCCTATAACCTGATTCGCAGAAGACAAGGTGACGAACGGAAGAGTGCATTTAATACTCGGGATGGCCATTTTTTATATCTGGGATGTCGTTCGGACTATGTAATGCTCCAGCAGTCTTCCAGAAATTTGTTAATGATATCTTTCGTGACCTCTTATACACCTGTATTGTGGTCTATTTGGATTATATACTCATCTACTCACCCAATCTTCATCCCCCCCATCCACCAGGTCTTGCAACGTCTTCTTTACAACCATCTTTACGCTAAACTTGAGAAGTGTGTTTTAGAAAAGTCCATTCTTCCTTTTCTGGGTTAAGCTGTTACTAGTCAAGGTCTACAGATCGATCCTAACAAGTTGTCAGTTGTACTGGACTCGCCATGTCCTTTCTTGGTTTTGCCAATCACTATGGGCAATTTATTCAGCATTACTCCACCTTGGTAGCGCCCATTATCTCTCTCGCCAAGAAGACTTCTAATTCCAAGGTCTGGACTCCAGAGGCTAAACAGTTAAAGTCCGCCTTCACTTCAGCTCCGGTCCTGTCTAAACCCGACTCTGGCAAGCCTTTTCTTTTGGAGGTCGATGCATCTTCGGTCGGAGCAGCAGCTGTCTTAACACAAAAGTTTCTAAGGAAAGAATTTTAACCTGTGGCTTTTTCTCTAAAACCTTCTCTCCCGCAAAGAAAAACGATTCTATAGGAGACTGTGAACTCTTGGCTATAAAGCTGGCCTTGGAAGAATGGCGTCATCTCTTGGAAGGTTCAGTACATCCTGTTACTATATTTTATGACCACAAGAACTTGCTTTATCTTCAGACAGCCCATCGTCTCAACCCCTGGCAGGCCTGAGGGTCTTTGTTCTTCTCTAGATTTGACTTTTACATCCACTTCTGTCCTGCAGAGCTGACGCTCTTTCCAGGTCTTCTGATGTGCAAGACCAAGAATCTCCTCTTCAGCACATTATTCCTTCTGAGCGTCTCCTCCCCGCAGCGCCAGCAAATCTTCATCACCTGCATCCTTGAAAGACTTACATGTCTCCCCGTTTAAGACTCCAAGTCTTGAAATGGGGCCATTCCTCTATTCTGACTAGTCATTCTGGAACTTAGAGCTCATCTCCAGACAATATTGATGGCCTAGTTCAAGACAGGATGTCATTGATTTTGTTCGTTCCTGTTCGGTCTGTGCCCGGGATAAGACCCCTCGTTCTAAACCTGCAGGTCTTCTACAGCCTTTGCCTGTTCCAGAGCTTTCCTGGACCAATATTGCAATGGACTTCATTACTGACCTTCCATCTTCCGGAGGTCATACTGTCATTTGGGTGGTAGTGGACCGATTTTCTAAAATGGCTCATTTTGTGCAGCTGCCTGGACTTCGATCTGCACCGCAGCTTGCTAAACTGTTCCTTTGCCACATCTTCCGTTTGCATGGTTTGCCCATTGTATCCGACTGTGGAGTCCAGTTCATCTCTAAGTTCTGGCGGGCCCTCTGCTCACGTCTCCAAGTCAAGCTGGACTTTTCCTCAGCCTACCACCCTCAATCCAATGGACAGGTTGAGAGGGTGAATCAGGTCTTAGGAGACTACCTTCACCATTTCATTTCTGCTTGTCAAGACGACTAAGTCGATTTACTTCCTTGGCCAGAGTTCTCTTCTCATACAATCATAAGAATTCTGAATCTACTGGAAATTTGCCTTTCTTCGTAGTTAATGGACTTCATCCTCCTCTTCCTTTATCCTCTTCTTCCAGAGTTCCTGTGGTTGATAAGCAAGTGCAGAACTTTTCCACCATCTGGCAGAAGATACGTTCTTCTCTTTTGCATGCTACTGGCTAATGAAGTCTCAAGCGGACAAGAAAAGATGTTCCCCTCCCATTTTCTCTCCTGGTAACAAAGTCTGGTTGTTTGCCAAGTATATTTGCTTCAGAGTGCCCAGTTATAAACTGGGCCCTCGCTATGGTCCCTATAAAATCAAGAAACATTTAAATCTTGTGGCCTATTCTCTCCATCTGCCGTCCTCTCTCTGGATTCCAAATTCCTTCCATGTCTCCCTCTTGAAACGTTTCATTCACAACCGCGTCTCTAAAAAAGACATTTCACCTACTCCCATCTCTGGTACCTCTGATGTTTATGTTGTAAAACTGATTTTGGACTCCAAGTTTATCAGAGGAAAACGCTTTTATCTTGTGGATTGGGAAGGATTCGGTCTGGAGAAGAGATCTTGGGAGCATGAAGAAAATATCCTGGACCATGATCCACTCAGTAAATTTCTGAACTGCAAAAGGGGGGAGGCCCTACTGCAAAAGGGGGGGGGGGTACTCTTACACCTTGCGCTCTGGCCACTAACACTGTCCGTGAGCACACTGTCCCAGCCTCCCCTGCTACCGTCAGGGCTGGGATTGCGAATCCCAGCCCGTCACTTACCACGCTCCTCTGCTGCTTCTTCCTCTGCCTCTCAGTTCCGACGCGTGCTTCCTCGTCTCCTAGGACACCCAGGCCAGAGCTCTGAAATTTAAAGGGCCAGTACGCCCATAATTATGTAAAAGACCTTACACTATTCTATAAGTCCCGGCACCTTCCACTCTTCCCTGCCGGATCTTTAGTGCCACTTGCCTGAGATTAAGCGTTCCATACTGTCTGTTTGCCTTGCCCGTGTTCTGACCCTTCGGCTACGTTATTTGACTACGCACCCATGGAGATGGACATGGGTGAGAGGGGGGGATGGACATGGGTGAGAAGGGGGATTGACATGGGCGAGAGGAGGGGATGGACATGGGTGAGAGAGGGGGGGTGGACATGGGTGAGTGGGGGGGATGGGCATGGTACATGGTACCTTAAGCAAGCAATTTTTCTTCCCCGTTCTTCCCCTCTCCGGCAGGGCACCGACTCCGGGCTCTGACAGGGCACTCATTCACTGTGCTGCAGCGGGGATGGGGACGCTGGGGCACAGGTCACTATACTGGCCTGGTGAAGCTTCCGCATACTTCCCCTCTCTGGGCCGCAGGGGGGAGGGGGAAGCTAAGGGACATTGGGGGACGTAGGGGGACGCTGAGACCTAGAACAGCAGCCTCTGATCATGAGAATCCTCCTCCATGTGACTGATCACATGACGGTGACATCATCACAGGTCCTGTAAGCACACGGCTCCTCTATCTGATACAGCCTCAGGTGCACGCACAGCGCACACAAACTTCCTTCCCCCCTGCGGCGCCGGGGAGGGAAAAAAAAAGCTGCTATCTACCATACAGCCTAACTGGCAAACATACAGTAGATAAAGGGTGGAGCACCATTCCAATTTGTAGGAGAAAAATACTTCCAGGGGGTCTCAGTGGCCACTAAACCACTGTTTTCTGGCCTCAACCACCTCCACAGTAAACACTTTGCATTGTTTTACAAACTCATGTGCACACATGAATCAGGGACATTTCCTGAAAAGGAACCACTACAGTTCAGTGTATAATAAGGATTAAAATTTAATTGGGTGCTGTCTCTTTAAGATACAGGGTTAAGCCTCACTGGTAAGCAAAGGTATGTTTTATTATGGTGTAACAGCCAGCAACAGCATTCCATTCTTCTGACACCAAATACTGTCTTAGATGGGTACGTCTGTCGCCCCTACTTTCGCTAATTTGTACTTAGCTGAATTTGAGGGTCACAATGTGTTCTTCCCGGGATCCCTATGTAAGGAACATAAAGATATATTGATGACATAATCATTATCTGGGACGGGACTGAGGAAGAATGAGGTTCACTAGTGTGTTTGGGGGGTCCAAGCTAAACTTTTTGGATGTACAATTGGACTCAAGTACAGGGGTGCTGGATATTAGGGGTTACCATAAGCCCAGAGCAGTGAACTTCCTATTGAGTTACAAAAGCTATCATCCCCAATATGTAAAAAGCTTATTACCATATGGACAGTATGTCAGACTCTGCAGAGTAAATTTTAATTTGACATATTTTGATTTACAGGCAGCTCAACTAATGGACAGGCTCCGTGAATGTGACTACCCTGAGGCTATTATCCAACAATCTTATTTGAAGGCGTGATCTAAAAAATGGAAAACCCTATTGAGAAAAAAAGAGAACATGCCACACTAATGACAAAGAAAAACGTTTAGTCCAATGGAATTAATTGTTAGAAATTCAGTACACAGAAACTGGTACATTTTGGCCCAGGGATGTTGTGAAAAATAAACCAATAGTGACCTTTAGAAAAACCAGTAGTTTGAGAGGCACACTGGTTAAAGATCATTTAGATGTTATGGAGGACAAAAAAAAACATTGGCTGAGTGGAAATAAATTATTTGGGAATTTCCATTGTGGAAACTGGTGTGATCAAATGTGTACAGGTAAAATGGTTCAGTTGGGAGCAGAAATATTGTACATTAAACAATTTATTACATGCCGCACTAAGTCGGTCGTATACGCGATCAGATGTAGCTGCGGCTTGTTTTATATCGGTAAAACAATTACATCACTTAAAGGAGTAGTCCAGTCCTAAAAAACTTATTCCCTATATCCTGAACGGGGCCCCAGCAGCCCTCGGGAAGGGGGCGTGTTGATCACTGCATGAAGCTGCAGCTGACACGCCCCCCTTTGGCAATCTCCGGCTCTGCCATAGCGCTGTATTGAGGGGGGGGGGGGGGGTGCGGTGGTCAACCTGCCCCCTTCCCGCGGGCTGTCGGGGCCCCGTAGAGGAGATCGCGGGGGGACCCAGTGATCAGATCCCCCGCCGTCTGAAACTTATCCCTATCTTTAGGATAAGGGATAAGTTTTTCTGGACTGGACTCTTTTAATGTTCAATTTTCTGAGCATGTATGGCCAATATCTACAGGAAAGGTTGACTAATCCACCACATGCGCAAATTATATTCAGGGCATACAACTGATATGCAATTTATGGGCTTGGTCCGTATTCACACGAGACCGGATGGTGGTGATTGTAATGCGGTTCTATTGAAGCAGGAAATGTCCCTCAATATCAGAATGCAGGTGCTGGGTGCCCTCGGGCTTAAATGAGCACTGTCAGATACAAAAACTTTTGATATGTTGTAAAGCATGTATAACCAATAGGTTTTGTATTTGCTTTCATTAGAAAATTTTCAGTATTTAATACTGAAAAAGCCAGTCAAAAACTGCCGCCCCCCCTACCTGCTTGGACATATGCTAGTCATGCTGTGTCCATGCATCATCACCTATGTCATGGACACACTTCCTTGATTGACAGCTGTGAGTGCAGGGCTCACACCTGGAGGAAAAATCCTCCCACTGTAAGCTTGTGTCCCGCTACTGTCAGTGAGGACAAGCTGGGAGTTGTAGTTTTGCTAATGCTAGGGGAGATGTGATCAGACAGCATACTGAGGGAGGGGGCAGAGACCTGCACAGTGAGGCCCCACCCCCTCCCTTACAGAGGAATTCAGACTAGTGAGCTAAATTAAAGGTGTAATAAAAGAATAAAGGTGCTAGACACATAAAAATTTGAAAATTTGATGTACATGGTCAGGATTAGCTACTGAGTGATTATAAATATATTATATATATATATATATAAATGTTTTTGGTTTTTTTGATCTGACAGGTACGCTTTAATGAGCACAGTGATCTTAGTAAGTGGGACTGTGAATCCACACTCATTTGGGTGTTACAATAGCATAGCATATGTACTAACAGAGAGTGTCGTGGCCATTAATTTCATAAGTACAATATCTTAGAATCTTGCATGAAAAAAAATTAGCTTTGTCATGAAGTCCTACATTATCGGAATAACAATAATTGATGTTGAATAAAGTTGTATTTTTATAAACAAGGTAAAATGTAAATCTTGTATGAAACCCATGGATTTTGCCTCATGATATGCAAGACAAAGTGATGTTGAAAAAATGTATTTTCTTTGTTTTAATAATTTTCAACTCAGCTATTTTTTTTTCCTTTGGTGTTAACCCCTTAATGATGCGACCTATATTTCAAATATGACCTGTCTTGTTTTAAGTTATAATAACTTTAGGATGGTTTAACTTATGCAAGTGATTCTGAGACCATTTTTTGTGACATGTTGTACTTTATGTTAGTGGTAAATTTTCCTTAATACATTCAGCTGTCATTTGTAAAGAACTCCAAAATTTGGCAGAAATTTTTTTTTTTTTTAAATTCTAGGTTTGACATTCTATGCTTTTAAGAAAAATACTCATATATATTATAATATAAATTAGCTAATAATTCACATTTACAATAGGTGTACATTATGTTGGCATCATTTGAAAATGTCCTTCTACTAAGTGTATTTTTTAGAGGTCTGAATGCTAGAAATCTCCTCATATCACCAAATTTTAAATATTGAACTCCTCAAATAATTCACAACAAGAATTAAAATTTAAATAATTAATGTTTTCTGCAACACAGCAGGTAACAGAAAAATTTGGTCCCCAACTGTGATCTTCTTCCTATGAGAAAGCAAGATGCTTGGGCCCCGAAGTTGGGGTCCAAATTGTCAAGCTGCTGCTCAGCCAATTACTGGCCACAGCTAAGTCCCACCTCGGCCAGTGATCCTTGGCTGAGCGGCAGTATGACACTTTGGGCCCAAGCATTATGCTTTCTCACAGAATAAGGATCGCAGCCGGACACCGGAGGCACCGCAGGAGTGCATGAGGTAAGTACATGTTTATTGTTTTACATAATGTAGAATAGGCATTCTTCTTCATTTAGGTAATAAAAAATATACATTATTACAAAATCTTTTCATGTACACTGCATGCCAATTTAGACATAGATCCTAATAATGTTTAATGATTTAATAATGCTATAGAAAATGAATGCTTCCTTATTTGTCTGATAATATCCCTCACAGGTATCATTACCACAAATAAATCAATACTATATATCTCTATTGTACCTATTTATATGTAATGCAGTATCCAGCTTAAAGAGTTTAGTATAATTTTTCTATATTGAAGAAGTGATATAATCAAATATTCTAGCCTTGCTTCTCTCCACAGATTCCCACATTGTCACTAAAATAAAACATCAGGTTGAAGAGGATAAGTATTTAAAATAAAGCATAAAAGTAAGTCACAAAACAGTACATTGTCTGTGCTTCCTTCAAGCCTTTTAAATGGCTCCCAAAGTACTACATTTATTTCAGCTTGGTTTTATAGGCTATGCTGGCAGCCTTGCAGTTTGAGACTACTAAGGGGAAAAAGGAAGAAATTTTGGTCAATACCGTAAACAGAACAAAGGACTTTCATTTATGTAATTTTTATGTTATCAAGGGATAAGCAACATTTTAGGGTCAATGGACAGTTCTATGGCTGAAATATTACATTAAGCTCTTGTGTTTCTTAGATTTTGTGGCAAAGAAAATCAATGTTCATCTATTATTCACAATGTTCAGACTGGTAAATACAAATAAGGTTATATAAAATTAATTAAATCAGTTATATAAGGAGAACAAGATCCTAGAGCAGCAGGAATTAGATAATGTCTGGGAAGATTGTTTCTTACTCAAAGTGCTTTAGGTGTTTAATGATCTGTATACATTATTAAATTTCTGAAAATAAAATATATGCTGATAAAAAAGGCTGTTTCATGTGTAGCGCAATGATATTAATACAAAAATGATACATTCCAAGACACAAAGATGTTACAACCCAAGATACAAAAAACTGTGAAAAACTTGAAAGTTCTAGTAAAGGACAAATGCACAATGTTCAGACTTTTTTTAAGGTAAATTTTTTAAATACATAAATCAGCATATGAAACAACATATGGAAAATTCTTGTAGTATTCAGAAGATTTCTTCTTGGTAAACAATATTTTCTGCGTAGCCTTGCATTTGCATACATTATAAGTCTGGGTTTACATATGGCCAGCATCCGACATAGGTGAACTCAGCCTAGATCTTGACAAAACTGATGCCATGACTGATGACAACATGCATCAGTTGTCATCAGTTGTACGGCATCTGGTGTCCATTGTTTCTGGATTTTGGACAAGATGCATTCCCCTGTCCTGTGCGTACAACCATCCGGCATCAAAATTGAGACACTGGATGATTGAGAACTGTCCCATTGAAATGGATGGGATCAGTTCTAGCATCAGTTTCCAGAGGGAAACTATGGCGGACGCTGGACAAATGTGAACCCAGCCTAACTAACCTTTCAACCTCCAAAATCACCAGATTGGGGGGCACTTTATTGTTAGTGTTGTGGCAAATATTCGCATTTCAAATTTTTATCGTGAATATCGCAAATTTGTGGGCCAATTAGAATAAAGCAAATACACTTGTCAGAGGTTAACATCCCTAGCAACCAATAGTAAAGTTGCCCACCCCCTCACTCTTTTCTTCCTCGAATATCCAAATATTTACATATGCGAATATAATGAATACGCGAAATTTGCGAATATAGGATGTATATTTGTCTATATATTCACAAAATATTGTGAATTTGAATATGGGCAATGCCGCTCATCACTATTTATTTTGATGCTAGTGCCCTCACTTAATTTTTTTAAAAGGCATTTTAGAGATGCCCTTAAATTAGCTATTATAATATAATAAATATGATAATATATTATAAGGGCACATTATTTTCTTTTAATACATCTCTCAATTTCTATTGACATACAGTGTTCCTCTGCATGGACGTGCAAACAAGATTTTCAGTTGTATCAATAAATTCCTAAAAAGTCAGAACAATTTACCACCATAATGACAAGCATAACTAGGTCTGTATGTCACTTAATGACCAAGCCTGTTTTTATATATTTTTTATTTTAAATGTGTGACTGTATTAGAAAATAACTGTTAACATTTTGCCAATCCAAAAGATTGACATTTTGGTTTGTTTTAGTTTTTTTTTTGTCACAGGTTGTATTACATTTATGTACTTAAGGACCAAGGGTGTACCGATACACCCTGAATTTTTAATCAGCTTTGAAGCAAGTGCAGGAGTTGCACTCGCTTAAGAACAGTGATGATCACGGCATCTAAAGTGAAAGTTAAAATCGGCCTAGTTCATAAGGCAAAAATCGGCCATGTCCTTAAGGGGTTAAAGTAGGCCAGTATCAATTGTATTTTTTATATAAAATTCCAAAATTCATAAAATATATCTAAAAAAATTACGTTTCTTTCTTGTTTTCACCTGTACTTCCCTAGCATCCCGGCAGTTAATGTCCAAGGGCGTACCTGTACGCCCTATGTGTTTCCGATCATCGTCACTCTGACCGGCGAATCACGGTTTTACAAACACTGTGCAGTGGTCCCTAAACACAACTGTAGCTGTGTGCCTCCAGCTGTTGCATAACTACAACTCCTACCATGCTCTTCGGCTGTCAGTACATGCTGGGAGTTGTAGTTTTGCAACAGCTGGAGGCACACTGGTTGGGAAATACTAAGGGTTAGGGTCTGTTACCTAACTCAGTGTTTCCCCATCAGTGTACCTCCAACTGTTGCAAAACTACAACTCCCAGCATGCACGGTGTGTCAGTTTTACAATGAGTTTCCCAGGGGTTTTGAGCTGCTGCAAAGTTTCTGCCACAGCTCAAACTTCCAGCGGGAAACTCACTGTGAACCCCTGCCCCTGTGAACTAAACCTAAAAACACTACACTGCACAAAATAAAGAGTAAAACACTACATATACACACACCCTTACACTGTTACACCCTCTCACTCCTCCTTAAAAATTAAAAACATCTCGTACGGCACTGTTTCCTAAACTGAGCCTCCAGCTGTTGTAAGACAACCAGAAAGCCGGACAGCCAAGGACTGTCCTGGCATGTTGGGAGTTTTGCAACAACTGGAGACACCCTGTTTGGGAAACACTGCTGTAGGGTATTTTTGGTGGAGGAGGCATGCACCATGCTTGCATCCGGCTCTGCCCCTATGCAAATCCCTAATTTAGGCCTCAAATGTGCATAGCGCTCTCTCACTCCGGGGCCCTGTCGAATTTCAAGGCAAAAGTTTAGTGCCACATATGGGGTATTACTGTACTCGGGAGAAATTGTGTTACAAATTTGAGGGGGCTTTGTTTTCCTTTTATCCCTTATGAAAAGGAAAAGTTGGGGGTTACAGCAGCATTTTACTGTAAATACTTTTCAAGAGGTAAAAGGAGAAAAAGACCCCCAAAATTTGTAATGCAATTTCTCCTGAGTATGGAAAGGCCCCATATTTGGACATTAAGTTCTCTGCGGGTGCACAACAGGGCTCAGGAGTGAGAGCTCACCATATACATTTGAGGCCAAAATTGGTGATTTGCATTGGCATGGATTATAGTTGCAGCGGTTCTGACATGAACGCAAAGAAAAATACACCCATTTGTGACCCCATTTTTTAAACTACTCCCCTCAAGCAATGAAACAAGGGTGCAGTAAGCATTTACACCGCACCGTTGTCTGACAGATTTTTAGAACATTGGTCCAAGAAAATGAAAAATGTAATTTTTCATATGCACAGCTCACTGTTCCAAAAATCTGTCAAACACCTGTGGGGTGAAAAAGCTCACTATACCCCTTGTTATCTTCCTTGGGGGCACCATGGGGGCTTCCTAAATGCGACATGCCCCTAAAAAAACATTTCAGCAAAATTTGCTTTTCAGAAGCCAAATTCAGTTCCTTCTCTTCTAAGCATTGTAGTGCGACCCCAGGGCACTTTATATCCACATATGGGGTATTTGTTTACTCAGAAGAACTGGGGTTACAAATTTTGGGGGCATTTCTCAAATTTGGGGTAACATCAGCATTTTAGTGAAAAAAATATAATTTTTCATATATATGTTCCACTTCCATCAATCACCTATGGGCACCATTTTTCTGGCACCATGGGGGCTTACTTAATGTGACAAGCCCCCTAAAAACAATTTCAGTAAAATTTGCTCTCCAAAAGCCCAATGTCTCTCCTTCCCTTCTAAGCTCCCTACTGCACACAAAGAGCACTTAAAGGGGTTGTGCGCTGCCCTGCCTTTCGGAGCTCCACTCACAGTGTCCGGAAGTTCATTACTCTGAATGCTGTGTGCGGGCTTCCCTGTTCTTGTCCACCGGGCGTGACGTCACTTCCGCCCCCTCGTGACGTCTCGCCCGCCCCCTCAACGAAAGTCTATGGGAAGGGCGCGCGACCGCTGTCACGCTCCCTTCCCATAGACTTTGGTAGAGGGGGCGGGCGTGACGCCACGAGGGGGCGGGCGAGACATCACGAGGGGGTGGGCGAGACGTCACGAGGGGCCGGGCGTGACGTCACGCCTGGCCGCGAACACGGAGGCCCGCACACAGCGTTCGGAGTAATGAACTTACGGATGCTGTGAGCGGAGCTCCGAAAGGCAGGGCAGCGCACAACCCCTTTAAAGAGTACCTGTCACTAAACTAAACTTTTAATCTATTGTTCCTGATGTTATTATAAGACACTTTGCTCTTTACTTGCTGTTAAAAATTCTCAACCTTTATATGTTTTTAATGTGATTAAAAAAAGGGCCACTAGGTGGCTCTGTTCTGTTCCCAAACAGTAAATTTGGTCCCCCCCCCAGACTTGCAGAAGTCCAAACTCAGGAAGTGTGTGCGGGGCATGGAGAGTCACAGCTCTTGCGGGCTTCAGTGACATTGCCCCTGCTGGGGAATGCCCACTTTCTCCTGCCAGGAGCAAGAGGAAAGGTATGATACAGAGCCTTTTAATGCTCAGAATTCTTTTTGAGGGCAGGAGGGGTGTTAGGAGTAGTTAGTGAAAATGATCTGAGTTAATTTAGAAAATATGGTTTTATGACAAGTACTCTTTAACATCCACACATGAGGTATTTACTTACTCGAGAGTAATTGGGTTACAATTTTTGGGGGACTTTTTCTTCTTTTACTCCTTGTAAAAATGAAAAAAAAAATGGGGCTACAAGAACATGTAAGTGTAAAAAATTTAGATTTTGTGTTTTCTCCTTCACTTTGCTGATATTCCTGTGAAACACCTAAAGGGTTAACAAACTTTCTGAATATCAATTTGAATACCTTGAGGGGTGCAGTTTTCATAATGGGGTCAATTATGGGGATTTTCTAACATAAAGATCTTCTTCAAATTCACTTCAAAACTGAAATGGTCCCTGAAACATTCCACTTATGAAATTTTCATGAAAAATTGCTGCTATACTTCAAAAAGTAAAAAAAAGTCAACTTTATGATGCAAACATAAAGTAGACATATGTATATGTGAATCAATCTATAATTTATTTTGCATGTCCATTTTCTTTACAAGCAGAGAGTTTCAAAGTTAGAAAAATACAAGAAATGATGCAGGTATCAACGAAAATGTACCACTATCTTAAAGGGTACCTCTCATCAAATAAACTTTTGATATATTTTAGATTAATGAATGTTGAATAACTTTCCAATAGCATGTTAATGAAAAAGATGCTTCTTTCTATTGTATTTTTCCCGATCAGTCCTGTCAGCAAGCATTTCTGACTCATGCTGGAGTCCTAAACTCTCAGAGCTGCCAGCCTGCTTTGTTCACAGCCAAACAGGCTGTGAACAAAGCAGGCTGGCGGCTCTGAGTGTTCTCCTTTGTGAACAAAGCAGACTGGCAGCTCGTAGTGTTTAGGACTCCAGCATGAGTCTGAAATGCTTGCTGCCAGGACTGGTAGGGAGACCCCTAGTGGTAATTTCTTCAAAGTGGAAAATTAAATAGAAAGAAGCATATTTTTTAATAACATGCAATTATAAAGTTATTCTGCATACATTAATCTATAATATATCAAAAGTTTTTTTTGATGAGAGGTACCCTTTAAAGTGGAATATTTCACGAAAAAAAATATCTCGGAATCAGTCATAAGTAAAAGCAACTCAGAGTTATTAAAGAGTACCTCTCAGGATCCTGTTTAATTTTCTAATCCTCCCAGTTCACTGCCCCTCCCCCCAAAAAAATAAAAATTATTATAATAATAAATAAATAAAAGATTCAATTTTATAAATTATTGGCATAATTATTAATGTTGGGCATGTGTACTACAATGTTTTTTTTTTCTTTTTAAACAATCTACATTTTTGGTCACATAGTTGTCTTAAACAGATAAAGTTCTGTGTAAAGAAATATGCCACATACCTCTGGTGTCAGACAAGTAAACATATGAGGTCAAATGTGTATTCCTCATGATGTCCCAAACATAACATCTGCCAGTACATATGACTATGTTGTGCTGACTGAGCAGCAGATCAAGAAATGTGTCAATCTGTAGTCTTGAATAGTGTTGAACACCAATTGAAAAAGCCCAAAGGAGGGTGAGGGTGGGGGTGGGGGTGCTGCAGCACCACTCATTTCTCTATTACACAGACTGTATGTCTGGATTTACACTTGAGCCTTGGTATTTCTGCATTGTTGTGGATACTGTTTTTATCTCACTACTAGGGATTACATTTCTATAATACTGATAAAAGTAAAATTTTATAGGGGGCTTTTCCTTAGAGGGGAGTTAGTGACTCCTGGCTTCGGCCCAGGAGCATGAATAGTGCTGGGCGTGAATATTCACATTTTTATCGCGAATATGGCAAATTAGCGAATTTGCAAATATTGCGAATATATTTTCTATATATTCGAAATTGTGAATATTCGTTTTTTTCCCACATATTCGAACATTCGTATATGCGCATATTTGCATATGTGAATATTTGCATATTCCTTCTTTTCACTTGTGGGCCAATTAGAATGATGCAAATACACTTATCAGAGGTTATCAACAACATCACTAGTAACCAATAGTAAAGTTGCCCACCCCCTCACTGTTGTCTTCCTCAAATACGAGATGATGCGAATATTCACATGTGAATATGCAAATTTAACGAATATGTGAAATTTGTGAATATAGGACGAATATTCGTCTATATATTTGCGAAATATCGTGAATTTGAATATGGGCAATGCCGCTCATCATTAGTTATCACATATAACATTAGGGGGCATTTATCACATATAACATTAGGGGGAAAGTTATCACATAACATTGGGGGGCAGTTATCACATATAACATTAGGGGGGCAGTTATCACATATAACATTAGGGGGGCAGTTATCACATATAACATTAGGGGGGCAGTTATCACATATAACATTAGGGGGGTAGTTATCACATATAACATTAGGGGGCAGTTATCACATATAACATTAGGGGGCAGTTATCACATATAATATTAGGGGGTCAGTTATCACATAACATTAGGGGGCAGTTATCACATATAACATTAGGGGGGCAGTTATAACATAACATTAGGGGGGCAGTTATCACATATAACATTAGGGGGGTAGTTATCACATATAACATTAGGGGGAAGTTATCACATATAACATTAGGGGGGCAGTTATTACATATAACATTAGGGGGCAGTTATCACATATAACATTAGGGGGGCAGTTATCACATATAACATTAGGGGCAATTAGCATATACACTAGTAGCAGTTATACATGGAGGCTCAGTAGTGTGGTTGCACTGCACATGACAGTTTATGGGACATGCTCAGTGCAAACGTTAGAAAAGAAAAAAAAACATCATAGACAGTACTGGGGGAGAATAGTGTTGCAGTTGCCCATAACAACCAATCAGATTGCTTTTTTATTTTTATTTTTTTAACCCCTTAAGGACCAAGGACGTACCGATACGTCCTTGGTCCTGCTCTCCTGATATAACACGGGGTTACGCCGATCGCGGCGCCACGCGCTATTAACCCTTTAGCCGCGCGCTCAGAGCTGAGCCGCGCGGCTAAAAGCGAAAGCGAAAGTTGCCGGTTAACTCAGTGGGCTGTTCAGGATAGCCGCGGCAAAATCGCGGCATCCCGAACAGCTTACAGGAGAGCGGGAGGGCCCCTACCTGCCTCCTCACTGTCCGATCGCCGAATGACTGCTCAGTGCCTGAGATCCAGGCATGAGCAGTCATGAGGCAGAATCGTCGATCACTGGTTTCCTATGAGAAACCAGTGATCAATGATGAAGATCAGTGTGTGCAGCGTTATAGGTCCCTATGGGACCTATAAAACTGCAAAAAAAAAAGTTAATAAAGATCATTTAACTCCTCCCCTATTAAAAGTTTGAATCACCCCCCTTTTCCCATAAAAAAAAACACAGTGTAAATAAAAATAAAAATAAACATATATGGTCTCACCGCGTGCGGAAATGTCCGAATTATAAAAATATATCATTAATTAAACCGCTCGGTCAATGGCGTGCGCGCAAAAAAAATTCCAAAGTCAAAAATAGTGCATTTTTGGTCACTTTTTATATCATTTAAAAATGAATAAAAAGCAATCAAAAAGTCCTATCAATGCAAAAATGGTACCATTAAAAACTTCAGATCACGGCGCAAAAAATGAGCCCTCATACGCGGAAAAATAAAAAAGTTATAGGGGTCAGAAGATGACAATTTTTAACGTATTAATTTTCCTGCATGTAGTAATGATTTTTTCCAGAAGTCCGACAAAATCAAACCTATATAAGTAGGGTATCATTTTAATCGTATGGACCTACAGAATAAAGATAACGTGTCATTTTTACCGAAAAATGTACTACGTAGAAACGGAAGCCCCCAAAACTTACAAAACAGCGTTTTTTTTTTTCAATTTTGTCGCACAATGATTTTTTTTCCGTTTCACCGTAGATTTTTGGGCAAAATGACTGACGTCATTACAAAGTAGAATTGGTGGCGCAAAAGATAAGCCATCATATGGATTTTTAGGTGGAAAATTGAAAGAGTTATGATTTTTTAACCCCTTAAGGACGCAGGACGTAAATGTACGTCCTGGTGCGGTGGTACTTAACGCACCAGGATGTACATTTACGTCCTAAGCATAACCGCGGGCATCGGAGCGATGCCCGTGTCATGCGCGGCTGATCCCGGCTGCTAATCGCAGCCAGGGACCTGCCGGCAATGGCCGACGCCCGCGATCTCGCGGGCGTCCGCCATTAACCCCTCAGGTGCCGGGATCAATACAGATCCCGGCATCAGCGGCAGTGCGCGATTTGAATGAATGATCGGATCGCCCGCAGCGCTGCTGCGGGGATCCGATCATTCATAACGCCGCACGGAGGTCCCCTCTCCTTCCTCCGTGCGGCTCCCGGCGTCTCCTGCTCTGGTCTGTGATCGAGCAGACCAGAGCAGGAGATGACCGATAATACTGATCTGTTCTATGTCCTATACATAGAACAGATCAGTATTAGCAATCATGGTATTGCTATGAATAGTCCCCTATGGGAACTATTCAAGTGTAAAAAAAAAGTAAAAAAAAAGTTAAAAAAAAGTGAAAAGTAAAAGTAAAAATAAAGTGAAAAATCCCCTCCCCCAATAAAAAAGTAAAACGTCCGTTTTTTCCTATTTTACCCCCAAAAAGCGCAAAAAATTTTTTTATAGACATATTTGGTATCGCCGCGTGCGTAAATGTCCGAACTATTAAAATAAAATGTTAATGATCCCGTACGGTTAACGGCGTGAACGAAAAAAAAAAAAAAGTCCAAAATTCCTACTTTTTTAATACATTTTATTAAAAAAAATTATAAAAAATGTATTAAAAGTTTTTTATATGCAAATGTGGTATCAAAAAAAAGTACAAATCATGGCGCAAAAAATGAGCCCCCATACTGCCGCTTATACGGAAAAATAAAAAAGTTATAGGTCATCAAAATAAAGGGATTATAAACGTACTAATTTGGTTAAAAAGTTTGTGATTTTTTTTAAGCGCAACAATAATATAAAAGTATGTAATAATGGGTATCATTTTAATCGTATTGACCCTCAGAATAAAGAACACACGTCATTTTTACCATAAATTGTACGTCGTGAAAACGAAACCTTCCAAAATTAGCAAAATTGCGTTTTTCGTTTTAATTTCCCCACAAAAATAGTGTTTTTTGGTTGCGCCATACATTTTATGATATAATGAGTTATGTCATTACAAAGGACAACTGGTCGGGCAAAAAACAAGCCCTCATACTAGTCTGTGGATGAAAATATAAAAGAGTTATGATTTTTAGAAGGCGAGGAGGAAAAAATGAAAACGTAAAAATTAAATTGTCTGAGTCCTTAAGGCCAAAATGGGCTGAGTCCTTAAGGGGTTAAAGGCAAGGAGCGAAAAACGAAAATGCAAAAACGGAAAAAAACCAGGTCCTTAAGGGGTTAAAGGCCTCTGAAAAAGGGGGGAAGCTGATTGGTTGCTATGGCAACTGGTCAACATTTTCTCTACATTTTTGATAAATCTTCCCCTAGTGGATGGCAGAAAAACAACTCCTAGTTTTTGAAGACTGTCTGTAAATGTACCCCTATAAAATGGTGTAGTGATGTGTCCTTCATACTTACCACTCCTCCTCATAAAGGGCTGTCAGTTCTTTCTTCCTCTTCCTCATGGTGTCGCCTCTTCTTTTCTTCTCTTCCTCACCGCCTCCGCCTCTCCTCCTCCTGCTTGCTTCTCCTCCTCCTCCTTGCCTCTCCTCCTCTCCTCCTCCTCTCCTCCGCCGCCTCCTCCTCTTCTCCACCTCCTACTCGCCTCCTCCTCCTCGCCTCTCCTCCTCTTCGCCTATCCTCCTCTCCTCCTCCTCTCCTCCACCTACTACTCTCCTCCTCCTCCTCCTTGCCTCTCCTCCTCCCCTCCTCCTCTCCTCCGCCTCCTCCACTCCTCCACCTCCTACTCGCCTCCTCCTCCTGGCCTCTCCTCCTCTTCGCCTATCCTCCTCTCCTCAAAATCTGTAGAAATTGATGGGGGTCGCTGTCCAAAAAAGTCACTTCTCGCAGAGAAATAAGGAGATGGTCTCAACTCTAGAAGAGCAATCGCAGACTGACACCAACTGTAATTTTCTGTTGTTGTTTATTTATAAAACCCTGCGATCCTATTGGTCGATGGGTCTGGCCATTGGATGGCAGTTGGAAATTTAAAGAGACAGTACACTAATAATATTATAGTGCAGTACAATATGTTACATGGGCCTGTGCTATGATTACATCGTCCCAATGAACTGACGTTTGAAAAGCAGCAACATTGGAAGCCAAAGTTAAAAAAGACATAAAAACCTCAACATAAAAGTCATGATGAAAATGTTATATGTGATATTTTATCCTAAGCATTCAATGAATCTGTGATAAACGACACAAGATGAATGAGATTCATTATTTCATAGTAAAATAAACTAGAAGTAGCATTTCTTACTTAGGATGGGAAAATCTATATAGTTTTACCCATTCCCCACTATTGGTCATATGGGGATGTCCTGGGAAGGAGTAACCAGCATCGGAGCAAGATTGTGATTACATCCCACTCCACACCATGGGGCCCCCAGCTGGAATCTTCAGCCTAGGGCCAGATAATATCCCTCTTACGCCTATGAACCCGTTAGATCCGGAAATCAAAGTTGACCATGGGACCTAAAGCCGTTCACAGCATTGTACTTTGTTAGCGATCCAGTGATTGCATGTTATAGTCCTCTATGGGAACAAAAATAAAGTGTAAAAAAAATAAAATTTAATGATTAATGTAAATCAGCCCCTCCCCTAATAAAAGTGTGAATCACACTGCCCCCCCTCCCACTTTTTTAAATAAGAAAATGTAAAAGTGGTGCACATGCTGTCTAGGGTGTTGCGGTGGTATTAACCCTTGAATGTTGTGACGCCAGGGTGCGGTTTCCTCAATAGTAATGTTCCTACTGCCAATCGTCCCACAAATGGCAGGGAAAAATAACGGAATGTCCACAGCAGATTTTATGAAGTAAACTGAAGAAACTTTTTATGCAACAGTATTGAACATAACAGTCTTTTTAAGAGTGAACCGGGATACAGGTTCCTCACAGGTTTGCTGGGACTTGGAAGCAATGAGCTTTTGATGCTAGTCAATGTGCTACTAATTTAGAATATTTGAGCTGATAGTGTTCACACAAGATTCAGTAGTTTGAGCCTTGGTAACTCACGTTTTGTGGCTGCGGGATGTTAGGATTCAGGCCTAGCTTGAATTGATGCTGATGCTGAGATGTTGTGCTTGCTTGATAATCCAGAACTAAGAGAGTTAATTTGGTGGCTGCAGACCCTTATATATAAAGAGGGCTGGACAAAGCTCATTGGTCAGCAAACCTGTAAGTTATGAACCCAGTGAACTCTAGGTACATCACATGACCTCCAAAAGTCCTTAACCCCTTGGGGACGGAGCCCATTATGACCCGAAGGACGGGAGCATTTTTTGCAAATATGACCACTGTCACTTTAAGCATTAAAAACTTTGGGATGCTTTTACTTATAAATTTGATTCCAAGATTGTTTTTTCGAGACATATTCTACTTTATGGTAGCTGTAAATTTTTGTCGATACTTGCATAATTTCTTGGTGAAAATTTGTAAAATTTGATGAAAAATTTTTAAATTTTGCATTTTTCTCACTTTGACGCTCTCTGCTTGTTAGTAAAATAAACATTCCAAATAAATTATATATTGATTCACATATACAATATGTCTACTTTATATTTGCATCATAAAGTTGACATGTTTTTACTTTTGAAAGACATAAGAGGGCTTCAAAATTCAGCAGCAATTTCCCAATTTTTCACAAAATTTTCAAAATCTGAATTTTTCAGGGACCAGTTCAGTTTTGAAGTGGATTTGAAGGGCCTTCTGTTTCAATGTTTTTATTAAGGTTTTCAGTAAATAATAAAGTATACAATACATGTAACATAGTTAAGGCACTTTATGCCAACAGAAAAGAAATTTAAACTCCCATAGGTAAGTTATCAATACAGTAAACATAAGTCCGATAAACTCGGATCGCCAAGTAACAAGTCAGTTGTGGCTTCCGAATAGGGATACTTATAAAGGTTCATCCGATTGAACAATAGTCACAAGATGAGCTATTTAGAGAAACTTCACGAAGGGTTACCCAGATAGTCCACCCAAGGTTGCCAGGTAGCTTCAAAAGACTGTTGGGAATCATTTAGGAGGCTCGTCAGTTTGTCATTAGCCATTATCCAGTTTAGCTTGGGGCATATCAGCTGAAATTGCACAGAACCTGATTTCCAATTAGTCACTATAGCTATCTTGGCGGCTTGAAAGATGAATGAAATAAGTTTGCGAAGTCCCTTTGAGACATTCGGGATTGGGGCATTTAATAGAGTTTGCTCCGGGGATTTCACAAGGTTCACACCTGTGACTGACAGGATAAAATAGTAGACCCATATCCAAAAGCGTTTTACTCGTGGGCAAGTCCACCAAATGTGGAACATAATTCCCTGCTGCTGACAATTACGGAAGCACAATGGAGAGGCTGTGGGGTACATTTTAGCTATTCTAGTAGGGACCAAGTACCATCAAAGTAGCACCTTCCAGCCCACTTCCTGCAAGGATGTATTAATGGAGAGTTTGGAGGTAATAGAGGCGCTAAGGGTCCAATCTTTCAGGTCAATTTCCTTCCCCAGGTCCTTCTCCAAGGCAATCATATACGGTAATTTGGTGGGGCTAGATAATAGGGTGTTATAGATAGAAGAGATAGTGCCCCTACTGTCAAAAGCTCTGAGACACATTGATTCATAAGAGGTGCGGGAAGTAATGTCCGTCCCCGTCTTCTTAAGACCCGACAAAAAGTGAGAAATTTGACTGTAGCGGAATAATTCTGAGTCGGGTAGCTTTTAGAAGGCACGGAAATATGCTATTGGTTTAATACCCAGTCTATCAATAAAGTCACCTATGCGAAATAATCCCTTATTTGTCCACCATGAGAAAGCCAGCGAGACCATGCTAGGAGGAATTTTAGAGTGTTCAGTGATGAAAAAGAAGCGATCCTGTTCCGGCGCTCGCCCGTGTGGCAGGAATGGAGTTCAAAAGCCGATGGTAAGTAAAGGCATCTTTATTCAGAATCAATTCGGACTGCGTGTTACGAAGGGACACGCTCCTCTCTTCCTCAGGTCCAATCCTTAGAGGACTAGTGGTCCGGGCTGCCGTCTCCGCCGGTCCGGGCTCCTCACGGGGTACAATCCGTCATTATCCGGCTCTATACCGGGTGTAGATACGACGAGGAAGGGTCGGGCGGCTCTAGACGGGTGTACACCCCACTATGTGAGCCGGGAGCGGGAGGGGGCAGAAACTACCTTTATTTTCCGGAGGAATTTTAGGATTACGTAGAAGTGGTGTTACCGGGGTGTGGGCTGATTGTAAGGGGAATCTATTACGAAGACTATCCCACAATTGTAACGATTGTGATAAAATAGGAGAGAGGATTGAGGGTCTTTCTTTAGCTGGGAGCCAATGTAAGAGGAATAGAGGTACGGTAGATGCAGCTAACTGTTCGATGGAGACCCATTGGGGGCTAGAGTGGAGTATGTGAAATTGGGTGAGCTGTCCTATTCTCGCTGCTTGAAAATATTTTTTAAGATTTGGGACCCCCAATCCCCCTTGACAACGGAGAGCAAAGTGTCCTGCGTCCCACTCTGCTACCCCTGGAGCCCCAAATAAAAGTAAGAAAGTCTGATTGCAAGTGGTCTAAAGCTTGACAGGGAACAGAGATTGGCAGGGCACGGAAAGCATAAAGCACTCTAGGTAAGAGATTCATTTTGATCGAGGCAATTCTACCAAACCACGATAAGGGGAAGTTAGTCCAAGTACTTAAGTCACTCCTAATGTCTCGGAATAAGGGGGGAAAGTTGGCTGAGTACAAGGAGGAAATCGAGGGGGTCAAATTAATACCTAAGTAAGGAACACTATGCGTGTTCCATTGGAAATCAAAGATCAGTTTCATCAGTTTAACCGTCCTGTCTGGAAGATTTATATTCAGAGCTATTGATTTGGAAGAGTTTAGTTCCAAACCCGATATCTCCACGAATTTAGATAGGACGTGAAACAGATTAGGGAGGGAGGTCAAGGGGAGGACAACGACAGCAGAAGTTCGTATGCAAAGAGGGCCACTTTATGTTCCCCTGTCCCCGCCCTGATGCCTAAAATAGAGGGAGAGTTGCGAATAACCGATGCCAGCGGTTCCATAGCTAAGGCAAACAGGGCAGGGGAGAGGGGACAACCCTGCCTCGTTCCTCTCCTGACCCGGAAGGCCTCCGAGGCATAACCTCGAACATTAACCGTAGCCCAAGGATCCGCATATAATGTGCGTGGTAGTCTGATAAATTCCGGGCCAAAGCCCCTGCGTTCAAGAGCTAAAAACATATATTCCCAATGTAAAGAGTCAAAGGCCTTCCGTAGGTCTAGAGAGAGCAGAAACCCCGTTTGCCAACTAGTATTGCCATCCCAAGGGGAATGTAAAAGAGTGATCAGATCAATTATTCTTCGAGTCTGGTCCGTGGCCTGTCTACTTGGGATGAAGCCCACCTGGTCCGGGTGGACATAGGCCCCTATAAAAGTGTTCGAGCGTAAGGCCATAATTTTGGTCAGTAATTTCATGTCGTTATTAATCAAAGAGATAGGGCGGTAATTGTCACATACAGAGTGGTCTTTGTTCGGTTTCGGGATGGCTGTTATAACAGCCATGGAATATTCCGGGCCCAGGGGAGCCCCCCGACGTATAGCATTAAATAAATCAACGAGATAAGGTCGGAGGACCGGGGCAAACTTCTTATAATAAAGGGCTCCAAAACCGTCCGGACCAGGTGTTTTAGAGGACTTGATAGCTAAGGACACCTCCTCTGGAGTGATAGGCTTATCCATGGTCTCTTTATGCTCAGGATTAAGAGTGGTAAGGTTAGCCATTGCGAGAAACTCAGTTGCCTTATCCTTATTCAAGGGGGGAGAGGAATCATATAGTGATTGAAAATATTTTGCAAACTCCCCCAAGACTAGATTAGGGCTCTGAGAGAGAGTGCCATCTCGTAAGCGAAGCCTGGGAACCGCCCCCAAGAATCATCTAGGAGCTAATTTCCTAGCCAGAAGGGCACCAGGTTTGTCGCCCCGAGAGAAAAAGCGGTACCTGGACCAACAAAGACTCTTTTCCGCTCGGGTCATCAAAGCCATATTGAGGACCACCCTAGCATATTCCACCCTAGCTCTAAGATCCCACTCTGGGAAAGTCTTATGCTCTCACAGCAGATCAGCATAAGCCTTTTCCTTTGCCTTCAGATCAGACATATAGGTCTTTTTGATACATGAACCCATTTGAATCAACTTCCCCCTAATATTTGCCCTATGGGCTGCCTGAACACCAGTGGAATTTGTTATAAAAAAGTGTTTGATTTCCTCCATTATTTCCTCGACACTGGCTGGGTCAGATAACAATGATTCATTCAGAGTCCATCGGAAGGACGTAGGTTTAACCCACCAATCACTCAGTCCGATACAAACAATGTCGTGGTCTGACCACAAGCATGGGAGAATTTTCGCATAGGTGACCAACGGTAACAATCCTGCGGGCATGAAAATATGGTCTATACGGGAATAAGTAGAGTGGGGGAGGAATAATATGTGTAGTCTCTAGTAGTAGGATTGAAATTCCTCCATGCATCAGTGAGGTCATGCGAAAACAGTAATTTAGCAAAAAGAAGGGCCTTGGGAGAAGGAGCTCTGAGGGTGGGAGACCCCGGAGACGATTTGTCCATGATATGATCCAGCGCCAAGTTGGAGTCTCCCCCCAGGATCAAGGATCCTTCGATGTGCGGAGTTAGAGCTGTGAACATATCATGGAAAAACTGCAATTGATTATCATTAGGGGCATAATAGGATACAAACGTTTGAAGGGCCTTCATATTAGAAATACCCCACAAATGACCCCATTATAAAAACTGCACCCCTCAAAGTATCCAAAAAGACATTCAGTAAGTGTGTTAACACTTTAGGTGTTTCACAGGAATAGCAGCAAAGTGAAGGAGAAAATTCAAAATCTCTCACTTGCATGTTCTTGTAGACCTAGTTTTAGAATTTTTACAAGGGGTGACATGAGAAAAAGCCCCCAAATTTTTAACCCAATTTCTCTCGAGTAAGGAAATACCTCATATGTGTATGTCAAGTGTTGGCCCTTCGTCCCCAACAGGTTAAGCATTTTATACATTACAACTGTGTATCTTGTGACCACTAAGGTCCTATACATATATTTCCATACATTAAAATCATATGTACACACTTTACTGAAAACGACTAGGGGTAAGCCCTACAGGAGAGCCCTATAGATATGGAGGGACTCTAGCTGCGGGGACCTTAGACAAGGGACAGGACCAGGTCATGTACCGGGACACACCCTTACTTGACATAAGTCGTCCTTGACGTACGTCCCCTAGGAAAGAGGAACGGAATGGCCATAGGGCCCGATGCAGTCCTGAGCATAAATGCAAATGTCCATATTCAGGCTGTAGATGAGTAATGGTATAGAGTCTTTGTGCATAGTGAAATGTCCATACAAGCTCCAAAACTTACATGCAAACAAGTTATAAACAAGATATAATACTGTATAAAGATAAATAATACTATATAGAGATGAAACAATACTAGCACTATTTTCACTAACAGGATTCCATAAACAGGCTTATATTACCTTGTTTTTTCTTTTTCTTTCTTGGATTAGCATATAAAACTATGCATTATTGACTATGCATAGCATTAACCCCTTAAGGACCAAGGGTGTACAGGTACGCCTTTGCTCCCTGGTACTTAAGGACCAAGGGCATACCTGTACGTCGTGGGAATTTCGGTCCCCACCGCACGCCGGGCGGGAACTGGACCAGGGTGACTGCTGATATCTATCAGCAGGCACCCCGCTCAAATGCCCAGGGGGGTCATCAGACCCCCCCATGTTGGCGATCGGCGCAAATCGCAAGTGAATTCACACTTGCGATTTGCGCGATTCCGGGTCATTACGGGTCTATGGTGACCCGGTGACCCGGAATAGAAGGGGGATCGCGGGTGTCCATGACACCCACAACCCCCCTGAAGAGATAGGAGTGAGGTGGCAGGGGTGCCACCCATCCTATCCCTGCTATTGGTGGTCTAGACGCGACCACCAATAGCAGATCGGGGGTGGGGGGTTTAACTTTCGTTTTCCCCGTTCTGCCCACCCACAATAGGCGGGGCACAACGGGGAAATGACGGGGACCAGCGTCCGAGTCCACTTACCGATTTTCGGAGGCTGCGGGCGACGATCGGCGTCAAAGATCAGCGGGCGGCGATGTCCTGCAGCAAGCTCCCTGGATCCGACGGAAGCCGGTAAGTTGCCTTGCAACATCTGGAAGGCTGCAGTCCGAGACCACTATATAGTGGTCTCTATACTGTAGCACTGCAGATGTTGCAAAATGACAACTCCCAGCATGCCCAGACAGCTGTTTGGGCATGCTGGGAGTTATAGTTTTGCAACAGCTGGAGGGCCACAGTTTGAGACCACTATATGGTAGTCTCTGAACCATAGCCATCCAGATCTTGCAAAACTACAACTTCTAGCATGCCCACAAAACTGTTTGCTGTCCGGGCATGCTGAGATTTGTAGTTTTGCAGCATCTGGAGGGCCACAGTTTGCAGTGGTCTCTATTAGTGTTGAGCGGCATAGGCAATATTCGAATTCGCGAATATTCGCGAATATATGGACGAATATTCGTCATATATTCGCGAATATTCGCATAGTCGTTATAATCTCGTTTTATTTTCGCATGTGCGAATTTTTGCATGTGCGAATTTTCGCACGCCAGTCTCACACAGTAGTATTACAGCCTTCTTTACACCACACAAGCTGGAAGCAGAGAGGGATGATCACTGTGATGTGTACTGTGAAAAAAAAAACAAAAAAAAAACGAATATTCGTAATTACGAATATATAGCGCTATATTCGCGAAATTCGCGAATTCGCGAATATGCGATATTCGCAAATAATATTCGAATTAAGAATATTCGTGAGCAACACTAGTCTCTATACTGTAGTTCTCCAAATGTTGTAAAACTGCAAATCCCAGCATGCTGGGAGTTGTAGTTGCGATCCCTCCAGCTGTTGCATAACTACATCTCCCAGCATGCCCTTTGGTGATTAGCACATGCTGGGAGTTGTAGTTTTGCAACAGCTGGAGGCACACTGGTTGGAAAATATTGAGTTAGATAACAGAACTTAACTGAAGGTTTTCTAACCAGTGTGCCTCCAGCTGTTGCAAAAGTACAACTCCCAGCATGCACGGTCTGTCAGTACATGCTGCGAGTTGTAGTTTTGAAACAGCTGGAGGTTTGCCCCCCCATGTGAATGTACAGGGTACATTCACACGGGCAGGCTTACAGTAAGTTTTCTGCTTCAAGTATGAGTTGCGCAAACTCCTACCAGGGATCTCACTGTAAACCTCCGCCAGTGTGAATGTACCCTAAAAACACCACACTACACTACACTAACACAAAATAAAGGGTAAAACACTACATATACACAGCCTTACACTGTCCCCCCCCCAATAAAAATTAAAAACATATTTTACAGCAGTGTTTCCAAAATGGAGCCTCCTGCTGTTGCAAAACAACAACTCCCAGCATTTCTGGACAGCCACTTATTGTCCAGGCATGCTGGGAGTTTAGCAACAGCTGGAGGCAACCTGTTTGGGAATCACTGGCGTAGAATACCCTTATGTCCACCCCTATGCAATCCCTAATTTAATCCTCAAATGCGCATGGCGCTCTCTCACTTCGGAGCCCTGTCGTATTTCAAGGAACCAGTTTAGGGCCACATATGGGGTATCTCCGTACTCGGGAGAAATTACACTACAAATTTTGGGGGGCTTTTTCTCCTTTTCCCCTTATGAAAAGGAAAAGTTGGGGTCTACACCAGCCTGTTAGGGTAAAAAAAAAAAAAAAAAATGTACGCCAACATGCTGGTGTTGCCCTTTACTTTTTATTTTCACAAGAGGTAAAAGGAAAAAAAGACCCCCAAAATTTGTAACACAATTTTCTCCTGAGTACGGAAATACCCCATATGTGGGCGTAAAATGCTCTGCGGATGCACAGCAAGGCTCAAGAGTGAGAGCACACTATGTACATTTGAAGCCTAAATTGGTGATTTGCACAGGGGTGGCTAATTTTACAGCGGTTCTGACATAAACGCAAAAAAATAAATACCGACATGTGACCCCATTTTGAAAACTACACCCCTCACGGAATGTAACAAGGGGTATAGTGAGCATTAACACCCCACAGGTGTTTGACAAATTTTTGTTAAAATTGGATGGGAAAATGAAAAAAAAATAATTTTTTTCACTAAAATACTGGTGTTACCCTAAATTTTACATTTTCACAAGGGAAAATAGGAAAAAAGCCCCTCAAAATTTGTAACCCCATTTCTTCTGAGTAAGAAAATACCCCAAATGTGGATGTAAAGTGCTCGGCGGGCGAACTACAATGCTCAGAACAGAAGGAGCGCCATTGGGATTTTGAAGAGAAAATGTGTCCGGAATTGAAGGCCACGTGTGTTTACAAAGCCCCCATAGTGCCAGAACAATGGACCCCCAACATGTGACCCCATTTTGGAAACTACACACGCCCCACAGGTGTCTGACAGATTTCTGGAACAGTGGTCCGTGAAAATGAAAAACTACATTTTTCATTTGCTCAGCCCACTGTTCCAAAGATCTGTCAAATGCCAGTGGGGTGTAAATACTCACTGCACCCCTTATTAAATTCTGTGAGGGGTGTAGTTTCCAAAATGGGGTCACATGTGGGGGGTCCACTGTTCTGGCACCACGGGGGGCTTTGTAAATGCACATGGCCCCTGACTACCATTCCAAACAAATTCACTCTTCAAAAGCTCAATGGTGCTCCTCCTCCTTTTTTTTTTTTTTTTTTTTACATATGCAATAGTCGTGAAACACCTGTGGGGTATTAAGGCTCACTTAATTCCTTGTTACGTTCCTCAAGGGGTCTAGTTTCCAAAATGGTATGCCCTGTGGGTGGTTTTTGCTGTTCTGGCACCATAGGGGCTTCCTAAATGCAACATGCCCCCCAAAAACCATTTCAGAAAAACGTACTCTCCAAAATCCCCTTGTCGCTCCTTCGCTTCTGAGCCCTCTACTGCGCCCGCCGAACACTTTACATAGACATATGAGGTATGTGCTTACTCGAGAGAAATTGGGCTACAAATACAAATATAATTTTTCTCATTTTACCCCTTGTAAAAATTCTAAAATTGGGTCTACAAGAACATGCAAGTGTAGAAAATGAAGATTGTAAATTTTCTCCTTCACTTTGCTGCTATTTCTGTGAAATACCTAAAGGGTTAAAATGCTGACTGAATGTCATTTTGAATACTTTGGGGGCTGCAGGTTTTATAATGGGGTGTTTTATGGGGTATTTCTAAGATGAAGACCCTTCAAATCCACTTCAAACCTGAACTGGTCCCTGAAAAATAGTGAGTTTGAAAATTTTGTGAAAAATTGGAAAATTGCTGCTGAACTTTGAAGCCCTCTGGTGTGTTCCAAAAGTAAAAAATTGTCAATTTTATGATGCAAATATAAAGTAGACATATTCTATATGTGAATAAAAAAATGTATTTGGAATATCCATTTTCCTTACAAGTAGAGAGCTTCAAAGTTAGAAAAATGCTAAATTTTCAATTTTTTCATCAAATTTTGGGATTTTTCACCAAGAAAGGATGCAAGTTACCCAAAAATTTTTCACCATGATAAAGTAGAATATGTCACAAAAAAACTATCTCGGAATCAGAATGATAACTAAAAGCATTCCAGAGTTATTAAAGTGACAGTGGTCAGATGTTCAAAAAACGTTCTGGTCCTAAGGTGTAAAATGGCCTGGTCCTTAAGGGGTTAAGGATATATGACTCTTGATATTTGACTGACAGACTTTAGAGTGTTTAATCACTGACTATGAAGTATGTATGTATAACAGATTTCACTATTTTTTTTCTTTTTGTTGACATGTGCAACATTTTTATTTCCTACAGTTATAGACTGGTTGCAGATTGGGTTGTCTGATGCCTTGGTTACTATGGTCTATAGGTATTACACACTTACCCCTAGAACTCTATGAACTAGATAACAATGACATACTGTTACCTTTCTGGATACGTGCATTTTTAATTTAGCTACAGGAGCACCTTCTGGCCAGGAAGAGCATCCTGAACACACAATATACACATTAGTGCATAAACCGTGGTATAGAACTGAGATATAGCACGTTACAGTTCCTAAGAAATATGTTGTTGTGTGTGAGATATATATTTTTCTAAGTTATGTGTACTGGATTGTACACTAATGAATTTTGAATAATGACTTAAGCCCCAGAGGGACCAGCTTGAGGACTGGACGGAGGGGTTACACTTAACTCTGGACCGAGGGAACCCATAGGAATCGGTGAGATTGGTTCTGATCTTGCTGAAGTTATTACAGGAGACAAACTTACAGCAGGCAAGGAAACCAGAGACGGCTGTGCTGGAACGGGATAGGGCACAACACAGAACATCGCAGATTGATGGGGTGAGAACATCGGAATATCCATTGACAGATGGATCCCTTCTCCTGGGACATATTACCTCCCGGGTTTAGCAGCTGTGGGAGCAGGAGAAGGCGGTTCTGCTAAATCCTCTCTGAGGCACAATTTAATCCGGTTCCGATGAACCACCTGCGGTTCAAATCCAGTCTTTTGGACTTCATAGACGTCTGAGTCTGGGTAGGGCAAGGCTGTTATCATATACGGTTCCGTCTCCCATATGGTGTCCAACTTGTGTGTTCTGGGACACTTTCTCAGCCAGACTCTGTCTTCCAGTTGTAACGGTTTAGCAGTTGCAAGGCGGTTGTAGTCTTTCTGCTGACGTACTTGGGCCTTGCCCATTTTCTTCCCGACAATCTCCTTTGCTTCCTGAATTATTCTTTGATGACCGGAGACCCAGTCTTGCGAGCCTTGTGGAGAATTGTTGAAGGGTGCTTGCAGCCCAAATGCTCGGTCCTTTGGAAGTTGCCCTTGTCGTGCCATCATGAGGAAGAAGGGAGTGTACCCTACGGAGCAGTGGATGGTATTATTGTAGAGCTCCAACAGTTCAGGCAATAGCCACTCTTCGTGCTTGGATACAAACGCTGCTCGCAGCATGTGTATGAAGACCTGGTTGATGCGTTCAAACAATCCATTCCCCTGGGGATGGTAGGCTGTAGTCCGGAGCTTCTTGCGGTCGTGAAACTGGCACAGCTCTTGGAACAGTTTTGCTTCAAAGGCTGTTCCCCGGTCCGTGAGGACCGTCTCCGAACATCCCAGGGTCTGGACCCAGTTGGAATAGAACATCTGCACAGCAGTCTTTGCCATGAGGTCCTTGACAGGCACTACCACCACCCACTTGGAGTAGTGGCCCCCCATTGTGAGAGCATAGGTGTATCCAGACCATGTAGAGGACAACTTCACATGATCCAAGGCGACCAGCTGGTTGGGTCTTTCGGTTTGGATGGGATGAAGGGATGCTCTCGCATCCTTGCAGAGGTTCTTGGTGACGTTGCAGACAGTACATTCATCGCACCACTTTTCAATGTCTCCTCGCATCTCTATCCAATTGAACCTCTGTCTGATAGTGGCTTCAGTTTTGTGGATCCCAAAGTGTCCCGGCTGATCATGATAGGCATTCAGGACCATGGCAGCATCTCTTCTAGGGATCAGGATCTGATGGAGTCTTTCACCAGACACTGGATCCAATGAGTTCCTGTATAACAGTCCTTTGTGGATAAACAGTGTGTTATTTGTCGCCACAACCTCTTCAATTCAAAGTCACACTGTGACCGGCATAGAAGGGTTGGTACCTTTTTTAGAAGTAGGTGGTCCACCAGATCCACCATGACTCGACTCTCATCCTGTAGAGTCTTCCACGTATAGAGGTCCTCAGGAACCTTGGTAGATCCAGGTTCACCGTCTTCTTGTGTAGTCAGTACATTTTTACTCACGAACCTTTGATAGAATGGGGGCATCTCCAATTCTTCCCTCTCGTCCTCAGTGGGTGGTTCTTCGCCAGGAGCCATAACGGATAGTACATCAGCATTCACATTAGACTTGCCACTTCTGTATTTAATGTTTAAGTCATAATTGGCCAGTCTGGAGGCCCAACGCTGCTCAATGGCTCCCAACTTTGCTGTATTCAGATGTGCCCACGGGTTGTTGTTGGTGTACATGGTGAAAGGGGTGGCTGCTAGATAGTCCTTAAACTTTTCAGTCATTGCCCAGACCAAGGCAAGGAGCTCCAACTTGAAGAAACTGTAGTTGGCGTCATTCTTCTCTGCTCCTCGCAGATGTCTGCTGGTGTAGGCTATCACCCTCTACCTTCCTGCACCTAGAATAGAACAGCTCCCCGGCCTTCGAAGCAGGCATCTGTGCACAACTGGAAGGGCTGGCCATAATCAGGATACGCCAGGATAGGCGGCATGGTGAGCAGGTACGTCAAGTCCCGGAACGCTGTCTCTTGTTCCTCGGCCCACTGGATCGGGAGTCTTCCGTTATAATGCTCCTTCGCTGTAAGGGGTCCAGAAATTTGTGCGAAGTGAGGGATGAAGCGCCGGTAATAGCCAGCGAATACCAGGAAACTTCTAATGTCCCGCACCATGCGTGGGGTAGGCCAGTCCTTGACAACACTCACTTTCTCTGGATCAGGCAGAACGCCTTCTGCACTGACCACATGTCCAAGATAATGGACCCGTTGTTTCAATAGATGACACTTAGAAGGTTTAATCTTCAGCCCGTGTTGAATCAAAACTTGAAACACCTCCTTCAAATGGTCCAGATGCTCTTGATAAGTCTTGGAGTAGACAATGACATCATCCAGATATAGTAACACACTCTGGAAGTTGAGATGTCCTAGGCATTGTTCCATTATGCGTTGAAAAGTGGCAGGAGCATTGCATAGCCGAGAGGGCATACTCTTGAACTCGAAGAGCCCCATCGGGGTCACAAACGCGGTCTTCTTCTGCCATCGGCACTTGCCAGATTGGTCAAGTCTAGGGTAGAAAAGTAGGCAGCTGATCCCAGGGCAGTCAGAGATTCCTCAATCCGAGGTAGAGGTCAGGCATCTTTGTGAGTGACGTTATTCAGCTTCCGGAAATCCACACAGAAGCTGATGGTCCCATCCTTTTTCTTGACAAGGACCAAGAGAGCGGCCCAAGGACTTTGGCTCTCCCGGATGACATCAGCCTCCTTCATCTCGGTCAGCATTTTCTTCTCTGTCTGGTACATACCAGGGGCCACTGGGCAAGGTCTTTCCTTGATTGGGGAACTATCTCCTGTTAGGATCCGATGCTGGATCATCGTGGTCCGGCCAAAATCGGTGGGGTGTTTGCTGAAGGCCTCTTGATATTGCTTTGCCACTTGGGTAACTCCTCCAATTTGATCTCTGGGGGTATTCTCATCCCCTATCTGCAGCTGGGTCCACCATGGTTCTGGAGAGCTGCTATCGGCTCCATGAGCAGTCTGAGCAGTCCACTGTCGGGCTACCTGCGGCTTCGTCAGTACATCCTTGGGCCCAAGATGGTATAGCTGAGCATCAGGAGTATATTTCTGCAGCCTGGTGGCGACATCCGATAAGTTAACTACTCGGACCGGGACTCTTCCATTAGATACTGTAACCAGACTCCTCGCTGCACGGACCAAAGGGTAGTCTTCCAGTTGAATTGGCTCCATCAAGGCCTCATAATCTTGATTCTTCACCCCTGGTCGGACACAGCACCAGATTATTGTTTCCGTCTGTGGTTGGAGGATCACAGACCACATATCCTGAATCCTCACATGGCAGATCTCTCCTTGGCGGTTGACGAACTTCTGTTCGGCTTGCAGGGTCTTCAGATGATGTTGCGCAGTCCGCCGGCCTGAGGGTGACATGTGACGGAGAGATGCATACAGTGACCCTACAATCTCCTCAAAACAGCATCTCATAATGTTCATCCCTAGGATAAACTCTGCTGCCCCTTTATCTATAACATTGGTAATAATAACACCTTTTCCTCGGAAGACATACTCTCCCACTTGTATGGTGGGCTCCCAGTACCCATGCCTGGGTACTGGTTTCCTGTTCCCTGCCATCACTTTAAAATCCACATCATCTGGTTCACACAGCATTTCAGGCCCCCAATGTCTATAAAACACATCTTTAGGAATAGTGGATACCTGGGAATCCTTTTCAATAAGGGCCTCTAACTGTACTCCTTCCACAATAATTTTCACATAGGGACATGGGGCAACATACATGAAAAGTCCTGACTTGGTGCAGGGTAATTCTGGACCTAGTGATGATGCTCCTGAGGGGCGGTCCTCGACCTCAGGGGATTCCCGTTTAAAGCCCAGCACTGACTTTTCCAATGCCCGGCTTTATTGCAATGAATACAGAAATGTCTCTGAGTCCCTGGAGGCCTCACAGGGGGGTACTGAGGTGGATTGGCAGGTTGGGGAGCAGGTTTTCTGGGTGGAAATGTCTCTTGACTAGGTGGACTAGACCTGCTTGCCAGTTCTTTAACAGCCTTGGTTAACTGATCAATGTCCTGTCGTACACTCTGAAAGTCAGGGGGTGCAGGACTTTTAGGGGAAGGTATTAGTGCCACAACAGGTGGTGAGGGTTGTGTTGGCCTGGCAGAGGCTACTAATATCTCAGCGGAAGGGGAACTAACTTCTTCTGCCTCGGGCCCTGACTCAAGGACTTTTATGGCAGGGAAAGATGTGTCAGGGTTCTGCGCCTCCAGCATTCTAAGTTGGGCCTTGTCCCATTTATTTTGTGCCCCATCTATAAATCTTGTTACCATGTTACCCTGCTCGGGCGTAATGCCATCTAACTTTTGCAAAGTTTCTAAAGCATTTTGCAATGCCACAGCATAGGCCAGAAGGGTCTCAACTGGTTTCTGACGTTTCTCATACAAGCGTAGACGTACCTCAGATGGGTAGTGAGACTCGAACACATGGTAGAGTCCCTCAGAAATCTGCTCCACTGTGGCCTTGTCGGCAGCTGGCCAGGTGTGGACTTCTTCCAATGCAGATCCCGTGAGTAACTGCACCTGCTGGTTAGGGGGAAAAGAATAGAAAACAAAGAGACTCTGTATCTTCTCCTTGAAGACTTGCAGAGTGAAAGCATCCCCATTATAGGTAGGGAGAACTGGATTCCCCAGGAAGACAGGTGCAGCTACAGGAGCTCCCAAGTTTAAATGTTGAGCTGGAAGTGAAGAGGGCAACCTTCTCCTTGCAGCATGTGGTAAACCCTCTGACGGGGTTTCAGGAGCACCTTCATCCTGTTGGTTAGGTGGTGGGGATGAAGTTGTAGGTGCAGACATCTTAGAAACTTGATTGGGTATGCATATGTTGAGCACATAAAATGTTTATATGGAACAGGGGGTTATGGTAATGCCAACAAATGTTTAAGGTAAAATTATTCGTATTGTGCAAGGTGATGTGATCAAAAATGTAAAGTGAAATTATTCCTATTGTGCAAACCATGTAGACTATGCAGTACCAATATGAACGACCTGCAACTAATGAGCGAACTGAAGCTGACGAACCCAAATTCTTTACAAAGTTCGTGAAAAATTTGATTTGCAACGAATGCGAATATCACCGCTATTCTATAGCGCGAATCGCTTTCTTAAACTCCCTTTTACAGCGTTCCAGGCTATTGGAGACCTAAAATGGTGGATCCACATGTGAGTACATGGGGCAGGGGATCATGGGAGGGCGGGAAACAGCGGCGGGAATGAAGGTAGGCGGGCTGACCCTGAATCACATGTGAGATGCAGCCTATCAGTGTTCATTGACCCCTGTGATGTCACAGCCCTATATAATCGGCAGCCATCTTGCCTCTCTTCATTTCATCTATGCACTCAGATACAGAGGACGGGACTGCGTGTGTGAATAGCTCATACCACAGCGTTACACTGCAACTGCTAGTCACATCAGCATTGGGGAAAGACAGAAGTGCAAAGTGCTTTGCTGTTCACACTGAGAAGGATCATTGATAGCTAAACCTCCTATTCACGTTGTTGAGCATTGCAGCAGAGAGGGGCAGATAGCTGTCAGCTGCCTCATACAGATCAACAAGCTGCCTGAACTTAATCAACCATCTTATCTCCTCATTTTTCAATGCAATTCAGTGGGTTTTTTTTGCCCCACAAATCATCTGCTGCATATAATTGTGTGACAGAGTGCAATTTAGGGTTTAATCCCTGTATATATTTTTTTTTTTGTGGTGCTGCACTGTTGGGTACTGCTGCTATTCACAAATACACTATTTTTCAGTGGACTGTAGTGCATTTGTCTGCCCTCATACGTGCATAACACATGCCTACTTCAAAGCAGCCTACTATTCTGTATATGTAACAAGTCTAGATACAGGGAAAGTCCTGACTCCTGGCAAAAGAAATCACCTGCTGGTGTTTTTAAAAAATACAAATTTTTTCTGCGTATTGTTGCATATATTATTGCCCTCATCAGTGCATGCCGCATATGTACATCCAAGTATTGTACCATTTTTTACCTGTTAATCTGTCAAGGGGCTACTTACTGTGAAAGTCCAAACAATAGTATTCACCGGCTGGTGTTATACAAAAATAAAAATAAAAATCTGCGTATAGTTGCACATATTACTGCCCTCATCAGTGCAAATCGCATACGTACATCCAAGTATTATACTATTTCATACCTGTTAATCTGTCAAGGGGCTACATACTGTGATAGTCCAAACAATAGTACTCACCGGCTGGTGTTTTACAAAAATACAGATTTTTTTCTGCGTGTAGTTGAGCATATTATTGCCCTCATCAGTGCATACCACATATGTACATCCAAGTATTGTACCATTTTGTACCTGTTAATCTGTCAAGGGGCTACATACTGTGATAGTGCAAACAATAGTACTCACCGGCTGGTGTGTTCCAAAAATAAAGATTTTTTTCTGCGTATAGTTGCCCACATTACTGCCCTCATCAGTGCACACCGCATACGTACATCAAAGTATTGTACCATTTTCTACCTGTTACTCTGTCAAGGGGCTACATACCGTCAAAGTCCAAACAATAGTGCTCACCGGCTGGTGTTTTACAAAAATACAGATTTTTTTCTGCATATAGTTGCACATATTACTGCCCTCATCAGTGCATACTGCATATGTTCATCCAAGTATTGTACCATTTTCTACCTGTTAATCTGTCAAGGGGCTACATACTGTCAAAGTTCAAACAATAGTACTCACCGGCTGGTGTATTACAAAAATAAATATTTTTTTCTGTGTTTAGGTGCCCACATTACTGCCCTCATCAGTGCATACTGCATATGTACATCCAAGTATGGTACCATTTTGTACCTGTTAATCTGTCAAGGGGCTACATACTGTGAAAGTCCAAATAATAGTACTCACCGGCTGGTGTTATACAAAAATACTGATTTTTTTCTGCATATAGTTGCGTATATTACTGCCCTCATCAGTGCATACCGCATATGTACATCCAAGTATGGTACCATTTTGTACCTGTTAATCTGTCAAGGGGCTACATACTGTCATAATCCAAACAATAGTATTCACCGGCTGGTGTTTTGCAAAAATACTGATTTTTTTCTGCATATAGTTGCACATATTACAGCCTTTATCAGTGCATACTGCATATGTACATCCAAGTATTGTACCATTTTGTACCTGTTAATCTGTCAAGGGGCTACATACTGTCAAAGTTCAAACAACAGTACTCACCGGCTGGTGTATTACAAAAATAAATATTTTTTTCTGCGTGTAGGTGCCCACATTACTGCCCTCATCAGTGCATACTGCATACGTACATCAAAGTATTGTACCATTTTCAACCTGTTACTCTGTCAAGGGGCTACATACCGTCAAAGTCCAAACAATAGTGCTCACCGGCTGGTGTTTTACAAAAATACTGATTTTTTTCTGCATATTGTTGCGCATATTACTTCCCTCATCAGTGCATACCACATATGTATATCAAAGTATTGTACCATTTTGTACCTGTTAATCTGTCAAGGGGCTACATACTGTGAAAGTCCAAACAATAGTACTCACCAGCTGGTGTTTTACAAAAATAAAGATTTTTTTCTGCGTATAGTTGCCCACATTACTGCCCTCATCAGTGCACACCGCATACGTACATCAAAGTATTGTACCATTTTCTACCTGTTACTCTGTCAAGGGGCTACATACCGTCAAAGTCCAAACAATAGTGCTCACCGGCTGGTGTTTTACAAAAATACAGATTTTTTTCTGCATATAGTTGCACATATTACTGCCCTCATCAGTGCATACTGCATATGTTCATCCAAGTATTGTACCATTTTCTACCTGTTAATCTGTCAAGGGGCTACATACTGTCAAAGTTCAAACAATAGTACTCACCGGCTGGTGTATTACAAAAATAAATATTTTTTTCTGCGTTTAGGTGCCCACATTACTGCCCTCATCAGTGCATACTGCATACGTACATCAAAGTATTGTACCATTTTCAACCTGTTACTCTGTCAAGGGGCTACATACCGTCAAAGTCCAAACAATAGTGCTCACCGGCTGGTGTTTTACAAAAATACTGATTTTTTTCTGCATATTGTTGCGCATATTACTTCCCTCATCAGTGCATACCACATATGTATATCAAAGTATTGTACCATTTTGTACCTGTTAATCTGTCAAGGGGCTACATAAAGTCCAAACAATAGTACTCACCGGCTGGTGTGTTCCAAAAATACTGATTTTTTCTGCGTATAGTTTCGCATATTACTTCCCTCATCAGCGCATACCGCATATGTACATCTAAGTATTGTACCATTTTGTACCTGTCAATCTGTCAAGGGGTTACATACTGTGAAAGTCCAAACAATAGTATTCACCGGCTGGTGTTTTACAAAAATACAGATTTTTTTCTGCGTATAGTTGCGCATATTACTGCCCTCATCAGTGCATACCGCATACGTACATCCAAGTATTGTACTATTTCGTACCTGTTAATCTGTCAAGGGGCTACGTACTGTGATAGTCCAAACAATAGTACTCACTGGCTCGTGTTTTACAAAAATACTGATTTTTTTCTGCGTATAGTTGCACATATTACAGCTCTCATCATCGCATACTGCATATGTACATCAAAGTATTGTACCATTTTGTACCTGTTCATCTGTCAAGGGGCTACATACTGTGAAAGTCCAAACAATACTACTCACCGGCTGGTGTTTTACAAAAATAAAGATTTTTTTCTGCGTATAGTTGCTCACATTACTGCCCTCATCAGTGCACACCGCATACGTACATCAAAGTATTGTACCATTTTCTACCTGTTACTCTGTCAAGGGGCTACATACCGTCAAAGTCCAAACAATAGTGCTCACCGGCTGGTGTTTTACAAAAATACAGATTTTTTTCTGCGTATAGTTGCACATATTACTGCCCTCATCAGTGCATACAGCATATGTTCATCTAAGTATTGTACCATTTTCTACCTGTTAATCTGTCAAGGGGCTACATACTGTGAAAGTCCAAACAATAGTATTCACCGGCTGGTGTTTTACAAAAATACAGATTTTTTTCTTTGAATAGTTGCGCATATTACTGCCCTCATCAGTGCATACCGCATACGTACATCCAAGTATTTTACTATTTCGTACCTGTTAATCTGTCAAGGGGCTACGTACTGTGATAGACCAAACAATAGTTCTCACTGGCTCGTATTTTACAAAAATACTGATTTTTTTGCGTATAGTTGCGCATATTACTGCCCTCATCAGTGCATACCGCATATGTACATCCAAGTATTGTACCATTTTGTACCTGTTAATCTGTCAGGGGGCTACATACTGTCATAATCCAAACAATAGTACTCACCGGCTGGTGTTTTACAAAAATAAAGGTTTTTTTCTGCGTATAGTTGCCCACATTACTGCCCTCATCAGTGCACACCGCATACGTACATCAAAGTATTGTACCATTTTCTACCTGTTACTCTGTCAAGGGGCTACATACCGTCAAAGTCCAAACAATAGTGCTCACCGGCTGGTGTTTTACAAAAATATAGATTTTTTTCTGCGTATAGTTGCCCACATTACTGCCCTCATCAGTGCATACCGCATATATTCATCCAAGTATTGTACTATTTTCTACCTGTTAATCTGTCAAGGGGCTACATATTGTCAAAGTTCACACAATAGTACTCACCGGCTAGTGTTTTACAAAAATACATAGTTTTTTCTGCGTATTGTTGCGCATATTTCTGCCCTCATCAGTGCTTACTGCATAAATACATCCCAGTAGTGTACCTGTTAATCTGTCAAGGGCCTAAATACTGTGAAAGGACAGCCATAAGTAATCACCTGCTGCTGTTCTAGACAAAAACTGTTTAAAGAGTAGTGTGGCGTATTATGATACCCTCATAAACGCACTATGTCAGGCAGAGAAGTTCCAGGATGTGCACAGAGGAGTGGCAGAGGCCTAAATACTTCAGGCAGAGTTGGCAGCAGACTAGGGGCGAGTGGCAGCAGGAATCGCAGCAAGAGGCCTGAGCTCCCGTTATCAGCCAGCGGTCGTGTCTCGACCAGCAACCCATCTGCCGTCGTCGATTGGTTAACACACTCATCCACATCATCACAAGTGACATCTGACACCCACAGTCATCAGTCGGTGGGTTCCTCAGACACAACCCTCAGTTGGCATGGCCCGGGAGCAGTCCCTGTCCTCCCATTGCCTTTGTCCTATGCGGTTCCCTCTCCTAGAGAAGAATCCTATGCTGTGGGTTCAGCTCCACTATTCACTGAGGACAATCTAATAGAGAACAGTCAGCAGCTACTGCCCAGCCAAGAAGGGGAGGAGACATGCGCCGCTTGCTCCGCTAGGCGGCCAAGTAGTGATGCAGAGAGTGACGTGGGAGGCGGTGTTGCAAGGGTTCAGGGTCCTGAGGCAGACACTGTTTGGGAACCTGAGGAAGACATCAGTGAAGTGCACACACCTGTTGATGATGATGAAGCCGATCGCAATTGGGAGCCGGGTGCAGAAGGGGCTTCATCATCATCAGGAGAAGAGAGTTGCAAGTTGCCCTTGAGGCAGGAAGGCGGTAGCACGGTTGGTAGTCAGCGTGGTGGCAGGAGTGGAAATTCTGGAGCCAAACGTGCCTGGGGGAGACCACCTGCTTTGCGGCAGCCTACCTTTCCGGGAGGTAGTGGAACAGGGGTTCCTGGAGACGGTGCCAGTAGCAGTCAATTAGTGTGTGTCAAACCCTCCTTCTGTCACTCTAGCTTCTCCCGCTTTTAGTCAGCCATTCTGCCAACAATCCATCGGTGAAGCCATGTCCAAGAGACAACAGTATGCGCCCACTCATCCAACAGTGCAGAAGTTGAATGTGCTCCTATCCAAGTTGCTGGTGCTGCAGTCCCTCCCTTTTCAAGTGGTGAACTCTGCACCTTTCAGAGAATTGATGGCATGTGCCGAGCCGAGGTGGAGGGTCCCAAGCAGTAATTTCTTTGCGAAGAAGGCAGTACCGGCCCTGCATAAGTTTGTACAAGAGAAGGTGGGCCAGTCCTTGAGCCTGTCGGTGTGTTCAAAAGTGCACGGCAGCGCCGACATGTGGAGCTGTAACTACGGGCAGGGACAATACTTATCTTTTATGGCCCACTGGGTAAATGTGGTTCCTGCACAGCCACAACAGCAACTTGGACAGGTCACACCGCTTCCTCCTCCATGATCTCGCTCTCAGGCAGTTGGTCCTGTTACAGTGTGCAACGCTGCCTCCTCATCCTCCACCGTGTCCCCGGCCTCCTTTACACATCCAAATCTCGATGGCCCTTCATCGTACCATGTGTGTAGGGCACGGCGGTGTCAAGCTGTTCTCCACATTGTTTGCCTTGGCGAACGGAGTCACACAGGGGAGGAACTGCTAAAGTTCATTCGTAAAGATATCCGAGTATGGCTTACTCCACGAAATCTGGAAATGGGAACCATGGTGACCGACAATGGGAGGAACATCATGTCCGCGCTGTGACAAGGAAGTGTGAAACATGCGCCCTGCATGGCACACATGTTGAATCTGGTTGTCAAGCACTTCCTGAAGTGTTTTGCAAAACATCCTGAAAATGGCAAGGAAACTGTGCATGCACTTCAACCACTCATGTACCGCCAAGCACACCTTCCTTGAGCTGCAGCGTCAGAACGGTTCCCACAACATATTCTTATTTGTGACGTTGTCACACGTTGGAATTCCACCCTCCACATGTTGGACAGACTATACGAACAAAGAAAAGCCATCACCGATTTCTTGATGATCCAAGAAGATAGGAGTACTCCCCTGTGTAACTGCAATGTGAACCAGTGACTGTTCATACGTGATGCCTGCCGTTTGCTGATTCTTTGAGGAAGCCACATTATTTGTAAGTCGCCTGGATTATGCCATGAACAACGTAATTCCACTCCTACATTTCCTACAACAAATGATTGAAACGATGGCTGGTCACGACAATGGAGACATTGCGCATACATCTCAAGGCTACATGAGCCCTGTGGGGGAGGATGAGGGGCAGAGCGGAGCACAGTTTAGGTTGGATGAGATGGCCGGTGTTTCTAGTCATCGGACAGGAGAGGAGGAGCAGGAGCAGCCAGAGGAGCTGGAGGGTTATGAGGAAGGCGAGACAGAGGACCCAGACACACCGTGGCAGTATGCAGTGGAGATGGAGGCAGGTAGTCCATCGGAGTCACTGGCGCAAATGGCACGATGCATGCTCAGTTGACCCCCGAATTGTCAAAATTCGTCAGTGGGATGACTTCTGGATCTCCACCTTATTGGACCCTCGCTACCGTCCCAGAATGGGGGCCTTTTTTACACCCACTAAGAGGGAGGACAACTGACCTACTACAGAGAGATCCTACATAGTCAGTTGGAAGATGCCTATCGGCCACTTGGTCCATCCACTCGCAGGTCTGGTCTTGGGGGTCCATCCACCCGCAGGTCTGACTGCGCTCACTTTCCACTGCCATGGCTGCTGGGGAGGGGAAGAGTGGAAGGAGCAGTACCAGCTCATTCAGCAGCAGCCTGATTATACAGTCACTGATGAGTAGCTTTCTTCACCCGCATAGTGAAGCAACTCATCAGCAGCAGGTAGACATGGAGCAGGACCTGAACCAGCAGGTGGTGGCATACGTTGACATGGCCATGCCAACAAACATTGAAGCTGCCAAACTTGATTTATGGTCGCAACTAGCCGAGTTTGCCCTGGAAAAGCTGTCCTGCCCGGCCGGGGCCATAGTTACCCCAAGGCGAACTCGTCTGTCCACTAAAAATGTGGAGAGACTGACGTTTGTCAAGATGAATCGGGCATGGATCAGCCAGGATTTCCAGCCACCAATGCCAGATGACTAAGAGTAGATTAACCATGCTGCTACACCAACATTTCCCAATTATAGTTGGTTATGAAACCCTCTTGGGTTATCAATTAGGGTTATGAAACCCTTTTTGGTACTGCGAATGCCTGCTCCTGGCTCATCCTTGTTATGATTCGGCAGGCTGGAGGTGGATCCTCTGTGTCAGGGAGGGATTGGCGTGGACCGTGTCGGTGGACCGGTTCTAAGTTGCTACTGGTTTTCACCAGAGCCCGCCGCAAAGCGGGATGGTCTTGCAGCGGCGGTAGCAACCAGGTCGTATCCACCGGCAACGGCTCAACCTCTCTGACTGCTGAGATAGGCGTGGTACAAGGGATAAGGCAAGAGCAAGGTCGGACGTAGTAGAAGGTCGGGGCAGGCGGCAAGGTTCGTAGTCTATAGAAATAGCAGGAGGTCAGGAACACAGTATGGGTAAACACAGTAGTAGCTTTCTCAAGGCACTAAGGCAACAAGATCCGGCAAGGAAGTGCAGGGGAAGTGAGGTAATATAGCCAGGGAGCAGGTGGAAGCTAATTAGGCTGATTGGGCCAGGCACCAATCATTGGTGCACTGGCCCTTTAAATCTCAGAGAGCTGGCGCGCGCGCCCTAAAGAGCGGAGCCGCGCGCGCCAGAACGTGACAGCCGGGGACCGGGACAGGAGAGTGACTTGGGATGCGATTCGCGAGCGGGCGCGTCTCGCTATGCAAATCGCATCCCCGCCGGCAACGTCAGTGCAGCGCTCCCGGTCAGCGGGTCTGACCGGGGCGCTGCAGGGAGAGAAACGCTGCGAGCGCTTCGGGGAGGAGCAGGGACCCAGAGCGCTCGGCGTAACAATCCTGTGTCTTTCAGGAACTACTTGCCTCACTGACACTTCTGGCCTTGGGCGTTTCATTTTTGGATGTTTAGCAGTAGCTAAATACATGCTTAATGTAAATTTCAACAATGCTCTTTACATGTAAGGGGTTATGAAACCCTCTTGGGTACTGTGAATGCCTGCTCCTGGATCATCCTGTGTCTTTCAGGAACTACTTGCCTCACTGACGCTTCTGGCCTTGGGCCTTTAATTTTTGGATTTTTAGCAGTAGCTAAATATATGCTTAATGCAAATGTCAACATTGATCTTTAAATGTAAGGGGTTATGAAACCCTCTTGGGTACTGAGAATGCCTGCTCCTGACTCATCCTGTGTCTTTCAGGAACTACTTGCCTCACGGGTGCTTCTGGCCTTGGGCCTTTAGATTTTTTATGTTTATCTGTAGCTAAATACATGCTTAATGCACATTTCAACATTAATCTTTAAATGTAAGGGGTTATGAAACCCTATTGGGTACTGCTCCTGACTGCTCCGGACTCATTCTGTGTCTTTCCAGAACTACTTGCCTCCCTGCTGCCTCGGGCCTAGGACCTTTAATTTTTGGATGTTTAGCAGTAGCTAAATATATACTTAATGCAAATTTCAACATTGATCTTTAAATGTAAGGGGTTATGAAACCCTCTTGGGTACAGCGAATGCTTGCTCCTGACTCATCCTGTGTCTTCCAGGAACTTCTTGCCTCACTGATGCTTCTGGCCTTGGGCCTTTCATTTTTGGAAGTTTAGCAGTAGCTAATACATGATTAATACAAATTTCAACAATGCTCTTTAAATTCTCGGCGCTCTGCCAGGGCCTTCTCCTACCCTGCCAGGGCCGATCCGAGGACCTCACTAAACCATCCAATCGGTAGTAGAGACATGCGGTGTGTACAAAGGCCAGGGACTTAATGAACCAGAGTTTATGACCTGCACTTAATTTGAATTCTTCTTTCCTGGCAAATAATTGCAATCCCTGATCCCTATCACGAACGGGGTTCAGCGGGTTACCCGCACCTGTCGGTGAAGGATAGACACACGCTGGTCTGTTCAGTGTAGCGCGTGTGCAGCCCCGGACATCTAAGGGCATAACACACCTGTTATTGCTCGGTCTCACGATTGATCGTGTAATGTAAGGGGTTATGAAGCCTCTTGGGTACTGTTGATGCCTACTCCTGACTGCTTCTGTGTCTTTCAGGAACTACTTGCCTTCATGATGCTTCTGGGCTTGGGCCTTTAATTTTAGGATTTTTGAAATACATACATACATGCTTAATTTAAATTTCAACATTTATGGTACAATGTATGGGGTTATAAAAAAAAAACTCTTGGGTAGTGTTTTTTTTCAAATTTTCTGATAATTTTCACAGTAATAAACTTGAATTTTCCAGAATAATAACCATTATACCATTGAATGCTTGTTGTGTGTGATTTTTTAATTACAATTTTCAAAAATTATATGTAGAGGGATGAACTCTGCTTCAGAAAAAAATATTTTAGAGACGAATGTCTTTTGGTGGTCCACCGTCCTGCATTATAGAGTCTTCTGAGCTGTTGGGTATGTGCTTGTTCTTAAACAAAGGTACAAAAACAAAAAATGGCCGGTCAGGGCTATGGAGACATTGCGCCTACATATGATGGCCACATGAGCCCTTTGGGTGCTGGTGAGATTATGTACTTTGTATCCACACAAATTTTTATTTAAATTTCAAACAAAAAAATCAGACATTTCAATGGTCTCCTCATGCTGCAGTCAACTCTAGGCTGCGTAATTCAGATAATATATAGGTAGCACCAGCTGTCCTAAATTTTTGTCAAAAATTTTCAACAAAAATGTATTTTTTCTTAGGGATTGTGAAGCTTTGGTGCGTACTCATGCATCAGCCAACTCCAGGCTGTGTCATTCAGGCACTATATGGATTACAGATGGCGCTGCTGGGCCTGGGAATTTCAAATTTTCTCATAGGTAGCACCCGCTATCCAAAATCTTTTTCCAAAATTTCTAAAAATGTTGTGCTTTTTTGGGGGGGATTGTGAAGCCCTGCTGTGGACTCATGAATCAGCCAACTGTTATTCAAGCAATATATGGTTTACTGATGTCGCTGCTGGGCCTGGGTCTTGGAATTTCAAATTTTCTCATAGGTAGCACCTGCTATCCAAAATCTTAAAAAAAAATTCAAAAAATTTTTTTTTTTTTTGGGGGGGGGGGGTTTAAAGCCCTGCTGTGTACTCATGCTGCTTCCTGCTACACCCTGTCAGCCCGTTGGTCCTGTGACAGTGTGCTAACCTGCCTCCACATCCTCCACTGTGTCCTAAAAATATTGTGTTTTTTTTTTTTTTTTTGGGGGGGGATTGTGAAGCCTTGCTGTGTACTCGTGCATTAGCTAACTCCAGGCTGTGTCATTCAGGCAATGTATGGTTTACTGATGCCACTGTGGGGGCTTGTGAGATTTGGTCCTTCGTACCCACACGCTGGGGTCCTTGACGCTCAAAGTTTGATTTAAATTTCAAATAAAAAAATCAGACATTTCAATGGTCTTTTCATGCATCAGCCAACTCCAGGCTGGGTCATTCAGGCAATATATGGTTTACTGATGCCGCTGCTGGGCCTGGGTCTAGGAATTTCTAATTTTCTCATAGGTAGCACCCGCTATCCAAAATCTTTTTCAAAAATTTCGAAAATTGTTGTGTTTTTTTGGGGGGGATTGTGAAGCACTGGTGTGTACCCGTGCATCAGCCAACTCCAAGCTGTGTCATTCATGCAATATATGGTTTACTCATGGCGCTGCTGGGCCTGGGTCTGGGAATTTCAAATTTTTTCATAGGTAGCACCCGCTATCCAAAATATTTAAAAAAAATTTCTACAATTGTTGTGTTTTTTGGGGGGGGATTGTGAAGCCCTGGTGTGTACTCATGGATCAGCCAACTCCAGGCTGTGTCATTCAGGCAATATATGGTTTACTGATGCCGCTGCTGGGCCTGGGTCTGGGAATTTCAAATTTTATCATAGGTAGAACCCGCTATGCAAAATCTTCGATTTCAATTTCTAAATTCATCTTTAAATTTTAGGGATTGTGAAGTCTTAGTGCCTACACATGCTGCAGGCAACTCTGGGCTTTGCCATTCATCCACTATATGGTCTCCTCATGCTGCCAACACCTCCACGCTGTATCATTCAGCCACTATATGGTATCCTCATGCTTCAGCCTCATCCAAGCTGTGTCATTCAGCCACTATATGGTGTCCTCATGCTGCCAACACCTCCACGCTGTGCCATTCAGCCACTATATGGTCTCCTCATGCTGCCAACACCTCCACGCTATGTCATTCATTCACTTTATGGTCTCCTGACACTGTTGCCACCACCAGGCTCTGTCATTGTGCTGCTGTGTGGCAGTGATTCTAAAAGTGATGCCGGTATTCCGCATGTCATTCTGAATAACAGTATTACTTCCCTACCCCAGCACACTCCATATGCATTTTAGAACACAGCAAAGTGTTCTATACCCCTATTGAGGCTGCCTGTAGGGTAGAAATAGCCTTTTTTAATATAGATTTGCAGCGAAAAAATTTGAATCGAATCAAACTTTTTGGGAAAATTCCGAATCAAATTTTTCAAAAGTTCGCTCATCTCTAATTAAGACCATGTGGTACTAATGTGGATAATTTGAATATCCAAAAAGATTTGTGATTAATTAAACATTGAAACCGGTTAAGTCTATTATCAGGTATTGTTTCAGGACAAGGTAGGGCTCATTTTAATCAGCGTCTCCCCCACTAACCACCACACCAGTACCTATGGATAGTGCGGGAGAAAACAAGTGACAGTGCGGGGAGGAGACGCCGCTGGTCACTGATTTAAAGTTGCCGCGGCCGTGCTGTTAATACTTAACAAACAGACGCTGCTGCGGCTGCTTTAAATCAGTGACCAGAAGACTTATCGGCGTATAACACGCAGGCAGACTTTTCGCCCTAAATTTAAGTTTTAAAAGTGAGTGTTATACGCTGATAAATACGGTATATAATTTTTATGGATAATGGAAAAGTGCAGAGAGATACTATGTAATGTAAAGATATTTTTGATGTTCGATCTATGTTTTGACATACGGGAGCGTACGGTTTGAATAGTGAGCCCCACATATTGTAGGTGAGAACTGCAGGATAACAGATAAATTGCGATACACAGTTTGCCATCTAACGATTGGTAAATAGAAAAAGTTTTTTTTTATGATGAGAGGTAAATTTATCAGAAAAATTGCTGATCATGCTGCAACAGAGACAGTGACTTTTGTTACTAGCTGAACAACCTTTTAATGGACAAAACAGAAGTGAATTGGTAACATTGATATTTTTTTGTCTGTTTGGAGCGATCATGTTCTGTAGATTTTTTGCCCTGATGTATGTTATACCAGGTATATTGGGAAATAAGTCTTTCAAAATGGGATCATTCAAAATAATGTGCCAAAATCTGAATCTGTGGTGCAGTTTATATGTATCCTAAAATACTGTCCATATGGGACACCTTTGACCCCTTAACGACGCAGGACGTATATTTACGTCCTGCGCCGGCTCCCGCTATATGAAGCGGGATCACGCCGCGATCCCGCATCATATCGCGTCGGTCCCGGCGCTCATCAACGGCCGGGACCCACGGCTAATACCACACATCGCCGATCGCGGCGATGTGCGGTATTAACCCTTTAGAAGCTTTGACCGCCGCTTCTAAAGTGAAAGTGAAAGTGACCCGGCTGCTCCATCGGGCTGTTCGGGACCGCCGCGGTGAAATCGCGGCATCCCGAACAGCTTGCAGGACACCGGGAGGGCCCTTACCTGCCTCCTCTGTGTCCGATCGGCGAATGACTGCTCCGTGCCTGAGATCCAGGCAGGAGCAGTTAAGCGCCGATAACACTGATCACGTTAATACACGCCTGTGATCTGTGTAAAAGATCAGTGTGTGCAATGTTATAGGTCCCTATGGGACCTATAACACTGCAAAAAAAAAGTAAAAAAAAAAGTGTTAATAAAGGTCATTTAACCCCTTCTCTAATAAAAGTTTGAATCACCCCCCTTTTCCAATAAAAAAATAAAACTGTGTAAAAAAAATAAATAAATAAACATATGTGGTATTGCCACGTGCGTAAATGTCCGAACTATAAAAATATATCATTAATTAAACCGCACGGTCAATGGCGTACGCGCAAAAAAATAAAAAAAAGCACATTTTTGGTCACTTTTTATACCATTAAAAAATGAATAAAAAGTGATCAAAAAGTCCGATCAAAACACAAATCATACCCATAAAAACTTCAGATCACGGCGCAAAAAATGAGTCCTCATACCGCCCTGTACAAGGAAAAATAAAAAAGTTATAGGGGTCAGAAGATGACATTTTTAAACGTATAAATTTTCCTGCATGTAGTTATGATTTTTTCCAGGAGCACGACAATATCCAACCTATATAAGTAGGGTATCATTTTAACCGTATGGACCTACAGAATAATGATAAGGTGTAATTTTTACCGAAATATGGAAGCCCCCCAAAT